>NW_026000048.1:13775725-13787613 GCF_001458135.2 Marmota marmota marmota | reverse complement strand
TCCCCCCCCCCCCCACTTTTCCCCAAGTGTTGTTTATTTAACAAAGTACAGCAAATCTGGTCTTTGTTACTCCATCAGGGTTGGAGTGGAAGTCTATTTCTGTTCTTTTAAATAACCAATTAAATAGCATTATGTTAATTAATATTTTTTAAAAGTGCTATGCACACTAGCATACATGTTTATGCCATTGCATCTGCTTACCACTTTTTTTCACCATATTAAACTGGAAAAGACTTCTCTAGAAAAGAAGAAGTCAAATTATCACTGCTTGTAGATGCTGTAATGCTCTACTTAGAAGATACAAAAAGCTCAACCAGAAGACTGTTAAAGCTAATACAAAATTAAGCCAAGTAGCAGATTACAAAATCAACATATGAAAATTAATAGCTTTCCCTTACATTAGCAATGAATCTCTTGAGGAAATCAGAAAAACCATCCCATTCAGAATAGCCTTAAATAAAAGAAACCTAAGAATAAATCTAACCAAGGAGGTGAAAGACTGCTACAATGAAAAATATAGGACATTGAGAAAAAATCAAAGAAGACACAAGAAGTTGGAAGGGCCTCTCATGATCATGAATAAGCAGAACTAATATTGTTAAAATGCTCATACTACCAAAGAAATACAAAGATTCAATGTAATCTCCATCAAAATACCAAAGACTTTCTTCACAAAACTAGTCAAAGCAATTCTAAGCCAAATAAAGCAATGCTAGAAGCATTACAATATCTGACTTCACATTGTACTGCAGCACTTCAGTAACAAAAACTGCATTGATATTGCCATGAAAACAGACCCACAGACTACTGGTGTAGAATAGAAGATGCAAAGTCAAATCCACATATCTGCAGTTACCCAATCTTTGAAGAGGTGCCAAAAACATATAGTGGAAAAAAGCCTCTAATAAATGGTACTGGGAAAACTGGCTATCCATATGTAAAAGAAAGATTCTTATCTCTTAACCCTGCATAAAAATCAACTCCAAGTGGATCAAAGATCTAGGAATTAGACCAGAAACTATGAAACTCCTAGAAGAAAATCTAGAGTTAATACTCCAACATATAGGTGAAGGCAATGACCTCCTCAATAGGACCCCTAAAGCTCAGGAAATAATGCCAAGAGCTAATAAATGGGATGGTATCAAATTAAAAGGCTTTTACATGCAAAGGAAACAGTGTGAAGAAAGAATTTACAGAATGGGAAAAAATCTTCTGACAGAGGATTAATATCCAGAATAAAGAACGCAAAAATACTTTACACCAAAACAAAAGCAAAAACAAACAAACCCCAAATAAAACGCACCCAATTAATAAAGGGGCAAAGGAACTAAATAGACACTTCTCAAATGAAGAAATACAAATGGCCAACAGATACTTGAAAAAATGTTCAACATCATTAGCAATTAGGGAAATGCAAATCAAAACTACCTGAAAATTCATCTCACTCCAATCAGAATGGCAGCAATCAAGAATACAAACAATAAATGCTGGAGAGGATGTGGAAGGAAAGGAACACTTTTACACTGTTGGTGGGATTTTAAATTGGTACATCACTATGGGAATTAAGGAATTAAGTGTGTTCCTCAAAATGCTAGGAGTTGAATCAGCATATGACTTCGATATACTGTTCCTCAGTATTTATCATAAAGAATTGAAGCAATCATACTATAGCAATACATGCATACCCATGTTTATAACAGTACAATTCACAAGAGCCAAACTATGTACTAGCCTACATATCTGTCAGTGAATGAATTGATAAAGAAAATGTCATATATAGCAGCTTCATTCAGCCATAAAAAATGAAATTATATCATTGCAGGATAATGGATGCAACTTGAGAACATTATGGTTAAATGAAATAAGCCAAACTCAGAGAGTCAGGATCATATGTTTTATCTCATATGTGAAACTATAATGCACAAATAAAAAATATTGGAACAAAAAAGAAATTACAAACTGGTTTTCACAGAGGATGTATCATTTAACATTTCCACCAGCCATGTATAAGGGTTCTAGTTGCCTACATTCTCTTCAATCCTTGCTATTGTCTGTCTTTTACAGTCATCTTAGTGGATTTGAAGTTATATCTCATTGTGGCTTTAATTTTAAGTGTATCCTTATGAATCTTTGAAAAACTGAAAAATAAAATTTATTTACATTGTTTAGTCTTTTGATCCAGGAACAGGGTTCTCCACATATTCATACACTTTTACATCATTCAGAAAATGATTGTGATTTACTTGATACATTTATTTCAATATTTGGCTGTTCTGGTGAATTGGAGGATTTGTTCCAATGCAAAGTAAGTAGATATACACTTTCCTAGTTTGTATATATTCCTTGTTTCTAAGACAGGGACTAAACTAAAGGAGTAAAAAGGTGTTTGAGCCATCATTTATAGATTGCTGATTGTCATATCCGTCAGTTTTAAACTTAGTTGAAATCCCTTCATTGATACTAGCACTAATGTGGTGGTCAGTTCTAGTTTTAGTTGTCTTCTGTGTCTTCAGGGACACTCTAATAAGAATTTATAAATGGCAACACGGGCCTTCACCAAATGTCATTGTGAACTGAGTTTATTTTCTTCCATTCTGGGCACAGTATTCCAGACAGATCCAGTCATCGAAGAATACTGTCATACCATGTGTATTTGCTCTATTTTTTTATAGTGATGTCTTGACATATTCAATTTTGCCAAATGTTTTCCTAAAGCCAAGAACTGCTAGGTCTTTGTTACTCCCCTGCTTTACCAACTCAGTAAAATGTTTTATGGACTTTTGGGAGCTATCCATGATCTAAACTAATATACATAGATTATTATTAACATTCCTCTATCTTTCCACCTATGTATATAATATATAATAGTATCTACTTCATAGTTTTAAGAAGATCATTTATTCAATGATAGATGTTTATTTATTTTCCACTAGTTACATGTGACTAAGTTTAAAATTCAGATAAAATAAAATCAAAATTTAATTCTAAGCTGTAGTGGTTTATTTCAAGTGTGTTATGGCCACGTATGGTTAGTGAGTATCTAATGTATGGGACAGAACAGAAATGGACATTTCCTTTATTGGGGAAAGTTCTGTTGCACATGCTGACATATTGGTATCTATTAATTGCTTGGTTCTGGTTTAAGACATTGAAAATACTATGTTAAACAAAAAAATCCAATAATATATGTCAGGCACTTAAAACTATAATAATTAGCATTTGATATATTTTTAATTTTAATTATCATTATCATCTGTTGAATACTGACTTTTGATAGCATATAGAATACCAGAACTAGAGAGATTTAAAAAATTAGTGTAATACACAGTTTATATCTTCTAAGGTTCACAATCTGGTGGAAATAGAACATCTATCTTAATAATACAAGATAAAAAGCAAAAAAAAAAAATACTACAGATTTCCAAGGGCATCAATTAGTCACTTGGGATTGAAATTACTAATAGAGTATTTTGTATCTAAGTGAAGATTATATTATTCCATTCAAATGAATTGATATCATAAGTGTCAAATAAGTGCTCTCAGTGTTCAAAGATTAAAGTGTTCACTTTTGACTGAGGTGCTTAGGAAAGATCTCAGGACTTAGTTCTTTAAGAACAGGAAGAATTTTGATTAGAAATGTATGTGTTTTAGTCCGCTTTCTGTTGCTAAAACAAATTATCTGAGGCTGCATAATTTATAAATAACAGAGGCTTACTTAGCGCATGCTAAGTACAAGAACATGGCACTGACATCTTTTGCTTTTGGTGAGAGGCAAGTACTGTTCCATGCATGATGCAAAAATGGGAAGGAAAGTGAGTGTGTGTGGAAGAAATCACATTGTGAGAAAGGAAGCAAGAGACCAAGCTGAGGAAGCCAAACTTGCTTCATAACAACCTATTCTTGAAGTAAATATCACACTCTCACTGTCACTACATTTATTCCTTATGTACTTAATACCTAGTGTGCCTGGTGCACTGTCTACTGAAAGAGTGAATGGGTGGTTTATGAAATTAGGGTGGAAGAAATAAGCAGACGTTTATATCTTGTACTTTGTGCTAGATTTATACGCGGTAAGACATAGGAACTTTTCAGATATCCAAATCAAAATTTAGTACCAAGAAATGATAAATCAGTAAATATTTACTAATTGTGAGTAGAGCTGTCTTTCAGATGAAATTTCTTAAAATTCTTTACTTTTGAGCCAAGGTTTACATTGATGAAGACACCCAGCCATTTGGACAAACTTTCTCAATAGTTTATTTTCTTACTACTTGTTGCTAGTATGTTGATTAAGTGGACATATTTCCTTAAAATGGATCATTTTTATTTTTAATAAGAATGTGGAGAAAGTGATGAGTTCTGAGAATAATTGGATTATGACTACTTTTGATGCTAAGGACATTTCCAGAGGAGTGTTTGTTTTTCTATATAATTTTTAACTAACCTATTATTCAGAGCTGAATTTTTACTTTTATATTGAATAAAATAATAATACTCTTCTGCTTTTTAAAATCTTGTTATATGGTTTACTGGACTTCAGTAAACAGAATGTACAACTAATTTTTTACTTTGATACAACTGAATTCTTATGGCACTGGGATAGTTGCTGGCTGATTAAAATAAACTTTTCTGTACCTAGACTCATTGAGACAGACAAACCAAGGGAGGCATTTTGCACTTAATAAATAGTAAAGTATCTATCCTCAGTATATCCTTAACAATGCTGATAAATGAGTACACGAATGATTTGAATAAATGAAATGTTTATATAGACTATATGGCATTTTTTTCTGAGCAAATTACCAATTCAAAAGATTTCTCACTGGCCATATGGGTTTGTGGAATTTGAAGGGAAAGACATACACAAAAAGGAAGCAGTAGCTGTTGATAACATAAAACAACCTAGGACACACTTATAGTAATTAATCCACAGATGTAGAAAAACTTGGCAGTAGTAGGTGAATCTTCATTACATTAAATAGTATCAGAAGCTAGATGGATGGAGTGTACCAGATGCTGATATAGAATAAAATTTCAAAATCTGGACAGTAGAAAAGCTGGTCATTAATTTTATGGAAAATATGTAACCATTAATTAGAATCATAGACTTTAAAAACCTTACAAATAGAAATGAATTTATATAGATAAACAAAAGCTTCAGTATTTTCTGAGTGATTGAATTCCTTGGAAAAAACTAATTTGGTTGTAAGGTTTGTCTCTACAATTCTTGATTTCCTTTTACTCTACTGATAGATGAATGAAAGCAGTATGTAAAGGTCAACTAGGGAAAAAGACATCATTTATTAGAACTGTTAACAGAAACGTTTTTGGATAAACTCTCCTCACGCATTCTCCTTATCAGATATCTTTGTTCACTTGGTTGGAAACATTTTAGATTTAGACTGAATTTTCCTTTACTTAAGATTAATAACAGAATAATGTATACAAGAAAAATTATTCTATTAACTTAACTTTTGAATGTACTCTCTCTTTTTTATTTTGATCATTTTTTGTCAATGAAATATGAGTTATTAGAGTCTTGCTGCTATATTCAGGGAATCTCAGAACATATATTGTGTGGTCTGTTTTAAGACTCATTAAAATAGAAATAAATTCAATAGGTATACATGTTTTCTTCATTGTATTCCCCAGAAATTAGTTAGTATCAAACTTGTTAATCCAGTAGATATCTAGTTCTTGGCCACACCAAATCTGGAATTCACTCTCCTGGTAACATGGCAGGTTCCAGGCCATAGTTCATAAAACTGAAGTTGAGACAGAAGACAGAGTATCAATGAGTAACTGTTACTGGTAGATCAAGTATAATGTCATTATACCCTCAAGGACATCCATATTTATTTTATCCAATTTAGCTAACTAACCTCCCTTCCTATACCTTCTTCTCAAGATACACTGTTTCGCTAATATGTCCCACTATTCCTTTTTCTAGATCCTTTTACTTATTGTGTTCAACTTGCCTAGAATGTTTCCTCATTCTGGTTAAATTTACCAGTTCTTCGAAAACCTATTACCTCAATGATTAATAGGAGCAGACTATATTTTGCTCTAAAGTGGAGGGAATATTCTATATTATGCTGCTCACTTTACTCTTTAATCATGCATTTTTTTTGTAACTTACTGCATGTGTTTCAAAGTCCATCTCAAATGGATATTTTTGGAAGACCTTTCCTAAATTACCTATCCCTTGTTTTGAAGTTCTTGAGAAAAAGAGTCAAATTTAGTTAAATGCCTATGATTCTATGTCATTCTCGACTTCTGCTCATTCTTCCAAACTAGTTTAGATATCAACTACTCTGTGAAAACAGTTTGATCCCGAAGGAATATTACTTTAACATAAGTTGTCATAGCACTTCATAGCACTTTTTCATACCACAAGTTTGTGTCTGTAATCCTTTTTTAAAATCATGCTCATCTAGGTAGACTATATGACTTGTTTATCATGTGTCCCCAGTGCCAGCCACAGATTTGGTGCCTGACACCAAACAAAATGGTTAATCAAAATGGTTAACAAAATGGTTAATCAATAAATTGTTTAACGAATGTTCAAAACTGAATCCTTCATATCCAGTAAGATGAAGTTATTTAAAGGTTTCTTTTATGTGGCTTTTATGTTTAGCATACATTATTATATAAAGAAAATGTAATAATTATATGTTACCTGTTCCTATGTGACTCTAGTTTAGTAGGGGAAATAAAAGGAACATTGGAGGAGACTTGATGGGCAGTAAATGTTCATAAGCTTTTGGGGGACTGATTTTCCTTCCCCAAGTCCAATAATTTTAGTCTCACCCCACCCATTTAGGAGTCTTTTTTTCTATTCACATAATCATAGACATTTCATGGTATAGTTATCTGGACTTTAAAAAATAAATAAACGCAGTTGCTAATCTCACAAGCAAAGACTCTAATGAATTTCTCTACTCTGCTATTATCACTACTGTCTTATGGTTCATACATTTGGTAGCTGCTTCATATCTTTCTTTATTTCTCAGTGATTTCATGGGATTTTGTGCCCCAGTTCTCGAGTAATACCAGAAATCTGTCAGGGCAGGAGCCACTATTTTTCTTTATGTATTTTCTTTTGCCCATCATATTTTAAGACAGGAGCATCCTACATATGCTAGAATTGAAATTCTATAGTACTACCTATCTGAGTATAATTCATATTTTAGAATAAAATGGTGACATTCAACAAGATCAGGGAAGGTGTGCAGAAATCCAGAGGAATCTAGATGAATCCACTGTTAAATACCTCCTTATTTTATGTCTTCTTTGGGGATTATACAATCCCCAAAGGAGATCTGAGTCCTTATTCTATATTTCAAGCTCAGCTTTGGTTTGTCAGACAGCTCTGTCTTCAGTTCTGAAACAGTGAGGCATTTGAGAAGTAGGGATACTCATGATTCCAACACCATCCTGGATAAATGTTGGAAGATCATGGACAAAAAATGATCAATGGGGGCTGGAGCTGTAGCTCAGTGGTAGAGCACTTGCCTCGCAGGTGTGAGGCACTGGATTTGATCCTCAGCACCACATAAAAATAAATAAATGAATAAAGCTATTGTGTCCATCTACAACTGAAAAGATATTTTAAAAAAAGATCAGTGAAGATAATTTGATGCTCCTCAGAGTGTAAATAGTTGCCATCTTGGGGTTCTTATCTCTTTTTTAAAAAAATATTTCTTTAGTTGTAGATGGACACAATACTTTTATTTTTATGTGGTGCTGAGGATCAAACCCAGTGCCTCATACTGTAAGGGTACGGTGAAGCGTCGGAGGAAGAGACCACCAAGAGACTGACTCATGCAATTGCAGAAGGGGATTTATTGGGGATCCATTCCAGCGCGCTGGGGCTCCGTGCTCACTCAAGAAGGGAGAGCAGCCCAGAGCCCAGAGCAGGGGCTGAGCACTGCTTAAGTACACTTCTTGGGGAGGGCGGGGACTTTACATACATCACAGTCTCCTTTAACAAATCATCATACACCGCGGGAAAATCAAACAACAATTCCTAAACATGATTAGTTCATTCATTGGTGGGAACAGGTCGGGCGGGGGTGATTGGTTACTCCTAAGTGGGGTACACATTCAAACTGATTGGTTTAGGCCCTGTGATGCAAGATCGCACAGGGCCCTAGGCTATTAATCAACTAAATGGCCAGTAGGGTCTTGTCTTAACTGCCTCAGGAATTTCAGGTTCTGGGTGTAGCAGAGGAACTTAACAATACCTAGTCCTTCACTTTTTAACTCAGGCCTTGCAGCTTAGGAACTTTACAGTGCCCGGTCTTTTACATTTTAACTCAGGCTTTGCAGTTTAGAAGCAGCTTAGAAACTTTACCCTTTCAATACATGCTAGGCAAGCACTCTACCACTGAGCTACAACACAAGCCAGTGTCCTTACCTCTGAATACTTGAATGTTTTCTTATCCTAAAACCAATTAATTGATACTTAACCTTATTTTTCCTAGATTTCTGGTTTATTTAACCAGACCTGCATATTTCTTTTGGGTCTGCTCTTGACACTTGATTTCATTAATGCTACAATTCTCAGAAAAACTGCATTACACTCTGTATTTGTTGGCTCATTGGGCATTGCCTATCATTGTTGAGAGCCACAGCCTAGTCAGAATGATGCCTGGCATTTGCCAGAGGGAATGGTTGAAAGGTGATGCCAGCGAACCATTGAGATGATGATTTGAGTTAAGCTATATATAATTGCTGTGATGCTGAATTGATTGTATTGTATATTTGACCTCTACTGTCGGGCAATAGGGCGGCTCTTGCTGCCTCCAGCGCCTGCTACTTTGGAATTCCCGTGAGTTCTCATGGGGGTTCAGAGAGATTGGACAGAGCCTGGTGGAGGGAGTGTGTTCCCGTGTGGTGTGTGCAATGCCGGTGAGAGTTGGGGAATAAAGAGTTGCTGTTTGAATCTACAAGGCTTTGTGGCGGCTCGGTTATTTGTGCCCAGCCAGACTGCGGCATATCATAGTCACTGTTTTGTATTTCTTCATCATCCTAAACCATTCTTTGTCCCAAATAGTAGTTCTGTCCATTGTTCCTAGAAAATATAGAAGTATCTTCAAAAGCATCTTTAGGTATTGGGGTGCTTAGGGAAGAAGGGAAGAACCCAAGGGGGGAATCAGTGTATAGGTTATCAAACAACTTGTCCCCCACACTGAAGGGATCATTATAGGTCTGATTTTCAAGGATGGCCCTGGTCATCACTTCTGTGTGTGAATGAATCATGAATTGAACAACAACAACAAAAATCCAGTTAAAATATTAATGTGAAATAAACTCTGTTTGTACCTTGGGGGAGAAACAAAGTTTCATACCACCAGACAGGGTGGTATACACATAAAATTCCAGCTACTTGGGAAGGTAAGGAAGGAGGATCATAAATTCAAGGCTAGTTTCAGCAATTTAGCAAGACCCTCAGTAACTTAATAAGACCCTGTCTCAAAATAATAAAAAGAACTGGGGATATAGCTCAGTGGTAAAACACCCATGGTTTCAATCCCCAGTACTAAAAAAATAAAATCTCATGAGGATCATGAGATCTGATTATTTCTATTAGCATATGAAATGCAGTGTTCAATGAAGAAGAGAGGATTTTTTTAAAAAAAAAAGCTGCATAAACTGTAACTTAGAACCTATTAACATATCTGGAGTATGACTCACTCTTCAAATAAAACTGAATTCCAGTTGATTTTTTTCATGTATGTTGGGTGGGAGGTGGAGTGTAAGACTGTGATTATCAACCATGGTTTGTGATAGCTTGGACAATCTCCCAGGTTGTGGTAAATTTTGTTTTTAAACCTATAAATTAAAAAAATGCTTACTAAACACTTGCCAATGAATATTTATTTTATTTTTTTAGTACTGGGGATTGAAACCATGGGTGCTTTACCACTGAGCTACATCCCAGTTCTTTTTATTATTTTGAGACAGGGTCTTACTAAGTAACTGAGGGTCTTGCTAAATTGCTGAAACTAGCCTTGAATTTATGATCCTCCTTCCTTACCTTCCCAAGTAGCTGGAATTTTATGTGTACACCACCCTGCCTGGTGGCATGAAACTTTGTTTCTTCCCCAAAGTGCAAACAGGGTTTATTTCACATTAATATTTTAACTGGATTTTTTTTGGTCAAATAGGTAATTCTCTTTAAATAACCACCTCTCCTCCCTTGGTGTCTGGTCCAGGAACAAATGAGCAAATCTTCGCGGGTCCAGTGGGCATGATGCTTAAAAGGAAGGGGTAGGCTTAGTTGCTGGCAGCAGGCTATGATCAGCACACTGGATTGGGGGTCATTCTTTCTCAGCCTACCCTGTAGCCTCCAAATGGCATTATGGGGTGGACATGGACATGTGCTTTATGGCTCCAGGTGAGAAGCCCTTATTGGGGGAAGAGAGATTATAAGGAAAAGAAATTCCAGTATCACTAGCAAGGGAACTGAGGGACTTCTTTTCTAGCCGCAGTGGGCTTCCCCTGAAGCCACAAAACCCTGGAGGCTGGTTGTAAAGCTCCTGAAGTCAGAAGTGGCAACAGAATGACCAAGGACAGAGAAGGCAGGCCTGGCTGAGTGGAATGTGGGCTGACAGTCAGGAGGGACCGTGGCCTTCCAGCACCAGTGGAAGGAATGTGAGCAGGGTGTGGTAGGGCCTTTTGGCTATGAGGAAGACATGGCTGGTTTGATGGAGCTCACAAAGCTGAATGCAGAATGGCTACCAGACTGGTAGGGGCTGGACTGAAATAAAGGAGGTGGCCAGATAGTGAAACAGGAACAAAGGGAATATCCCATTCTCCCAAGCCAGCCCCAGAAATGGTAAGAGGGGCACTGTGGGCTGATTTAGCTGGGAAGCTGGAAGGACACCTCTACAGAAGCCAGAGGCCTTGCCTTCCCACAACATTAGTTCCTGGTAACTTTTACAATAGGACCTGGGGAAGAACAGGCTTCCCCTAGCCAGATGCAGTCCCATAAGGGAGTAAGAAAGGCCAATGAGGGTGGGGGCAGGGAAGTGGGCAGGGTCCACTGAGTCTTCTTGTATTCTGAAGAGTAGTAGGGAGATGGTGGAGGCTAGCTTGTGGGCACATAGACATTGTGTGGGTTGCCTGGGTTATAATAGGTGATAGCAGCTGCTTCTGTGGCCTTGGCCTCAGTTGCAAGAGTGGAAGGGACATTAGGGCCACTGACTGGAGCATGGGTCCCAGATATGGTAGTGGCAGGGACTGCATATATCCCATGGTGCCATGCATCATGGGAGATTTTTGGATAGAACTCAGGTGGGGGTGGTGGATAGGGGTACATTCCATTTGCAGGGTGTACATTCCATTGGTCACTGGTGTGGAAAAGACATAGGCCCCACTGGGAATGTAAGGGTACCCATAGGCTCCATTGGGGGAGGCTTGAGATATCACCTGGAGCATTCCCTGACCAAACCTGGTGTGCCCCCTGCTGTGAAGATCAACTTGTATAAAGCAGAGCCTTTCCATCTGCCTCCTCCTTCAGCCTCCACTATTTTTTGGACATAGTTCGTTCGCACCAAATACAGGCTGCTTGAGCTCATAGTCCTTCATGAAATAAAATGGCATCATGAAGGACTGCATGGCATCCTTCCCCTTGGGTAGAAAGATGACCTGGTAAAGGGGTAAGGTAGATAGTGCACTTCTTGGTTCCTATGGAGGCCTCTGGAGTATTTTTCATGTAATTAAATGGAAGTTCCACATGATCATAGGACATTAGGATGCTCTCATGTCTAGTTCCTAGAAGATATAGAAGTATCTTCAAAAGCATCTTTAGGTATTGGGGTGCTTAGGGAAGTAAGGGAAGAGCCCAAGGGGGGGAAATCAGTGTATTGGTTATCAAACAA
>NW_026000048.1:13737316-13775295 GCF_001458135.2 Marmota marmota marmota | reverse complement strand
TATATATATATATATATATATATATATATATATATATATATATACTCTACTGCTCTCTAAGTTGTTCTTGTTGAGTGCCATAGTTTCTCCCATGAGACCTTTTTTTTTTCTTTTAAGAGTAGGAAAAGGTGCTTTGAATTGGTCCCACCATAGAGAATACTTTTTACTGAGGTATTGGAAATTATATTTCCAGCATAGTCAGCAGACCTATTTTTTTTTTTGTAATTTTATTAAGAATACTGAGAAGGATGGGAAGTGAAGCTAATGGTGAAATCAAGTCTGAATCTTGAAAACATCAAAGAACTATTTCAGATATAGCTAAAATTATGAAATGTTTTATAATAGTTAATTTTACATTAAGTTAGGCATCATTTGATTAGCATTATATAATTGTTATTATAGAAGAAAGATATTCCAAAGCTAATTAGAACCTGTATTTTAATGTATATATTTGTTTCTGTTTCATTCTTCCCATTAGGATCAGACAGGGCTGTTGCTGGTACAAACCTACTCTAAATTTTTGGAGGATTATTAACAGAAATGGTGAATGAGTGCCCTTAACCCCATTAAAGGCTTTAACCTCTTCTGTCCATTGGAAAAGCTCATTTACAGTAATTTTTAAGGGCTTGTTCTTTCTGAGTTAGTGGAAATGCCAAGTTTGGTATTGTAGAACACAAATCATAAAAATATAAATGTTATCTTTCAAGGTGATGACATTTTGGCAAAGGGGTGGGGAGAGAGAATTAACTATGTAGTAGAATCCAACAAATAATATTTCATTACCATTTCTTGGTTTGTATAAAATATATTTTTTAAATTGGTTTAGTTCAATTTTTTAAAAAGATTTTTTAGTTGTTCATGGATGCAGTATCTTTATTTTGTTTATTTACTTTTATGTGGTGCTGAGGATCGAACCCAGTGCCTCACATGTGGAGGCAAGCACTTTACCGCTGAGCCACACCTCAGCCACCAGTTCAGTTCAAATTTAAAATTTTTTAAAAAATATTTTTTAGTTGTCAATGGATTTTTTTACTGTATTTATTTTTATGTGGTGCTGAGGATTGAACTCAGGGCCTCTTGTATGCCAGGCAAGTGCTCTACTACTGAGCCACAATCCCAACCCCAATTCAATGTACAATTTACTTTTTTAATTTGTTTTATTTATTTTTTATTAGTTGCACATGACAATACACTGATCTTGACATATATACTTGAATCAAATGGGGTATAATTTCTCATTTTTCTAAGTGTACAGGTTGCAGAATCACATTGTTATACAGACACGTATATACATACAGCAATACTAGTGTCTATTTTATTCTATTAGCAATACTAGTGTCTATTTTTATCTCCCCAATTTACTTTTAAAAATAAAAATTACTTAAAAAACAAAAAAATTATTTTTCAAATATTCAATTAGAATTTCTGACTGAGACACTACCAACTGAAAAACCACTAAAGCTATAATATTTACTGTTAGTTTAACTCAACAAATATGTGAAAGACTATGAGCTAGCTAGCCATTATGGTGGATAGAACAATAAAAACATGGAACCTGCCCTTAAGGAGCTTAACATCTTGTTGGGTGTGGGGTTAAGGGAGTATACATGGAGCAAATAGCACTTAGGCAATTAATGATTAGATACTAGGAGATCTAACTTTTAAAGCAATTAATGGTGACTCCTACATAAACAAAATAATTTTTATAGAAGTTAAATGGTTACTTCTTCATGCAAATTTTTTATAAATGAGGATTTTGGGATGCAACACTTTGGCAAGCATGGGGTACTTTCCATTGTGCCTTCATTATGCTCTTAGATGTTATAGAATAGGCATTCTGGTCAGTATGAAGGAATTGTATACATTTGTTAATAAGTGTTGAAGAGTGGCCTCCAAATGAACTGATTATTCTGAAATCATTCCATTGGAAGACTCAGATACTTTATTGAGGGCTGGTGTTGCCTTTTAGCCAACTTGGAGATTTTTGGGAATGTGCAACAATATTAACAGAAAAGATCTGATTTGTTTTTCTCTAACATTGTTTCTAGCATTAAATGATATCATTCTCCTCTTCTTAGGAATGTTATTTGCACTCTAACGTCAGATGACAATTTGTTTTTTATTGAATTAAAACTTGGTGGTATGTCAACTATATTATTAAATTATTTCCTTAAATACCTTTGAACACTGAACTTAATTTTGAACAAAAATAATTTCTTTAACAAGTTATAGTGAATTTTCTTTTTTAAGAATGTAATTTAATTTCTTCTTTAGAATAGAGAAGGGGTCTCTCTTTGAGCCTATTACTTATTGGACCTAATTCTAAGATGTATTGCATTTATGCTCATAAAAGATATGAAAAATCATTTTCAAATTTATAGAAAGCTTGGATAAAAGGGGAACTCTAAATCTGGGAATCCACCTTCAACTTTAAAGAGATTGGAAGGAAATTGATTCTCAGGTGATAATTTTGCTCAGAATCTTCTTTGACATAGTCAGAATATAATTATAGAAAGTATGTGATTTTTAGAAGCCCACTGTGGAAAAGATATTTGTAAGGTAATGACATCAGGTGTTCTGTCTCTGGATTCCTGCAATTCTGGATGCTATTTTCATCAGTCTTTCCAGTTATGTAAATTACTCATATTCATTCTCTCTCTCTGCCCCACTTCTCCTTACCTCTTGTTCTTTTACTTAGAGCAATTTTAGCACTAACTGCTCCAAGTAGATAATTTTGACTAGGATGTCTTTTTTTCTCTCATATTCTCTTATAGCTTTCAGTATATCTGAGTTCATCTTTGTCCATCATATCACCAGGTACCTGATGGATGGAAGATTAGAATTGCTGAGTTTTATTTCTTAAATGCTGTTATTAGTTTTATTTTGCCACATGACAAATTATCTCAAAGTTAATTGCTAAAAAAATTTATCTCAGAGTTTATTAGGTCAGATGGAGAGTCTTTGGCTTAAGGTTTCTTGAGATCTAAAGATTTCAGTTAGGGCTATGGTTTTTTTCAGGAGCTTGGAGTCCTCTTCAAAGTTCATGGTGGATATTGGCAGAAATCACTTCCTTGTGGTTATATGACTGAGGTACCTGTTTTCTTGCTGGATGTCAGCCAGGGGTTAGGCTTGGCTTCTAGAGGCTGTCCTCAGGTCCTTTGTATTTCTCTTACAACCTAGAGGCTTGTCTCCTCTAAGGTAGTGGGCGAATCTCTTCCCCTTTTGAATAACTCTTCACCAGATTAAGTCAGAACTATCCAGTATTATTTCTCTTTTGACTAAAAATATCAACTTACTGGGGATTGCATCTAAAAAAGTTCTCATCTTAGTCATGTTACATAACTTAATCATGGGAGTAAAATTTATCATTTTCACAGTCCTGTCCACACTCAAGGAGAGGGCATTATAAAGGGTATTTGAAATAGGGGGCAGGAATTTTGAGGACCAGCTTAGAATTCTTTTTTTTCTACATATGCCACGTCTTTTCAGAATGGGTTTCTGTTTTCAGCATTGGTTCAGAATTGAGGTGTTGACTTGCTGGCCTGATTCCTCTGGCTAGAGTTTCAAGAATTATACCGAATAGAAGTGGTAAGAGTGGACATCCTTACACCCTTGTCTTGTCCCTGATTTTAGAAAAAACTGAAAGTTTTTTTTTCTCATATAATGTTTAGGTAAGTCTGCCTTTGTAATGTATAGGTAAATTCTTTTATGCCTAGTTTCTCCATTGTTTTTAACATGAATATTTAACTTTTTTTTTTTCTTTAAATCAAAGACTCCTGCATCTTTTGAGATGGCCATATAGTTCTTGTTCTTAATTCTGTTTACGCGGTGCATTGCAATTATTGATTTGTGTATGTTGAACCAACCTTGTGTCACTGGGATGAAGCCCACTTGGTCATGTTTATTATCTTAATATGTTTTTGAATGTGGCTTGCTAATATTTTATTAATGATTTTTTTATATCTATGTTCATCAGAGATATTGTTCTATGGTTTTTTTTTCCCCTTTAGAAAACTAATTCTATGAGGTACATCTAACTACCAGAACACTTTGTGCTCAGAATCAGATGGAAAGGTATAAGCCATTTGAGAGAGAACTGTGTAAGAAAGTGGCCATTCAGGTCACTTCATCACCCCTAGATAAAGCATTCACTTATTCATTTATGCATCCAACATACATTTAATATAGAACTTAATTGCATTATAGGCACCATAATGATTCTTATATTTGTTATTTAGCTTAAAAATAAAAATGCTTCAGTACAATCAATGTTCATTGAACCAGGGACCTCTTTTAGCCTTTAAATTTGGCTGTTAGAATGATTTCTTTCTCCCTTCCTTCATTCCTGTATTTATCAAGAAATATAGCATACATACAAATGAATGTATATAATATATGTTAATAGGATAAATAATAATAATAAAATGAAGACCTGTGTAAATACAATTCAGCTTCTAAAATAAATGTTTGAAGTCTCTTGTGGGTATTTTCCAAAATACATCTTGTCTCTACCAAGAAAACTACTCTATTTTTTAAGAACTTTTATAATCTTTTATTTTTTTTTAAAATTATTTCTTACATACATGTGGAGTGCATTACATTCATAATATAATCTTTAAAAAATAATTTCTTTGCCATTTTTTATAGTTTTACTATGTATTTACATCTCTAAGTAACAAAAGTTTGAGTTTTAATGTTTCAAATATTTTATAAACGGAAATTTATATTTGTTTTACTTAATGTAAAGTTTTTGATATTGCAGTGGATATTCTTGGCTATTTTTATTTATTCTATTTCAGTGTTGCATACTATTGTTTGACTATATACACTTTAATTTTTAATTCTGTGGTCAATGAATGCTTAGACTTTTCAGTTTTCCATTTTCTGTTTTTTTTTTTTTTGTCAGTAGCATAGATTCAGTAAACATCCTTGAACATGTCTCATTAGTGCATGTATGAAGAATTCTAAGGAATAGAATTTCTTGGCCATAGAAGGTAGATATGATCTACTCTATCATCTAGTGCTAAATTGTTTCCTAAAGTTTCTGTACCAATTTGCACTCCTACTAGAAATTTTATGAGAGTTCCAGCGCTTAACCTTACCTGCAGCCCTTGGTACTAACTCTTTGATTGACAAGGAAATGTTAGTTTGTTTGGGCCGCTGTATAATTTGCCATAAACTGAGTGGTTTATGATCAACAGAAATGTATTTCTTGCATTTCTAGAGGTTGAGATACACAAGATCAAGGTATTAGCAGTTTCCGTGTTTGATGAGGGCTCCCTCTTCTGGTTCACAGATGGTACCTTCACCCTTGTGTTCATGTGGTAGAAGGCAAACAAATTCCCTTAAAAAGGGCCTCTGTTAAGGGCACTAATCTCATTCAAGAGGGCTCCACTTTTATGACTAGTAACCTCCCAAAGGCTTTGTCTCTTGATACAATCACATTGGGAATATAGGTTTCAACATATGAATTTTAGGGAGGCACAAACATTTAGACCATAGCAGTGGCAGTTGTAAAGTAACATTTTATGGGGGTTTAAATTTTTATTTGTTGAAATGAAATTGCTAACGAGATAAAATTTTTATGTGTATGATTATTTATCTTTAATGTTTCTGCTATGTGAAATACCTATTTTGTTTTGTTTCTTTTGTGTTGCTTAGCCCATTGATTTGTGAGATTTTATTGTATTTGAATTCTTTGATGACTTAATATAATGTAAATATTTTACCTTTTATTATGACTTGTCTTGTTTTGGTTCTTTTTATAGTGTCTTTGAGGAACTAAATTTTGTGATTATAGTCTTATAAAGTATTTCCTTTATTATCTGTGCTTTTTGTATCTTATTTAACAAATCTGTTCTTATCTCAAAATAATAGAAACATTTTCTTTTAAAAATTTTATTATTATTATTATTTTTGGTGGTGCAGGGGATTGAACTCATGGCTTTGTGCATGCAAAATAAGAACTCTACCAACTGAGTTATATCCCCAGCCCCCAATTGAAACATTTTCATAATTACTTTTATGAGTTTGAAGTTTAACTTTATCCATTCAGAATTGATTTGTTATAACAGAATAGAGGAATTCATCTAATTTTTGTCAATTAAACTAAAGGTAAGCACACTTTTTGTAAAGGACAGGACAAAAATTATTAAAGGAACATCTTTAATCTGATACCCTCTAAAAGAGATGTAGGTTTTGTCTTGTGTTCTCCTATGTAGCTGATTAAAACTCAGGACCTAGGTTTGAAACAATTGCTAGATCCCCAAAGCAACTCCTAGTTCCCCTGCTATTTATTATTGTGGATTTGTGCTTAATTCTGGCCTCTACAGTTCTCTTAATTTCTTGTCAACTGAGCAAGGCATAAGAAAACAATATAAAAATATTAACATTTTTTTGTTGTGGTCTGCCTGGAAATTATGTGAACATGTATTTTTCTATATTGCCAAAACCAGTGTTTCCCATTTGACTTTGCTTATAATCATAGAGTTTTGCCATAACTAGCCTACCTGACCACAGCTCCACTTTATATCAGTGGTTCTCTAGCCTTGCTGCACGTTAAAACCACCTGGAAAGCTTCTAAAAGTTCTGGTGCTCAGGCTACACTCAAGATTAATTAGATTAGAGTATCTCAGGCATTACTAATTTTTGAAGCTCCCCACAGAATTCCATTGTGCAGCCAAGGTTAAGAACAATTGTTTAAAATTCAGCTGTTCATTTTGATTCATGTCTATTCCAGTTCACCTGCCTTTTTTCACTTTACTCAACCAAATAGCTCCCCTCTAAAGCTAGGTGTCCACACTCATATAAAACACCAAGTTCCTGATACTCCTGACCTACTCCTTCACATTAATATGCTTTCTAAGAAACTGTCTACTATACCTATGGTCAATTGAATAGCAACATATTTGGCTTGTTTTTACTTTACAAAACATTATTTTAATTGTCTTTCACTGTCTGCAATGTTTTTCCTTTACAAGAAATTTTTAGTGCAAAGTATATTAATTTGCTAATTAATTCTGATAGACTATTTTCAGAGTCAGAAAATCAGTGTGTGATATGCTTAGGTTATGAATAGCTTAGCACAGAAAATGATGTAATTTCAGTGGGACAAATTAGAGCCAATTAACATGGCAGTTAGTTGTCTTTTTGAATAATGCAGATTTGTTTAGAAAAGCTCTCTGTTTTATTTATAAAATGATCCCTGCTTTTAACTATTATGACTGCCATAGCATTTTTCCTTTTGCAGAGCTAGGTCAGATGTAGCAAAACAGAGAGGTAAGGTTCTGCCATCATACTTTGTTCTAGATCACAGTATGTTAATTGACTGTAACACATTATTAAAATACTGTCTTATGACTGTCTTTAATAAAATGCTCAGAGCATCTAAAAGATGTAACATGATTATAAATTCATAATATTTCTTCTGAGGAAATAATGACTATTTCTTGAAATTAAAACAAGTCCTTTTTATTTTCTGGAGCTTTTTTTTAGTGCTTGGGACTGAATATAACAAATAGAGTTCTAGCTACAATATTAGCAAATACTTAGCTTAACACATTAGTTTTAGTGTCTACAAGAAAAAAGCTATTTCACAAAGTGAACAGATGGTTTAACCAGGAATGGCAGACTTCTCATGATTTAATAGTGAAAGAAATCACATTCTTTGGATATGCAATTGGGCAAGTTGATCTTTAGAAGTCTGCCATTGCTTTCTGTAGTAGTGGATTATTATCATTGTTTTCCTCAGGAAAACATTGTGTGGAATAATTAATGATTACAATGCATTTTGGAAGAGATTCTGAGTAACTTAATATTTTGAATTTGCATAGCTGAAGAGAATGGATATGGAAAAAGGTGGAAAAAGTTTTTATTCCCAAATTTTAATTAATTAAGGTACTGAGGATTGAACCCAGGTGTGCTTATCTACTGAGCCACATCTCCAGCTCTCTTTTTATATTTTATTTAGAGACAGGGTCTTTCTGAGTTGCTTAGGGCCTCACCAAGTTGCTGAGGCTAGCTTTGAACTTGCGATCATCCTACCTCAGTTTTCTGAGCCACTGGGATTATAGGTATGTGCCACCTCGCCTGGCTTATTTCCAAATTTTGTGATATATTTTTTCTGACATTTTCGGTAATAAGTTTAGTTTCTTTGTAAAGATGCTATTATAATTTTATCTCATATCTAAAGTTTTTGTTTCTCACTATTGTACAAAAATTCTGCTGCTTTGTGATAACCATAAATGCATGGTAAATTTTTTTTTTTTTTAAAGAGAGAGTGAGAGAGATAAAGGTAGAGAGAGAGAGAATTTTTTTAATATTTATTTTTTAGTATTTGGCGGACACAACATCTTTGTTTGTATGTGGTGCTGAGGATCGAACCCGGGCCGCACACATGCCAGGCGAACGCGCTACTGCTTGAGCCACATCCCCAGCCCCATGGTAAATTTTATAGAGATGCTATCTTTTGGTATTTGGAGACATTTCTACCATCATGGATACATAGGGCTGTGTTTCAAAAAAAGTCTTTCCTTCTCAGGTGTTTTTGACTATGACCCTTATTTCCCAAATCAGAGGTGTGGTAACTAGTTTTCAATGATATCTTCCTCCTAGTGAATTGCACCTGTTGGTATTTATGCCCTGTCTAGTTTTTTACACATTGAATATACACTTCTCCATGTAACGAACAGAATGTTTCAGATTGATGTAGTACATCTTACACAGCTAGGCCATAAGATAACCCTTATAGCTTCAATTATGTTTCCTTGGAATGCTTACTCTGGAAGAAACCAGTTGATATGTAAGAAGTTCTACTCACCTGAGAGTTTCATGCTACATGATGCTCAAACAAAGCATGTAAAGAGGTCATGTGGCAAGAGGGAGAATTGATCAATCCAGAGCTGTTTTAGTTGTCCCAAGTAAAATGCCACATGTGTGAATGAAGAAATATTTTGGTTGTCTGCCGCAGCCCAGCTGGCTGGGCAAACTAGGGACGGGCAGATTTGCTCCCATCCTATGTAGGGACGGGCAGCTTTTTTTTTTCCGTCACTTACCCCCAAGTGTCCCGGGGCTCCCGGTACAGGCCACCATCTGCCGCAGTCCGGCTGCAGCAAAATAACCCGGGGTGATGAGCAACTTGTGTACATTGATACAGCAAGAGGGGGAGCCGTTTATTGTAGGACAGGAGGGGTATATATACATTACACACAGCTTATCTTAATTAACATAAACTAGATACAGCAGTCAACCAATAAGGAATCTCCACACTTAATGGCTCACTGGCATTACTTCACAAACCACTCCCTCTGGCAAAATGCCAGGCGCCATCTTGACTTGTTTACAGACCCTAACAGTTGTCTAGACCAGACAAGCCATCATATGACTCTAGGCCTTGTTGTCAACTCATTGCAATTTCATTAAATAACCTAAGCAAGAGTTGCTTAGGTGAAACCAATGCATAATACAACTGTAAGATAATAAAAATTGTGTATTAAGCTTCTAAGTTTTGAAATGGTTTGTTACATAGCAAAGAGAACCAGAATAAGGGGACAATGAAGACTTAGACACCAATTGCTAAGTTATCATAGTGTTTCTTCATTTTGATTACCTTTGTTGATAGTACTATGCAGATCCTTCATATATATACCAAGACATTATTATTATTATTATTATTATCATTATTATTTTTGAGACAGGTTCTCACTAAATTGCTGAGACTAGCCTTGAACTTTCAATCTTCTTTCCTCAGCCTCACAAATTGCTGGGATTACAGGCATGCCCAGCCTAAGTTGATTTCTGTTTTAGTCAGCTTTTTTGCTCCTATGACTAAAAAATCTGACCAGAACAATTGTAGAGGAGGAAAAAGTTTATTTGAGAGCTCACAGTTTCAGAGGTCTTGGTGAGGCTAAATATCATGGCAGGAGAGTGTGGTAGAGGGAAGCAGCTCACATCATGATCAGAAAGAGAAATAGAGGGGGGGGGGAGAGAGAGAGAGAGAGAGAGAGAGAGAGACTGACTCCACTCTCCAGATACAAAATATATACCCCAAAGCTATGCCCCCAATTCCCACCTCTTCCAGCCACACCATATCACTTCAGTTACCACTCAGTTAATCCCCATCAGGGGATTAATTACTGATTGCATTAAGACTCTTAAACCTAATCATTTCTCCTCTCAACCTTCTTGCATTATCTCATATGTGAGCTTTTGGAGGACACCTCACATCTAAACCATGAAAATATTCTTCAAACTTGTTACAATGATACCTAAAAGGTATGTACAGAAGCATTGGAGACTGTAAAGGTCTTGCTTGCTTGAAAGTGGAATTGAGACTTTGTGGCCTGTTTTTTTAAAAAAATATTTCAAGAAGACTAACCAAGATGGTATGTTAATCAAGATAAGTAAGGCTGTGCAGTTTACTCAGAACATTTCTTTGCTTTTGGCTAGGTGTATATCAATCTGTTACTGAATCTCACTGAAATGAACTATACTTAAATGCAGACTTTTTTTTTTATTGTTAGCTGTATTGTTTTTATGGATGACAGAATATTTTACTTAAAGCATGGAATTCTTCTAAGGAGAAAAAAAAGATTTATTAGTGTATGCTAGACTTTATTAATATTTCCCAATATCTAGTTCTTCTTCCTTTCCAAGCCCACAGCAGATTGTACTTTCTAAGCCCTTTACCTGTGGGCTGAGCCATGTGGCTGGTTCTGGTCAATGAACAGATATATGTTATTTTTGAACCGAAGTGTTTTATTGTTGGTGGAAAACATTGCACTCTTATTCTCTGTTGCAGTAAGCAAGAAGATCATATGTTTCAGAGTGCAGTTTTAAGGAGGAATGTTGATATCCTGGATCCATAAATGGCAATGTAGAGCAGAGTCCACCTTAAGTTGAGCACATAATATTTTTTGTTGTGTAAATTCACTAAGATTTCAGGATGAATTTTCAAAATGTAGCTTAAGCTAACCTATTTTAATACAGAAGCTACTAATTAAGGTATTTCCCCTCTCTTAAAATAATGACCTATAGCACCAGTGGGAGTGATGGTGTACTTCACTGATTTGTAAGCACCAAGCTCTGATTCATTAATTGTAGAAAGCACATAGCAGGGCACTGAGAAAATGCAAAAACTTTCACTTGGCTGCAAAGGAGAAGGGGCAGGTTGTAAAACTAGTTTCCTATGGAATGTAATCCTAGATGGAATTGTCTGGCAGAGTGTTAGGCTCTGAAAAATACCCTTTCCTTTCTGGTTTTGTTCAGAACTGTTCATCTTTTTGTTGTTCTTCAATAATCTAGTTTCCACTTGGATGCTTGAATGATATTTTTAAAATGAAAACCTTATCATCACCCCTCTGCTTAAAATGTTTCAGCGGTTTTACATTGCTGATTGGATTAAGATCAATATTCTTGGATTGGTGTGATCCAATTGTAAATTGTGATTTAACACAATTCTCTTCAGTTTCTCTTAGAATACTGGGTTTCTGAAGGCATGTTCTTTCTTTGTTGAAACTTTTTCTTCACTCCCCATTCTTCTAACCTCCTGTCATTCTCCTGGTTGATCCCATTGAGTCTTTAGATCTCAGGTCACTCTTCACATTTAGGAATCTTACTCTAACCATTAAGTTTCTTTGTGGGGAGGTTTTCATAGAACTGTGTTTCTTTCCTTCAGACAGTCATCTTAGGTCTGTAATTTGTGTGTTTAAGTACAATTATTCGATGGATAGTTGTTTTGTTCTTCATTAGGATAGGGCCTTGTTTATGTTTCTTCACCATTTTTCCCCCAGTGTCCAGAAGGTGGAATGAATAATTTTTGTGAGCCCTTTACTGTGAAGGACCAAGAAATTCAAGTAGATCTGAAGATCAGAAGGGAAGAAGTGATCTGGAGTACTTTTCTGGCAATCCCGTAATGTTATCACTGAATTTTCTTTTATAATGGGATTAGATTCATTTTAATGGAAGGAAAACTAATTGGGATTGATGAATTCACACAAAAATAGAGTGTGGTTTTAATTGTCTATTTTATATATTAAACTTCCAGAGGGCCCTATTTCTTTTCTTGTTACAGAGGTAAAAGACAAGGGTAGCATGTAGCCTTGCAAATAAACTATAAGTAATAACTCCTTTCAGTAATTATGTGTTGAATAAATGAATGAAAATATTTTAGAAAATGCTGTAAATAGTTTACAACCTCATAAATATTTTTGGATAATGAGTGTGAGAATGATCCTAGAAGGAATTATGTTATTGGTGAATTTCTTTTTGTCTCTGAAGATGGTAGTAAAAATTTTAATCTGGCATCTCCTTCAAAGTTTTTAATTCATATTAACTGATTATCTTAATTTTACTCCAGGTTACTTTATTTACTCAGGTGAAATTACAATTGCCGTTACCTTTCATTTGGCTATTTAAGAAAGTACACTTAAGAGAGATGTTATTTCTCTTCTAGGCTTAATCTTTGCATTCTTTATTCATCTTTAAATTTCAATCAAATGTAGCTCACACCTCTATTGTAGACTTGAATTTGGCATTTAGACTTGTAATTTAGCATTACAACATGGAAACAAAAGGGATTACATGAAATAATAGGGTCTTAAAAACAGTCAAACAAATGACATCTAAATATTTATAAAGACTGAATATTATGATTTCATGAAATTTCTTTGGAACTGTATATGAAGAAGTTCATAATTTCATTATATTCTCACTCTCTATAAATGTGCTTTTTAACTTGACAAACTTCTTCCTGGCAAAACCTACCTTTTATTTTGGTACTGTGGTTAAACCAATTGTTGTTTCATTTAGGAGCAACATCTAATTTTTTACATGTTTAATGATAGGCCCAAATTCTTGATTACAACTTTTTCTTTAAATATATATTTTTTAGTTGTAGTTGGATACAATATCTTTAATTAAATAATTTATTTTTATGTGGTGCCGAGGATTGAACCCAGGACCTTGCGTATGCTAAGCAAACGCTCTACCACTGAGCCTCAACCCTAGCCCCTTGATTACAACTTTTTGAAAATGAGTGAGTAGAGAATTATTTTTTGTATCTTCCCAAAATATCGAGCATACTTTGTCCAAGGAAGTTCTAAATAAATATAATTGGGATTAGTTGTAGTGCAGAAGGATTACCTAAAAAGGTGGGTATTAAGCAAAAATTAGTTTTTCTTATCTGATTTCTCTCAATTTCATTATCCTTTGCCTTCTATAAATAGAAATATTTACTATAATTTACAATTTGTACACATTTGAATTGTGTGGAGCACTGACCATTACTGATGCTACCAAAGTATGACTTTTGTCTTGTTTTGTTCTTTTGTAAGCAGTAACCTTACATGGAATGCACGTAGCAAGTGTGTCCTATTTATGTATTCTGATGTACATCAACAATTGGTATTTCATATACCAACTTTTCTAAATATTGATAAGTTACCATCCATTCAACCTGAAAAGAATGTTTTTATGCACATGATTCCTTTAAGGTGCTTTGCTAGTTTTTGATTAAGAGTTCTTAACTGAGGATCTCTCTCTATACCTGAGTATGCTTTAGTATATCTCTAAAGTCTTTGCAGCTTTATATGAAATATTGTTTATATGTGAATTTTTCAAGGGAAAGTTTCCTGTATTAGATCAGATCATAAATGAGATGACTACAAGACTCATTGAATTATGTATGCAAATGTGGTGAATTTTACTGTGTAAATTCTGCCTCAGTAGAGCTGAATCTCCCTCTAAAATCTCTGAATGAGGATTATTAATGAAAGGCACTAAAAAATACTAGCAGTAGAAAACAAAAGACTTGGAGGTGTGTTCTATATAGAAAGTTTTCCTTTCAGTTCTGCTCTTCCTTCTGAAATGCAAGCACAATAGTTCCTATTTTTATGTGTGAGCTTCTATAATCCCCATGGAAATGGAATCAGAAGATGGAGTAGAATGATAAAATACCAGAAAAATATTTGATAATTGTGTGTTATTAGCCTACAAGGCTGAAAATCCTGTGATTTTTTTTCAGTCCCGTCTTCCTTCTACCCTTGTCCCTGTTTTGGTTTTTATGTCTTAGGGCAGAAGGATAAAACTATGGTTTAAATTCCAGTTGCACTTTTACTAGCTGTGGGCCATTTAGCACATCATCATTTTGATTCAGTTTCCTTAATTCAATACCAACATTAACTAACATTATTAAACACTTTCTATGACCTTTCATGTAAACTTTACCTGATTGTTAAGCCACTTAGTCCTCAGTACAACCATATAATGAAATTTCAACTGTTTCCCCCATTTTACAGATGAGAAAACTGAGCAACAAACTTGATGTTTTCAGGCTCTGTCACAAATTGATGAGGGTACTTTTACCAATGCAGTGAAATCCTGATAATCAGAAGTGTTTATATGGGGCTGGGGTTATGGCTCAGTGGTAGAGCACTTGCCTAGCATGTGTGAGGCACCGTGGTTCAATTCTCAGCACCATATACAAATAAATGAATAAAATAAAGGTTCATTAACATCTAAAAAAATTTTTTAAAAAGAAGTGATTATTTGGCCTTTATTATATTTTATTTATGGTAACATTCAGTTTATTTAGTTTTAGTATGCTAATGGAAACTATCATTTCTCTTGTTAAGTATTTTGAAGCTGAGCTAGAGCCTCAAATTCTATAATCTGAAGGTCCCGACTTTTGGACTTTTACATTGAGAATTCAAGTTCTTTTTGTCACCATTGGATGAAGAAAGAAGTAGTTCTGCTGTTCAAGGACAAAGACTGGTAGAGCTGTGTACCTCTTTGCATTGCTGATCGCTGTTGACTTTATAGAGACAGAATCTTTATCAGGATGTAAAGTAATAAGCAGCACATATCTCATGGTAGCTTTAGAAAGGTAATTTTATTACCCATTGTTACATACTTACAGTAAGAGGGAAGAATTGTTATTTAAAACCATATGAGCCTTTCAGGAAGGTTGTTCTGCCTGAGGAAACACCATATATTATTCGTGTTACTGCAGAATACATAGTCTTCTGTTTACCCAAGTGGCTTCTTTCTATTTGTAGGGGAAAACTTGGAACTGAATTTGGAAGTAGAGCTGGTACACTTGGAATTTTCTGTAAAATAGAGCAAGGAGGATTTGGAATTCCTGGAAGGCATGCTTGAAATATATGAGGAGGAGGAGAAATGAGAAAAACCAGGCAACAAAGCAAGTGATTTTTGCCTACATACTATCTACTTTGGGATGTCCCTAAGGCACTCCAGACCCAACACTGTCTACTCTGACCTTTTGAATGACACTCAGCTCCAACCCAGCTCTCCTCCATGCTCCCTATCCCAGGATAAAGTCCTAAGTTTTTATCTTAACCAATAATGTTCTGCATGCTCTGTCTCTGACTACTTCTCTATCATTGAGGCAGGACTACCACTTCATATTTAAATCCTAGACTAAAGCTTGTTTCTTTTGTTTGTTTTTGGCTGCCTAATTGAAAGACCCTACTCATGCTTGGATGTCCAGACATCCTTTTGTTGTCCCAGATTTCCTTAAGTACCCTAACATTAGTCAACCGCATCAAGTTGTTTTGAACCCAAGTAATTCTTTTGTTTTAAGGAACAAATACAAGACAAACTCAGGTTAACAAACACATTAGATAATCCCGTTATGGGAAAAAGAAATTAAAATTGTACACTTTCAACTAAGTCAGAGAACAATCAAGGAAGACTCTCCGATGAAAACAGTATAAAAACCCCTAGACAGAAAGCCTCCAATGGTACCCTCTTTGGGACCCCTACCATGCTGTGGAATCTTTCCTTGTTTTCTTCTAATAAATCTGCTACTTTTTAATAAATATACTACTGAATTCTTACTTTCCATCATCTGTGTACTTCATTCTTCAGGTGCATGAGACAAGAACCTTCCAGTGCTCACATGATCCTATGTTACATATTCATTCTCTTCTTGCCCTAGTGACAATGGCTTAGTTTTCTTTTAGCTCCTCCAGTGTCCCATGCCCCTTTCAACTTTGAGACATTTGTGTGCCCACTTAACTGCTTGGATCTCTCTTTCTCCCATTTTTACGTAGTTAGTTTATTCAGTAACCTTCTCAAATAACATTTCCTTAGAGAAGCTTATTCTGGCTTCATTATAGGTTTGCCCAGTCACTTGTTTTCATGGCATCCTATTTTGTTTTGTCATAGCACTTATAATAGTTTCTAATTATGTATTTATTTATTTATATGGTGATTTTATTTATGTCTGTTTCTTCCATTAAACTTAAAACTACGTTTGTTCGACTCCCAATTTTTATTCCTAGTACAATGTTAACATAATAGTAATTCAAATACTGAATGCACGCAAGAATTGATGTTACAGGAAGCCATCTTATTTACACATTGCTTGATGCTTAAAGGGTTGTCTGTTTCAAATTGTGTTTCTGTAAGTAGTAATGGACATACTCTATTCCATCCAGTCTTATCACATATTTATCATATGGTAGGTAAATTTAAGGGCTGAGAATGTGGCAGCAGATACCAAGGACTTTGTTGTCTGTACACAGGTTAATTTGAGTATATAAGTTAGAAACATAATATTACATTATCATAATAAGTTTCTTTGTGGACAAAAATGATCAGTAGTGTCCCTGATTGGTTCTGTAGTGATTATGAATTCCTCCTGATCATTTTAAACCAGCTTACATCCTTCTTGCCATCAGAAGACTCAGGGTAGCTGTCTGAAATCCACATCAACATCAGTAAGTGAAGGCATCTCATTTTCAGGTCAAAGAAACATTACTGAGCTTTAGCATAATGTAGCCCTTTAGTCCAGTGATATTAATGTAATGTTGTTAAACAGTTAAAATCATTTAGGCTTTAGCTCTAAAAACTTTTGCTAAGCATTTTAAGTATTATTTTTAGGAATATATTTTTTTGGTTATTTACTTTTAAAATTCTTTGCCACTTTTTTATTAATGAGAATTTTTGATTGAAGATTATTCAGATAATAGAGGTTGTATAATGTATTCTTTGCTCTGATAGGTTATTTAGTTTCCATATTTTCTATTTCCCCTCCTCTGCTTTTTTATCCTGCTTCACCTTTCTCTCTCTAGCCCATTTTTTTCTTTACCCTTACTCAAGATTCCATCTCTTATTTACATGCTTTCATGTTTAAATGAATCTATAACTATAGAAAGACAGAAATGTCAGTTTTTTATTTTGAGCAGGAAATTACCTTCTTATAATGTTTATAAAAATGGATTACTTCTCTCAGGATATTCATTCATCAAGGCAGAATTTGGTCCTCCTTTACAAAATGGAATGGAAATAGAAACAGTCAAAATATACTAGGATAAACACAGCAATCAGAGATTGGGTGGGGAAGGGAAGTCTAATTTGGAGGAAAAATGTTGGCTGCTTGTGAGGCAAAGAAATAGAAACAGCAAATGTTCCTTTTAATTGCAGCAAGAGAGAAATGTTATCCAGGGATATGCTAGTCTTTTAAAATTTTATCTAGGACTGCTTTGAATCAAGTCTGCACTCTATGTGTGAGGTACATACATATGTCAACATCACATCATTATTTCATGGGATTTTGATCATAAATGCTAGAGAACACTGGGTGCAGTGGCATGTGCCTGCAATACTAGGTATTTGGATGGCTGAGGAGTACAAGTTTGACGTCAGCTTGGGCAACTTAGCAAGACACTGTCTTAAAATAAAAAATAGAAAAAAGGGCTGGGAATGTAACTTAGTGGCAGAGTGCTCCTGATTGAATTCTCTGTACCACACACTCATGTATACACACAACAACAACAACAACAACAACAACAAAAACACAATAACAAAAACAAAAAGCCCATAAACAAAAACTGGGACTGTAATTCAGATGTTCTGATCCTAATGTAATTACCCCCATAATTTTTTATGTCACTGCTTACAAAAACTGTAATTGATTTGTGGTCCTTAGAGATTTACCTCTTAATCACCTGTCCTGCCTTACCTCTTGAGTTTGTTGTATGGAATTTAGTCATTGGCATCATTCTAGTCTTGTCTCCAGCACTGGCAACCTCATTGTCAATAGCAGTATCTCTTAAAGAATGACAACACAGTTACATTATACAATTTAACTAGGGTATTGTCATTTTCACTGAGGGAGAAGTTGTTTATTTGAAAAATGGGTTACATTTAAATATTCATCCTAAGAATATTCTAGAATTTTCTTAATTGATACTGTAACTCCCCCCCCCACACACACATATATTAAGCAAGAATTTTGGTTTTATTTTCCTAGTATATATAGAAGATAGCATTTGCCTTACTTTAAACATTTCTGAGATGAAAAGATATTTTTGAGGTAATGATGTGACTTGCCTGATACATCTAAAAACCTATTAATGCATATTTATTGAAAATTAACTTTGCTTGATGCCACTAACCATCAAAGCCATGTAACTATTAGGCACAGATGAGCTATTATCTAATATTTTAATCATTATCAAATGTTATGAAAATGAAACAAATATCTTTATTGTATTCTTTGGTGTAGTGAACCCTTGAGTTCAATCTGGGTACACCCCCCACCAAAAAAAAAAATCCCATGTGATTAATTCAAATAACCCCCAAAGCTTTGAGAACCACTGGTTTATTGAGTAGTAATCCTTTTCCTTTTATATACACTTCCCATTAAACACTTAAAATCTTTTCTCTATCCTTATTCTTTATTAACAAATAAAATAATTGAAGAGACAAATGACTGTCACATTAATAACAATACCCTTTCTTTACATGCTGCCAGAAATAAAGATTTTGGAAGATTTTCAAAAAGGAAATTGAGATATGAATGCTTGAAACTTGAATGTTTTCGGGTCTTTTATTCATTTTATTGCATTAATTCAGACATTGCACCAAAGATTGATAATGATAATGACCTTCTAGTGACAAAGCATTTATGTATTTTTTTTCAATTCTTAAAAACTAGTTAGAAGGAAATTTGGATTGTGCTGTCATATTCTGTCATTTTACATGTGAAGAAAATGGTGCTTAGTTAGGTTTTACGAATTGATCAAGATCACAATCCTAATTGCTGGCAGAGCTGGTATAGGACTCACCTATCCTGACTCCCATTTTTGTGGGGACCTGTTGGATCACATTTGAAAAGTGACAAGGTAAGAGTGATACCATAAATTAAATGTGAGAGGTATCACATTCTGTGCATGCAAAATATATAAAGGTGTATGGAATTATTTATTTTAAGAACAATTCATTTTATAGCCAAGACATCACCTTTGTGTTGTTATTCTTAATAGTCTCACCATTTCCCTAGGTCTGTTTCTATTTATTGTTATGTTGTGGGGAAAACAGCTGAAAAACATTTCTGTATTGAGTAAGCTTTTGTGCAGATTGTACTTTTCAGAAGAATTGGATCCCTGCTGCTTGAGGTTGAATTTGGTAACACTTTATTTGAGGTTTCAAGGCACGTACATTTAATTAGCATTCCCTGTAATAACACTGATCAGTATGAATTCTGTTGATTAAATGTGGACCGTAGTATTACTGTACCTGAGCAGAATCCACCCATTTGCTGTTATGCTCACTGGTCTCTTGTTCAGTTTTATTTTTGGTACCAGGAATTGAAGCCAGAGTTGCTTAACCAATAAGCCACATTCCCAGTCCTTTTTTATTTTTATTTTTTATTTTGAGGCAGAGTCTCACTAAGTTGCTTATTTTTAGACAGGGTCTTGCTGAGTTGCTGAGGCTGGCTTTGAATTTGCCTCAGCCTCCTGAGTCACTGGGATTATAGGCCTGTGCCACTGTGCCTGGCCATCAGTTTTGATTTAGAAAAACAAAAACTACTTTCTCTTTATTATTTTGGATTATGTTTAGTTGATAGACACGGTCAAAATATCTAGTGGAACTGGTATAAGAATGTGGTCTTTTGCCTCCCTGATTCTGTAATAACTCAATTGAGGACTTCTTCAAATTTGAATGTAGGCTATTTTCCACAACATACTACGGTGATAAAATCAAGATGGAGGGCCAAGAAACACAAATATTAATTCAAGCAGATCTGTTGAAATTCTTGTATTTGGACCACATCTGGAAAGTGACAAGACAAGAGTAATACTATAAATTGAATGGGAGAGAGATCACAGTCTGTGCATGAAAAATAGTAGTCCTAGAGAACAGAGTCTGGGGAGCTGATAAATTGATTTTTAATCAAGAGTAATGCTTTGTCTATAGAAAAACTAAGCAAGAAACAACTGAATCAATTTTAGAGATTTTTGAATCAAGAAAACGAAAGGCGAATAAAATGCATTAGGATGAGATTTGTTACAAAAGCAGTAAGGACATAAACACAAGAGCAGTGGACATATATCCTAGAGATTTTTTTTTAAACCCAGAGTATTACAAAAGCATTCACTTATTAATTTAATTTTCATTAAGGTTTTGCAGAGAAAACTAAAAAGTAACAGGAGTTTTCAGGGGTAGTTACAATGAATAGGATCGCACTGTTAGCTCCTATGGGGATAATAATCCATACAAAAACTTATTTTTCTGGTAGAATGATGGAAATTATATTTCAAAAAAACTGAATAAAAAGTCCCACAATTTTTATTGAATAGCTGACTTTGTAAAAATAGAACAAAATATAAAAGTACACCATCCAAAGAAGACTTCTTTTCCCCGCATAAGGAAATGAAATCAGAGATCTAATTAACTTTGGAAACTTGGACTGCTATGAGAGCAAATGCTAGCATGAGGTGGTCTTGGAGATTATTTTCTTTCTGTCATGGAACTTTGTGGAGACCAAACCTAAGGCTATCAAAAAGGGGCTAAGTCTGGACTTTCAAAGGTTCAACACTCTTTAGAGTAAAGTAGCCTAGGAAAAAGACTTCATTTGGCTGGCATATTTGAACAATGAAGTCCTTCAGACACTGTGACTCTGGTTTTGAAGAGGGAAGAGCTTTCTTGAGAATTTGCAGCTTCAGGCCTCAGGCCTGACCACATCTGGATCTGGAGTTTAAATAATTGCTTAGTAGGAGACATTTAAACAAAGATATGATTTTAAAATAATTGTTTGGAGACTCCTCTATGTTGCCTAGCCAAAGCATGTGCAGACTGTCCCTAAAAAATTCCCACAGACCGAGTTAAACCAAATAGTGCAAAAACATACCATCATAAGGAAATTAATAAAAATAACAGATTTGGATTTTTAGATACTTCAGATTTTAGGATTACCAATGATATAATAATAATAATATGGAAAGGAAAAAGTGAACAATAAATGAGATATTATCAAATATGGCACACAGATTTCAAAACAAACATATAGAAATGAAATGAAATTAATAAATTTCAAAGTCAGATATATTAGATCCAGATGAAGAGAGAACTGAAGAACTGGAAGATTGATATAGGGAAGTTATGCAGTGTTCAAACATGGAGGAACAGAAGAAAAATATGAAAGATTGAGACACATGGAAAATTAAATAAGAAACACTAACATATAGCTAGCAGAGTAGTAGGTTAACAGAATAGAAAGAGGAAGAAGCAATAGTCAAAGAAATAATGCCCTAGAATTTTCCAGGACTAATGAAAATATAAAAAGGCTTAATCTGAGAAAACTCAAGTGTATCTCATTTATAATAAATGGAAAGAAATTTACATGGCAACATCCCATTGTAAAACTCTAAAATAATAAAAACAAAGATAAAATATTAAAAGTAGCCTAAGTGAAAAATGACTAAGAATACAAAGGAATAATATTTAGAAACTTAATATGTTTCAAGTACTAAGAGAAAATTTTTTTTTAGAATCAAGTACTCAGCTAATCTATATTTCAAGAATGAGAATTAACTACATAAAAAGCTGAGAGTGCTTACCATTAGCAGACCTTCAACAAAGGCACGTCTAAGTGGAAAATAGAAAAAGGAAAATGATCCCAGAAACATAATTTAGATTTAAAACAATGGTGAATAAATCTATGCAATTACATAAGTATGAAACTTTAATTACATCTTTAGAGAAACCACATGATATCATTAAAATAGTGAACAAATTAGTACATAAGCCATCCTTCTGGCTGATCAGGTCTAAACTCATTGTATAGTTTTGGAGGTGGATAAATAATAATACTACTAGCATATATAAATTTAGTGTTTGTGATATGCCAACCATGTTCTGCTACATGTATATTAACCTACATTAGGGTCTACAATAACTTTATGATATTAGTAATATAATTACTAATCACAAAATAGTACTGTGGTTACTAATGTAATTGCTAATTACATGATAGTATTGTAATTAGTAATTAGTGTTGTTGTATACATTTTACAGATGAGAAAACCAAGAGCAACACACGTGAGACCAGATTTGAATTTAGATGATCTGGTTCGAATCCATGATCCTCATTACTAGGCTGTACTTCTGGCAATTGATTTTATACATTTATTCATGGTAATGTTTAATAGTATTTACTAAAAAGAAAATAGTGTGTAACTGTATATTAGAGATGAAAAATGGAACAAGGGAAGAAAAACTGTTAGCAATTCTAAAGAAGCATAGAGGTATTAGGACAATTGATAAGTACAAAATAAGATGGAAAAGGTTGATTTTCTCTAATCTGAAAATCTAAAATCTCAAAAGCTCCAAAATTTTAACTGACAATATGGCACATCATTAAACTTAGTTTCATGCTTAAAGTTATATTAAACATTGTATGAAATTACCTTAGCGCTATGTGTAACATTTTTATAAAACATAAATCACATCCATGTTTATACTTGGATGCCAAAAATCTGGAAAAAAAAGAATATCCAATATCTGAAACACTTCTGGTCCCAAGCATTTTAAGTAAGAGATATTCAACCTGTAGAGTATTGTCAGATAAAATAGACTTAAAGGCAAATGTACTGTTGGTCATAAAGAATGTCAGTTATATAATAAGTCAGATACAATAGGTCAATGTGTATAATTACATAGTATTTAATAAGGGAAAATATTCTTTTCTAATGCTGTCACTTAATTCTATTAATTTCCCATTATGCATTACTGTAGCTGAATCCAATAAATTGACATGTATTTTCATTTTTATTTAGTTCAAAATATATTTCAGTTTCTCTTCAAAACTTCTTTGTTTGGGCTATGGGTTATTTATTTTATTTTAAATATTTGGAGATGTTCCTGATATTTTTCCATTTTTTATTGTTAGTTTAATTTCTTTAAGGTCACAAACCATACTTTGTATGATGTCATCTTTTAAATATATTGAGGAAATTTGTGGCCCAAAGTATGGTTTGTCCTAGTAAATATTCCATGAACACTTGCACATAAGATACATTCTGCTGTTGTTGGGAAGACTTTTCTTTGTCAAGTGGATCAAACTGATTGATAGTGTTTTTCAAATCTGTTATAGCCTAATTGCTTTTCTGTATAGTTATTTATTCTGTCAGTTTCTTAGTGAGGAATGTTAAAGTCACCACGTATCAGTTGTGGATTTGTCTATTCCTTCTTTTAGTTCCATAAGTTTTTGTTTCACTTATCTGAAGCTCTTTTGTTAGTCACACGTATATTTAGAATTTTTAGTCTTCTTGAGGAATATTTTCTTTATCTTTAATTATGTACCTCTGATATTTACCTCTGATGTTATTCCTTATTATGAAGTCTACTTTTTCTGATATTAATATAGCTATTTTAGCTTTGTTTGAATTCATGTTTGAATAATAATATTTAATAATGATTTAATAATAATCTTTCTCTATGTCTTTATTTTAACCTGTTTTTATTTTTGGATGAGTTTTTTACATAGCATATATTTGAGTCTTACTATTTAATCAAATTTGACAATCTTTCTTTTAGTTCAGATGTTTAGATAATGGACATTTATTATAATTAGTGATGTTTGGAGTAAAATATAATGTTTTGCTATAAATTTTCTATTTGAATTTTTGTATATTAGTATAATATACAAGATTTTATGTAAAATAATATAATAGTGTAATTTTATTTCTTTTTTCCCTGTGTTGTTCTTAGCCTTTGGATATTATTTATGATTCTATTTTATCTCCAATATTGGTTCTTCACTTACACTTTTTAAAAAAAAATATTTTAATGATTGCTATATGGTTTATTCTATATATCTTATTTACAGAGAGTCTACCTTCATATTAATATATTATTTCTCATGTAGGATAAATACTGTACAACTTTATTTCCTGATTCCTTCCTTTCATATTCATGTTATTTTTGTGCTATTGTAGTATTTAATTTTTCTACATATCACAAACACGCAATATGTTTCTGTTGTTTTAATTGATATTGTCAGTTTTCTTCTATAATATTTGAAAGTAAAAATTAATATAATATTTTATGTCATTGTTTCCATTCCCACCACTTTTCAGTTGTGTGTGTGTGTGTGTGTATACTCAAATTTCAATCTGGTATATTCTTTCTGCCTGAAAAATTCTTTTAATATTTCCTTCAGTATAGGCATACTGACAAAAAATTGTTTTGGTTTATGTAAGACAAATAGTTTTTCTTATTTATTCTTGAAAGGTAATTTCACTGGCTATAACGTTGTGTTTCTTCTGTTAGTCCTTTAAAGATGGCAGTTCATTGTAGTTTGACTTACAGAGTTTTTTTTTTTTTTTTTTTAAGATCTACTCTAGGGGCTCCCCAGCTCAGCAGTAGAGCACTTGCCTAGCATATGTGAGGCACTGGGTTCAATCTTTGGCACCACATAAAAATAAATAGATAAAATAAGGGTATTGTGTCCATCTGTAACTAAAAAATATATTTTAAAAAGTTTACTATAATTCTTATCTTTCTTCAGGTCTATGTAATATTTCTTTTTTGTCTGATAGCCTTCATGATTTTTTACTTTTTGGTTGTCAGCTATTTGAACCTGATATACCTACATGTGATTATGTGATATATGCATGCACATGCACATGTGTGTTTTCTTTTGTTTTAGAATATATTCTAATTGGGTTATCTAAAATTTTTGATCAGTGGTATGGTATCTTTCATTAAATTTATTGTCCTCACAAGTCTTGGATGCTCTATTTTGACTTTTTATTTTATTAGTTTGTGTACTTTTATTGACTTACATTTAAGTTCACCAATTCTCTTTGGCTTTGTCAAGTCTACTGAATGTCAAAGACATTCTTAATTTTTGCTACTGTGGTTTTCCAATTTAGTGAGACTGTATGAAAAAAAAATGGAAAAAATGGCTTGGGATATGTCTCTGGTAGAACACTCACCTAGCATGCATGAGGCCTGGGTTCAGTTCTTAGTGCCACAAAAAGAAAAAAGGAAAAAAGGAAGAAAGCAAGGAAGGAAGGTATGAAGGACAGATAAATTTATCTGAATTCTTACTGGTGTATGAGAGTATGTGTTAGGTAAGTAAATGCTTGCAGCTGGTCTCTCCTTATAGATACCTGTCTTTCTTTAAATGGGGTTAGAGTTTGTTGCCCTGGTACCTCAGGTCTCTAATGAGTTCAGGAAAAGTTGGGGGGCTTTCAGATAGTCCAACATTTTCTAAAATACTTTTATTATATTAAGAGTGGGAATGATGGTCTTTCCAACTTTGTCCATCAATAGAAGTTGGCAATATCCATCCATTGTGTTTCTTTTTGTAGTGCTAGGGATCAAACCCTAGGCCTCACACATGCTAAGCAAGAGCTACATCTCCAGGCCATCCACTGTTTTAATGAGAAAATATGAAAATTTGAAATATGTATTCCTAGAATATATTCACAAATAACCAAGTTCTTGGATTCATTTCCACTCATGCAGAACTCCTATTGCAACAATTTTTATATTCCTTTATCTGATTTTGCACCATTAGTGAAAGATGGAATAGCAAAAATAATAACTAAAGCATATACGGTGTGTTCTGTGTACCAAACACCATGTTAAGCACATTTCACATATTAACTCATTTAATTCTCACAAATTTTATGATATTTGTAAAGAAAATTCGACATGATGAGGTTAATCACTTGTCAGGGACAACACAATTTCTGAATAGTAGATTTAGAGTTGGAACCCAAGTGTTTTCAAGCACTAAACTTTATTGCTTCTTAAACAAAATTATACAGGGATGATGAATCAGGGTAATTAGCATTCTGAAGAGCATGTAGGCCTGCTTTTTTATTTTAAAAATCTTAAGCAGATGAGTTAAATGACTTATCTAGGACTAAACACATAGTTTGTGACTGATTCAATATAGAACTAAGATTCTCCATTTCTCATCCTATTTTTATTTAATAATAACATCTGATTACAGAGGCAAGTATACTTCCAGTGATATAAGCCTAGAGATTGATTTTTAAATTATTTCTCATTTGGATTATCATTTATTTATAGGTCCAGCTAGAATGATGGAGATGCGGGTAATTTTCAGATCACCATTTAATTATATCACATCCATTTATATATGCCCAAGAACAGAACACATCAAAAGTTAAAACATCCATCTTTGTTCAGGCAGGGAAAAAATTAAATACTTAGAGCTGGAAATTTTCTATCAAAAGACTCTTTCTTTCCATTGTTTATTCATCAGTATATTTGATTGTAGAAGACATTCATTTCACTCAGGCTTCATCAGTGCTAACTGACTTGTTAGTTCTCTGAAAGACTGCATCTGAAACATATAGTTCATTCATTATCACAACGCTATTCTGAGCTCTTACCTTCTATTTAATACAATTCTTATGGAAATTTGTATATTTTTTAAGGACAGAGTCTCTGTCTTATATCTTTTTTATTTGCCTTTATATGATGGTTACCTACATGTAGGAAATTGTAGTGGGCCAAGAGTCAGAAAAATTCTGTGACTTACAAGCAATTTGGCCTCTAGGTAATGTTTTATTGATTTTGAGTGTCTATTTTCACTCCTACACTGAATGTTGTATAAGGATTAAATTCTATTATTCATTAATCTCTGAGAATTTTTTGAACTCCTATTACCCCCAGGCCCAATGATGGGCACTGGGGCCACAAATATGAAGAGGAGAACATAGTTGCTACTTCCTAATGAGTGCATAGTTTAGTATGGTGACTGATGTGTTAATAATTATGACATGGTGAAATATATAAATGTTTAATATAGGAAGGCATATCTGAAAAATTACAGCTATTAATAAAAGAATAAGTTTTCACTAGGAGTAGGTAAGGAGAAGACATTTCAGGCAAAGTAAAAAGCACTTACACATTTTCTGTGTACATCGAGAACTGGTCAAAGTTTCAAGATGGAATAGAGCAAGTTGCTTTCCTGGCTACTCCATGGCATGAATCTAAGAAAGTAGACAGGCAGCTTCCCAGCAAGGTGAGTTAAAGAGGAAAAAAAAGGGGGGGTACTTTACTGGCATTTAGCACTGGACACTCAAAGCAGATTGGGGACTGAGGAGGTTGGATATGATAAAATAAGGAAGAAACTCCAGTACCACAGCAGTGGCCATGTCTGGAGGCACCAGCCAGACTGGTCCCTCTGCAAGCACAGTGGAGTAATAAGGGAATTAAAGGAACCTATATTTTTAGGAGGACTGAGGAATGTCTTGAGTATGGAGAGTTTAGAGATCAAAGACACTGCCTGACTAAACTGAAAGGCTCCATGCACAATAGCCTTGTATGGGAAAGAAACTGCATCTCTCCCTGTGGTCTGTGTAGGACAGAGGAAAGAAACATTTTGCAGCTTTAGTGTGGGGACTGACAACTGATGGAGTTGATTCCTGACAAACCTGAGTCTGGCCTGAAATACAAGCCTGCAAATCACCATTGCATGACATAAAGTGTGCCTAAGAGACCAGGAGAAAATAAGATGTCAAGAGAGGTTTACACAGGGGACAATTGGTTGTGGAAACCCATCTGACTCTTGCCCTCCCTCTCCAATATGGCTGCTTGCAGGACGAGCTGGGAGAGATGCTTCTGGAGGAGAATTTGAAAGGGTTGGGGTGGAGAGATTGAGTTTGGGGATTGGAAATGAGACCAGGAAATGTGGGGTCTGCAGGTGACCTAGTGGAATAAGAATTGGCTCCTCTATCACACAAGTGGAACCCAGGGGAGATCTCTGGGGTGCAGTCTTCCAGCATGGACCAGCAATTGCTGAGCCCTAAAGATGTGCTGATTTAAAATCTTCAGGCCAATTGGCATCCAGTGAAGAGCCTGGAGCATACCTAAGAAAGGGGTTCTGCCTATGGGATTAGGGGTGGAGCAAGCATCATACTCCAGATAAGCCCACCTAACTGCTGAGAAGAGAAACTGAGAATCTTTTAACTTCAACAGAAACAATTTTTTAACTTTTCATTGCAATTTTTTTTCTCATTTTTTCTTTCCCTCTGCTTAATTTTGACCTTAAGGGTTCGTGGACATTTATATATATTCATATATATTTTTTCCTCATTTCTAGCATTTTTGAAATAAGTTATTTTTCATGGATCAGTTTTTTGAGAAGTAGGAAATTTGATTACTACATTTTAGTTTTGTTTTTTATTCTTCTATTTTAAAAATTTTAAAATACTTTATATTTTTTCTATCACCGTTTCCCTTGAATTTTTCTCTTTTCTTCTACCAACAGCCAGTCTCTATTGCTCTCTTCCACTCTTCATTTATTTTTTTAAATTCTATCTTCATTTAATTTTTTTTAGTTGTAGTTGGATACAATACCTTTATTTATTTATTTATTTTTATGTGGTGCTAAGGACCAAACCCAGAACTCTGCACATGCTAGGTGAGCGCTTTACCCCTGAGCCACAACCACAGCTCCTCTTCATTTAATTTTTACTTCTAGAATTGCACGTTTTCAGTGAAATTTCTTCCTTTTATCCATCATAATCATCACATCCTACATCACTTCTCTTCTCTCCCTGTCCATCATTCAGAATTGTAAACCCTTTTGCAAACTTACTATTTGTATTATAGGCAATAATTGATCATAACATTTCTGTTTACTGTGACAACATTGTAGATGGTATAGCAGAAACTATTTGGTTTAATGCTGTATATTATTTGCATTGGTTATTGTTATTATTTGTCTCCCCCTAAGTGATGAGGTATTGGAAACCTTCAGGGAAACTATAATAATTTTACAGGGTAGAAATTCTACTACTACAGATCCATACTGATAGATGGGTAGACACAAAATAACATGAAAATGCAAGGGAACAAATCACCTCAAACAAACCAAGATATGTCAATAAAAGAATCCACTGCCACCACAGTGAAAACCACATTAGAGAAGGAGTTTTGAATGTACATAGTTAAACTAATCTGTGAGGTAAAGGATAATGTAAGGAGTTATATCAGAGAGAAAATACCAGAAGTGAAATATCACTTCAATAAAGAAAGAGATTCTGAAAAAAATTAAACAAATCTTTGAAATGAAGGAATCAACAAACCAAATTAAAAATTCAATGAAAGCATCACCAACAGACTAGACCTCTTGGAAGACAGAGTTTCAGGCAATGAAAATATACAATCTTGAAAATAAAGTTGACTATGGAGAAAAGATTTTAAGAGACCAGGAAATATATGATAACCTGAAAAGACCAAATTTAATATTTATTGGGATAGACAAAAGCTCAGAGATACAAACCAAAGAAATGCCCAATGTTTTCAATGAAATAAAATAGAAAAATTTCCAAACCTAATGATGAAATGGAAAATCAAATACAGGCTTACAGGACCCCAAAATATACAAATTATATTTGTATATACAAATTATATTTGTATATAAATATACAAAATTACAGTAGACTCACACCAAAGCACATTATTATGAAAATGTTTAACATTGGGAATAAGCATAGAATTACAAAGGCTGACAGAGAAAAATGACAAGTCACCTTTAGAGGGAAACCAGTTCAGATCTCAGTTGATTTCTTAACCCAGACCCTCAAAGCTAGAAGGTCTTAGACTAATACATATGAAGCTTTGAAAAAGAAAATGGATGCCAAACAAGAATACCCAACAAAATAATGCTTCAAAATTTCTGATGAAATTAAACCTTTCATGATAAGCAAAAATTAAAAGAATTTGCAACTAGAAAACTTGCTCAACAAAACATACTCAATATTACAGGAAGAAGAAATGAAAAGAACACTAAAAAACCAGCAAAGGGAGGACTACACTGGAAGAATAGTCAATCAAAGGAGAGACTAATTCAAAGTAACCTAACATTACATTTCAAAGCCCCCCCTCCCAAAAGAAGAACAGACCAAAACCAAAAGCAGTAGAAGACAGGAAATAATTAAAATCAGAGCTGAAATTAATGAAGTTGAAACAAAAGAAACAATCCAAAAAAATTACAAAACAAAAAGTTGGTTCTTTGAAAAAATTAAATAAAACTGATAAGCCCTTAGCCAAGCTAATGAAGAGAAAGAGAGAGAAAACTCAAATTACTAAAATTCATAATGAAAAAGGAAATATCACAATGGACAGTACCAAAATATAGATGATAATCAGAAACTTTTGAAAATTATACTCTAATAAAATACAAAATCTTGATGATACCGACAGATTTCTAGAGACATATGACCTACCCACATTGAATCAGGCAGACAGAAATTTAAACCAATCAATTTCAAGCAATTAAATTGAAAACACCATCAAAAGCCTACTTTGAAAGAATAACCAAAACCCATATGGGTTCTCAGCTGAGTTCTACCAGACCTTCAAAGAAAAGCTAAAATCAATTCTCCTTAAAGAGGAGGGAACCCTTCTAAACTCAGTTCTGTGAAGCTAGTATCATCCTGATACCAAAACTAGACAAAGACACATCAATGAAAGAAAACTTCAGACCAATACCCCTGATGAGCATAGATGCAAAAATTCTCAATAATTTTGGAATATATCATACAAAAACATACAAAAAAGATAGTACACCATGATCAATTGGGGTTCATCCCAGGGATGCAAGATTGGATTAACATACCAAATCAATGAACTTAAAGACAAGAATTATATGATTATCTCACTATATGTACAAAAATCATTTGACAAAATACAGCATCCATTTGTGTTCAAAACACTAGAAAAACTGAGGATAATAGGAATGTACCTTAATATTGTTAAAGCTATATATGCTAAACTGAAGGCTAACATCATTCTAAATGGAGAAAAATTGAAAGCATTTCCCCTAAAAACTGGAACAAGACAAGGATGCCCTTTTCCACCACTTTTATTCAACATTATCCTTGAAATTCTACTTAGAGCCATTAGACAGAAAAATGTATTATCTCTTGAAGAGACGAGAATAGGAGAAGAAGAACTCAAATTATCCCTATTTGCCAACAACATGATTCTATATTTAGAAGACCCCCAAAACCCCCACCAGAAACCTTCTAGAACTCATAAATTAATTGAGCAAAGTAGCAGGATAACACCCATAACTCGGTTGCATTCCTATACATCAGTGATGAATCAACTTAAAGAGAAATTAGGAAAACTATCCCATTCATAAGAGCCTCAAACAAAACAAAACCTTCAGAAGCAGTCTAAGTGGTGTATGATCTCTACATTGAAAACTACATAACTCTAAAGAATGAAGTTGAAGAAGACCTTAGAAGATGGAAATATCTCCTATGTTCTTGGATAGACAGAATTAATATTTTCTAAATATTAAAAGCATTATACAAATTTAATGCAATTCTTATTAAAATTCCAATGATGATGTTCTTAGAAATAGAAAAAGCAGTCATGAAATTCATTTGGAAAAGTAAGAGATGCAGAAATAGCCAAAACAATCCTCAGTGAGAAAAATGAAGCAAGAAGCATCACAGTACCAGACTGAATATTATACTTTAGAGCTAAAGTAACAAAAACAGCATGGAATTGGCACCAAAACAGACATGCAGACCAATGGTACAGAATAGAAGACATAGAGACAAACCCACATAAACACAGTTATCTCATACTAGACAAAGGTGCCATAAACATACATTGGAGAAAATATAGCCTCTTTAACAAATGGTGCTGGGAAAACTGGAAATCCATACGTAGAAAAATGCAAAATGAAATTAGACCTGGATCTCTTACCTTGCACAAAACTCAAAGTGAATCAAGGGCCTATGCATTAGACCACAGACACTGCACCTAACTAAAAAAAAAGTTGGCCCAGTTCTCCATCATGTTGGCTTAGAAACTGGATTCCTCCTAAAGATTCCTAAAGTTTCAAGAAGTAAAATAAAAAAAAAATTAATAAATGGAATGGTTTCAAACTAAAAAGCTTTTTCACAGAAAAGAAAACAATAACATGAAGAATAGCCTACAGAATGGGTGAAAATCTTTGCTACCTCAGAGCATTAATCTTCAGGATATTCAAAAAACTTAACACCAAAAAACAAATAACCCAATCAATAAATAGACTAAGGAACTGAACAGGCACTTCACAGAAGAAGAAATATGATCAGTCCACAAGTATGTGAAAAAATGTCCCACATCTCTAGCCATTAGAGAAATGCAAATTAAAACAACCTACTTTATATACAAACAGAGATATGAAAAATTGTGGTATATATGTTTAATAAGAATTGTAATGCAAAAAAACCCCAAAGTATATGTATAAAGACATGAATTGGTGTGAACGTACTTTATATACAAAATATGAAAAATTGTGCTCTATATGTTTAATAAGAATTATAATGTATTCCACTGTCATGTATTTAAAACAAAAACTGCACTGAGATCTCATCTCACTCCAGTCAGAATGGCAATTATCAAGAATATAAGTAACAATAAATGTTGGTGAGAATGTTGGGGAAAAGTTACACTCATACATTGCTGATGGGACTGCAAATTGGTGCAACCACTCTAGAAAGCAGTATGTAGATTCCTCAGAAAAGTTGGAATGGAACAACCATTTGACCCAGTTATCCATTCCTCAGCCATGTTTATAGTAGCTCAATTCATAGTAGCTAAGCCTGGAACCAACCTAGGTGTCCTTCAACAGATGATTGGATAAAGAAATTGTGGTACATACACAGAGGTATTATTATTACTCAGCCATAAAAAGAATGAAATTATGGCATTTTCTGGTAAATGGATGGAACTGGAGGTTATCATGCTAAGTAAAATAAGCCAAGCCCTAAAAATGAATGGCTCAATGTTCTCTCTGATATGTGGTTGAGGACTCATGATAGGTGGAATTGAAAGAGGAGGGGAGGCTCACTGGATTGGACAGTGGGGAGTGGGTGGAGTAGAGGGGGATGGTCATGGGAAAGACAGGAGACCGAATCAGACATAACTTTCCTATGTTTATATATGAAAATATATAACAAGTAACTCTACATCATGTACAACCACAACAATGGGAAGTTATACTTCATGTACGCCTGCTATTTCAAATGCATTCTACTGTCATGTATAACTAAAAAGAACAAATTTTTAAAAAAGAACCAGTCAAGGCCCACACACGAGTGTTTGTCATAATTTTAAAGAAAATACTTAAGAAGTGATTATGAAAATTATAATGAATTTGAAAACCTTCTCATTCTGTGGTATGTTCTGTGGATATTTTAGAAAAATGCTAGTTTTAAATTCTCAAATGCAATATGAAGATAGAGTGACAAGCTAATACTGTACTTAATTATAAGTAATTGTGTCAAAGAAATTTTCTTTATCATGAACCATTAAGTAGCATTTTTTAAAATTGCCTTGACAATAAAATCATCAAACATCTGTTTATCTTTGAGATCACAATAGCACAGCAAACACAAAGTAATAGTGTGGCATAGTCAAAACTTGTACACTCCAGAAAGAACAACAAACTATAGATTTATTATGGTTCTTCTTACCCTTATGCCAAAGGCATTTTATAACTTTGCACTTGAAATAATTCCATTTCCTGTATTCTGATTTTCTCATGTGACTGAATTCCTGTTACTCCTACTTTCTTGTATAATGCCATTTGGAATATTCTGGAAAAATTTCCATCCACAGGTTAGAATATAAGTTGAAAAATATCAGGTAAATTAGATAATGATGATACATAATACAGTGTATAAACGATACTGACAATCTAGAATTCATTCATAAGGCAAAAGAGGATAATTCAAATGATGGTAAAACCTTAAAATAACTTGTCAGGGCAAGGGAAAAGAGAATGATTTCAAAAGGAAAGGCAGATACAGTAGAAAATATCCAAGGAGGAAATACATCAATACTTAGATAAAATAATAATCTGAAATTATAGCTTTTTCCCCCCAAAATAGAAATATGCTAGGCATTCGGGTCATAAATGATTTGTGTTCATGTGTATGAATTGTTCATGCTTATCAGGCAAAGGATTTGATACAGTATTTCCTTGTATTTATCTATATTATTATGTATTCTCCCATTTTGTACCTAAGTGCTAAGGATAATTTGTGTTTAAGTCAGTTCTTTCAAATAACTATATGTTGCATAAAAATTGCTCTTTAAAACGTGTAATTATCACTAAATCTGAATTGGATCAAATGTAACATATTTTTTTTATTGCCCAAGAAACCCCAAGGTACTATACATTAAAAACAAAATTGTAGTGTAACAAAAATTTAACCAAATTATTTAAAAATTTAATGAGAACAATTGGCATAATTAGAAAGTAGAGAGTTTAGCTGGGTCAAATGGTGGTTCCATTCCCAGCTTTCCCAGGAATCTCCATACTGCTTTCCAAATTGGCCGCACCAGTTTGCAGTCCCACCAGCAATGTACAAGTGTACCCTTTTCCCCACATCCTCTCCAGCACTTGTTGTTGTTTGACTTCAGAATGGCTGCCAATCTTACTGGAGTGAGATGGTATCTTAGGGTGGTTTTGATTTGCATTTCTCTGACTGCTCGAGATGGTGAGCATTTTTTCATGTACTTGTTGATTGATTGTATGTCCTCCTCTGAGAAGTGTCTGTTCAGGTCCTTGGCCCATTTGTTGATTGGGTTATTTGTTAACTTATTGTCTAATTTTTTGAGTTCTTTGTATACTCTGGATATTAGGGCTCTATCTGAAGTATGAGGAGTAAAAATTTGTTCCCATGATGTAGGCTCCCTATTTACCTCTCTTATTGTTTCTCTTGCTGAGAAAAAACTTTTTTTCTCGGACTATTCCCTGAAGACCTTAGAAGAGCGTACTACAGGGATACTGCCACATCGATGTCCATAGCAGCACAATTCACAATAGCTAGACTGTGGAACCAACCCAGATGCCCTTCAATAGATGAATGGATAAAAAAAATGTGGCATTTATACACCATGGAGTATTACGCAGCACTAAAAAATGACAAAATCATGGAATTTGCAGGGAAATGGATTTCACTAGAGCAGATTATGCTAAGTGAAGCTAGCCAATCCCTAAAAAACAAATGCCAAATGTCTTCTTTGATATAATGAGAGCAACTAAGAACAGAGCAGGGAGGAAGAGCAGGAGGAAAATATTAACATTAAACAGAGACATGAGGTGGGAGGGAAAGGGAGAGAAAAGGGATATTGCATGGAAATGGAAGGAGACCCTCATTGTTATACAAAATTACATATAAGAGGTTGTGAGGGGAATGGGAAAAAAAAGGAGAGAAATGAATTACAGTAGATGGGGTAGTGAGAGAAGATGGGAGGGGATGGGAGGGGGGATAGTTGAGGATAGGAAAGGTAGCAGAATACAACAGTCACTAATATGGCATTATGTAAAAATGTGGATGTGTAACCTATGTGATTCTGCAATCTGTATTTGTGGTAAAATGGGAGTTCATAACCCACTTGAATCTAATGTATGAAATATGATATGTCAAGAGCTTTGTAATGTTTTGAACAACCAATAAAAAAAAAGAAAGTAGAGAGTTTATAATACTACATTTTCATGCAGTTGTTTTAATATTTGCACATTGTTTTCTGCATGCTGTATTTTAACATAAATGGAATCATAATATGCACCTATTTGTATTGTGAATTGCCATTTTTATCTTGTTAAAAAAAGAGATTTAAGTCAGCTTACAAAGATATGAACAAATAACAAGGTAATATTAAAAAATCAGTAGGTAAAGAAAAAATTCAAGAGAAAGAAAAAGGTTAGGAAAAAATAAGACATGTGAAGTAATATTGAAACAATGTCATAAGATGCTAAATGTAGGCCACAAATTTATTTTGTAGCAACATAGTAAGAGGGAAATGGGATCAATGCCTGATTTATAACATTTAGTAGATTAAAAAATACCAGTTGTTTGGGAGAAGCAACAAATATTAATTCTGAGTCCATAGAGACATTTCTTTTGTATTTCATCATGAGGAAGCTACAGTGGCTTCAACATTATTCTGGTATCAAATATACCCATGAGTTTCATGTGAGTGCTTCTCATAACATCCATTTTTATGTTCTTAGTTGTTGGTAAATTCAACTAAAGTTAACATACCATGAAGCATTTAAAAGAATCATTTTAATTAATAATTCTGTTTTCTTTAGAAGTCAGAAAGTCTCTCTGGAATGAACTTGTTCTTTCTTGTCTTAAAAATAAATTTTCAAGATTACTTTGTACACTTCTTTTTATTCTTTTCCTTTGGATAAATCTTCCTATGATAAGTAAACTATTAACAATATTTCATTGATCTGGTTAAGGTTTTCAATGCAACTGTCCAGCCTCTCTTTTTATCACTCAGTATTAGCTTCTATATAGCAGAATTATTGAGTGAGGGAGTGCAGACTTTGAGAATGGGAAATAAATAGAACTACATTTAGTAAAATGACTTATGAGAAGAGTATAAAATTTGAAGCCAACAGATGAAAGAATGGATTTTAAAGACATTAAATTACACAAATATGAGTCCTGTATCATGTAGAGTTGCTTTATATCCACCCACCTCACACATGGTAAGAGAGAAATTTATTCCCTAGATAAAATAGACAAAATTCAGTATTCTTTATGAAATCCAGTATTCTTGATTAGACTTACTTTTCCCAAGGATTTTTGCTTTGCTTAAAGCAAAGGATACCTATTTTTCCGGAAATATGTGGTTCATTAAGAAAGCAAACACAGGAGATCCAACATGGCAGCGGGCGCGGAGAGATCAAGTCTCTGACCTCTTCAGCTGTGCGGGCATAGGGAGTCGTAAACTGTCTAAATGCTGTTAGCTCAGGATCACTAGGCAATGTTGAGCTGACGTGGATCTGGGGCGAACAGTCTGGGCCCCTCAGAACACACACCGAGCCCGGATCGGCTGCATTCAAGCTCCGGTTCGCCTGCTTCTCGTGACTCAGCACTAACGATCCCGCTGAAATAACTGGTCGGCCTGTCTGAACTTACAGAGGTAAAGCCAACTGAGCCTTCATAGGCAGCAGCCACAGGATTGAAACGGGGCTTGGGAGAGACAGTCAGGACCCACCCGTTGCATTGGTCACCCGGCAAAGGGAACGAACAGTCACCATTTGCATGGGATACCACCATGGCAGAGAACTGACGTCACGGGCGGAGGAGATAACTTCATTGAAACCAGCGTGACAGGTGTGTAATCCCCTAGCCATCTCTCTCCACACAGCGGGGAAACCTTAAGGGCCCCTCCCAGCTCTCCTGTGAGCGTGATAGCCAGACCGAGGGAATCAGGAGTGGCGCGGGACTCGTGGCACGGAACTCCCGGCTACCGCTCCCACCAGTGCTGACAACTGAGGTCTCTTGCACCAGCTACCAGGGGCGTGGCTACCGGAGGGCAAGCAAATTCGCTGGGGGTTCTCAGCCCCAAGCTCTACAAACTTAGGGTCTGAGGGAGGCAAACAGGGAGAGTGTGCCCAGGCGTTCATGAAAACAGGGCTCCCAGGAGCAGCAGACCTGGCGTGTAGCCAGTATTGTGGTGAGCGTCACAGGTGAGCAGGGCCTGGCTTGAGGAAACACAAGAGAAGGCCCTAGGAACTCAGGATTGGAGACGCGCCCAGTCTGGGAGGAAGAGCTGCTGCACAGTGATTGGTTCCCACCTATTGAGAGGAGAAGCTTGACCCAGTGGGCACAGCTCCACCTACTGGAAGAGAAGTTAATCGAACTCTA
>NW_026000048.1:13724869-13734554 GCF_001458135.2 Marmota marmota marmota | reverse complement strand
AAAAAAAATGTGGCATTTATACACCATGGAGTATTACACAGCACTAAAAAATGACAAAATCATGGAATTTGCAGGGAAATGGATTTCACTAGAGCAGATTATGCTTAGTGAAGCTTGCTAATCCCTAAAAAACAAATGCCAAATGTCTTCTTTGATATAATGAGAGCAACTAAGAACAGAGCAGGGAGGAAGAGCAGGAAGAAAAGATTAACATTAAACAGAGACATAAGGTGGGAGGGAAAGGGAGAGAAAAGGAAAATTGCATGGTAATGGAGGGAGACCCTCCTTGTTATACAAAATTACATATAAGAGGTGAATGGGAAAATAAACAAGGAGAGAAATGAATTACAGTAGATGGGGTAGAGAGAGAAGATGGGAGGGTAGGGGAGTGGGGACAGTAGAGGATAGGAAAGGTAGCAGAATACAAAAGTTACTAATATGGCATTATGTAAAAATGTGGATGTGTAACCAATGTGATTCTGCAATCTGTATTTGGGGTAAAAATGGGAGTTCATAACCCACTTGAATCTAATGTATGAAATATGATATGTCAAGAGCTTTGTAATGTTTGGAACAACCAATAAAAATAAATAAATAAAATAAAATAAAATTGATCACAATGTGTTTATAAATGTAGATGTCTAAAACACATACAGGAAAATCTATCTACAATTTATGTATTTTATGCTTTAGTAATTTTGCTACATAATTATTAAAAATTCATTTTATTAAAAAAAAGAAAGCAAACACAGATGGATGATGTTGAAAACACAAAAGTTATAAGATGATGGCAGGAGAAATCAGTCAGTGAGTTGTATGTGATTTCCCCTATTATAAAATTATACTATAAAAATATAATTTTTGATCAATTACAAAGAAAGATAGTATACAAAAGGTATCTTTTGTTATTGGTAGAAAGTTTTCTTCAACCTTTTTTTTTTTTATCAAGGACACAAGGTCATTGATTTCTAAATTACCTTTTGAGGTTTCACAGTTTTTCCTTTGTAGATTAACTGTAAAGTATATAACCCTTTCTTACAGAGAACAGAGGAATTTGTACTACATTATTAACTCTCTACTTTAATATTAGGAAAAACTTATAACATTACTAGTATTTGAAGTCAAAAGAGATGTTTGACCTTGACCCTTGGTTCGTGACCCTCCTGTGTTCATGGCAGATGTAGTCTTACATACTAGGTAGGCTCAGTATCCTTTAAATGGGATAATTTTTACACTCAGGTTAATCTTTGTTTAGAAGATAACACAATAGCTAGCAAATATTTGTCTCTCTTGGTGGTGGTATATTTTGGATGCAAATATGCAAGAGTAGTGACTATTTTCTTGCAAGCTTCTTCTTGTAGGCACCATTTTTTTTCTAGGTAACTGTTTAGTACTGGAAGACAGAGGATGCCAGAACATATTTCTTCATAGAAAGTTGTGTACTTGCTCCTATGTCATTCTGTCTCCTTGACCCTGGTTTGGGAATTTTTAAAAAGTTCTGAAAGTCTCACTTCATATGCCTTAAATGATGTAGATTTATTTACAAATAAATTAATTTTCTTTCATATTGCCATTGTTAATCAACTGCATTTGTATTGCTATTGTATAATCAATCAACTATTAAAAGATGAATGAGATTCTAGTTATTTGAACCAAGGGAAGGACTGCTGATGAAAAGTAAAGAAACATACATCTTAAGAAGGGGGATAATTGGGAAAAACTTTGGGAGTCACCATTATTTAACAGAATTTTTAAGGAATAATAAAATCATATTTAATAACCTTATAATTAAGAGGAGTAGAAATCCTTTTTTATACCAACTTAGTTTGCTCAATGAGACACTTTCAGTTTGTAAAGACATCTTCTTGCTCAGTTTTCTGAGTCTTGCTTGTGACTCACTGGACTGACTTTGATGATGATGAGTCATTTCAGGGTTTCTGTGATTAAGACTATTTGACCACCATGGCTTTGTAATCAGTAGAGAAAGTAGATAACTATTAGAGTGGAATATGGAAAGAAAAGAGATAGCAAGCACAATATGGAAAGAAAAGCCTATGATTTGAATGTAATACTTCTAATTGGTAAAGGGTGATTTGTGCAGTAAAGAGATACTATTCTAGCAGTGTTCTAGTATTGCCAAGAACTTCCTCTTTGCCTCCGAATACAGAAGCAGAATTCTCCATAGGGATTGACATTTTCTTTGTCATTTAAAACATAAGGTTAAAATGGGGAAAAATATTGTCCTGTGTTGATTCGTAAAAGGTCATTTTCTTGATCCAGGTTATCTAGCTTGTCATGTAGATATCTGGAAGTATACAATGAATAGAAACTGAAAGCAAAATGAGAAGAATCATTAACTACTGACAATATTCTAACTTCTACTGATCAATACTTAGAAGAAGACATAAAAATTGCTTTGTCAATATTTCATTTGGAGATATTATTTTTTCCCTTTTCCAAAATGTTCCTTTCCCTAGTTTTCTTTCTATCAGTATCTCTGTCTCCTTCACCTATAGTCCAAACCCTGAGTTATCCATCACGCTTGTTACCTATGACCTATGTTAATTCTATTGTTGAATTCTCTGTTCAAAATACATCCTGTATCCATGTACTTCTTATCAATTTCACTGTTAAATCCATAGTTGAAACCATCACAGTGTCTTATGTGTTTCTCTATGGTAGTTTCTCATCCGGTAGTTTGACTGACTTGTTTGCCCTCTCTAAAGTCTATTCACCCATTAACCAGAGTATTTGATTAAAAAGACAAATCAGATCATGTCTCTCCCATGCTCATAATAGGGGAAAGGATGGATTTATTTCCCTTTATCCTTCAAACAAAATCTGAAAAGATTCTTTATGGTCAATTGTGACATTTTTATCCTTTGAATGAACCAAATTGTCTCTAGACTGAGGGCATTTTCTTTGTCTAACATACTCCCCCCCCCCCAGACCTTTACAAAGCTCTCTTCTTTAGATCTCTGTTCAAATATCACCTGAACAAAGAGACCTTTCCTTGACTTCCCTTTAAAAAGAATGTCTTAGGTCAGGGATCTCAGAAGCAAGGGTCATCAATCCTTGTGAAAGTCATTTATTGAAAGAGTAAAATCAGGAAATGAGAAATTAGAAAAATATTAAAGAAAGAGCCAGGGCAGAAAACTAGGTTAAACTGAGCTTGAAACTTACTTCTGCCTGGTTACAGGGGCAGTCTAGAACATAAATCACATCATGGGCTTAGTTCCATCTTGAGAGTAGCTTTTTGATACCATATTCAATCATTGGCATTCCCCTCATATTGTAATAGAATGCAGTCTTCTGGGTAAAGCAGCTTCCATTCAGTTAAGGGAATTTCTCTAGAGAAAAGGGCAGTGGTGGGCTTGTAACAGTCAGTAGTAGGAGTGACACCTAATGAAGGGGAATCTGTCTGGGGCATTAACACCATTCACTCTAAACAGCCTCCCCAATTATGCACCCTTTTTAACTTTCTATTAGGCATTTATTCTGTCTACCATCTACTTGTCTGTCTACTATTTTCCTTCTAAGATTAAAATCAGAAAGGGGATTTTGTCTTGTTTTATCCAGAAAAATACCTGATATATTTAAAGTATCAAATAAGTATAATCATGATTAACATTTATTAAGTGCTTGCAACATGCTGGGAAGGATTTTACATGAATTACTTCATCTACTTTTCATAACTTTTTTTTGTGAAAGATACCATGAAATAATCTCCATATTACAGATAATAAACTGAGACAAAAGCTAAGTAACTTGACACGAGTTTCACATTTAGGCAATTGTGGTTTAGAATTTAGCTGTAGGCTGAGTCTCCTGCCTCTCCACAAATATTTGTGGAGTGTTGAAGGAAAAAGTCAACTGAATTATATTTACCAAACATTTTCTAGGTAGTTCTACATTTCTGTTATCCTGTTTCAGTAATGAAATGGAAAGTCAGTAAAATTTACTCTTTGGTGTTTTTCTGGGCCTGTGTCCTGAGCAGAGACTTAGGTAGCAAAAGGCTGGCACTCTCCTCTCTCTCCCCATTGCTTGTGACCTTGATCTCTATTTTAATTAGTTCTCCATGACTTAGTAATTATTGTATGATGCACTCTATATGACACAAACTTTAACAAATCTAGGTTCTACTCTAGGTCTGATACCGTTATCTTTGTGGACTAGGGCAATATTCTTAGTGTCTCTGAGACTCAGTGTCTTGAATTTCAAAGTGAAATGCTTGGAGTAGATGAATAAACTTATGGGCTTGAGATGTAGAAATGTTTGGTATAAATTCTAAAGGAATACTGTAGGAATGAATCAATATATAAGTAAATGAGTGAAACAAATGTATAAGCATCACCCAGGATTCTAAGGAATTGTGTTGTGTTGCATTAACTGTTTGGTCCAGGAGGCTAGAAAGCATAGGAAGATTTAGGTCTAACCAGAAGCATATGGTATTTTACATTTTGCTCAATGCATGCCATCCGTTTCAGTCTGTTTCAGTCCTATCATCTGGGTGTCATCATTTCAGAAACCAGGAAAAGTGCTCTTTTTTTTTCAGACCCCCAGATTCCGTATACATTTAAGCTTATTTAAATTCACATGGAGATTAAAGATGCTGGGGTTAATCAGTTTAATCATCAATTAATATAGATATTAGTTACTTATAAACCATAATATGTATTTGTAGACTATATATATATATATATATATATATATATATACATATATATATATATATATATATAAATTAATATATATGCGCACACACATATGTACATATAGATAGACAAAAAAATACAAACTATATTTTAGGACAACACCCAAGAGTTAAGTTTCTTCTTGTATTAGTAGATATGATTTGTTTTGAGATTCCTTCTGATGAGCTGGAATGTCCCTGCAATAACAAGTAAAATCTGAGAAGTTTTTGTATAATATTTGCTGTGTTGTAAATTGAAAAGAGCATGCTTAGACTTGGGAGTCAGTGACGTCTGGGTTAGGCATGTAACAATTCTGAGCTTCAGGTTACTTCTGTGTAAAAGGAGTAAATATTGTGAGGCTTATTCTTAACAGAATGCTTGAAGAGACATATAGACATTCAGTAAATACAAGCTAATAATAATAATGATTAGACTATGTTCTATAATGTTAATAGGTTACTTCTTTATTGACATGTTCCTACACCTTGGCTACGTTGTATGATAAGGCTTAATGCTAATGTTCCAAATATTATAGTCTTTGCTTCAATTTATTTGGTTTGATTTTATTTTTCCTATCTTATTTTATTACTAATTATTTGTTTTTTTAATTTTTGCAAGATCTGACATTAAATAATACTACCCAATAAAATAGAAAAAATTCAGAGCAATCTTTTTTCGTGTATATGTGATACTGAGGATTGAACACAGGAGCCCTATACCACTGAGCTCCATCCCCATTACTTTTGAATTTTTATTTTGAGTTAGGGCCTTGCTAAGTTGCACTTACTGGCTTTGATCTTGAGATCTTCCTATCTCAGCCTCTCGAGTCCCTGAGTCACTTACTCAGAACAATCTTTTAAAACATGTCTTAATAAAACAGATTTAGGATCCCTATAGGAAATAATGCCAAATGTTAATAAACAGGATGGCATCAAATGAAAAAGCTTCTGCATAACAAGGGAAACAATTAGGAATGTGATGAGAGAATTTACAGAATGGGAGAAAATTTTTGCTATTTACTCTTCTGAAAGAGGATTAATATCTAGAATATATAAAGAACTCAAAAAACTGTAAACACCAAAAAACCAAATAACCCAATTAATAAATAGGAAAATGAGTTAAACATACTCTTCTCAAAAGAAGAAATATAAATGGCCAACAAATACATGAAAAAAATGTTTAACATCATTAGCAATTAGGAAAATGCAAATCAACACAACACTGAGATTTCATCTCACACTAGTGAGAATAGCAGTCATCAATAATACAAACAATAATAAATGCCAGAGACGATATGGAGGAAAGGGAACATTTTCATACTGGTTGTAGGATTATAAATTAGTACAACCACTATGGAAATCAGAATGAAGGTGCCTCAAAAAATTAGGCATGGAACCACCATAAGATCCAGCTATACCACTCCTTGGTATTTTCCTAAAGAATTAAAGTCATCATACTTTAATTGATGGTGATATAGTATGATACATATATACTCATGTAGCAGCACAATTCACAATAGCAAATTGGAACCACCCATGTGTCCATCAGCAGATGAATGAATTAAGAAAATTCACACATACACACACACACACACACACACACACACATACACATACACACACATACATATATACACACACACAGAATGGAGTTTTTTTTTAGCTGTAAGGAAAAAGCAAATTATGTCATTTTCAAGAAAATGGGTGGAACTTCAAACCATTATGTTAAGCAAAATAAGTCAAACTCAGAAGGTCAAGGGTCATATGTTTTCTCTCATGTGAAAGGTAGAGAGGAAAGAAAAGGTGCAAGGGGTGGGGGATCTAATGAAAATCAAAGAGAAATCAGTAAAGGGATTGGAGTAGGAGGAGGGAAGGAGGGAGGGGGAGGTGGTGGGAGTGCTATTGGTCAAATCATATTGTTACATTGTGTGCATATGTGAATGTGTAACAACAAATTCCATCATTATGTACAAATATAATGTACCAATAAAAAATGTGGAAAGGAAAAAACAGATATAAAGTTCCCTTATTATTTTATAAGGAATGGATTTTGACATTAAACTAACAAACTACCTTTTAGAAAATTTACTTTATTAAAGTAAAAGTAAAGAAATTTACTGTAAACTAACATACCAGTGTTGAATTTAAATCTAAAATGGTCCTTCTAATTCTCTGAAGGATAAGTAAAAGTTTGTTTTTTAAGCAGCTTAAGATCTATTTTTATCTTTCCATTAATTGTTTTTCCTTTTTAAAAATTTTTTTATTAGCTCAGCCAGAATCCTTGCTTTGAATTAAGAGGGGGGTTTCACCTCTGTATGAATCATAATCTTAAACATCATGGTTAGTGTTTTTCTCAGAGGTTTTGTTCTTTTTTATTTTTCTCTTCCTCCTCCTCCTCCTCCTTCTCCACTTCCTCTCCTACCCTTTATCCATTCATCTGTTAGCAGATAGGTTGTTTCTATATCTTGGCTATTGTGAATAATGCAATGAATATGGGAGTGCAGATATCTTTGCAGTCATGTTTTTCTTCAGATCACACAATTTGTTTGCCTTTTACTTCAGTACAATTTTGAATGAAGAGTTTTATTATGTTAGAAGCATTCTGTACTGGTGTTTTGTTTCTGTATCTTGGCTATTGTGAATAATGCTGCAGTGAACCTGGAATACAGATTATCTTTGCAGTCATGTTTCTCTTCAGATGACACAAATTACTTTTATTTCAGTACAAATTTTGAATGAAGAGTTTTACTTTATTACATGTTAGAAGCATTCTGTATCAGTGTTGTATTGCTGCCCTAACAAATACTACACTTAAGACTTAAAACTATTCACATAGTTTAAGCCATTATGTTTCTGTAGCTTAGAAGTATTGACACAGGTCTCACTGGGCTAACATCAAAGGTATCAGCAGGGCCATATTCCTTTCTGGGAGTTGTAGGGAAGACTATTTTGTCTTTTTGATCTTCTATCACTTATATTCCTTGACTTTTATTGCCTTTTTTCATCTTTAGGGACAGAGAAGGAACATAAGAAGGACACAGCAATCAGATGATACCAGAATAGGTTCTCAACAAACTATATAGGCTCCTGTAATTTACTTCTTGGACTGAGTTCCTAGTTTGAGAGATCAATAAAATACAGTACTTATAATACATGACCTTTAATAAGGTTTTTTATGGTACCTCATGTCAAGATGGATGAATTGGATTTGAGGACAGTTAAGATTCTTAATTGGTAAATGGTTATCATAATTAGGTTCAAGTATTGGTAGTATGAATGCCAGTATATGGTTTGTTGTTAATTGCTGTGCTGTCCCATAAGTAACCACTCATCACATGTAACTATATAAATTTAAATTTAACTTAATTAAAGCTTTTGTTTCTCAGCTGTATTAGCAACATTTCAAATGCTGTGAAGCTACAATATCTTATGGCTGTTGTGTTGGACAGTACATGTATGGAACATCTCTATTAGAGATTTCGTCTAGACTTCATCACTACCAGGAACATGATGAAGAACTCTGTCCTACTCTGTGTACTGTCAAACATGTTTTCTAGGATTTAGATAAGGATTACACAGATAAAGAGAATATGATTATTCAATATGTAGATAAGATAAAGCTAGAAAGGAAATACGTAAAAATGACTAAATCAGATCTTTCTGAAAGATGACAGCATCTTTGAAATAATAATAATGCTAGTAAGTTAATATATATTAATTGAAAATGTCATTTGTCTCTAATAAACTTAATTAATCCCATAGTGAGTCAAAACACATCTCACTATGTTAAGTATTCTGTAAAATACTGAAATAAGGCAATATGTTATATTTTGCCTAGAAAGATGGATTAGATCTAACAAGATAAAATTTAACAAAGATAAAAGGAAATCACTGCCTTTTCAGTTTCCATTTTATTTACAAATTGCAAGAATTAGTGACATGTGGCCTATGGGTAGCATGCATATAAACAGCTTGGAGGTTTTACTAGTTATATCCGCTGCCTTCAGTAATATAAACTCCTGCCACCATCCCTGGCAAGAAACTATTGTGATTTAGGCTAGCTTCATATATGTGTACTGCTTGTATATGAAAAGGTGATAATACAGAACAGGCCCAGTGACCCGCTGGTGTGGTAGACACGTCACCCCAATTGGAGGAGGGGCAGAGCAGAGCCTCTGCCCACGCTGCAAGGTAGGCAGACCTGCGACTGACTGGCAGAACAGGCCCAGCGGCCCGCCGGCGTGGTAGACACGTCACCCCAATTGGAGGAAGGGCCCAGCTGCCGCCCGCAAGGTAGGCAGACTGCGCATCCCGGAGAAGGGGTCCAGCGGCCCGCCGGCCTAGTTGAAAGATCACCCCAATTGGAGGAGGGGCACAGCCGCCGCCCGCGCCTGCAAGGTAGGCACACCTGCAACCTGGAGAACAGGCCCAGCGGCCTGCCAGTGTGGTACACAGATCACCCCTATTGGAGGAGGGGCCCAGCTGTTGCCCGCAAGGTAGGCAGACCATGTGACCTGGAGAAGGGGCCCAGCGGCCCGCCGGTGTGATAGACAGATCACCCCAATTGGAGGAGGAGCACAGCCGCTGCCCGCCCCTGCAAGGGAGACTTTGCAACTATACAAGAGCAATATAAGGTCAACTCAACTTTAGAAGAGGTAATAGCTGCAGCAGATGGAATGTCAGATAAAGAATTCAGGATTTACATGCTTCAGATGATCTGGAGTCTCAAGGAAGACATTAGACAGCAAAATCAGACAATGAAAGATCACTTCAACAATGAATTACATAAACAAATCCAAGAAGCAAAATATCAACTATACAGGGAGATAGAGGTTATAAAAAAGAAAGAAACAGAAATCCTAGAAATGCAGGAAGCAATAAACCAACTTAAAAACTCAAATGAGAATACTACCAGCAGAGTAGAACACTTAGAAGAGAGAACATCAGACAATGAAGACAAAGTATTTCAACTTGAAAAGAACATAGACAGCT
>NW_026000048.1:13711469-13720099 GCF_001458135.2 Marmota marmota marmota | reverse complement strand
GATCCATGTGCTGCTGAGAAGAACGTGTATTCACTTGATGATGGTTGATATATTCTATATATGTCGGTTAAGTCTAGGTTATTGATTGTGTTATTGAGTTCTATAGTTTCTTTATTCAGCTTTTGTCTGGAGGATCTGTCCAATGGAGAGAGTGGTGTTTTGAAGTCACCCATAATTATTGTGTTGTGGTCTATTTGACTCTTGAACTTGAGGAGAGTTTGTTTTATGAACGTTGCAGCACCATTGTTTGGTGCATACATATTGATAGTTGTTATGTCTTGTTGGTGGATGGTTCATTTTAACAGTATATAGTGTCCTTCTTTATCCCTTTTGATTAACTTAGGTTTGAAGTTGATTTTACTCGATATGAGTATGGCCACTCCTGCTTGCTTCCGAGTGCCATGTGAGTGGTATGATTTTTCCCAACCTTTCACCTTCAGCCTGTGTATGTCTTTTCCTATCATATGAGTCTCCTGAAAGCAGCATATTGTTGGATCTGTTTTTTTAATCCAGGTTACTAGCCTATGTCTCTTGATTGGTGAATTTAAGCCATTAACATTTAAGGTTACTATTGAAATATGGTTTGTACTTCCAGTCATGTTTATTTATTTATTTATTTTAGTTTGGCATTTTTTTTCTCTTTGGTTATTTTTCTCCCCCTTTACTGAGATACCTCCCACTGTTAGTTTTGGGTGCTATTTTTCAATTCTTCTTCTTGTAGTATTTTGCTCAAAATGCTTTGCGGTGCTGGTTTTCTGGCTGCGAATTCTTTTTTACTTTTGTTTATCATGAAATATTTTAATTTCATTGTCAAATCTGAAGCTTAATTTTGCTGGATACAGTATTCTTGGTTGGAATCCATTATTTTTCAGCGTTTGAAATATGTTGTTCCAGGATCTTCTGGCTTTCAAAGTCTGTGATAAAAAATCAGCCATTAAACCTAATTGGTTTATCCCTGAATGTAATCTGCCTCCTTTCTCTTGTAGCTTTTAATATTCTCTCCTTGTTCTGTATGTTGGATATCTTCATAATTATGTGTCTTGGAGTTGGTCTGTTTCGGTTTTGTATGTTTGGGTTCCTGTAGGCTTCCAGGATTTGGCAATCCATTCCATCTTTCATATCTGGGAAGTTTTCTAAGATTATTTCATTCAACAGATTGTTCATTCCTTTGGTTTGGACCTCTATACCTTCTTGTATCCCAATGACTCAAGTTTTTTTATGACATCCCATATCTCTTGCATGGATTGCTTGTGATTTTTTAACATCTTTTCTGCGTTTTCTATATTATTTTCGAGTTGATAAACTTTGTCTTCATTATCTGATGTTCTGACTTCTATTTGATCTAATCTATTTGTTATATTCTCGTTTGAGTTTTTAATTTGGTTTATGGTTTCCTGCATTTCTAGGATTACTGTTTGATTTTTTAGGATCTCTATCTCCTGGTAGAGTTCCTTCTTTGCAATTTGAATTTGCTTATGCAATTGGTTTTCAAAGTATTCTTTCATTGTTTCGACTTGCTGTCTCATAACTTCTCTAAGATTCCATTCCATCTGAGTCAGGTATGCCTTGAGTTCTTTGGCTGTCCATTTTTCTGATGCCTCTAGGTTCTCCTGTAGATTTAAGTTGTCCTGCATTGTTTGTAATGCTTTTTTCCCTTGTTTTTTCATGTTGTTCATGTTACTTTCCAACTCTGTTTAACTGCTGTGTTTCTGTTTTCTCCTATAAATTTGTTTTGGTTTTGAATATCTCTGTGGTCTCTCCTTTGTGGTGGGAGACTATGCCTAGAAATGTTGGGCTTTATTGTACTTTAAAGCTGATTCATTCAATTCATAAAAGGCTTCCGGATTCTGTATGCATATAGTGATTTGTTGTTTGTTCTTAGGACTGTATATTTAGGTTAGGTGCTATGATGGTATGAGGGTTAGTATGTCTTGGCTACTTTGGAAGATTGCTCTACTGAAGGGGGATATTAACAGGGGATTGGATCAGGGTATTTGGTAGTAGCTAGGTATTTAGGAGCTCTATAGACAGCCTCGAAACATTCACATATTTGCATTTAGACAATTACACGTAATGGAAGATGTAATGCTTGGGGTGAAAGTTGGGGGGGTAGGGGAAGGAAGGTGCTCTTATAAAGAAAGAAGGAGGGAGAGATAGATAGATTAGAGGAGAATGGAAAGAACAATAAAACTTGAAATGGGAAAGAAAGAAAGAAGGAAAAGGGGAGAAAAGAAAAAAGAAAAAAAAATTGAAGTCTTAGAGATCCATTTTCTTCTCTTCCAGTAGGCAGTGCTGTGCCCTCCGAGCCGAGCTTCTTCCCTCTATGTGCCGACAGCAATCCCTATAAGGCGGCTCCTGGGAGTCTCTCAATCCTGTTAGTCCAGTGCCCTTTCACTTCTCCGGCCCCTCCCCCCTTCCTCCTGCCAGCCAGCCAGGTCCTGTTCACCAGAGGCGGTTTCCCAAGGATCTGGTTACACTTGCAGCCCCACTGCGTGTCCTATTTCCCCAATGGCTGAGCACTCTCTCTGTCATTCTTCTAAGCCCTAGTTCTGTGGAACAGTGATCTGGGAACCAACAATTTAATTTTTCCGGACCCCTTTGGTGGGCATGCCCCCGGAAACTGGCGGCTAAGACCTTGGGTGTCACCGCTGGTGGTAAGGGGAGTCGGGAATCGGGAATCCCCTCTGCTTCCCTCGGCGCTACCTTCACGTCCACTCCACTGGTGGTAGGAGGAGTTGGGGGTGGGGAGTGTTCTCTGCTTCCCTCCGCCCCTACAGTCATGCCCACGTGGATGGCGGTAAGGGGAGTTGGGGGTCGGGAGTCCCTTGGCCCCTACAGTCACGCCCCCGGAGAGATTCCCGAGGTTTCCCGGCTGCTTGTATCTGGTTGGGGTGGGAGTCACACACCTGCTAAAGTGGATTCTGCTGGGAAGGAATTCCGTCAGCCAAACTCTGGTGACGTCACCTCTCTGCTATGGCGGGCCTCAGGCTCCTTGCTGCAGTGTCCGAAGGGAGGGGTGGGACTGGTCTGTCTCTGGTCTGACCCAATCTCGGTTGGTTTCAGTTCCCGGTTCACTATTTCATGAAGGCTTGGCTAGAGACCTCTTCCTAGAGTCCCTGCGCTGCTCCTGCTGAGCTGCGCCTCGATGGCTGGTCGCTGAGCCGTGTGGGCGGGAGGCCGCGGTCACCAAGTCGCGTGGGCGGCGGCCAGCAGGTCTGGACCTCTTCGCCGTGTGGCGGAGATTCACTCGTCTGGGGAAAACTGTCACCTCCAAAAATCCTACTAATTCCCGGCCGGTCTCTCTTCAGTGGAATTTTGCTAAGAGTTTCTCAGCAGGTAGAATCTAGGTGTATCAATGCATCTCTCTGACCCCGTTATTGAGGAGGTACTGAAAGCACTGCCTCCCCACCCGCCGCCATGTTGGATCCCTACCACTCTTTTTCTTGAGCATGCTACCTAGCCTCTCTGTGCCCAGGTTTTCTCCTTTGTAGAAGAATAATAATAGAACTTACCTCATGAGGTGTTGTGAAGATTTATTATCTATTTTTACCTGTTATCTATGTGTCTGTTTCTACAAAGTGTCAAAACAACTTTGCAAAGTATTGTTTGCATTTTATAAATGAGGACTGTTTTAGTCAGCTTTTTCACTGCTGCAACCAAAAGACCTGACAAGAACAAATAGAGGAGGAAAAGTTTATTTTGGGGCTTATGGTTTCAGAGGTCTCAGTCCATATGTAGCTGACTCTATTTCTTGGGGCCTGAGATGAGGCATAATATCATGGCAGAAGGATGTGGAGGAGGAAAGCAGCTTGGGAACATTATACCAGGAAACAGAGAGCCTCCACTTGACAAGGACAAAATATATACTCCATAGACATCTCCTCAATGACCCACCTCCTCCAGCCACACCTCATCTGCCTATAGTTACCATCCAGTTAATCTCTATCAGGGGATTAATGCACTGATTAGGTTGACTCTCATAACCCAATCATTTCATCTCTAAACCTTCTTGCATTGCTCACATATGAGCTTTTGGGTAACATCTAAACCATAATGAGGACATAGGAACTTAAGCGTTTGTCTAAAGTCATGCGATCTAGTAGGCTAATAAGTGGTAAAGTGGATTATAGATCACTCCTCTTTGATATTGCCTTTCTGAATGTGAGAGAATGAAAGTATTGTAAATAGCCTTATAAGTCTCAGTCTTATAATGAAAAATACTGGTATGATTATCCAGAAACCCTGAGATTCCTGAGGAGCTTCTATAGCAATTCAATACTTGTTATGAAGTCTCTTTGAAGAGCTCATTGTTGTTGCAGAGATGACATTCTAGTATTGTATAGCCCCTGACTCAGAAAGTTCTGAGAACTTCTAGAGCTCCAGCTGTGCAGATTCTCCCATACCTTTGATGATGCTCCTGAAAACTCTTCATGAAATACATCCATACTTTGTTGGATTTTTGACCCTATTTCCCTATAGAAATTGGGAAGGTCAAGTAAGATAGAATTAATTAATGAAATCTGTTTCTTATGCTTCAGAAGTAACATGATGGAAAAATATGTTTCACTTTTTTGTAGCATTTCTTTTTCCAAGCTCTTTCCAGGTACCTAGCATTGCATGTTTAAATCATGTCCATTCAGTAGTTCATTCATTATCAAATATTTCTTACGCTTTTAGTGTATATTTCAGGGATGTGCTAAGTACTAGTGATATAGTGACGAGTAAACTGAATCGCTGTTTTCAGGAAACTCAAAAGTATAGATGTGTCCATAATTATAATAAATAGTTACATTATAATGTAATAAAATTATGATATTCATGGACCCAGAATTCTTGAGGATAGAGAGAAATGTTTCATCCAGTTTGGAGAGATCACAAAATGTGTTTTTTAAAAAGAGATGCCTGTGTTGTGCTTAGGATGAGTTGGAGGTGATAAAGGAGAAAGGGGTTTTCTGACAATTGGGGAACTACTTCCCTTTGTGAACTTCTTTGGTTGTGTTTTTTAACTTTTCCATTAGTAAGATGATTTTGTACAGAGCGGGACTAAAACAGTTCAACTAGCAACAATTTATGAGGCATTCTTATGACATCATGGAATTAAATAAAAAATAGAGTTTGTCATAGGTCAAGTCTCCTCAAACTGTTAATGTGCTAGAGGTAGAAGTGGAGGCAAATTAATCATGGAGGAGAAGAGTTATTTTAGGAGTTGAACCTTTATTCTTCATTTATCTTTTTGGCTCACTCCCAGAAAACTTAATTTAAATTATTATTAAGTGATTTGAAAATAAATGGTTCATTATTTTTTCTTTATTTATTTGAAACGCAACTTTGAGATTGTCCTTTCTTTCTACTCCCATACTTATCACCCTAAATTAGGCTTATCACTTGATACTTGGACTGCTCCAAACTTATTTTCTTATTATCCATTTTTCTTTACTGCTAATCTTTTATATTTCTACCATTTCCCTAAGATGCCATTTTCACAAGATCATTTTTCCAATTAAGGATGTACAATGACTCTTTATTGTCCACTTTCCTTATTGCTTTCATTTGGTTTCTTGTTTGTCTTTTAAAATCCCCCATGACTATACTGGGCTCCTCCAACCTTAGTTTTTATTAGAACTACTTATCTCTTACTGAGTTTCATCTTTTGTCAGACTGACCTCCATATTGTCATTCATTATTTCATAAATTCTTGTAAAGATATTGTGGATACAACTGTGAACAAGAGACATGGCTCCCATTGCCATGATGTATAGAGTATGGTGAGAATACAAGAATTAATGGAAAAACTAAGAAAAAGTATAGGGCCATAGATTAATCTTTTCCTACTTTTTATAGTACACACATGCTTGTGCATGTGCACATACATGCATGTATGCACATGCTACACAGCTTTCTCTTATTTTTATATTTTTACATATACTGAGTCAGTTACCTTCTTTTTCTGCATCTGTAAATATGTTGCAAGATTTTTAGAACAATATTCATGACTCCTCTTTAGTTAAGTTACTACATTGATCTAAAAATCAAGATTTTGAAAAATTGTCCAATAGGGATTTAGATTTGCTTTACTGAATTTTTAGGCTGAATTTTTAGACTTTATCAGGATAGTGATGCTCAACACAATCAGTTCTGACAACAATGGAGAGGTTAAAAGTACTTTGCAATATTTTTTATTTATGAAAGAAACATGCAGACGCAAGATATAAAATTTTTATCACTGTTTACTTAGGAGAGTTTTCAAATACATGTTTTGGAATGGTACCAGCTGAAATTGAAAAAAAAAGTTTGTTATTGTTTTTGACAATTTTACATTGACATCACCAAAAACCTTTTTGTCATTTGAAAATGATGACTATATTTTAATAAATTTATGTGTAACCCAGAATGGTAGACATCAGAGAGGTCATGGTGAAAAGTTGGAACAATATTTTCTTTGAGATCATATTGCCTGACCTCACACTTGACAAATATAGAATGTAAAACAAACTCTCCTATAAATCTCGTTTCTTCATCCCTCTCTTCTTTTTCTCCTTTTCTTTCTCACTGCCCCTGCCCCTGTCTCCTTATGTCATCCTACTTTGCTACTTCTTATCTTGGTAGTCCATTGCCCCTAGGATATAGTTCCTGGGTCCTTTCATTTTGTCTCAGTATTGTTAACCCCATTATGATTTCTCCCTCCTGCATAGACTGATCTACAGAATTAACTATATGAACTACATTTTTCATGAGTACTCTCAGCTTTCTTGCTCCACTGACCTTTGAACTCACTCTGAGATCCTTTGTGCCCATCATATAAGTGAACTTTTTGGCTTCCACACTTTGGAGGTTTCATGTTGCTGGAGAAAATAATCTAATAATGACAATGTAAATTTATGAATATTAATCTCAATAGTGTCCTTACTACTGTGTTAACTTTTCCGATTTCTCTCAACATTCATTTCAAACATTTTCCTTTATTCTCAAACCATTAACCCAACTTCACCTTTCATATTGTCAGGATTATTTTATTTTCTATTATGTCCTCCCAAATTGAAGCCATTTACATAGCTATTAATGCTTCTCATCTTTCCCTTGGGCTCCTCTTAGTCCTTTTTCTACTAGATATCACCTCTCTTTTAACTAATTTTTTTTGCACTGCTACTTTTATTTATTTTGGAAATATGTATAATCTTAAAACCAGCTAACCATCGTTGCCACCCTACAAGTGCTTTTCCATTGTTTTCTTGCTCTAGATAACTTGAAAAAGTAGTTTGCATTCTTTTCCCCACCATTCTTCCTTATTCATTCAACAATTAACCAGAATTGGAAAGTCATTTCTAATTGCAGGGCTTATATTTATGGCATCTGGCATTGTGGCTCCTCCTTAAAACTTTATTTTTTATTTTTGTCTTTATACGTGTACTTTTTTGCATTACTATTCTTAATACACATATATACCACAATTTTTGTATCACTGTTTGTATATAAAGTATGTTGACACCCAATTCAAGTCTTCATACATGTACTTTGTATAATGATGACCATCACATTCCACCATCCTTGCTAATCCCCTGCTCCCTCCCTTTCCCTCCCAACTCTCTTCCCTATCTAGAATTCATCTAATCCTCCCATGCTCTCCCTCCCTACCCCACTATGTGTCATCCTCCTTATATCAGAGAAAACATCTGGCATTTGTTTTTTGGGATTGGCTAACTTCACTTAGCATTGTCTTCTCCAACGCCATCCATTTACCTGCAAATGCCATGATTTTGTTCTTTTTTAATGCTGAGTAAAATTCCATTGTGCCACATTTTTTTTAATCCATTCATCCAATGAAGGACATCTGGGTTGGCTCCACAGTTTAGCTATTGTGAATTGTTCTGCTATAAACACTGATGTGGCTGTGTCCCTGTAGTATGCTGTTTTTAAGTCCTTTGAGTATAGTCTGAGGAGAGTAATAGCTGGGTCAAATGGCGATTCCATTCCCAGATTTCCAAGGAATCTCCAAACTGCTTTCCAAATTGGCTGCACCAATTTTCAGTCCCACCAGCAAAATATGAGTGTACCTTTTTCTCCACATCCTTGCCAACACTTGTTGTTGTTTGTCTTCATAATAATTGCCATTCTGACTGGAGTGAGATGATATCTTAGAGTAGTTTTGATTTACATTTCTCTTGATTGCTAGAGATGATGAGCAATTTTTCATATATTTGTTGATTGATTGTATATACTTTTAGTTTTCTTCATGAAACAGATCCTAGTTCTATCTCTGCCTGTTCCTTTTAAATTTTCTTTATGTCTTCCTTTTCTATAGCTTGTATTATAGAGGTTATTATTCTAAGGACCCATCTTCTTACTTTTACTTGCTCTATTCGCATTCACCATGGGCAACCTAATTTACTCATATGATTTTTATTTATTTATTTATTTTTTATTTTTTTTATTTTTTTTTATTGGTTGTTCAAAACATTATAAAGCTCTTGACATATCATATTTCATACATTAGATTCAAGTTGGTTATGAACTCCCAATTTTACCCCAAATACAGATTGCAGAATCACATCGGTTACACATCCACATTTTTACATAATGCCCTATTAGTAACTGTTGTATTCTGCTACCTTTCCTATCCTCTACCATCCCCC
>NW_026000048.1:13691917-13708413 GCF_001458135.2 Marmota marmota marmota | reverse complement strand
TTTTCCCATTCCCCTCACAACCTCTTATATGTAATTTTGTATAACAATGAGGGTCTCCCTCCATTACCATGCAATTTCCCTTTTCTCTCCCTTTCCATCCCACCTCATGTATCTGTTTAATGTTAATCTTTTCTTCCTGCTCTTCCTCCCTGCTCTGTTCTTAGTTGCTCTCATTATATCAAAGAAGACATTTGGTATTTGTTTTTTAGGGATTGGCTAGCTTCACTAAGCATAATCTGCTCTAGTGCCATCCATTTCCCTGCAAATTCTATGATTTTGTCATTTTTTAGTGCTGCGTAATACTCCATGGTGTATAAATGCCACATTTTTTTTATCCATTCATCTATTGAAGGGCATCTGGGTTGGTTCCACAGTCTAGCAATTGTGAATTGTGCTGCTATGAACATCGATGTAGCAGTATCCCTGTAGTACGCTCTTTTAAGGTCTTCAGGGAAAAGTCCAAGAAGGGCAATAGCTGGGTCAAATGGTGGTTCCATTCCCAGCTTTCCCAGGAATCTCCATACTGCTTTCCAGATTGGCCACACCAATTTGCAGTCCCACCAGCAATGTACAAGAGTACACTTTTCCCCACATCCTTGCCAGCACTTGTTGTTGTTTGACTTCATAATGGCTGCCAATCTTACTGGAGTGAGATGGTATCTTAGGGTGGTTTTGATTTGCATTTCTCTGACTGCTCGAGATGGTGAGCATTTTTTCATGTACTTGTTGATTGATTGTATGTCCTCCTCTGAGAAGTGTCTGTTCAGGTCTTTGGCCCATTTGTTGATTGGGTTATTTGTTTTCTTATTGTTTAATTTTTTGAGTTCTTTGTATACTCTGGATATTAGGGCTCTATCTGAAGTGTGAGGAGTAAAAATTTGTTCCCATGATGTAGGCTCCCTATTTACCTCTTTTATTGTTTCTCTTGCTGAGAGAAAACTTTTCAGTTTAAGTAAGTCCCATTTGTTGATTTTTGTTATCAACTTTTGTGCTATGGGTGTCCTATTGATTTTTAAACACCACGTCTGTGTCAGTGACATCTAAATAATCTAACTTAACCTTTGTTTTTCTGTCTAGATACAAGTTACATACATTCTATTATGTGATTAGCAGTTCTAGCTGGATATTTAAATCTCCACTAGTTAGAGATTAACTACAAAATGTTAAAACTGGAGATTATCCTAAACTACTTTTATCAACTAGTGATGTGTCACTCATGCCAGGGTACTGGGAGTCATCTTTGATTTTTTTTCTTTTTTTTATCTCTCAGACATAATCAAACAAATTTTCCCTCTTTTTAAAATTTCCTTAGATCCTCATCATTTTCATCAAATATATTTTATTTATTTATTTTTAACTTATATTCTTTCTACTTTATAATTAGTCCTCCAAAATTCTTTGACTCTATGGTGGAATTACATCCCAAGTTTTTTTACAAGAAGAGATTGGGGTATAGCCATGCACAAAGGGAAGGCCATTTGATGACATTGGAAGAAGATAGTTAACTGCAAGTCAAGGAGAGATGCCTCAGAAGAAATCAACTCTGCAACACCTTATCTCAAACATCTATCCTCTAGAACTGTGAAAAAATAAATGTCTATAGTTTAATCTACCAGGTCTGACAGACTTTCGGTGAAACCAATAATACATAATCTGTTACTCTCATAATGTAGTTTAATACTCAGATTGACCTAGATTTTTCTAGTGGGGATCTCTTTAATCTGCCTTTGGTGCCCTTTTGATATGTCCCCATTATTCCATGAGTATTTTCTGGCACAATAAGATATACTCATCTTGTGCTTTCTCTACGGTGGCCCTGGACTCAGGCCTTTTTCTATGAAGACTTGGTTCCTTTGAGTGAAGAATGACATTTAGAAATAATGATCTGGGTGCTGTGTGAGCTCATTGCTACTAGGGTAGTGTGATTCTAGGATCTCTCCAGAAAGCTACATGTATCCTTCTGACTTTTCAGTCTCTGTCCTTATGTAAATGCATACATACACATGAATACATATTGTTACTGATTCTTCCACAGGATTCATTCTAGTCTTTTTACTTACCACATTTGTAACTCTCTCTGACAAGGAGAAACCTACCTTTCCTCATACTCAATCCTAGAATATAACAAAACCATTCAGCTATGTCACTGCAATAAGTAAACCTACTACTAAGTTCAATATTTGTTTATAGCTCTTTTGGTAGTTTTTAATCTGAGAATACTCAAAATATTGTGAGTTTGTTATTAATTTTAAAGCTTTTATTTTATATTTTTCTCCATATTCTCGTTGATATTTTCATTTTTTGAATCTTAAAATACTGTGATTAAAAAGCAAAAATATTATAAAAAGATATTCTGAGAAAAATATGATTCATACCCCTCTACACAATTTATAGGCTTTAATTTTTAGAGAAATTTTAATTAGTTATTTTAAAAAATTCTCTCAAAATGTCTTTTTTTAATTTTTTTATTGGTTGTTCAAAACATTACAAAGCTCATGACATATCATCTTCCATACATTTGATTCAAGTGGGTTATGAACTCCCATTTTCAAAATGTCTTTTTTAAAAAATTTATAAAGGACAGCAAAATGAATTACAATTCTTATTTCAAAATGTCTTTTACAGAGTAAAAATATTTTTTTTTAAATTTGTTTTTTTTAATGAAGTCCAATTAATCAGTTCTTTTTATTTGTGCATTGTGTTTTTGGTGTCATATCTAAAAAGTTATCATCAAACAAAGGCATCTAGATTTTGTCCTATGTTATCTATTATAAGAATTTTTATAGTTTTACCTTTTATATTTAGGTCTGTGGTTCATTTCAAGTTTATTTTTATGAAAGGTATAATGTATATATTTAGATACACTCCTTTTTTTCCCCCACATGGATGTCTAGTTGTTCCAGCACTACTTGTTGAAAAGTCTGTCTTTGTACATCAATTATAAATTTGCCTCATTTTCAAAGATCAGTTGGCTCTATTAATATGGGCAGATGTCTTGAGTTTCTATTGTGTTGTATTAGACTGTCTATTCTTTTGTCAATACCATACCATCTTGATTACTGTAGATTTAGAATAAATCTTAAAGTTGAATAATATCTGGTTCACTATGTTTTTCTTTAGCCTTTACATTGGCTATTCTGAGTCTTTTGCCTCTCCACATAAACTTTAGAATCAGTTTGATGATATCTGTTAAATATAGATATAAATATAACACACACATATATGTGTGTGTTTGTGTGTGTGTATAAAATATAGCTTGCTGAAGCTACCCTTAGCAAAGAGAACACAAAGGTTTCTTGTCTGTTGTGCAGGCTTTGATTTAAATCCATCTGTAAAAGACTGGAGGCAAAGTAACAAGCTATGCTGTGAGCAGAGTTACTTTCTATGTATAATGAGGAAATTGAATGGGCCTTACTCCACACACCCCTTATTAAAAAGTTTTCCCCAGAAACTTCTTGCAAACAAGTCTTGAAGACAGCTAACTTCTAAGGGCCATGATGCATGTGTCCCTAGAGGTTAGCTTAACTGGGCAAATAAAAATGTGTGCAGAACCATAATAAATAAATAAATGAGCTTGCTGAGATTTTGATTGGATTTGGCTCTTCACATAGTTTTTCTTAGATTTCTTTCACCACAGTTTTGTAGTTTTCCTCATACAGATCTTATACATTTTTTTTTTTAGTTGTCTTTCTCCTTTGGTTGCTAATGTAAATGGTTTAACTTCTAAATTTCAAATTCCAGTTGTTCATTACGGTATATAAAAGATTGTCATTTGCATTTTAACCTTATATTCTGAAATCTTGATATAAGTACTTATTCTAAGAATTTTCAAAATGGTTTCTTTCAGACTTTGTGTAATTTTTTCATTTATGAACAAAGATAATTTTATTTCTTGATTATGAATCAGTATGCATTTTTTCTTTTTCTTGTCTTATTGTATTAGCTAGGACTTCAGGTATGTTTTTGAAAAGGAGTAGTGAGGGTATATCAGTGCCTTGTTCTTGATCTTAGTTGGAAAGCTTTCAATTTCTTACCATTAAGAAAGATGTTAGATGTAGAAATTTTTATAGATATTCTTTATCAAGTTGAGGAAGTTCTGTTCTATTCCTAGTTAGCTGAGAGATTTTATCATGAATTGGTATTGGATGTTTTCAAGTACTTTTTCTGTATCTATTGATGTGATCATGTGATTCTTTTTTCTAGCTTGGTGATTTGATGGATTACATTAGTTGATTTTTGAATGTTGAACCAGCATTGCACACCTGGAATAAATCTCACTTGGTTTTGGTGTATAGTTGTTTTTATACATTCTTGGATTTGGTTTGCTCATATTTGGTTGAGGATTTTTCTGGATATATTCATGAACTATTGGTTTGTATTTTTCTTGTAATGTCTTTGTTTTGGTATTAGGGTGATGATGGCTTCATAGACTAGGTAAAAAAGTATTCTCTATACTTCTATTTCCTGAAATAGATAATTGGTTGTTTTTTTTCTTTTTTAAATGTTTGGTGGAATTCACCAGTGAAGCCATCTGAGCCTGCTTGTGTTATTGAATGAATTTCCTTAATAGATATAGGCCTATTCAGGTTGTGTATTTGCTTTTGTGTGAGTTTTAGCAGATTGTGTCTTTTAATTAATTGGTCCATTTCATTTGAGTTGTCAAATTTATGATCACATAGTTCTTAATAGTATTCCTTTATTATCCTTCTAATATTCACAGAATCTGTAATGATGTTCCCCCTTTCATTTCTGTTACTAGTACAGATGATCCCTGACTTATGATAGTTCAACTTATTATTATTTTTGGGCTGTACACTGGTGTGAAAAATATATGCATTCAATAGAAAACATATTTTAAATTTTGAATTTTGATCTTTTCCTTAGACTTTCTGAAGTGTTCTCCAAAGCCTGTTAAAGGATTGGTTCCCAGGAGAAATGTTGCAAACCTTTTCTCCCAGTTAGATATGTTTTTTGACTTGGCTCATTGCATTTTTTTTTTACTATGAAGAATTTTTAATTTTGTAGTGAAAAATTTCAGTGTTTTTCTTTCAGATCTTGAGTCATAAATCTTTTTCTATAGCTTGTTTAAACTAACATTTAGCAGTATTTTCCTCTAGAACTTACTTGTATTATGTGTGTATGTATGTGTGTATTTGGATCTCTAAGACACTTGAAATTATATATATCATGAGATATGGATTTATCTTTTTCCAGATATCTATCCAGTTGTCCCAGAATCATTTACTAATGTCTCTTCTTTTAGCTCCAGTAATTTGAGAGGTTATCTTCATAATTTACTGAAATTCCATTGAATTCATTTTCTAGTTTATTTACTAGTCAGTATCACAATATTTGCATTAGAGATTTTTAAGAAATTTTAATATTTGTTTTGGTGAGTTCCCTACTGGCTTGTTTCCCTACCATTTTTTCTTAGTCTAGTTTGCATATTCATTTTTTCCATATGATTTTTGTAATTTCATTACCATTTATTGGTATTATTTTGGAATAGTACTAAAATTTCAAATCAACTTGTGAAAAAATGGCATCTTTATGATGAAAGAACAAAGGCTATCTTTCTATTTGTTCAACACAATTTTAATATCTTTCAGAGGTGTTTTAAAGTTTTTCTTAACAAGGACTTTAGATTTTTTGTTATGCTTATTTGTATTATTTTATTTCATTTTTTTCTATTATAAATACTTTTTTTTCTACCATTATGTCTAGTCTATTACATTGTTGCTTGTGTATAAGAAAGCTATTGATTTATTTATATTAATTCTTGTGTTTGATACTTTACTGAATTGTTTTGTTGCTTTAATTTGTTTTAGCATTTATGCTCTGTTTTTTCAGAGACTCTGCAAACAGGAATAGTTTTACTTATTTTCTTATTCTAAGACTCTAATTCACCAGTTCTTAAACTTGTTCAAGACTTCCTTTGTACTCTTAAACGTTTTTGAGTACTCTCATGACATTTTAGTTTTATCTGTTGACATTTACCTTGTTTGAAATTAAGATTTGATAAATTACAAATGTTTATTATATCATTTAAAAAATAGTGGTAATCTACTGCATGTTATCAGAGATTTCTAAAAGAAAATAGCTATATTTTATAAAACATAAAAGAACTATGGATAGTTGTGATGTTTTGTCCATTTTTCTGAATCTCTTTAAGATCTTGCTAAATAAAAGACAGATGGATACTTATAACTGTTTCTGCATTCAATCTGCTACAGTGTTTTGGTTGAACTCTAAGAAGATTATGTGGCCTCATATAATATGTAGTTGGACAACAAAGCAGTATTTTAGTAAAATTTTGAGGAATTGTGGATATTCTCCTTTACACTCCAAAATTAAAATGGAATTTCCTAAATGGCACTTGTAATGTAGAATCTGAAGCCATTGCAATGTACTTGTTGCACTGTATTATATTGAAAGCCATTACTGTGTCTTGCAGTTTGAAAGGGTCATTTACCTATGTGTGATCTTGTTACACCATGTATTAGAGATATTGTTTCACTAAATTATGCAGATATCCCAAATGATTACATATTTCATCACAAAATATAAACTATCACATTTGTTAAAATTACCACTGGTTTCATCATAAATGTTTTTAATAGTTGGAAGCTGTCAAACTTATGGTAGTAGATATAGATTTTCCAAAACTTTAATTTTGCCATTGGCAGAAAGTCTCAATAGTTGTTTTCCCTGAAGTGGAGTCACTTTGTTCATTTTCTGGAAAATGTCTGCCAGATATCCAATCTGAATAGCCATAATTTATCTGTCAGTTTTCCTTTCAAGGAAAATGTTGTTCCATAAATAAGTGCTAATTCAGCACACAACTGAAACAGTTATACAAGTGGTTTTCTGTGAGACAAACATAATTTGGTATGCAGCACAAGTACTTTCTGCATACTTTCTCTTCCATTGTATTGAATATAAAATGTACTCAAGGATTGATATATAATAATGTTAATTTAATTAAAAGAAAGGTAGTCATGGATTGAAATTTTCAAATATTAGTAGTTTTTACTACTTGATCAAGGGCATTCTTAAGTGAAATTAGATGTTTTTTCCTTCTTGATGACTGACAGTAGAATAGTATAGTTATCAGTCAAGTTTGATGCCAGGGCCTTAATTCATACTAAAATGCCTGAAGTTTTAACCCCCATGTTTTTGCACTGTCAGTAAAAAGCATAGATACAGTAGAAAAATCAGTATTATTGGGAAGAAGCTTTTGGCATTGCAGATCCATTACAACGTCTTGGGGATACCTTGGGATTTGCAGATTTCATTTTAAGAATCACTAAAATCACTAAAATCATAGATTTATATTTGTGTTTACTGTTGCCTTTAGTATAATCTTTAAAAAAAATTTTTTTTGTAGTTGTAGATGCATAGAATATCTTTATTTTATTCATTTATTTTTATGTGGTGCTGAGGATCGAACCCAGTGCCTCATGCATGCTAGGCAAGCGCTCTGAGCTACAGCCCCAGGCCTTATAATCTTAAATAGTACTTATAAAGCATATGTTCTTACTTATTCCTGATCATAAGTAAAATATATCCTATATTTTCCTATTAAAAATGCTGTCTTCAAGACTAAGCTCTATGTGTGTGTATGTGTGTGTGTGTGTGTGTGTGTGTGTAGTGTTAAAAAGTGTATTTTAATTCTTATTTTCCTAAGTCCTTTCTTATCAGAAATAGTGAATTTTGCATAAGGAACTTTTTTGGTGCCATTTATGGCAGTAATCATATCATTTTTCTCCATATATATTTTATTATGATCTCTTAATCCATTAATATAGTTCCTGAAATAAATTTTACTTAGTCACGATGTATACATATCTTAATATAGAGTTAGATTCAGTTGATAAATATTTTATTTAGTAGTTTCATACTGATATTGATAAGGATATTGATCTATAATTTTTGTTTATTGTGCTGTCTTTAAAGCATTAGATTTAAATGGTATATTTGCTTTATCAAGAGAATTTGGAAATTTGGAAGGCTTTTAAAATTTTATGTACTCTGGAATAATTTATGCAACATTGAGATAGTCTGGTCCTTAAAGTTTTGGTAGAATTCTCTAGGGAAACTACCAGGGAGGGCATGATGCTTTTTAGTGGAAGTGTTTCTACTTTTATAAGACATATTACTTAAAATATTCTTATTCTAATCTATTTTTTCTCTTATACCTACAACTGAAGTTTCTTCAGTTACTTATGGTTGATGACATTTATTTGCTGGCAGATTGCTCAAAAAGGGATCATCTATACTGTATGAGTTGTTCCATATTTAAAACTTTCTTATAGATTTGATATTTGAAGGACAGTTTGATTGGATATAAAATTGTTTAATTATCTGTTTTGCTTGAATTCTTGAAAATGGTATTCTGTTCTTGTCTTGCTTTGCTTTTGAGAAGTCTGATGTCAGTCTAATTATTTTGTTGTTATAAATTATTTGAATTTTTTTCCTTGAGGTCCTGAATATTTTTTCTTTATCTTTAATCTCTAATAATTTTAATTTGATACATCTTGGAGTTGATCATTGATGATCAATTTTCCTGGGTAGCTGGTAGACTGGAGCAGAAGTTCTAAACTCTCTCAGTTTGTGGTACCTACAGAATCTCAAAAATATTTCCATGGAGCTTGTAGGCCCAAAGAAATATATAACAGTTCCCTTTATTAAGTAGTCTGGTCAAAACAACTTAATATTTATAATTTGGTGGCCATTTGAAAATTATTGAAAGAAAATAAAAAGCATTTCAATTTGTTCCTTATTCAAATCACATACTTTTGGGATGTATGAACTTGTTGTTGATCACTGCATAATTTCTCAAACCTTAGAATTAAATTGGATGCTGCTTATTTCACATTGATATTCAGGTGTGCTTATTTTAATCACAACAACTTCACTAATATGTTGTATAAAGAAATATAGTGCTATGTAATTTTGAGTTTGTGAATCATTATGAACTAGTTGTTTCTGTGATGTGCAACACATGTTAAATATTACTGTGGTTTGCTCAGAAATTTAAAATATCTCATACCATGCATGTGAATTCACTCATCATACTGGTATACTTCAGCATGCAGTTGGGGAACCATTGGCTTATGATCTTTTACTTCTCTAAAGTTCTTGGGTACATAATCTTAAATATTAGTTATTTTACACTGTTTTATTTTTAAGGACTCCATTTGTGTACATATTATACATTTTTGTCTATTTTAATTACTCTCTAATTGTTTTTCATGTATTTTGAAACTCACTTTTATTTTCTTTAATATTTCATGTTAAGTTTTTTTTTCAAGTTCATTCCTTCTTGGACATCTCACAATTTAATTTTTATTTCTATTATTATTTTTGTCTTTTCTTTGTTTCCTTCCTGAGTTTAAAAAATTCTTAGTTGCACTATTTCTTCTTCCTTCTTCATCTTTTTTTTGTTAGTTTTGGAATTTCTGGCTTATTATTTGTTTTTAAATATTTGTTAGAGAATGTTTAGTTTGGAAGATGATAGTGTAGTCTTGCTTTATATTTAAGTTTCCATCAGCTGAATTCTTTTATAAATTTCTCTTTTCTTATTAAAGTAGCTTTGATTGTGCTTCTACTTTCTTGAATATGGCTGGTGGTTTTGATTTAACTTGTGGATTTCCAGTTCAAGAGCCATTAATTTTTTGTTAGTGAAATGATATATGTTTTATTTAATGGATAGCTCCTTTGGGATATAGTGAGGAAAGGGGAAAGATTATTTTTCTTCAGTTTTTAAAAAATTCACACATTTTGAAGCATCCTTAAGTTACCTTTTTGTTTCTTCTCTCTTTGAAATGAGAAATTCCATTGAGAGCCCCAGTGACTGTACAATGGGTTCCCTGGTGGATGTCCCAACAGGTGCATTTCCAATGGGTGCTCCTCTTGTATCTTGTCAAGACTACTTTGTAAAGTCCTTTGCATAGTTTTAAGTCCTTTACCTGTAATTAATACTTTGACATATTAGGGCTTTTACCCCAGTGTTTTTATACCTATGGTAGGCTTTTCTGTCTGAAGTTGATTGAAATCAATCATGTACCTTCCATTCCATTCTTCTCTCTTCCATACAGTTTTTGTGTGGACTCTGCCTTTTGTCAGAAAATGCTTGGGTAGAGTGTTAAGAAGCAGTTCCACTGGAAAATGTGTTTGTTTCCTCCTAGTAAGAGTGAATTTTACTTTTGTAGGGATCTCTGTCTTATGCTGAAAGTATATTGCAACTGAATATATTTGTCAGTACGTTCTAGATCCACACAAGTCTGAGATATGTATTTTACAAATGAGAACTGTTTGTTTTTTCCCATGAGACATGATTCATATCCTATGTATTTGTGTTAATCATGAATATGTATGACTGAGGAGTATTACATTTTATGAATGTAGCAGTTTCCTTAACCATTGAGCATTGATGAATGTTTTGTTGCTTTTAGTTATTATTACAAACAAAGTCATTGCATAGAAATATGATTCAATCTCACTTGGATAAATAGCAAAGAGTGGAGTGACTTAATCTTATGGTAGGAGGATGTTTAGCTTTTTTAGAAATTGTCAAACTGTTCCCAAAGTGGTTGTACCACTTGGATCCCTAATAGCAGTGTCAGTGAGGTCTGATTGCTACAAAATCTTAGCAGCAGTCTTGTTTTTAATTTTTTATTTTATTTCTTATTTGTTCTTTTTAGTTATACATGACAGTAGAATGTATTTCAGCATATTATACATACATGTAGTATAACTTATTCTAATTAGGATCCTATTCTTGTGGTTGTACCTGATTGGTGTTACCCTGGTTGTGTATTCCAATACAATGCAAGGAAAATTATGTCCGATTAATTCTACAGTCCTTCCTATTCCCCTTTCTCTTTCCTTCATTCCCCTTTGTCAAATTCAATGGATTTCTATTCTTCCCCTCCCCACCCTCCCTTTTAAATAATTTTCAACTTTCTAAAAATATTTTTTTTGTGTGTGGTACAAAGGGATTTAACCCAAGGGTGCTTTAACACTGAGCCACATTTCCAGTCCTTTTTATCTTTTGAGACAGGATCTCACTAAGTTGCTGAAGCTGGCCTCAGACTTGTAGTCCTCTTCCCTCCTGAATCTCCTGAGTAGCTGGGATTACAGGCAAAAAATATTTAGTGGTATCTCACTGTGGTTTTAGTTTTCATTACCACAATGATGAATGATATTGAGAATCTTTCATTGCATTATTTTCTATCCTTTTATCTTTGATGAAGGATCTCTTTTTAAATTGGCTTACTTTTTAGATTGGGTTGTTTGCTGATTAGCTTATTGTTAGTTTTTTTAAAAAAATATTTTATTTGTTATTATTAGGTTTTGAGGGATATTTATATAACCTAGATACAAGCCCATACTCAGATCTATGTTTTATAAATATTTTCTCATTGACTTTACTGTATATTTTCATTTTCTTAACAACATGATTTAATAGTACATGTTTAAGAAAGTTATGTGTTTTTTTAAATGAATTGAAATCCTCATCAGTATGAAGTGACTTTTGTGTTACTGTTAATATTGTTTGCTTTGGAAACTAAGATTTTGGATATTAGTATAACTCAAGTGTGGTAAAGAGAGCATGGACTTTGGGAAAGATGTTATCTGAGACAGGAAAGATGTGATTTATCAAATAATTAAATAAGTTAAAGATAACAAGAGTCAGGTTTTTTTACTTTCTAAAGAGGTACCAATTTAGAAAGAATACCAGAATAAGTCTATGATATTGAATTAAAATTAAAATTAAAATTATCACTGGGAATTCATGGTTTTAATAGAGAAATACATGTTGAGGTAAATGTGTGTATGTTTGTGTGTGTTTATGTGTCTACATGTATGTATGTTTATACTTATATTCCCTATTTATATCCACTAAAAGGGTCTGGGAACAGCAACATACCATCAACAATTAACATCTAGCTTCTAGGTCATCGCTTCTAAATATCATTTTTCACTAAAAGGAAGCAGGTTTCTTGGAGTAATGACTGTTCTAAAACTGAGTCAATGCAAGTACAAGATGAGCCTGGAATAGCTTATATCAAAAGTCAAGGAAGTTTTCAAAGAATGATGGGGTATGTTAAAAATTTACAGAACCCAACTTGCTACTCTCTGGTTTAATTTGCATCATAATATAATACTAATTTTGAATTATATAGAAAAGCAGGAGTTGAATGAGAAATATGTGAATGTGTGTGTGTGTGTGTGTGTGTGTGTGTGTGTGAGTGTGTGTGTGTATGTGTATGTGTACAGCTGTACCTTGATATCCATGGAGGATTGCTTCCAGGACCCCTAATATACCAAAATCCACAGATGCTCAAGTTTCTCATGTAATGGTCTGTAGTATTTGCATACCATCTTCATATATCTTTCCTTATTTTTAAAATCATCTCTAGATTGCTTATAACACATAATATAAATGCAATGTAAATAGTTATTATATTATTTAGCCAATAACAACAAGGGGAAAAAGTCTGTTCAGTACTGATGCAATTTCCCCTAAAATGTTTTTGATTTTTTGTTGCTTAAGTTCATAGATGTGGAATCTGCAGATATGGAGAGTACATACAAATATGTACATGTGTGGGTACATGTAAAATTGTGATACAAAATGATATAGTACCATTTGTTTTATGGTGGTTTCCCAAAACTATTTATAAATATCAAAGGGGAAAGAGCCTAAAGATGTCACCTTAATAAAGTGATCATAGTGAATATCCTCAATAATAGGACAATTTGAAACTGTGTGCTACTTACTTAATAGGATATAATAAGAAGCACTTGACATTACTTTTGTGGCATTCTTGCCTGTGTTAGTCAGCTTTTCATCACTATGACCAAAATACCCAAGAAGAGCAATTTAGAGGAGAAAAGTTTATTTGGGACTCATATTTTTAGAGGTCTTAGTTCATAGATAGCTGACTCCATTCCTCTGGGCCCAAGGTGTGGTTGAATATCAAGGCAGAAGAGTGTAGCAGAGGAAAGTAACTCAGGATGCCATCATCCAGGAAGCAGAGAGAACTCTAGTCACCAATGACAAAATATAAACCCCAACACATTCCCAGTTACCTACTTCCTTTAGCTAAACTCTCCCTGCCTACAATTAATTACCTGGATTCATTCACTAATTAGGTCATGTCTCTCATAATCTAGTCATTTCACCTCAGAATGTTCTCTTTTTTTGTGATGGCACAACAAGAAGCTTTATTCTCTTGATAGAAAAGATCCATGACACTATAACAATTAATAGTATATAAAAACTAGTATCTCTATTTTTTAAATATTTGAGAAAAACGCTTGCTTTGCAGCTTTTATAACAAAAAGATATTTCTTTTTACACTGCATAAGTTTGGGACCTAAAAGGAAGAGAAGCTGCATCAAGGCTAATCTACCACAGGCCATAGAGCTAATGTGATTTTCTTCTCTGTTGTAGACTGATGGGAAACACACAGAATCAAGGGCCATGACAAGTCCTCTTAAATCTTGTTTGTTTTCATTCTGCCCATATTATCATTAGCCCTAGAGATATGCTATAGGTAATGTTTTCTTTGTATTATTTTGCATTGAGGTAAACATATATGTGGAAAAGTGTGTAGTACTTAACTATGCTATTAGAAGTTTATTTACATATATCTCCAAGGAAACACCCAAGATTAAGATATAGAATGTTTCCTGCAGCCAGAAGTTTCCATCATGGTCCTTCTCAGTAAATAATATCCCCACCTATAATCACTCTTCTGATCTCATCAGTATAGATTTTTGTCTGGTCCAGAACTTCATATAAATCAAATCCTACAATATACATGCCTTTATGCTTGTGCTCATCATGTGTTTCATGTTACCATCATTTGTTCTTTCTTATCTAGTATTTCATTGTATTATATTTCACAGTTTATTTATGTTTTCCTCTTAGTAAAATTTTTCATTATTTCTAGATTTTCTCTATTATGATAATAGTGCTATGAACATTCTTGAACTAGTCTTTTGGTGAACCTATGTGCTAATTTCTATTGGGTAGACATTTAGGAGCAAAATTGCTGAATCATAAAGTTCCAGTGTATTTAGCTTTGGAGAATATTGTCAAAGTAGTTTACCAAAATGGTTATAAAAATTCACAACCAGTTTCATTTGATTCACGTCTTCACCAATATTGGCATTGACAGTCCTTAATTTTATATCATTTAGTGATTCATTATGGTTTTCATTTCCATTTAGACTAAGGACTTTGAGCATCTTTTCATATATTATCCAGTTGATTATTTCTTTTGTAGAATGTCTGATTAAATCTTCTGACCATTTTCCACCTGGGTTATCTGCTTTTTTCTTATTTATTTGTGTATTCTTTACATATTCTGTATACAAGTTGTTTTTTTTTTCTCCTAGTCAATGGCTTATCTTTTCATATTCTTTCTTTTAATTTATTCTAATTTGTTATATATGACAACAGAATACATTTCAACTAACATAAATGTCATTGTACACATGTAGAGCATAATTTTTCATGTCTCTGGTTGTACACAAAATAGAGTCACACCATTCGTGTTTTCATACATGAGTCTTTTCATATTAGTGATGGTATCTTTGGATTCACAAAACTTCTTAACTTTGCTTGAAATGCTGTCTTCCCTTAAGTGTTTGGCTAGTTTATTGCTCTGTGACTCTGCTCTCTGACAGGCTGAAGATAAATCCTGATATATACAATTCTACTTTTTAAGATTTTTCTGTTAAAGTGGGAGCAACATTCTTTTCAACTTCTTATATCTTCTGAATAGAGAGGAATTGGAATTGGACATTTTAATTTTGAATCAATACTATATTTGATGTCTTACAGTTTCCATGGGCCCCTCTGTAACCCAAAAGTAAGCCATACATTCTTCTGAGTTTTCATTTGGTGACAGAAGAACCATGGTTTCAGAGGTTTCATAGACAGCTCCATTCCTTGGGGCTCCAGGTGAGGTAGTAGGTTATGGTGGAAGAGTGTGGCAGAGGGAAGCAGTTCACATGATGATCAGAAGCAGAGCACCTCTGAACATTTTTGTATTTTTTCACACATGAGCTTTTGGGGGATACCTCATATCTAAAGCATAACACTGCACAGCTGAATTTGTCATAGGAAAACATCAAATAAATCCAAATTGAGTTACATACTCCAAAATAACTATAGTCTTCAAGAAAAGTCAAATACTATAAATGTTAAAGAAAAACTAAATAACTCTTACAGAATGAAGTGGTTCTGTAAGACATAGCAACATGTGACTCTGAACTAATTTATTTTGATATGATAAAAATTATGGAGACAAATGATGATATTAATGGGGTATAAGATTTATTTGGTAGCAATAGTAGTTTTCTGATTTTGATGGTTGTATTGAATTTACGCAGGAAAATGTCCTTCTTTGTAGAAGATATATAGTAAAATATTCAGGTATGATAGAGCATTTCAACGGTAAGGTTTGCTCAAATGGTTCAGGATAAAATTTTGTATATTGAACTTGCACATCTTCTTTTAATTTGTGATTAATTTAAAAAGTTTTAAACTTAAAATAAAAAAAAAATTCTATGGGGGCTGGGATTGTGGCTCAGTGGTAGAGTGTTCACCTAGCATGCATGAGGCACTGGGTTCGATCCTCAGCACCACATAAATGTAAAATAAAGATATTGTGATTCAGCCATAGAACAGGTAATTTCAGGCTGCCATTCACCTGCGGCTTGCAGACAAATTATTCAGGCTCAGTGCTAAATAACCCGCGGAAACTGCTTCTTGGAGCCTGCTCCTATCAGAACATACACCCAACACAGAGCGGCCGAATTCCGGCTCCCGGAACTGCTCTGGCCCAGGGCTAAAGAACCCGCGGAAACTGCTTCTCGGTCTGGGTCCTGATGAATACTGTGGAAGTAAATACCAACGGAGCCTTCATAGGCAGTGGCAACAGGACTGAGACGGGGCTTGTGAGGGCCGGTCAGGACTCACCCGTTGCTTTGGTCACCCGGCAAAGGGAACGAAATGCTGCCATTCCCATGGGATACCAACATGGCAGAGATCTGATGTCATCAGAAAGCGGCAGAGGAGAGAACTTCATCGATACCAGCGACGAAAGAAACAGTTGGTCTCCTGGTAAAGAAAGTGAGTCACAAACACCCAAGTCTCTCTCACTTTGTCATCAAGCCAGAGGAGCAGAGCAGAGCCGCCGCCCACGCCCGGAACAGGCCCAGCGGCCCGTCGGCGTGACCCAAATTGGAGTAGGGGCAGAGCAGAGCTGCCACCCGTGCCCACAAGGTAGGCAGACCTGCGACCGACCGGCAGCACAGGCCCAGTGGTCCACGGGTGTGGTAGGAGGGGCAGGGCAGAGCTGCTGCCCGTGCCTGCAAGGTAGGCAGACCTGCGACAGACCGTCGGATCAGGCCCAGCGGCCCGCCGGCGTGGTAGTCACGTAACCCCAATTGGAGTAGGGGCAGAGCAGAGC
>NW_026000048.1:13671087-13686411 GCF_001458135.2 Marmota marmota marmota | reverse complement strand
AGGAAGGAATAAAGGGAGAAGAGGAGAGAGAGGAGGAAGAGAGGAGGGGAGGGGAGGGAAGGGGGGATAGTAGAGGATAGGAAAGGCAGCAGAATACAACAGACACTAGTATGGCAACATGTAAATCAATGGATGTGTAACTGATGTGATTCTGCAATCTGTATACGGGGTAAAAATTGGAGTTCATAACCCACTTGAATCAAAGTGTGAAATATGATTTATCAAGAACTATGTAATGTTTTGAACAACCAACAATAAAAAATTTAAAAAAAATAAAGATATTGTATTCACCCAAAACTAAAAAATAAATATTAAAAAAAAAACAGTCTGTGTAAAGAGCAGGAGATAAATCACTCTTCAGGGAAGAAAAATAGAAGAATAGAGGGTTTGATTTTTTCTGCTTCACATAATGTTAAAACCAGAAACAAAATATCAGTTTCCTCCTTTTCAAACACCATCTTGAAAGTATTTTGTAACTTAAAATTACATGAAAGTAACTTAACTACACTGGTCCTGTTTCCTCTTATTACAATGAATGAATGAGATTAAAGTATTTTCCAGGTATGTGACAGTACATTGTAGTATCATCCTTGATCATGAGTAGATTTGATGAAACCTGGTATATCATGAAAATAAACTCCTTACAAACAAAATGTCTCCTTATAGTCTGATTTTTCTCATCATCAAATATATTTCATTAGATTAAGATATTTCATAAAATGGCCTTTTGGAGTAGCAAAAGTCTTTCTCTCTAAGGATTTTTTTTTTGGTCAAATATATGAAAAATGCTGGTCTAAACAAAGATTGATTTCTTTACCTGGACTTCTCCAAACTTGAAAATACAAGGATATTTTGTGATTCTTTTAGAAAAATATTTACCTCATTGATTCTCAAAGTTAGTTGTCTAGGGCAACTTTTCCAGGAGCCCTGTAGAAGTACTTTTTTATGGAAAACAATTTTGGAAAGGCTAGATGAAGACAAAGTGCCTTATTAGAAAAGAATGTAAATGAAACATTATCACATGTAGAACATTAACTCAGATTGGTTTGTTTTCTTTTTTTTTTTTTAATCAGCAAAGGTCAGCATTTTGAAGGAAAAATTCATGGGCTAATGTACTTTGATGTGAGTAGTTCTGGTTATATAATGTTAGAACATGGGTTATTCCAGTGAGTGGGTGGACTTGATAGTAACATTAGGTCAATAGTTTGAGCAGTCAACTAACATAAATGTCATATAGTAAAGAAATGAAGGACAGGGAACCATACTGATATGTGTCATAATCCAGATTCTCTGATTCCAAACTGTGTATTGTTTTTCAACTCAGCAACCACTCTGAGTTTTAATTCCACATCACAAAAATGGAAATAAAATAATGATAATAGCAATGATTGAAGAAGCAAATACTGCTATAGCACTTATATTCAGTTACTCTTCTAATTACTTAATATATATTAACTTAATGACTCTTCACATTAACACAATCATATACAAAATACGGGCTTTTCTTATACAAATATAAAATTCTGACCATATAGGATTGTTGTGACAATTATATAAATATATAAAATGTTTATTGGAGTGCCAGGACAGAATGAGCACTTATTAAATGCTATTGATCATCATCAACCTCATGACTAGGTCCTGGGTACTAGGCACTTAGGCAAGGAATAGCTAAAGCTGGAGGGAATGTAAAGGCCTATAAGAGAATGGAGGAACATTAAAGATACATTTTCACAGATTTCATTGCCTTCCCTAGAGCTAATTATGGCCATGACTTCCCACTCTTATTTTTATACTCTTGCAATCTTAATTTTCTTCTTCCACCATAATGTCACTTTCAGTAAACAAATGCTTGTTTAGTCAACACATCTGTTTTCTATTTAGTGCATACTTGTGCCAGGCACTGTTCTAATCCTGGCATTGAACTAACATAAAAAAGAAGTAAAGAATCCCTGCTCTTGGGAATATATCTTATTTTAGGAAAAGACAGGCAATAAATAACATAAAATGTATCATATGTCACAGGATGGTAAGTACTATGGAGAAAAATAGAGACAGACAATAAGTGTACAGGTGAGGATGGGTTTGATTTATATATATTTTATTCTATTCTTTCCTGTAATTTTCATGTAGCAAGTATGCACAAGCAGAGGAAAAGCCAAAAATGAAAGAGATGAGGAGAGGGAAAGAACTAGGGTAACTATAATGGACATTTAACATTTATTTTATTCATTAAAAATGTGAAATACAGTACTTGTTTGACTTAATTTCACCTAGCATAATATACTCTGAGATCATCCATGTTGTCATAAATAACAGAGTTTTCTTCTTTTTTAAGGCTGAGCTGAATAGTATTGTACTATTGTTTTTGTGTTTTTGTATACATGTATACACTTTATACATATGTTGTACATAAATGTTATGTATGCATAAAATATATGCTATACATATATACATACATTTATATATATGCATATATATACATGTAAGTTACATATATATGTACATGTATGCATGTGTACACACACAGAACCACATTATTAATCCATTGGACACTTATGATTGATTTAATTTCTTGGCTATTTAGAATAATGTTGTAATGAACATGGCAACACAGAATTCTCTTTGTCATACTGATTTTGTTTCCCTTGGAAAGTGGAGTTGCTGGATCATATTTTAATTCTATTTCTAGGTTTTTGAGGAACCTTCAAACTGTTTTTTTCTATAATGTCTATTCTGATTCACATTTGCACCAAAAATGTATCAGGGATCCTTTTCTCCCACATCTGTCTTTTAAAAAATAGTCATCTTAATTGGGATATCTTATTTTGGTTTTAATTTACATTTCCCAGATAATTAATGATGCTGAACATTTTTTTTAAATACTATTGATCATTTTAATGTTGTCTTTTGAGAATTATTTGTTCAGGTCTTTTGCTTACCTTTTAATCAGACACTTGTTTTCTTTCTAGTGAGTTGAGTTCTTTATATATTTTGGATATTAATATCCTATCAGATATATGATTTATAAATATCTTCTCCCATTTCATTGATTGTTTCCCCTCCTATTCATGATTTCCTTTATATGTAGAATCTTTAAAAAGTTGAAATCATAGTTAACAGAGAATAGAATGGTAGTTGCCAGGGGCTGGGGATATGGGAGAAATGTTGGACAAAATGAATGTTATAGTTTAGATAAGTGGTGTCCTTCAAAAGTTCATGTGTGACAATGTAAAAAAGTTTAGAGGTGAAATGATTAGGTTATGAGAATCTATCCATAATCCACTCATAGGGGTTAGCTGGGTGGTAACTGTAGGCAGGTAGGGTGTGGCTGGAGGACATAGATCATTTGGGGCACACCTTTAGGGTATGTATTTGTCCCTGGTGATCCAAGATTAGTCTCTCTCTGCTTCCTGGTGACTATATCTTGAGCTGCTTTCCTCTACCATACTCTTCTTCCAGGCTGCCTCACCTCCGGCCCAGAGCAGTGGACTGAGACCTCTGAAGCCATGAGTGCCAAATAAACTTTCCACTGCTAAAATTGTTCTTGTCAAATCTTTTGGACATGGCAGTGAAAAAGCTGACTAAAACAGTGTGTAAAGTTTCAGTTACACAGGATGAGTAAATTTTAGAGGTCTGCTGTATATCATGGTGACTGTAGCTAATAGTATTATATACTTGAAAAATGTTAAGAGAGTAGATCTTAATTGTTCTCACCACAAAAATTTGTATGTAAGGCAATGAATTTGTTAGTTAATTTGACTGATTCTACAATCTCTTTACAATTAACTAATTATACAATGTATATCAAAATATTACTTTGTATACTGTAAACATAAACAGTTTTTATTTGTCATTCATACCTTAACAAATGTGTTATGAAGAAAAACCTCTCTAAGTATCTTAATACCATTCTACCTTATTCACCTGTGCACATTTTTTTTTTTAAAGAGAGAGAGGAGAGAGAGAGAATTTTAAAATTTATTTTTTAGTTTTCAGCGGACACAACATCTTTGTTTGTATGTGGTGCTGAGGATCGAACCCTGGCCGCAGGCATACCAGGCGAGTGCGCTACCGCTTGAGCCACATCCCCAGCCCAAACCTGTGCACATTTTAAAAAACAGTTATTCTGGAATCTGTATTTGGGGTCACTTGAAAAACCTGACTCCATTGACTTCTTCAGTTTTTCCATGGCCTTAGTACTTGCTAACATAATTCCTCACAAATGGCTGAAACATTGCTATACTAAGCAGCATTTCTGCTGTAGGAGTGCACCAGCAAATGAAGTACCTCCCAAGAGAACCATTGAATTAAATGCTGCTCACTGGACTCGCTCTGTTCTCTCCCATTTTGGAATGACTTCACTTTCTCAGTTCCCAAGTGAAATAAAAACTCTCCTTCCATCTGTGGCTAGAATTGCATTCAGAAGGGTGTTTGGGATTTCTAATTCTTAGAGATGGAAGGCAGAGGCAATGAGTCACTAGCCAAATTCAAATCAACACATTGACTTTTATAATTATTATTATTGATGAGATAGTTAATTACTTGTGTTCTTCATTTTTAACTATTGGGTTTAACTTTTTTTTTGAGAGAGAGAGAATTTTTAATACTTATTATCCAGTTTTCGGCAGACACAACATCTTTATTTGTATGTGGTGCTGAGGATCGAACCCAGGCCGCATGCATGCCAGGCGAGCGCTACCGCTTGAGCCACATCCCCAGCCCTGGGTTTAACTTTTTTAACTAAAAAGTTGACAGTAGCAAAATGATTAAAACAAAGCCAAGGTAAGACTGAAGAACACATTGAAGTTTCAAAATGATTTGACTTAGAATATTAAATCTTATCATGACTACATTTAGTAAAGTGATTATAATCTTTTCAAAAATTTTTAGAAGTTTATATGAAGTTGTTACATAAAATCTTGTGGATACGTGTTGTGACTATACTGCTCTAACTTAACTAATAATAGTTTGGTTGCCAGGGAAGCTATTTTCTAATAGTAAAAACAAAGATTTCAAGAATGGCAGTGTTAACAGTGTGTCCTAAAATTAATGCTAAAGTAGACACAATTTGTTTCTATCATTTGGTTAGTGTATTGGGTCTGAGAATTAGGTCACTTGGAATTACTTGAATAAGAAGGTACAATTTCCTGTCTTACCAATGAAAAAAGAGAAATATGTATAGATAGGAGTTGGTGTTTGATACCAAAGAACCTTCAAGTTTATGATCCTAGAAACCACCTGTGACAACCCTTGGTACTTGGTAATTGAAATGAAGGTCCCAAAGAGAGAGTACCTCAATTAGTATATGTTCTACTATGCAAATATTTAGCATCTAATGTTTTTTGGTTGGAATATTTTCCTTAGTTTTCTGGAAACGCTGAAGAATATATTGATAATATATTCACTAATGATTTAGGAACCACTGTTTTCAGTAAGCCAGTGAAAGCTTTATATTGAGTTTGTCAACAGAAATGAAGTAATTACAGTATTATACTAAAGAAAAATACATGGCATTTGCAGGGAAATGGATGGCATTAGAGCAGATTATGCTAAGTGAAGTTAGCCAATCCCTAAAAAACAATTGCCGAATGTCTTCTCTGATATAAGGGGGGTGACTCAAAATGGGATAGGGAGGAAGAGCATGAGAAGAAGACTACCACTAAATAGGCAAGAGAGGTGGGAGGGAAAAAGAGGGAGAAGGGGAGTTGCACAGAAGATGGAAGGAGACCCTCATCGTTATACAGAATACATGTATGATGTTGTGAGGAGAAAAAGAAAAAAAAATGTGTGTCACATTAGATTGGATAGAGAGAAATGATGGGAGGGGAGGGGAGAGGTAGGGTTGATAGGAAGGGCAGCAGAATAGAATAGACATTATGATTGCTGTATGTATATAGGTGACTATGACCAGTGTGATTCTGCAATCTGTACAATCAGAAAAATGAGAAATTATACCCCAATGACTCAAATGTATGAATTGCCAAGATCATTGTAATGTCATGTGTAGCTAATAAAAAAATAAAAAAAAGAAAAATAACATGTATGCCATTTTATACATCTTAGTAATAATTCCACATGGGACAATTTTTTTTTACTTACTATCTCTAGCTACTGAAAATGTTTTAGCATCATTCTGCCTGGTAGTTGGATTAAAATGCTTATAAATTTGTTTTACTTTGTTGTAGATAATATGCACTGTAGTGTTCACTAAGATGCATTTTATTTCCATTGCCTTACCTGCCAAAGAAAATTCAAAATTATGCTTTGAATTTGTTAATATAGCCCCGGAATCCCACTGTGTCGCTTCTAAGGCAAAAATCTCAAAGGATAAGCTGTTATCTCTTACATACATGACCAAGCTCCTACTTTTCTAACAGATGTAAGATTGTGTAACATGTTTGTTTATTCCCTTTACCTTTCTTAATTTTTCTTTCAGAGAAATTACCATTTTACTTCTTTTTTTCAGTTTTCAGCACTTCACCTCTTTTTATAATTGTCCTTAACAGTAATGACTCACATTCATCGAGACCAGATTTTTTTATGGTTTCCAGAAAAGCACAGAAACAAAGTTACATATATTAAAATTTAATCATAAGGGGTCATAAGTTTGGGGAGGTATAACAGTATTTCTGCTCTTTTGACAGTTTAATAAGTAGCCATATGATAGAGATCCAAATCAAAGAATATTAGACTACTCTACAGATACCATATAGGATTTGTAGCTTTTTGAAACTGATTTGATTGTTTTTAGGAGTTAGAACTTAGTAGTGTTTACTAAATAGTCTATGGTCTGTGTTATTGGGGTTCAGTGTTACTTTCTGACCCTTTATTAAGAAAACCTTTTTCCCTTCATAGATGAAAACAAAGTGATGCAATGGCAAATTGTTGCAGTTTGAATAATTGGTATCTGAATTGTTCAGGATTTAACATTAGCTTTTTAAAATTAGAACAATATAGTTATACATAGTAGTTGAACTCATTTTGACAAAATCATATATGCAACGCATTTGATTTACTCCATTTCAGTCCTTTTTCCCCCCACTCCTCCCCACTCCATTCACCTTTCTCTACTCTACTGATCTTCCTTTCTTTTATTTATTTGTTAATTATTTTTTATTGGCATTTTATACATGTACATAAAGATGAAATTCTCTGTAGTATATTTATATGTGCATATAACATGATTTTTAAAATTCATTTCACATTTTCTCCCGTTTTCTGTTCCTCTTTCCTCTCGATGTCCTTTTCTACTCCATTGATCATTTCTCTATCTTTATGATATCTAATCCCCCTCCTTCCTCTTATTTTGCTATAGCTTCCATTTATGAGAGAAAACATTCTTGATTTTCTTAGTCTGACTTATTTTATTTAGCATGATGTTCTCCATTTCTGTTCATTTACTGGCAAATACCTTAATTTGATTCTTTATGACTGAGTAAAATTTCCCTGTGTATAAAGAATACATTTTCTTAATCTATTCATCTATTTATGGGCATCTGGGCTGATCCTATAGTTTGGCTATTATGAATTGTGCTGCTATAAACATAGAAGTATTGAAGTGGCTCTATGCTGATTTGGGTTTTTTTTTTTTTTTTTTTTGGTAAATAACCAAGGAGTAGGATAACTGGATCATATGGTGGTTGCATTCCTAGTTTTCCTTGCTTTCCAGAGTGGTTGTACTAATTTGCAGTCCCACCAACAATGTATAATTGTATATTTTCCCCTACATCCTTGTCAGCATTTATTATTATTGTATTCTTGATGATTGCCTTTTAAATTGGAATGAGATGAAATCTTAGTGTAGTTTAGATTTCCATTTCCCTTATTGCTAGAAATATTGGACATTTTTTCATGTATTTGTTAGTCATTTGTGTTTCCTCTTTTAAGAAGTGTTTGCCTAGTTCTTTTGCACATTTATTGAATATTTGTTTTTTTGGTGTTAAATTTATGTGTTCCTTATATATTCTGGATATTAATTCCTTGTCAGAGGAGCAGCTGGCCAAGATTTTCCTATTCTGTAGGCTTTCTCTTCACACTCTTCAATGATTTCCTTTGCTATGAAGAAGCTTTTTAATTTGATGGCATTTTACTTATTGATTCTTGATTTTATTCCTTGATCTTTAGGAGTCTTATTAAGAAAGTTGGTGCCTGCACTAATATGATGGAGTGTTGACCCTTTTTAGTTTCTTTTAGCAGTTACAACATTTCTGGTGTAATATATCTAGTGTTTTATACATTTTGAGTTGATTTTTGTGCAGGGTTAAAAATAGGGATCTAGTTTCATTTTTCTACATAAGGTATTCAGTTTTCCCAGCATCATTTTTAACATTATTTTTTGATTTTTGATTTTTCAATGTCACAGGATTTGTTTTTATTTACATACTGTACAATTTTATTTATATGAAATCTAAGACAATACTAAGGTTTTAGAAACTTAAGTGATTTTAAGAGACAGCAAGATAAGAGTTCAAGGGATCTTAATGATAGAAAAGGTTCTGTATATTGTTTCAAGTGGTGGTTACGTAGTATAATACAGTTGTCAAAACTCATCAAACGAACATTTAAGATAATGTTTATTTCATTCTGTGTTAATTATACCACAGTAATATATATATATTTAAAAGTGCTGGTAGAAATTATACCTTTCCATTCACTGAAATACTAATGATAGCTAGCAAAGTCACTCCCTTCCTGTAATCAACATACCAAGAAATCTGACTAGTTGTCAAAAAGTTGTTTGGTGCATACAGACTCAGCAAAAAGAAGTATAGTCTGCCTTCCATTTCCATGGTTTCTACATCCTTGGGGTTTCCTATTTATGAATTCAACCAACTGGGAGAAGGACAATATTCAGAAACATATTGTGTCTGTAAAAACATATGCAAGCATCTTTTTCTTGTCATTGTTTAAATAGGATAATATAATAATATTTACATTGTATTATGTATTATAAATGTGTTACTCAGCTTTATTTTTTATCATTGACTTTATTTTTTAAAATACACAACAGCAGAATGCATTACAATTCTTTTTACACATATAGAGCACAATTTTTCATACCTTTGTATATAAAGTATGTTCATGCCAATTCACATCTTTATATATGTACTTTGGTTTTTTTGCATTATAATTCTTATTACACATATATACCACAATTTTTCATATCTCTGTATATAAAGTAGGTTGACACTGAATTCATATCTTCATACATATACTTTGGATGATGATGTGATGAATTCTAGATAGGGAAGAAGGGAGGGAGGGAAGGGAGAAGGCAGGGGATTAACATTAGTATTTTAAAAGAACACCACTGTTTTAATCAAAGAGAAGAGAACCCAGAAGCATAAAAAGGAGTGTTCTTTCATATTAAAAGGACATCACAATTATCACATACATTTTTTTGGTCCTATTATAATAAATAGGCCAAATTATACTAAATAGAATAGTAAATGCCATTAAAAATCAGTATGTTATCTCTTCTGGGTAAAATACTGTTTTCAGATCTTTTAAAGGATGTGGCAGGGAATAACTTTTGCTTTAAGACATCAGTGGCTGTGAAGAGAAATTGCCAGAACTATCTATGGTTTCATTAGTATACCTGGCCTGTCTCATCTTAGGCTCTGTTTCGTTTTGTTTTGGATCATGTAAGCTTCATTCTTCACAGTGTTAGGACATGAGATTATTTTGGAAATAACTCATCTTATCAGGAGACAAAGAAGATCCTTTGCTCTGAGACTTGATTAAAAAGTCTTTGAATTCATTCTGTGTTAACTTTTGTGCAGGGTGAAAGAGATCTAGTTTCATTCTTCTACATATGAATAATAATTACTAAGAATTATAGTTCTTGACCTGGAGAAACTTAGCCATGCTTTCTGATTTTCATTTCATTGTTCCTTCTAACATGCAGGAGTGACAGTATAGATTAAGACTGGGAAAGATAAATTATTGTTGAAGGATACATGGGAATTAAGTATTTTGATCTATTTTGTATGTTTGAAACATTACCAATGACCCAAGAAAAGGAGAAACAGAAGAATAAATAAAAAGTGGAGTCAAACAGGGAAAAACATGATAAATAATAAAAGGTATTTTGTTAATATATGACATCTAAGAAGAAAAGACTCTATACCATATAATTGTGTAACTTTAAACATAAATATTCAAAGAATGAATTTATCAGAATCACCTGAGGGCCTTTTTGAAAACACATTTCTGGAAAACTGTCCCTGGATATTTTGATTCAGTGAATTTTGGAAGGAAAATAGGTTCTCAATGATTCCGATTTGCTGACAGGTTTGGGAGCCATGGCCTTCATTAACTGACCAGATTATGTTGGTGAATTAACTTTAGCAAAACCAGAATTTGTTTAAGACAGGAAATGACAAAACTGGTGAAGTCTACCAACTTGGTGAAATGGATGGTGTTTCTCTAGATAGAATTAGGGTACTTTTTCAGTTTTTAGCCTACAATGTTGATTTACTTAGAATGAGATCTACTAAAAATTAGAGCTGAAAATTTATTTAAATACCCCCTGTCCTGTCTCTTTATTATAAAGAAATTGAGGCTTAGAGAGGAAAATGGCGTAAAACTCACCTGAGTTTAGTAAATGTTTATTGGAAAGCCATAGAAGCAAGGCATTGTGTTTGATAGGCACTTGGGACACAGAAGTTACCAAGGATTGTAGTTCTTGACCTGGAGAAAGTTAGCCATGCCTTCTGACTTTCATTTCATTGTTTCTTCTGTCATATTATGCTGTGTCTTTTTCATTTTTCCTTTAACTTATTTTTTTAAAATAATAGCTTCCAAAATATACTTTTAAAACAACAACAAAAGGAATATACAGAACAGTATGTACAGCATATTCCCATTTGTAGTTATATTCTGTGTGTGCTTAGTCAACTTTGAAAGGATCTATAAATTGAGAGAGGTTGAGGAGCGGGGCTGAGGAGGTATATGCATAAACTTTTTAATTAAAAATAGCTAATTTCACAACATTTAACAGATGAAATTCCCTTTTAGGCCCAACTTCTATTATGTTATCAAATAATATAACACTGTTCAAAAGAGAATATGCAAAAATTTTAATTGCAAATTGAGATATGAACATTAGAGAATTATGGCTTATGTGTTTTGAAATCTGAGTGCTACTTAATATTATATAAAAACCATGCATTTTATCTCATCACTATAGGGTTGGAAATCATAGAATGTCCCATTGAATTTAGTCTTGTTATTTGTTTCCTAAATGAAATGAATAGTCCACAAAGGCTGGTTTCTTAAAATCAGTCAGAAAATTGCTCCCACTCTAATTTAGTCAGAATTCTTCAGGTATTACTTTATTTCTTAAACCCATATATTATAGATTAAATATGATTCCTTTATGGAACTAGAAGCTATCATGCTAAGTGAAATAAACCAGTCCCTAAAGCCAAAGGGGAATGAAGGGAAGGGAGGAAGGATGGGATAGGAAAACACAATGGAATGAATCTGACCTAACACTCCTATGTATGCAGACATATTAATGCACCACAGTGAATCTCACCATCATGTATATACACAAGGCACTAATTAAAAAAAATAACTATAAGTAAATAGCAGAAAGGTCAGTAGAATAGAGGGAAGGGAAGGGGAGGGGAAGTACTATGAACTGAATTAGAAGAAATAATATTCTATACTTTTATAATTGTGCCATATCAATTCTATTGTCATGTATAACTAAAGAAAAAACAATAAAAAAGAAAAAAATATGATTCTTTTAGAGAAAATGCATTTAATCTATTTGTGAAAACATTGGAAAAAGAGTGGTTTCCTACTGAAAATCAAAAGAATATTTTAATTTATAAAAAAACTAAGATGAAATTATTAGAAGTATTAGTAGGAAACTTGTATAAAATGACAAGAAGTGAAAGACTTATTTCAACTTTTGGCATATATAGTAATTGTAATAAAATCCCTAAGAGATACGTATTCAACTAATCACTTTGTGGATAGCAAATCACTTTTATGAATTTAAATAGATATTATATCATGAGTCAAATTTAGAAGAGTTATTAAGATTAAAAACCCCAAACAGAAAGTAATTCTATTATTATTTCCTCAAAAATCCATAATTATCAATTTTGTCCTATTGGAAACATACCCTATCCCTACTCCACTTTGCTCAATATTCTGTCATTGTGAAGCTTCAGTGCATTTGGCAACAGAATTGACATGAGGAGTCCAGAGAAGTCAAGAACTGTTGTAACGGGTCAGTTTTGTTTTTAAATAAGCAGTCCAGTTTCTTTCATAGTATGCAAGCAAAGCTAGAAAGTATGGTATCTTTTTGGGTACGGTGGCACCTGTAATCCCAGTGGCTCAGGAAGCTGAAATAGGAGTATTGCGAATTCAAAGCCAGTGAACTGTCTCTAAATTTAAAAAAAAAAAAAAAGTACAAAATAGGGCTGGGGATGTGGCTCAGAAGTTGAGTGCCCCTGAGTTCAATCCCCAGTACCACTCAAAAAATAAAGTATATCTGAAGGAACCAAGGTCTAAATGGGAAAAACTTGAGGACTAGATTTCAGTTATGATTGTCACTACATATCCTGGTCATTTCAGGCATCCAATTTCTCTGTGATCTTGTTATCCTTATAAAGTACTGTAAATATTACCTCCTTTACTACCTCTTAAAGTTCTTGTGAGAATAAAATGTGATACAAAATGTGAAAAGGGAAGTACAAGAGAAATAAAAATAATATTTTTTACTCATCTCATTGCATTTATCTGTTTGATATTTCTATCCTAAAATTATTTTTTTCCCATTAAAAAAGTCAAAGTCCTTTCAAATGTATTTTCATTGCTAATGTGCAAATCAAGGAATGGGCAAGAATCCATGCAGTCTCAAGAAAAGGTGAGGACAGAAGGATCTCCTGGTGAACAGCTGGCTAAATGGAAAAGGTGAAGGCAAATCTTTTTTTCTAATAATAATTTTCTCTATATTTACTTTTAGAAATAATATTTCACATATCTTTAGGATAGTTGGAAGACTCAAGTGTTTCAAATAATTTACTTATTTAGGATATAAGTGTATATTTAGGATATAAGTGTATATTTAGGATATAAGTGTATATTTAGGATATAAGTGTAGTTTACAGAGTCCTGTGTTTCTGGAATTATCCAACACAAACTTTTGAGTTACTGAAAAGGGAGAGAACAAATGGATGCTATACTTGGATTTTTTGGCATAACTACATGATTTACTAATGGCTTAAACTTGGTCAGGTGCCAAAAATGCAACTATATTGTTATTAATATTTCATTAATAATAGCTTTTTGCATAGGAATAGGAATTTCTAGTGTTATAAGGAGATGCAATAACAGTTCCTTTTGTTGCTGTTACAAGAGATAGAATATTGTTTTTATAAATAATATATTGACTTTTAAACTTTATTTAGCAATCAGAGCTAGCATATCTTAACACAGTAACTAATGTTCCATGACTAATATGTTATATAAAAATATTACTTCTGCTAATTGCTTTATGGACCCATGGAATTTTCCCAAAGGCCATAGTTTACTATTGTTATTAGTGCTTTGTCCATTACCAGCCCTCCTATCTAGATAATTCCTTTCTCTTCCTGCCAGGGGAGTTGCAGAGTTTGTTTTTCTCTCTTGACATTTATAGAATAATGTTATCATTTGCTTATAATTTATGATTATCTAGTACCTCCGTTGTGTAATATTTGCCTCTCTGTGACTATGTCATTGCATTCTAAATTCCTAGTGAGACATACCAGGAACCACTTGATCATATTGAATGTCCTTTTAATAATTTTTAAAATCGCCAATCCCAAATATAGTTCAATGACTCCACTATTTAATAGTGGTGTGACCTTGAGAAATTTAAAGACCCTTTCTGTGCTTCTATTTCATCTTTGGTACAAAGGGAGGCAACAATAGCACCTAAAATATTTACTATGAAAGTTCAGAAAGAGTTTTTTACATTTTAAATGCTGAAAATAGTGTCAGTATACAGTAAGCACCTGATAGAAAATAGCTCCCATTGTTATCATTATTATCAAATGTGAAGATCTTAATTGTCAGAGTACTATTATTATACAAGATAGAGATAATGGAGTTGTATTTGTATTTAATTAAAAGTTTAAACTGGCAAGTATTTAAAATATAATGAAAAGTGAATTTGTATGGTTAACTTGTTACTTATAACAATAATACAAAAATGTGGAAAGCCAATCTTTTTTCTTAAATTTTACATTTAAAAAATTCTATATAGTTCTTGTAAGATGCACAGATAATGGAACAAAAAAATCTTAGAATTAATAGCATTGCAAATATTATGAATGATAGCAAAGAACCATTTATGCTTCCTTTATTATGATTCACTTGTTTGTGGTAACACAAGCTTTTGGTTGCCTTTCCAACAACCATCTCTCTGCCCTTCTTTCTTGTTAGTGGAATTCTAATTCTATTCAGATATCTACTTTTTTCTAGCACCTTGGGGTTAGATTCTGATAGATTTTATATAATTTGATGCAGTATTCCCCTTGCCTATAATTGGTTTGAGCAGGGACATGTTATACAACTGTAGCTAATGAGGCACAAGGGAAAGGCTGCTGAAGGGAATTTGCTCTATAATATAAAAGGCCTCCTTTTCTGCATATGGACACTATTGTGAGAGTGTGATGCTGGGAACTGTTGAAGACATTTTCACTAAGTATTAAGCTTCAAGACAAAACTTACTGATGAAAATGGCAAAGCAGTAAGATGAAACAAAATTGGGTCCTTGAAGATGGTGCTAAGATACTGAATTAATCACCCTTGGAACTGCCAACCACTTGGATTCTTTTGTAAGATGAATAAGCTCCTTATTGGTGTATGTAATTCATCTGAGTTAGGGTTTTCTGATACAGCTAAAAGAATCCTAAGTGATATTATTCACTGTACATTTTTTGTGTTCTTATTATATCATGTTGAGAATTATGCAAATGGAAAAATAAGTAACTCCCAACTCTTCAGGGTTCTGTTACAGCTTAAATTTTTTAAACAGAATATATTTTCTGAAGATATAGCAACATTTGACAATTATTTCTTAAATAGAAAAAGAACCACTTTGTATAGTGTTATCTTAGGGGAATTTTGACAGCATTTTTTAACTTTTAAAATTTAAGAATGACATATACTGACATAAATTTAGCTGACATATGCAGTTATAAATTGTGTTGATACTTGATGAGCTTTTATAACATGAGCACATCTATGTAAGCTATCATTTATATATATATATATATATATATATATATATATATATATATATATATGATATAT
>NW_026000048.1:13661527-13671073 GCF_001458135.2 Marmota marmota marmota | reverse complement strand
TATATATATATATATATATATATATATATATATATATATATATATATATATGATATATACATTACATATATATAACATATATATGTAATATATATAACATATGTGTGTATGTGTGTGTATGTGTGTATGATATAGAATATCGTTGCATTTCCAGAAGTCTTCCTTATGCTTCTCACAGTCTATACTATTCCTTCCAGGGTAACCACTTTTCTAACACCATACAATAACTTTTCTGTTTTTAAATGTTATCTTTTTGAGTCACATAACATGCACCCTTTGTGTCTGGCTTCTTATGCTTAACAATTTGAAATATGAGATTCATTTATGCTGTGCATAACAATATTAGTTTATTTCATTTACATATAGTATTTTTTACAAATATACCAGAATTTATCCAGTCCTTACAAAGGACATTTGAGTTTTTACTATGAGTAATAAAGCTATGAATATTTTCATACGCCTTTTAATTTTTATATTTATATATTTTTTCAAATATATACTTAAGTATGGGATTGCTGAGTCATAGGTGGGAAAATATTCCTCTTTGATAAATAGTTTTTCTTAAATGATTATATTGATATAAACTTCTGTCAATCATATATGAATGCAAATTTTGTTCCATATCATGAAAACATAATATTTTTAATTTTAACTTTGGCCTATCTGATGTATAGTGTTATCTCACTTTGGTTTTATTTTGCGTTTCCCTAATAACTTTTAAACATTTGTTATATGTTTGTTAGCCGTTTGGGCATATTTAAGCCTTGGTTTTTTAAAAAAAAATCTTTTATTTTTATTATGATTTATAGGCATTTATTATATATGCTGGTATATATTCTCTGTCAGATGTATGTATTGAAATATCTACTCATTCTATAAGATTTTTGTTGAAAAATAAAGCTTTTAATTTCAATGGTCTCCACCTTATCAGTGTTTTCCTTTATAATTACTCTTTTTGTGTTGTGACTTAAAAAGTCTTTGCCTCCTCTAAGTTTGTAAAGATTTTTTATCTTTAGAAACTTTATTATTTGATCCACCTGGGATAGATTATTATATGTGTGTGAAATGGTGGTAAAACTACATTATTTCTACACATATTGCATTAATCCCACTATTTTACTGGGGAAGCTTTTTTATAAATTTAATCGGTTGATTGATGTCTAAATTCTATATTGTGTAGTTTGTCTATTTTTCTGTCATTATACATCACAGTTTTAACAATGTGTTATGTAACCTCTCCAACTTTGTTCTTTTCAAAATTGTTTTTATAATTCTTGGGACTTTATATTTCAATAGAAATTATAAGATGAGCTTATTAATTTGCACCAAAAAATAGTAGAGAACAAGATGGCAGAATAGTGGGAAGAGGCATTTCTCACAGCTCTGTGACACAGGACTCAAGCAGTAGGAATACTGCTTCTCTGTGAGGTGGGTGGAAAAGGGACTTCACCGATAATCAATATTGGATAGAGAGCCTTGGAGACTGGTAAATTTGGGATGCATCAGACAAAGAAAAGGAACAAAATTGGAGCTGAGCTCCTGCTAAGAGTGGGGGAAATTAATACAGAGGATCAGAAAGGGCTGAAAAGTGCTGCAGACAGTCTTGGCATAGAGAATCCTGAGATCAGAGGGGCAGTGTGCTCTGGGCTGGCTCACTAAGCTGGTGCACAAAAGACCCCAGGTCTGCCAATTGTGAACAAGGAGCTAAAACTGGATCCCTTTGGGGGACTTGTGCACTAAAGTGGCACCAACTCAGACCAGGAACTTAGGTCTGTTAATTTGGGAGTGAGTCCAATACATGAATCCAGCAGTTTCCAGCCATGGGATCTCGATTGAATCTAGATCAGGACAATTTCTGTTTCTTATTGGTGTAAGTAATTCATCTGAGTTAGAAAATCAGGACAATTTCTGTTATGGAGAGTATTTTGCCTATGGGTAATACAGGTTGGATAGGCTGGAGGAAGCCCATCTCTCTCACCTCCCTTGAATCTGGCAGTGTGTAGGACTAGTGGCAGTGGCTTGAGAATCTGAACAGGGAGGAGTAATAGAGATTGGACCAGACATGGGGATGCCAGAAAGGGCATTCTCTGCAAACTACAGAAGTAGCAAAGAACTGGCTCATCCTTCCTATGAGTTGAGCCTGGGGAGACTCCTGGGGTACAGTCCTAAAGGTGCATTGATTAAAAAACACCTGATAACTCCCCATGCAATAAAACACCTGGGGCAATAATCCCCACCTCTGGGAGCTTCATTTCCACAAACTCATCTTATATAACCTAGTGGCATCTGTATCCTGGAAGTGGAGCTAACAGCACTCTCTTCACTCCTCTTACCATTCTGCTGAGAAGGGAAGCCAATAAAGAGAAGGAGTTTGGCACAGACATTGAGTATATTCTCTCATTGACTATTCTTACTATTCTGTGTTTTTTGTTTTTAAATGTGTACTGATTCATATATAATAGACATTTAAACACACACATATTTTATATTTGTTTCTGCTTTCTCATGTCTAGCATTTCTTGAAAGTAATTATTTTTCCTTACACTGTTTTCAAGGGTTAGGATTTTTGATTAGTATATGTTGGATTGGATTGATATTGTATTCAACCTGTTTTATGACTCTGTTTCCCCTTGTTTCTCTTTCCCCTTTTTCTCCTACTAATATCCAAACTCTATTGTTTTTTTACTCTTCCTTTAATTCTTTTACTTCTATTTTTCTCCTTTTGCTTCATAGACAGCTCATCTCTCATCATCTCTGCATCTGCCATATTCACCTCTTAAAACTATAAACCATTTTCTACCCTCCAATCTCTTCTCCTTTCCTCTTAATTAACTCTGTTCTTAACTTCTCTTAACACTAATTGGTTTATAAAATGCCAGACCCCATCACTAATGCTATAGCAACAATTAATACAAGAAAGGTCACAGATAATACCTACTGTTTGATTTTATGCCACACATAATTCATGATTAATTACTACTGTCTTTACTGATAGAAACTGCTGAGCCTTCCATTTCTGTTTATTTTGACAATTAACACTGTGTCATAATAGGAATTAAGTAATTTAATTCTACATATTGTAGGCACAGTTGGTTGTAATTATTTGGCTATCCCCTAATCTGTGAAGCACATGAAACATACAGGATTACTAAAAGCTTGTAGAATAGAAGTTCTGCTGCTTTAGATCCATTTTGATAGATGGGTAGACACACAAACAATATAAAAAAGCAGGGGGCCTGGTATGGTGGCACATGCCTGTAATCCCAGCAGCTCAGGAGGCTGAAGCAGGAGGATTTCAAGTTCAAAGCCAGCCTCAGCAAAAGTGAGGAGCTAAGCAACTCAGTGAGACCCTGTCTCTAAATAAAATACAAAATAGGGCTGGAGATGTGGTTCAGTGGTTGAGTATCCCAGAGTTCAATCGCTGGTACAAAAAAAAACAAAAAGCAAGGAACAAACTATTCCAAACAAACAAGAATGATTTCATAGCAGACTACACTGATACTTCAGTGAAAGAAGTGTCAGAAGAGGAATGTAGAAAGTTTATAGTTAAACTCATCTATGAGATAAAAGGTGATGTAAAGAGTGAAATTAGAGCAAAAACACAAGAAATGAAAGATCACTTTAATAAGGAAATAGAAGTTCTGAAGAAGAATCAATTAGAAATTCTCAAAATGAAGGAATCAATAACAAAATTAAAACTTCAGTGGAAAGCATCCCCAATACACTAGACCGTTTGGAAGATAGATTTTCAGGCAACAAACACAAAGTACACAATCTTGAAAATAAAGTTGATCATGGAGAAAATATGTTAAGAGATAATGAACAGAATTTTTAAGAAATATGGGGTAACATTAAAAGGCCAAATATAAGATTCATAGGGGTAGATTAAGGCTCTGAAGTACAAATTAAAGGAATATACAAAATTTTCAATAATGTAATAATAGAAAATTTCCCAAATATTAAGAATGAAATGGAAAATCAAATACAGGAGGCATAAAGTTCTACAAATATACAAAATTACAACAGACCCACTCCTAGGCACATTGTTATGAAAATACCTAACATACAGAATAGGGATAGAATTTTAAAAGTGGCTAGAGAAAAATGATGGGTCATATTTAGAGATTAAGCCTATCGGATCTCAGCTGATTTTCTGCCCCAGACCCTAAATTCTAGGAAATCTTAGAATAATATATACCAAGCTCTGAAAGAAAATGGATGCCAACTAAGAATACTATATCCAGAAAAATTGAGTTTCAGATTTGAAGATGAGATTAAAACCTTTCACAATAAAAAAAAGTTAAAAGAATTCACAACTAGCAAGCTGGCACTACAAAACATACTCAATAAATATTTCATGAAGAAGAAATGGATAAAACAAATGAAAACTAGCAGATGGTGAAACTACACTAGAGGAATAGTATATTGAAGGAGAATCTAATAAATCAAAATGACAAGAAATAAAAATAATCTATCAATAATAACACTGTTAATGGACTCAACTCATCATTCAAAGGACAGGCTGGCAGATTGGATTAATAAACAAGACCCAACAATTTGCTATCTCCAAGAGATTCACCTCATAGGCAAAGGCATCCACAAACTGAAGGTGAAAGGATGGGGAAAATCCTATCATTCACATAGATCTCATAAACAAGCAGGCGTTTCTATTCTTGTATCTGATAAAGTGGTCTTTAAGCGAAAGTGAAGCAGAAGAGACAAATAAGGCCATTTCATACTGCTTAAGGAAGTCATACAACAACAAAAAAATAACAGTTGTAAATATCTGTGCCCCAAACAATGAAACATCTACGTACATCAAACAAACCCTTCTCAATATCCAGAATCAAATAGATTACAACACAATAATATTAGGTGATTTTAACATGCCTCTTTTTTCAGTGGACAGATCATCCAAATGAAAACTAAATAAAGAAGTTACAGAACTAAAAAAAATACAATTAAGAATTTATATTTAACAGACATATATAGAATATTTCATCAATCAGTGACTAAATACACTTTCTTCTTAGCTGCACATGGAACATTTTCTAAAATAGACCATATTTTGGGCAGTGAAGAATGCCACAGGTAAACTGATGGTTGGCCTTCAGTGGTGGAATCATATTGATAAGGTTGGAAAGAGTCATTGGGTATTTGACTCCAGAAAGACAACTCCTTAGCAGAATAAAACTGTTTCAGAGGCTGAATCAAGAATCCTTTTGTTAGTACTGACTGCCTATCCAGTACTGTGGGTGAAATTTGCCTTTAATGCTCTCTTCTCCTTCAGAGTGAAGTGGTTGGCTGCGGTTATCATGGGTGTGGTGCTGTAGAGTGCCAACCTGTATGGTTACATCAGGTGCAAAGTGGGCAGATAGAGGAATTTAACCAGTATGGCTATTTTATATCCTGGAAAGCAGTTTTTAAAACAAAACACTGGAGATTATCAGACTTCTTGAATAGAGAGAAAGTTTGAGTATTCTGTGACATTGGGGAATAGCTAAAGAGATTGTTGATGATGAACTGTTAGAGTTGAGTCCAGTTGCAAAGAGGATTGTTGTCTTTGTTTTTTCACTTAAAAACTTAATATGAAACTGTTTTCTTTTTTTAAACAAAGTTTTTATTTTCTTTCTCTAGTTGTTGGGGCTGGGAATTATGGTGTCATTAGAAGCATTGTCAGAATTTATTTTATGATATATGTATGTATGTATATAGTAATGTATCAATATATCCCAAAATAATGTGTTTTATATATATATATATATATATATATATATATATGTGTGTGTGTGTGTGTGTGTGTGTGTGTATATGTATATGTATATATGTGTGTGTGTTTGTGTTTGTGTGTGTGTGTGTGTGTGTGTATATATATATATATATATATATATATATATATATATATATATTTCACAGAGATGTTTGCATTTTGATCCACAGAACATAAGACACTCTTTTTTTAAAGAGAGAGAGAGAGAGAGAGAGAGAGAGAGAATTTTAATATTTATTGTTGGCGGACTCAACATCTTTGTTTGTATGTGGTGCTGAGGATCGAACCTGGGTGGCACGCATGCCAGGCGAGCGCGCTACCGCTTGAGCCACATCCCAGCCCATAGGATACTCTTAGTGTATCTCAAAGATCTTTGTGTTTACATACCAATTCTGTACATAATTTTCAGAAACAAGTTTGAGTTCATGGTTAAGAGTAAGTACTTGACTTGTGTTTGCATTAGACAAGTTAGAAAGAATTTGTTAATTTTAAATATACACTTCATGTTAAAATTGCTTACCTTAGACATGCCCAGGTGAAAACCAAATTCAGGCTGGTAGTGCTAACTAGTTTCTCAAATTGTCATTTATTTTATACCATAGCAAATCATTTACATAAAGCCTAATTAATATAAATGGAATCTTCATAGTTTATGTTTACGGGATACCCAGGGATTGCTGCTATTCTATTTATTCATAGAAAGGATAACTAGATTTTATTTTGGACTTCCTGGAAACTCTTCAGTGGTCTTTGGGCTAATACAATTTATCTTTTATTATTAAATGAATATTATTCATTTAAATACTTGGCATAATAAATGCCTAAAAGACATTTTATTTTATGACTTTATTTTTTCTTGCTATAATGGGGATATTGTAAATCAGACAATATTAATAATACACAGCAATATATGTAACTGTAAACAAAACTAATGTGCAAACTATTTTAGGCATCTATAAATTATGTTGTAGAAACTGCCAACTTTGTTTGAGTCTTTTAACTAGCAGATTATGTTGTAAATATATTTGTATATTGTTAAAATATTTTTAAAGATGTTTTGTTTTAGTTGGGAAAAAAATTTTCTTTACCTCTGAAAATCCCTGAACATTAAATTTTGGAAATTTTGAATATTTAGTGATGGCTTAAAGAGGCTAACGATATTCATTTTTAATACCTGAGCATATTAAGAGGAGCTGCCAAGACATCTTACATTCATTTCTATAACAATAAGATCTAAATCTCACACTCCTGGAATAGGAAGCAGGAAGTTTGCTAGTCATTGGATCAAAGTTTCATTGGCTCATGTTAGGAATTTGCTGCTTTAGTTGATTTGACAAGTTTTATCTATCAGAAGACCTAACAAGATACAATTCCTTTAGTAAAGAATCCTGGAGACCCCATTTATCCTCAGTAAACCCCCTATTGGATGACAATAGCAGCAGGTATATCTCTTAATGGGAAGAATTGAGCTTCTGTGAATCATTAGAACAAAATGTATGCAAAATTACTAGTCTTGTAACAGAGAATATGAGTTTTTTTGGTAAAAAAGTTTTCCGTTTTGCATTATAATTTATAAACAACACAGGCTTGAAAGAAAAAGGTAGTAATCATTATTCCTATGTAACTATAAGCAAAAAAGGATGTATTCCAGAACAGAATAAATGTCTGAAGCACAAGAAAGGATTACATTTTTCCCCAAGACTATATACACACCAAGAATTTTAAGTGATTCTCTCAAGATTCAGGTACTTTTTTTTCTGTAGTAATTTTCTGTGCTTTCCAAAAATTTTACAGCAAAGCTAAATTACTTTTCCTTTAACAACAACAGTAGAAGTAAGTAAGAGTCAAAAAGATGGTTAGTCAGAAAAACACAGATTTGTGGGTTATTACAGAGAAAGAATATCAGGTTATTGGGATAGAAAGTAAGAAGGCAAGAGATGACAGAGCTAAAAACAAGAATTATAAATAAATCCAAGAATCAATAAATTGGATGGTATCAAACAAGAAAGCTTCTTCACAGAAAACGAAACAATCTAGCATGAAGAGAGTGCCTACAATATAGGAGAAAAATCTTTGCTCCCTGCACCTCAGATAAAGCATTGATTTCCAGGATATATAAAGAATTAAAAAATCTACACACACACACACACACACACACACACACACACACACACCAAAAAACAAACAAAACAAAAACCTTGAATAACCCAGTTAATAAATGGGCAGAGGAGCTGAACAAGCACTTCACAGAAGAAGCACGAATGTTCAATGGTCAACAAATATATGAAAAAAAATTCAAAATCTGCTAGCAGCTTGAGAAATGCAAATTAAAACTGCATTGAGATTTCATCTTACTCCAGTCAGAATGGCAATTATCAAGAATAAAATAACAGTGTTGGTGAGGATGTGGGGGAAAAGATATACCCATACATTGCTGATGGGACTGTAAATTGGTACAACCAATCTAGGTAGCAATATGGAGATTCCTCAGAAAACTTGGAATGGAATCACCATTTAACTCAGTTTTCCTACTCCTCAGTATACCAAAAGGACTTAAAAACTGCATACTACAATGATGCAGCCACAACAATGTTTATAGCAGCTCAATTCATAATAGCTAAGCTATGGAATAATCTAGGTGCCTCTTCAACAGATGAATGGTAAAGAAAATGTGGTGTATATACACAATGGAGTATTGCTCAGCCATTAAGAATGACTTTACGACATTTTCCAGGAAATGGATGGATCTGGAGACTATTATGCTAAATGAATAAGCCAGTCCCCCCAAACCAAAGGTTTTCTGATATGTGGAAGGTAACTCACAATAAGGGGTTGGCAAGGGAAAGAACAGAAATTCAGTAGATTAGGCAAAAGGGAATGAAGGGAAGGGAGGAAGAAGTGGAATGAATCTGACTTAACTTTCCTATGTACATACATAAATACATCACAGTGAATCTCCACATATCCCACAAGACTGGGATTCTAGTTAGAACAACATGTTTCATGTTTTTATTAATATGTCAAAATATACTCTACTGTCATGTATAACTAAAAAGAAAAAAATAAAGAGAAAAAAGTGTAGGGCATAGCCAGGTGATGATGCAAAACAATCAGGATTGACATCAAACATGGAATATCATGGCTACCTAGCATCTAAGCTTTAAAAAAATGCTCCTTTCTGAATTTAAAGAACCAGACAGAGTATACAAATGTCACGGTTTAATGATAAAAGTGAACTAGAAGAAATAAGAATTTTGTGAGTAATTTAGCACCCTAAATTATAGGGTTATTACCTAAGGAATAAAATAAGTCATTCTCAGACAGACGTGTATGATTGGTTTTACAAAGCTATGCTTAATTTGTATCTCCAGAGATGCTGGAAGGGAAAATAAACTAAGAGCAATAATTGCCAGGAACTCTTTCAATACAGTGCAGCTGATTGTGAAGTAACAAAAAGGTGAAGCCACTTAGGGGGTGGGTCAGAAAAATGGTTCCTTCATATTCTTGGATTTTTATTTGTTCTTGTTTTTTTCAAAATGGACTGAACTTTGGATAAATGCTGTGAAAGACTGGCCCAGACCTTTCAGTGTGGTGTCAGGCTTAAAAAGACTTTGGGGAAAAACACTAAAAATAATATCTTATGAGTGGGGGAGGAAATGACCAGTTGGTGTATGCCCAAGAAAGATAATAAAGCGATTTCTAATGCTGGTAATAAGGTGGCCCAGACACTGTGATGGGCAGTCCTACAACACATAAATCCTTAAAAGATATATATA
>NW_026000048.1:13618900-13660623 GCF_001458135.2 Marmota marmota marmota | reverse complement strand
TATATATATATTTCTTGTTCTTTCTTTCCTCGATTCCCTTTTTTTGGATTCATTATTTTTTACTATTTCATTTTTCCTATCTATTTACTCCATAGTTATTTATTCTTTTACAATTACTTTGGATGTTTCCATAGAGATTTCCCTAGAGATAATGTTTATTGTTCACTTATCAAAATTGAAATATGATTCTATTCCCAGACAACACACAGACATTAAAATACATGATTAACTCCTCTACTCCTCTACCAACTTATGTTCTAGCATATTTTAACACAAAATGATTATTATTATTGATTTTTACAGCCAATATCCATTTATATTTACTCATATTTAACCTTTCTATTCCTTGTTTTTTCCTGTAGCTTCAGCTTTGGCCTGAAAAATACACACTAATATTTTTCTAGTACTTCTCTGATGCTGATAAATTCTTTTGTCATTGCTTATCTGAAAATGAGTTTGTTTCAAATGAACTATGAAGAATATAACATGCTAAGCCAGCACTTACTTTCTTTTGGCATTTTGAGATAGCATGGAAGCCAGAAGATAATATAATGACATCTAATAAAATAGTAAACTCTCAGTCTTGCTGTAACATCTTAGCTAGTGCACCTTTCTCTGGACTCTTGAAGAGTTTTGTCTTTTAATTTGGCTTTAATACATTGTACTAATACATACATATGTATATCATATACACGTTGTTTTATTTATTTTTATCCTATTTGGGGTTAATAGTACTTTCTGTATCTCTGGCTTGATGTCTCAGAAGAGACATTCCTCAGGATTCACTGCTTTAAAGCTTCTGTTAACTGAGTGCATTCTTCATATTATGCAACATTAAATTTAAATAGATCCCAAATCTGAGGACATTGTTGTGGCTGCATCATTGTAGTATGCAGTTTTTAAGTCCTTTTGGTATACTGAGGAGTAGGAAAACTGAGTTAAATGGGAAATCAAAGCAACATAATAGCTTCCAAAAGTTTCCCATTCTTTAATCCAGTGTACATTTTCCTTATCAGAAGGAGATTCAAGTTAGAGTTGGGAAAACGCATGTGATTTATAAAAAAGCAGAAGGTTCAATAACAAATTGTTCAGGCCACCAGAAACTTGCTTTGAAGATTCACTATAGTCTGGCAGTTGTTTAATTTACAGAATGTTAAATTCTGTTTTAGAGTGTCAAGAAAAATCTAATAATCTGAACTCTTGTTGTTTATTTTACCATTTACAACCTAATTCTAATTGTCTGTGAAGAAATTGTTACTATGGCTGCTTTAACCGTTATCCAAATTTGGAGACTTAAGATAACATATACTTATTATCTTACTGTACTGGAGATCAGAATTCTTCAATCCATCTTGCTGGAGTAAAGACAAGGTGATAGTTGGGCTGGTTCCTTCTGGAGATTCTAGGGAAGAACCTGTTGCCTTGTCTTTTTCTACCTTTTATGGGCTGCCCACATTCCTTGGCTCACTGACTTGCTGGCGTCATTCTGACTCTTGTCACACTTTCTTCCCTGTCTTTGACCCTCCTGCCTCACTTTAAAAGACTGTTGTGATTATATTTGGCCCATCTAGATAATTTAGGTTAAACTTCCCATCTCAAGATATTTAACTCAATCACATCCATGAAATCCCTTTTGCTATGTAAAGTAACATATCCAAGGTTTCGAAGTAAAGATATAGAAATCTTTAGGGAATGGCATTTTTCAGCCTACAGTAAGTGGAGCTACCTCAGTGTTCAGTGGAGTTGAGCTGGTGACATTTTCTGAATAAAGGGAAGCTATACTTGCCTAACTCATTTGGAAATTCTGTTAATGGAATAACATTGTGGAAATGTGTCTCTCTTGCACTGTGGAAGTAGTTTGACTTATCATGGTGGCAAAAAAAAAGTTGAATATAATGAAATGAAAAGGTGATAATAACGTGATAGGGGCTGAATTTCCATCTTTGACTAGTGAACTACATCTAGGCTTGGCTGATGAAAAAATGATTAGAATAGGTATATTTTAATTAGGTTGGGTTTATCTAACTTAGACCAGTAGGTCACAGAGAGCTGATGTTTTTTTTCTTAGTGACTATGCATGGTGAATATTCAGAAGTTCATACTTTTTAATAAAAATAAATATTTTTAAAGAAAATGGAATAATAGTTATAAGATTTTTTGGCAGATGTATCATCAGAAGAAACCTTCTAGAGAAATGGATTATAATGACCCTTGGGCCTCGTTTCCTAGCTAGCATACATTGTTAAAGTCTTTATCTAGATTAGTCAAAATTCCTCTGAATTGCTATCTTCTCCTGACCCTGCATTTTTCTCAAACCTGCTCTTTATATGTGAACATAGTATTGGAGGTGTATTTGTAAAGATATAACACCACTTCCTTTTTTTAACATACTTAATTATTGTAATTCATTATACCACTTACATATATATGCAAATAATAACTAAATATAGTTGATATAGTGTCAAGTTTAACATCTACTTTGCAAAATAGGTCTGAAAGTCCTAGGCAGCCTGTTGACAAACTTTTTTAAGTTAAGGATTGTTGTATACAAAATAAACTTTAACCTGAAAACCCTCTTCCCTCACTCCTTCCTCACCTTAAAAATAGGTTTCTATTGGATTGATAGTCACAAATCAACAAATTGAAAAAGTCACATGGGAATCAATTTATTTTCAGAGGTATAACTAGAAATGTTTTCTGTTTTACAAAAACAATTATGTTTCTCTTTGATAAGATTTGGTTGACAGCTATGGCTATATCACTTTACTTTCCACTTTTTTTTTGAGGATTCTTTTTTTACTTTTATTTTTTATTTTTTTATATTTAATTGATTTTATTTTTAAATACATGACAGTGGAATGCATTATAATTCTTATTACACATATAGAGCACAATTTTTCATATCTCTGTATATAAAGTATGTTCACACCAATTTATGTCTTCATACATTTACTTTGGATAATGATGTCTATCACATTCTACCATCATTAACCCCCTGCACCCTCCTTTCCCCTCCACCCCTCTGCCCTATCTAAAGTTTGTCTATTCCTCCCATGCTCCTCCTCCCTATTCCATTATGGGTCTGTCACCTTATATCAGAGAAATGCAAATCAAAATTACTCTTAAGATTTCATCTCACTCCAGTCAGAATGTCAGCTACTATCCATGCAAACAACAATAAGTGTTGGCGAGGATTTTGGGAAAAAGGCACACTCATACACTGCTGGTGGGACTGCAAATTGGTGCAGCCAATATGGAAAGCAGTATGGAGATTTCCTGGAAAATTGGGAATGGAACCACCATTTGACCCAGCTGTCCCTCTCTTCGGTCTACACCCCAAGGACTTAAAAACAGCATATTACAGGAATACAGCCACATCAATGTTTATAGCAGCACAATTCACAATAGCTAAACTGTGGAACCAATCTAGTTGCCCCTCAGTAGATGAATGGATTAAAAAAAGTGGCATATATACACAATGGAAATTACTCAGCAATAAAAGAGAATAAAATCATGGCATTTGTAGGTAAATGGATGGCATTGGAGAAAATAATGCTAAGTGAAGTTAGCCAATCCCCCCAAAATAAATGCCAAATGTTTTCTCTGATATAAGGTGACAACACCACTTTCTTGACTTGGCCCATTAGTCAGTTTTGTATACTAATTTGAAAAGGATTAGGGCCAGGATCAGAACTAGTGGGGATGGTGAAGAAGGTAAGGGAATAGAGCTTTTCCTATCTTCATTCTCCAGGGAGAAGTGCATAAGGAGGGAGGTTGTACTTTCTATTTCTTAAGTATTTTCTGATATTTAGTTACCTTGGAGACAGGATGATTGTTTTAGACTCAGACTTTTATGTTGGACAGTCCTTTATCAGTTTGTGAGTCCTTCTACCTTTGTGACAATTCTTCTCCTGTTCTTTCCTCAACCTCCTAATATGAAAAAAACATACACACACACACACTCATCATATTATTTTTATTTCCTGAACTTTAATTTTCTTATTCATTAATTGAATCATCCATTCATTTATTTATACAAGATGTTTGGTCCTCAGTTATTCCCAGCCTAAATGAGTATATTATAAATTATTTAAAATCAGTATAAGGATTATAATGAAAATTCAGCAAAAATGCTAAAAGAAAATAGTCAATTGTTTTTAACCTGAGTAGGAAGTTTACAGAGAAGAGCAGACCTCCTACCTGTTTTCTCACTTTCAGTCTTTCTTAAATGTAAGATATATCTGTGAAGGGCGTGTATTCTTGGGATTTTGTTTAAAATTTACTTTTATTTCTTGTAAATAGGAAATCTAACACGGAATGAAGACATGACTCCCTTTAAGAAGTCTAACTCAGACAGACCGAGGGAGGGAGGGTTAAGTCAAATGTGTGACAGTTTCAGCAGAAGGCAGTGGGGGGGTGGTGGTAGCAAGGAAATGACTTCATTTTCATATTAAGTTGTCCTAGGGCCCTCAGTGGAGGGTGGGAATGCCTGTTGTGGGATATATGGTAAAACACTGAAATCAGACAACATTGGATATAATAAAAGTGAGAAGAGTTCAGGTTTCCCCTACTTGGACCAAATAGTATCCTTTAAAAAGATGGGCAGGGATTTGGAAGTAAAGGTAGCTATCTTTTTGCATTTGAATTTCTACTTTTCATCTGCATCAGATGGAGAATTTCTTGTGTTAAGGGTGATATCTTAGCCTTGGTACATTCGTGCTGCCACACCAATAATTTTAAATGTAGGTACATGGTTACTGCTCAGAACTGTTCTAATACCTGCTTCACTAATCCCAGTGCTATTAGAAATCCTGGACCTCCTTAACTAAAAGAGGACTTAATCTGAAGGGGTTTTCTAGTACTATGACCAACAATCAATCTGATAGTTTGCTATCCGTGCCAGACTGGTTGTTAATATTTTGAATACTACTCCAGTAGAACTGATAGGGTAAGGTTAAAGCCATCAGTTTTGTAAATGGAAAATTAATATATGAGCTTCAGAGCAAGCTTAGCAATGTTCTACACTCAGAAGAGCACTTTTCAGATTATTTCAGATAAAAAAGATAATCTTTGAGGTAGTAATTAAAAATGAGCAGTTAAAGAAATTCTTGCAAAATCATGGAATAATTCTTGGCATTCATTCTTACTTTAAAGCAGTTTCTCAATTTCTAGAGTCTTTTAGAGTGTAAGATTCTAATATTTAATTATTTTAATACTTAATATGTTAACATTATTTTAATAAGTTTATAGTTCTAAGAATAAAAGGCAAATGTGGTTTTGCTAATTGGCTGATTCTGTGTCTCTTATTGTTTTCCTTAAACTTGTTTTAGAGATATATGCATCAGGATATGCATTGAACAATTATTCTATATTATTTCCCCAATTTTGCCCTTAGTTTCTTGTTATTTAGCAAGGTTATCATAAGCATATAATAGAATTAAATATATACTCAGAGAAATGCATAAAAATATAAAAGAGATGACATATAGAAGAGGTTATTTTAAGGCTAATGTTCTGCAACTTTGCTTAAATTTCTTGACATCCTTAATATTACAGTGTTGCTGTGATTATACCTATTAGTTCTACAGTTAAACAACCTTGTTAAAATTATACAAGACTGGTAATGTGTAAAGAAAATAAAAAGGAGACACAGAGACAAAATGCAGAGGCAGGAAAGAAAGATGACAGAAGATGATGTACTATCAATCAACAAATACATGAAAAAATGTTCATCATCACTAGCAATTAGAGAAATGCGAATCAAAACCACTCTAAGATATCATCTCACTCCAGTCAGAATGGCAGCCAATATGCATACAAACAACAATACGTGGGGGAAAAGGTACACTCATACATTGCTGGTGGGACTGCAAACAGGTGCAGCCAATATGGAAAGCAGTATGGAGATTTCCTGGAAAATTGGGAATGGAACCACCATTTGACTCAGCTATCCCTCTCCTGGGTCTATCCCCAAAGGACTTAAAATAGCATACTACAGGGATACAACCACATTAATGTTTATAGCAGCACAATTCACAATAGCTAAACTGTGGAACCAACCTAGATGCCCTTCAATGGATGAGTGGATCAAAAATGTGGCATATATACACAATGAAATATTACTCAGCAATAAAAGAGAATAAAATCATGGCATTTGCAGGTAAATTGATGGAGTTAGAGAAGATAATGCTAAGTGAAGATAGCTAATCCCCCCAAACCAAATGCCGAATGTTTTCTTTGATATGAGGAGGCTGATTCATAGTGGGATGGGGGCGAGAGCATGGAAATAATAGACAAACTCTAGATAGGGCAGAGGGGTTGGAGGGGAAGGGAGGGGGCATGGGATAATTAATGATGGTGGAATGTGACGATCATTACTATCCAAAGTACATGTATGAAGACACAAATTGGTGTGAATATACTATGTATACAACCAGAGACATGAAAAACTGTGCTCTATATATGTAATAAGAATTGTAATGCATTCTGCTATCATATATAAATTTTAAAAATTACATAAAAATAAGAATGGCAGAGGGGCCATGCTGCCAAGCTTTATTTATATCTATAGGTTACTTTAGGTAATTGGCATCATTAGTACGGATTTTTCATTGTATTACTAGGCAGGTTACAGACTTAGCAACATTATGCAGCTTATTCCTTAGTTACATACTAAGTTGCAATATGCAATGTTAGGAGCTTTATGTAGCTCTCAAGAAAGTCCATTGTATAAAGTTACTGTTATGTGGGCAGGTTTAGGCTCAGGGAAACATTGTGGTTGTGTAACAAGAGATCAAGTTTGAGGCTGGTAAGACTCTAACACAGAGCCACCTCATGAACATTGCTACAGCAGCCAGGCATCCTGTGTCTTTGCACAGAAGTTTTCCCAGCAGCCAGGCATTCTGTGTTTTACATAGAAAATTCCTAGTAGTCATACATTCTGTGTCGTTGCACAGAAGCTTCCTAGTCACCAAGCATGCCACAGTCATGAAGCTATCCCACTACAGTAATAACTACAATTATCTGTAATTTAGGGAAAATAGATTTCTGCTGTGAATACTTTGTTCTCTAAGAAAATCCAATCTTTCATTAAATAGTTAATTTTTGTTGTACTTAAGCTTAGTATTTAATATTTATGGAGCACTTGGCATTTAAAAAGTACTTTAAAATGATTATTTCATACATCTCAATTTTGTAAGGTAGATTTAACCTAGTTAGAATTATAAATCTAGCATAAGTGGAGACCATGTTTTCTGCTTTAAATCACTAGATTTTCAAAAATATATTTTTAATAATATTGTGAGATTGGAGGTGAATTATCTTCACCACTACTAAGCCATGGAATTTTCTAGTCAAGAGAAGGTTTAAAAAAAGTTAAAGCAATCATTTATGAGAGTTCACTTAGTCTTTTGGGGTCTATTAAGAAATAAATTTTAAGTCAATAAAATAATTTTTCTTGTGAAATATCTGAATATTTGGCATCAATTTCAAAAGCAAACTAGGCTTTATTCTAGGAGGCTAGTTATATATCTTTATGAAAATAAATCTTTCCTTTATCTTGCTATTTTTATATTAAGATTTGCAGCAAATATTTACCAGCTATTTTGTTTAAAAAATGACCATGGGCTGGGATTGTGGCTTAGTGGTGGCATGCTTGCCTAGCACGGGCAGGACCTGGGTTCGATCCTCAGCTCCACATAAAAATATAAGCATTGTGTTGTGTCCATCTACACCTAAAAAATAAATATTAAAAAGAAATTAGAGACTGGGGATGTGGCTTAAGCGGTAGCACATTTGCGTGGCATGTGTGGGGCACTGGGTTCGATCCTCAGCACCACATAAAAATAAAAAAGATGTTGTGTCCACCGAAAACTAAAAAAATAAATATTAAAAAATTCTCTCTCAAAAAAAAATTTAAAAAAATGATCAAATTGATCACTTTTGTTTCCTGGTCCTAAACCTAAATTTTGTTAATTCATCCTTTTAAATAAGAAAAAAATTGGGCTGGGGATGTGGCTCAAGTGGTAGAGCACTCGCCTGGCATGCATGCGGCCCAGGTTCGATCCTGAGCACCACATGCAAAGATGTTGTGTCCGCCGAAAACTAAAAAATAAAATATTAAAATTCTCTCTCTCTCTCTCTCTCTCTAAAAAAAAAAAAAGAAAAAAATTGTTTAACATTTACAGCTTATCATTTGTTTATTTAAAGGATTGTAGTATACTTTTCCTAGCAAAAGTAGTTATTTACCTATTACTATTGGAATCCTAATAAAAATTTTTAGAAATCACCACTACATTTTCCATATAAAGTTTAGTATTTTTATAGCAACATGTAATAATATTCAGCAATTTACAACTGATAGGGTAAAAGTCAGGAAGGTTATTATCATTTTTCAGATATTATACCTTTCTCCCTAATTTTACAATAGGAAAGTAAGTTGACTTGAGTTATATTAAATTATTGAGTTAAATAATTTAATATTATTTAATATTATTTAATATTATTTAATTATTTAATTATTTAATATTAATATTATTTAATAATTTAATATTATTTAACTCAATAATTTAATATTATATTAAATTATTTGGATATACTGTGGAGATAAGTGGTCTAAACCAGTAAAATAATTTGCTCATGGATTATTTTCTAGAATTTAAAAATCAGATTGATCACTATACCAACATTTTTCTGGTTACAAGCATTTATCTGGTTTCTGTCTCTTTTTTAGATCATCTTTGAGAAGTTGTTGTCTACTCAAGGATAATACTTACAAAGACAGAGCATTCACTGCATATTTATATTTGATCCTTGTTATAGTTTGGATCTGAAGTGTCCCCCAAAGATTATTAAAGGCATGATTGCCATCTAGCCACATTATTGGGAGGAGGTAGAGCCTAATGAAACTAGGTCATGGGGGTGTGCTCTTAAAGTGATATTAGGACTCTGATCCTTTCTTCTCTCTCTTGTGCTTCCTATCTACCAAGAGGTAAGTAGTTTCCTCTGTCATGTGCTACCCACCATGATATGTTGCCTCAGCACACACACAAAGCAACAGGGCCTGGTGATCATGGACTGAAACCTCTGAAACCATGAGCCAAAATAAATATTTTCTCCTGTTAAGTAGTTTATTTCAGGAATTTTGTCACAATGACAGAAAGCTAACATAGCTATCTTGTACTATTAGAAATTATTTTTGATTCAAAATGTGGTTTCAATCAAAATTAGTAATGTCTTTGTGGTAAGTTGAAGGATTTAGGGACCAATCAAAGCCATGACCAACAGGTGGCGAGAATGCCCATGTTTTCTTTGGATGACTCTTAGATTGCCTGAGAGGGGAAGTGGAACACAAAGTCTCTGCCAAATATAAAGAGTGGTTGTTTTATATATAGATAGTAGGTGTTAGATATAGTTTTTCCGGGTATAAAAGCAGGCAGCTTCTAAAATATGGGCAATATTTAAAGCAGTTGGATATGTCAGAATTTGAGTGTGGGTGGGTTTAGGTCTAATGGTCAGCCTGCTGTTCCAAAGAGTAAATAACATAGGACCGTTTTTGCTTATTTATATAACACTGTTGGAGATTATTTGAAAATATATTATTGTATCTATACAATTCAGATACTCATATTTTAGTATGGTTTTAAAGTATTTAGATAGCATTCATATCTTTAATGAGGCATTGCTTTTCTCTGGCCAAAGTATTTCTGGTTTCTTCTGATCCAATTGGTATAATATCATCTTGGTTATTCTTTTATTTCTTTTCTTTGAATTTATTTTTAAATCTTTTAGAAGAATGCAACTGAATAGGTGATTTTGGTATATTTATAGAGTTGTAAAGCCATTTCAGCTATCTAATTCCAAAACATTCTTGTAACCTCCAAAGGAAATCCTTTATCCATTAACAGTCATTCCCCAGACTCCTTTCCCTAGCATTCTGAAAGAATTTTTTTACTTTCTGTTTCTGGGGATTTATGTGTTTCATGTATTTTATGTGTTTCATGTAAACAGAATCATAGGATATATGGTATTTTATATTTGGCTAATTTCATTTAGAAAGTATCCATGTTGTAGAATGTTATCAGTATTTCATTTCTTCTTATGGCCAATTTGTGTTCCATTGTATTGTATAATATATATGCCATATTTACATCCTATTTTGCTTACCAACTTATAGGATAATAAACATTTAGACAGTTTTTACTTTTGTCTAATATGAATGATACAACTATTTACAATCATGTAAAAGTTTTAGTGTAAATATGTGCTTTCAGTTCTGTTAGGCAGGTACCTATTAGAGGCATTGCTTGATCATATGGTAACTCTATGTTTAATTATTTGAAGAACTCTCAAAATTTTTTCCACAGAGGCTCTATTACCTTCCTACCATCAGTTTATGAAGATATCATTTTTTTCTACATTCTTTCCAACATTTTCATTGCCTTTGCCTTTGATTGTAGTAATCCTAGCAGATACAATATGCTGTGTCATTGTGGTTTTGATTTGAATTTTCCTAGTGACTGCTGAGGTTTAGCATCTTTTCATGTAATTTTTGGATCATTGTATGTCTTTTGGAGAATGCTTATTCAGATCTTTTGCCAATTCTTTGCATTGAGTTATTTTCTTATTGTTTTTGGGTTGCCAGAATTTTGTATATTCTAGATAAAATTCCCTTGTCATATATATGATTTGCAAATATTTGATCACAGTCTGAGCTGTCTTTTCATTTTTGGGGGGCACTTGACCACTGAGCCACATCCCCAGCCCTATTTTGTATTTTTATTTAGGGACAGTCTCACTGAGTTGCTTAGTGCCTCACTTCTACCGAGGCAGACTTTGAATTCACGATCCTCCTGCCTCAGCCTCCCGAGTCACTGGGATAACAGGCATGCACCACTGTGCTCAGATGTCTTTTCACTTTCTTGATGGGTGTTTTTGAATTACAAAAATTTTACATTTGATGAAATCCAATATATTTTTTCTTTTGGTCTTTATTGCTTTAGTGGTATATTGAAGAACTCATTTCCAAATTCAAGGTCATGAAGAAATCTCATGGTTTCTTCAGAGATTTCCAGTTCTAGCTCTTATATTAGGTGTTTGATTCAATTTTAATTAATTTTTGTATCTGGCATGTAGTATGAATAATACATTCTTTTGTATGTTGATACACAGTTGTCACAGAAATCATTTGTTGGTAGACTGTCCTTTTTCTCTTTTAATTATTTGGCACTCAAGTAAAAAAATCAATTGACTATAAATATAAAGGATTATTTCTTGTTTCTTAATTGTATTCCTTTGACCCATATATATCTATTTATATGCTAGTCCCACACTATTTTTATTTCTTTATTTATTTTTGGTACTGGTGATTGAACCCAGGGGTGCTCAATCACTGAGCCACATCCCTATCCCTTTTTATTTGTTATTTTGAGACAGCACCTCGCTAAATTGCTTAGGGCCTTGCTAAATTGCCCAGGTTGCCTTTGAATTTGCAATCCTCCTGCCTCAGCCCCAGATGCTGGGATTATAGGCTGTGACACCGTATCTACTTCACACTATCTCAATTATTATAGCTTTGTAGTAAGTTTTGAAATTTAGACATATGAGTCTTCCACTTTTCCAATGTTGTTTTGACAATTCAAGATCATTTGCATTTTCTTATGAATTTTAAAATTAGCTTGTTCTGGGGCTGGGGTTATAGTTCAGCAGTAGAGTGCTTGCCTTGCACATGTGAGGCACTGGGCTTGATCCTCAGCACCACATTAAAAATAATTAAATAAATAAAGATAATGTGTTCATCTTTTAAAAAAATCTTTTAAAAAATTAGCTTGTTCTGCAAAAGTTTAGTTGGAATTTTGATATGGATTGCATTTATTCTGTAGATTATTTTGGGTAGTATTGCCATTTTAAGAATGAGTATTTCAGGGCTGAGGATGTAGCCAAAGGACAGAACACTTGCCTAGAGTGCCTAAAGTGCTGGGCTTGATTACAGCACTGTGGAGAGTGGGGTGAAGAAAAGAAGAGGAAAAAGAAAGAAGAGAAAGGATGTCAAATGTTCCAGTTCTTAACTATTCCATTCATTTAAGTCTTCTATTTTTTTTCAACTGTGAATTCTGATTTTTCAGAGTACATGTTTTGAACTTCTTTTGCTAAATTTATTTCTCAGTGTTTTATTCTTTTTGATGCTATTGTAGTGGATTCTTTTTTATTTTTATGTTTTAAATCTCCTAGTAGTTTCTTGTGTGGCTTCTCTAGGATTTTCTATATAGGGGATTATGTCCTTTTTGGTCATGCTGACTTTCCTTTCCTTTCCTTTCTTTTCTCATTCCCTCTTTCTCTCCCTCCTCCCTCTCCTCTCACTCTTGCTCTCACTCATTTTTTCCTGTCACTTTTCTTTTCTTTTTTCTTTCCTAGTAACTATGTGTAGAACTTCAAGTACAATGTTCAATAGATGTAGTGATAGTGGAAATCCTTATAGTTTCTGATCTTAGGGGGAAATGTAAATTATCATTAAACATTATGGGGGTTTATAGTAGATGCCCTTTATCAGGTTAAGAAAGTTTCTATTTCTAGAGTGGTTTTTTTTTTTGTTTTTATCATAAAATTGAATTTTGTCAGATGCCTTTTCCATATCTATTGATAAGATCACGGGGTCTCTGCTTTTATTACTGTGGTGTGTTATACAGTTGATTTTCATAAGTTGAACCAACCTGATATTCCTTGGATAAATAGCACATGTTTATGGCATAAAATCCTTTTTATGTGTTACAAGATTTAATTTTGTGTATTTTGTTGAGGACTGTTGTGTCTCAATATTAATGGCTGTGTTTTTCTTGTGTTGTCTTTGTTTTGGGCATAAGTACAATATTGGCCTTATAAAATGAGTTCAAAAGTATTTTTTCTTCTCATGCCTTTTTAACATCTTTCCATGGTCAACTCTGTTTTCAAATGTATATATTTTGTCTTTATTACGTGAGGTTCTATCTTCCAAGTGGTCTATTCTGTTGGTGATGCTTTCTATTGAATTTTTAATTTGGTTTATTGTTTTCTTCATTTTGAGGATTTTTTTCCCCAGAATCTCTGCCTCTTTATTGAAGTGATCTTTCCCTTCCTGTGTTTTTTTCTCTGATTTCATTCCTTATATTATCCTTTGCAGATCATTTTAAGTATGCACATTTGAAACCCCTTCTTTGATATTCTCTCCACTGTGGTATTGATGGATCCTGTTATTGGAGTGTTTTGGTTTGTTTGGGGTGATTTGTTACCTTGCTTTTTCATGTTGTTTTTGTGTCTACCCATCTAACCATATGGATCTCAGGCAGAAGATTTTTCTACTCTGTGGACTCACTGTGTTCCTAAAGATTTCCAGTATCTCACTGTTTAGGGGGAGACAAATAATAACAAAACCCAATGCAAACAATATAGATCATTAAACCAAGAAGTTTCTACTGCGATGTCTACAATGTTAATTATTACAATAAACAAAAATTATATATTCAGTTATTGCCTTAATAGAAACAGCAAGTTTGCAAAATGGTTTACAATTTCAAACTGTGGACAGAGAGAGAACAGAAGTGATATAGGATGTGATGATTATGAGGGAAGAGGAGAGAAGATAGAAATAAAAAAATAAAGGAAGTATGAAAGAACAATAGACACTGGTGTTAGCAGAAAAAAGAGAGACTCAAGGGAAACAGGTAGGAGAACAAAATATGTATATAAAGTAAAAATTTCAAAAAAACCCCACAAAAAATGAAAGACAAAAATAAAATATATTAATCAAACATCCTAATTTACAAAAAAACCTAATACATGAAAAATAACCTGCTTCAAAAATGCTAGAAGTGAGAAAAAGAAAACATTTGAAAATGTATAAGTGTCCATGTACTCTTAAGGTCACAGTTAAACAGAGGAAAAAAGTTTAAAAAATAGGGGAGAGGGAGGAAGAAAAAAAAATCTTGATCATGAATTAAAGAATTCTTTCTATTGGAGTTGAATATATCTCAGCTGCTCTTCTCAGTGGTTTTAGGTGGTGGTATCTGGAGCATGATGCTCTACTCTCTGAATTGCTGGAGAGAGAGCAGTAATCTGGTAGAATTCCTAGAGAAAGGGTTTAGGCTTATGTGGGCCCAGTTTATCCCTGAAACCCTGGAGATTTAAATCAGCATACCTCTAGTGCCAGTATTTGTGGGCTACTCTGGAAGACTGTACCCCAGGGGTCTCCCCTGGGTTCCACTTGTGTGGTGGGGGAGCCAAATTCTTAGTCCCCTACATCACCTGTGGACCCCCATGTTTCCTGATATCAGATTCATTCTCCAAACAATCTCTCCTGTCCCCATTCTTCTGAGTTCCTGGCCAGATGTGTCTCTCCCAGCTGGTCCTGCAAGCAGCTGAGTTGGAGGGTAGAACCTGGTGGGTTTCCATGACTGATTGTCCCCTGTGTAAACCTCTCTCCATGTTTGAATTTCTCTTGGCCACTTAAACACACATTTATTGTGCAGTGTGTGTTTACTGGGCCTGTATTTCTGGCCAAACTTGGGTTTTCCAGGAATGTGCTCCCCTAGCTGCCAGCCTCTATGCTGTGGCTGCAAAATAGTTCCTTCCTTTGCCCTCCATGCACTTCTGGTGGCTTCTCTGCCTGATTCCCTGCCCCCACCCCCCTCTGCAGCCATTATGCAGCACATCTTTCAGGTTTGTTGGGAAATGTCCTTGATCTCCAAATGTTGCATACCAAGACACACCTTGAGCCTCTGAAAAATGCAAGTTTCTTTAATTCCCTTATCCCTCCACTATGGGAGAGACCACTTGGAGAGACCACTCTGGCTGGTGCTTCCAGCCCAGCTATGGTAGCAGCTGTGCTGGGAATGTTTTCCCCTTATATCATATCCAATCTCCTGTGTCTCCAGACTTCTTTGAATATGAAGTTTTAAATTCAAGTATAGACCCCCCCACACACTTTTTTTTGTTCACCTACCTTTCGGAGAAACTACTGGTCTGCTTTCTTGGTTTTATGCCACTGAGCATCAAGGAAAACTACCTCCTCTATTCCACCATCTTGAAAAAAAAACTTGATGATGTTCTTTGATAAAAAATTTTAAGTTCAAACTGGGCGTGGTAGTGCATGCCTGTAATCATAGTGGCTTGGGAGGCTGAGGCAGGAGGATCGCAAGTTCAAAGCCAGCCTCGGCAACTTATTGAGGCTCTGAGTAACTCAGTGAGACCCTCCCTGCCTCTAAATAAAATACAAAATAGGGCTGTGGATATGGTTCAGTGGTTGAGTGTGTCAAATTCAACGCTCGGGACCAAAAATAAAAACAAAAAAATTAAGTTCAGTGCAGTTCGATTTATCTATTTTTGGTTTCATTTGTTGTAATTCTGGATGCCTAATGTCAGAGTGCTTTTTCATGCTTTCTGTTAGGAGTTAGGTTTTATATTTAATAGCTTCAAGTTAACTTTCATATATGTAAGTGTCCAATGTCATTCTTTTGTATATGGAAATTCAATTTTTCCAGTGCCATTCATTGTAAAAACTGTCCTTTCCAATATGTGTTTTTGTAACCCATTTTGAAGAATATTTATTCATTATGTGAGAGTTTATTTCTGGACTCTCAGTCTGTCCCATTGGGCTGTATGTCTGTCTTTATGCCAGTACCACATTGTTTTTATTACTGAGACTTTGTGATTTATTTTGAAATGAGAAAGATGGAGTCTTCCAGATTTGCTCTTTTTCAAAATTCTTTTGAATATTTGGGTTTCCTTGAGATTTCATGCAAATTTTTAGCATGAATTTTTCTGCTTCTGCATAAATTTCCATTTAAAAAACAGGGATTGTACAAAAATAAATAAATAGATAAGCAAAAGGAAGATCAGTAGAGGAAGTAGAATGTGGGGAGGAAGGAGCAAAAGAAAAAGGAGGAACATGAACTGAAATTTAATTCCATGCATGTAGGAATTTGTTGAGATGAACCCAACTACTATATATAACTATTCTGTAATAAAAAGTAGGGATTGTGTTGAATCTACAGGTTGCTTTGGATAATAATGTGAATTTAAACAATGTTGATTTTCTAATTCATGTACATGGAATGGTTTTTCTTTTATTTGCATCCTCTTTCATTTCTTTCAGCAAAGTTTTATAGTTTTAAGCATACAAATCTTTAACCTACTTGGTTATATTTATTCCTAAGTATTTTTCTCTTTCTGATGTCCTTATCAATGAAATTGTTTTGTAAAATTATATCTCTGCTCATTGTTAGTGTATAGAAAAGCAATAAATTTTTGTGTTGATTTTATATTTTGCTGAATTTATTAGTTTATAAGATCAACTTTCTAAAATCTTTGTCAATTATCCTTCTTTGTCTCTTGTCACAATTTTTTTGTTATATGTTGTCTGTTAGTATAACCATACCAATTCTCTTTTGGTTACTAATTTAATGATACACATTTTTTTCTGTCCCTTTGCTTTCAACCTATTTTTATGTAAATCTAGAACACATATATTGTCTAAACATATTATTGAATCATATTTTTAATTATTCTTTTGTATCTCCTCCATTTGATTATAGGCTGTGCATTTTTATAATGAATTAATTAATGTTTTTATGGGGATTTAACCCAGGGACAGTGTACCACTGAGTTACATCCCCAGTCTTTTGTTTGTTTGTTTTGAGACAGGGTCTCACTATGTTGCTGAGGGCCTTACTAATTTACTGAAGCTGGCCTCAAATTTGAGATTACCTATCATATCCCCTTCTGAGTTGCTGGGATTATAGACATGCACCACTATGCCTGGCTATAGTCTCTTCAAACTGAGGTTCTGAAGGCTGAAATAAAGAATTAATTTGTTATTGATTAATAATTCTGTATTATTTTGTTCATATCAGTACAGCCAGAGTTTCTTTTACTATTTTTATGGTAGCCATATCATAACTTTGTAACATATGTGATTGGTTTTTGCAGATCCAATCATAGTACTCATACTTTTATGTTAAATTGTATCTTGTTCTAACTGGTGGAAGTCCTTTGAAATTCTGCTTTTTTCATCTAATATTTCATTATGACTCCAATAATGATAATTGTGATGAGCACTCATGCCTGGACATTCTGTTTATCTATATTAAACCTTACTTCACTACTTTTTAGATGTGTGGCCAGAGACAACTTACTTCTCTATCTCTATTTCCTCATCTATTAAATGAGGATGATTATAAGTAATAACATCTACTTACTGAACTGTTATGAATATTACATGAATTCATATTTGTAAAGTCCTTAAAATAATGCCTAGCATATAATGAGCACTAATATATATAAATTTCTTTTCTTTCCCTTTCTTTTTGTAAAATGAAATAGTTTTATGATAGGTAAGGAAACTAGGATTTTTTAAATTATTAAGTGATTTTTCCAGATACCATTTTTAAGTAGTATTTTTGGGTCTTAAATGTAAGTATGTATTATTCCAGAGTTCATGCTCCTAATCACTAATTCTCCAAAACTATACTCTCAATGCTTCATCTAAATCATTGTTAGGACTAGGGATGTGGCTCAAGCAGTAGCACACTCGCCTGGCATGCATGCGGCCTGGGTTCGATCCTCAGCACCACATACAAACAAAGATGTTGTGTCTACTGATAACTAAAAAACAAATATTAAAAAATTCTCTCTCTCTCTCTCTCTCTCTTAAAAATAAATAAATAAATAAATCATTGTTAAACACATTAGAAAAGAATGTCAAGAACAAATCAGAACTATATTGTATCATCATTGAACAGTATCCTCAAATTGTTTTATCTATTTCTACATGAATTTTTAAATTTAAAAATAAACCATGTATAATGCTTTGGTGAAATGCAGTGTATGCCTTCTATCTTTTTATCTATCTCTGACCATAGCAACAGACATCCTTAAAAGGAAATGAGAATAAAATTTTTGGCTGTTAGTGCTTATTCAGCCCAGGACCGGATGGGTATACAGCAGAGTTTTATAAAACCTTTAAAGAACTAATACCAATACTTATTGTTCGACCTATTTCAGGAAATAGAAAAAGAGGGAGTACTTCCAAGTTCATTCTACGAGGCCAACATCGCCCTGATTCCTAAACCAGACAAAGACACTTCAAAGAAAGAAAACTACAGACCAATATCTCTAATGAACATAGATGCGCAAAAATCCTCAATAAAATTCTGGCAAATCAGACACAAAAACATATCAAAAAGATCATGCACCATGATCAAGTAGGATTCATCCCTGGGATGCAAGGCTGGTTCAGTATACGGAAATCAATAAATGTAATTGACCACATCAATAGACTTAAAGATAAGAACCATATGATCATCTCAATAGACGCAGAAAAAGCATTCGACAAAGTACAGTATCCCTTTATGTTTAAAACACTAGAAAAACTAGGGATAACAGGAACTTACCTCAACATTGTAAAAGCTATTTATGCTAAGCCTCAGGCTAGCATCATTCTAAATGCAGAAAAATTAAAGGCATTCCCTCTAAAATCTGGAACAAGACAGGGTTGCTCTCTCTCACCACTTCTATTCAACATAATTCTCGAAACACTGGCCAGAGCAATTAGACGAAAGAAATTAAAGGCATAAAGATAGGAAAAGAAGAACTTAAATTAGCACTATTTTTAGATGACATGATCCTATACCTAGAAGACCCAAAAGGTTCTACCGAGAAACTTCTAGAGCTAATAAATGAATTCAGCAAAGTGGCAGGATATAAAATTAACATGCATAAATCAAAGGCATTCCTGTATATCAGTGACGAATCCTCTGAAATGGAAATGAAGACAACCACCCCATTCACAATATCCTTAAATATCTATATTTTTATCTATATCTGACCATAGCAATAGATATCCTTAAAAGGAAATGAGAATAAAAATTTTTGGCTGTTAGTGCTCATTCTTATTATCTTTTGTGTTACTTAAAATGATTTTTTCATGATTCTGTATCTTGAATGATACTTTTGAGTGTATTCCCACACTCAAATATATTTTAATTGGATAATGTTTGTATATATTTTAAGTGTATAATGTATTTTAATATGATAATATTTATTTCTGGCTTTACAAGTCTATCTTCTCAAAGTCCAGGGTAACTGTCTAGGGTGATCTTACCACTTACAGATATCATAAACACTAAGACACCTACTTTCCCTTTAATTTATTATACTTCCATTTGTATATTTGGTTTTGTTGGTCAGAATTAGGTTTAGAATAGCAGATAAGGCAGAGCATACTAAAATTCTATTACTGAAAAAGTGTGTGCAGGACATTGAATGTGTTATGCCATAGAGATTATTTAGAAGAGCATGTAACAAAGTCTTGTAACTGATATTTCAACTGTTTTCATAAAATTGTATTTTCCTAAACTACTTGAAAACAGTTTCATATATTAAATTTTCTTTTCTATTTTTTTTTTGGTATTTCAGTAGTGAACTAAGGACATTTAGGCATGCTGAATTTTTTTCTATAATAGCAAGATATACTGTTTTTTCTTAAAAAGTCATATATTTTTCATCTGAGAATGATAGCAATTATACCAATTAAAATGATTTTCTTTCCAAATATTTTATTTTCTACCCATAATTAAAGAAAATCTCTGTATCATTTGGCAATATAGCATTTAGTTTTGATTTAGCATTTAATAGGCAGTGTAGTTCCTGCTTTTTGGGTTAGCCCTATGCCCTATATTATTTAGCTGATTTGCTAATTACTATTGAAAACCCCTCCAAAGTTTCACTAGGGAAATGCAAATGTTTATTCAGTTTCTAAATACTTGAGAGACAGCCAAGTATATTTAGTGCATACAAATATATTCTGAATTTTACATAATTTTCATACAAATATTTTCTCCTTCAATGTCAGCACCTAGATCTCATTTTTCTCACCCAAAATAGAATGTTTTGATTCTTTGAAATGAGTCATAGTAATAAAAAACAGAATTTATATGATAGGCAAAAGAGAAAAGACTTTTGGGGGGTGACAGGAGAAAATGTTAGTTCATTTTATAGTGTCCTTATTGAAATATAAAACATTACATAAAGGCACACAATCATAAGTATATGATATAGAAATACAAAATGCAGAACTCTTCTGTGTACTGTTTTACTTTCTTGGATTTTGATCCCTCAATTCTGGCTTGATTGACATCTCTCTTATGCCTCTATATAGGTGTCATTTATTTTGTTCCTCCCTCCCTCCCTCTCTCCCTCCTTCCCTTCCTTCCTCCTTTTTTCTCATTCTTTTGTGGAAACCTCAGCTTGCTGAAATCTTTTGTATCATAGCCAGAAGCTAAACTTAGTTTGCTTCCTTCTTCCTAACTTTGCATATTAAATACTAGGCACTGTGCTGGGATTTGGGGACATTGCTCAAATTGTACCTACTATGCAACTTAAGAAATAGACTGTTATAAGTACCCCAGAAACCCACTCTGTATTTTACCCTCACCCTTCCCCTATGTCTCCCAACCAAAAGGTAATCATTACCCTGAATTATATGTTGGTTATTTTCATTCTTTATATTTTCCCATATGTATATATCTTTAATAGTCCTTTGTAAAAGCTTTACATATTGTTGAGCATTATAAAACTGAAATCAATTGTATTCTTAGACAATTTGCCTTTTTTTCTTGATGTTTCCATGGATTCATCTAAATTTAATGCCTAAACCATAGTGTATTTATTTTCTCATATTTTAAGTTATGTTGCAATTTGATATGGTTTTTCAGTTAACAGACATTGTGACTATTTTAGAGTGAGTTGCATGGTTATAAGACATATTTATTTTAACTATCTAAACACTACCAAATCATTTTTCAATATGTGTGAACCAGAGACTTAAACTTTATTACTTGAACTTTCATAATAAGAACCTTTTCATGTAGTCTTACATGGAATTAGGAGTAAGTAAAAAAGAAAAAATAAGGTCACTCTGAATGATGTATAGAAAATTATTGTCAGTTGTAGCATTTTGTATTTTAAAAACAATTTATTCTAGAAAAGTATTTAAAGACTGACTGCTTAGTCTACCTGAAGCTTTAGTTATGAATAGGGTGGAGTACAGTCAGAACAGCTCTGAATTTGCTATTGTGCTAAAAGATTGCATGCTCTCTGAGAGCCAGACCATACATTTGTTCTTTGTTTTCATTACAAATGTTGTACAATGGAGTTCTGTAGGCAAAAGTTAAATTAAGTCAAGAATGCAAGGGTGTCCCCAGTATTTATGAAATACAACCAAAGGGAGTATGAGGTGTCCAAGGTAGAGCATAGATGAATCATGGAAAGTTTATACTTCAATTGAGGGTTGTGTTTCATCTTTTCAAAATATTAAATATATCAAGAATTTCCATCTATTGAATCTCTGGGACAATTTCTGTGGGAGGGTTTAGCAAATTGGGTTTCCTCACTGTGATATGCATTTTTGACATTTTCCTGAGTCAGTTTAATCCCCCACAAAGCATCTTGCTGCATCAGTAAGGGTGAAGTTTGCAGGCGTAATGTGTCTGTGCCAGATGCTCTGTTTTTGTCCTTGAGCCCTGTTTTGTGATAGCTGGCTCCACTGACTGTAACAGGGACATTTCAAAAATGAATAATAGAAAACAGTTTCTTTTTTAAGTTGAACTATCAAAAAAGAAAATATTTCCTCTGCCCTCCAACCCTGCCCCACTTGATCACATCTTTTAAACTGGGTTTTGGCAGCTTCTGAATAATAAAGATAAAATGTAGTCCTTTCTTCCCTGGTGAAATACTGTGTTATTTGTTATTCATGAGTACTTGTTTTGCTGGAAGATGGTTTGATGAAATATATGGGTGATGTGTGCCTTAACATTGCCTGAAGGCCTTTTAGATTTTTTCTGTTTCGGTGTTTTCCTTTTGCTCTAATAAGTTTGCCAATAGTTGTAGGAAGCCACTGGATGTTAATAATAATTGATCTTTTTTAGTAACAAGTCCCCTCAAACCCATTTCCAAATTGGCAGATTCAATATTTTACAATATTTCTTCAGAAGTTAACAAAGGACTAAAAACAAATAAAAGCTGCCATTGTTGAAATATAGAAAACTTTGTAACTATTTCATCTTGCCATTGTCAAGCTTTTTATCTTTCTTCATGCTTTTGTGGTATTGCCATCTGCTTTAAGAATAAGGTTCAGTAAATTCAATATAACCGGGAAATTCTGTGGAGTTAGATAAGTCTTCTCTCAAAGCAGAGCCAAGGCATTATTTGCTGTTCTGATTGATTTGGTTTGGGACTATGCATCTGCAAAGAGGTCTCATGTTTCACCTGAGACTCAGAGGGGTTCTATTTCCAGGAAATTCAGGTAAAGAAACAATCCACTTTTATGCCTCAAAAGAAAAATTCATTTTCTAACCGCTAAGTTGGAGAAATCTGCACTCGAAAGGAAGATTTTTATTTTTATATTTTGTAACAATTTGTAACAGGTTTAGGACTTAATTATATTCCCTAAATTACATCTCATATATATGTACTTAATAATCTTTGCTTACATGCCTTTAATCCCAGCTACTCTGAAAGCTAAAGTGGGAGGATTACAAGTTTGAGGCCAGTGTGTATGGGGAATGGAATAGGACCTGGCCTCTCAACCCCTAATCTTTTTTTTTTCTTTTTAATAAAAGCAGGGGAAAGGCATTTACAGAGGTAAAATCCATGTTTTAGGATTCATATATGACAGTTAGTAACTCAAAATAAATAGGAAAAAGCAATAAAACAGCATAAGAACCCCAAAAGTACAACAGTCTGGGCTAGTTAGTGTATAAGAAAATAGATGTAAATCCTCTGTAGCTCCCAGAGGGCATTAGTGTGTTTCAGCATAATTTACTACCTATTCAAAGTAATAGTTTTATGCATAGTGTTTATATTTTAGGAAGATTCCAAAACAAAACATTAAGAAAAAACACATTTAAGGTCCATTTCTGGAGAATTTTTAATTATGTAAATTTTATTGTATTTGCATTTTTATCTTCTCCTTTTACTCCAAATTAGTTTGTGATTTTTTAGGCACAAGTATTATTTATGTTAAATGCTAAACTTGACTTCCCCTATATATATATCTTTTTTTTTAAGCTATTCCATTGCTCAGTAGTACATCCATGCAAAAATCTTCATGAGTGACAGGCTGGCCAGGTTTTGCTCTGCAATTTTGTTAAGAACCAAGAGTTGACAGTTTATAATATGTGAGGTGAGTTATATCAGCCAATTACAATATGAACTGTAATGATTACATATACATGGTTGAGGGAAAGGCCCATTTTGTTCTAAACTATTCTTTTAAATGTTTAATTGTGGTAAAAAGCACTTAATCTTAATCTATTCAACTGTATAGTAATTGGCATTAACTGTGTTCACAATATTGTATAACAAAACTCTAGATATTTTTCATCTTACAAAATTGAAGCTCTATAACCATTGAAAACCTCCTCATTTCCCTTCTCTTGGACCCTGATAACCACTTAAAAAAATTTTCTATTGATGAGTTTATTTTAGATATACATATAAGTGGAATCAGACAGTATTTGTCTTTTTCATGACAGGCTTATTTCACTTAGCATAATGTCCTCAAGTTTCCTTCATGTTGTAGAAAATTATAGGATTGCCTTCCTTCAAAACCTGAATAATATTTCATTGTTTCCATGTACTGTATTTTGTTTATCTGTTCACCTATTGATGGATATTGTGAATAATATCTCTGTGAGCATAGGTTGGCAAACACCTCTTCAAGATTCTATTTGAATTCTTTTGGGTCTATAACCAGAGTGGTATTGCAAAGATAATTCTATTTTTAATATTGAAAGGAATCTTTTTACTGTTTTCCATAGTGGTAACAGTATTTTATGTTCCTACCAAGAGTTCACAAGGGTTCCAATTTATCCATATCTTCAAAAACATTTATTTTTTGATAGTAGCATTTCTGATCAATGTGAAGTGATACCTCTTTGTAATTTTGATTTGCATTTCTCTTATGATTGGTGATGTTAGACATCTTTTCATCTGCTTATTGGCCACTTGTTTATCTTCTTTGGAGAAATTTCTAAGTTTTTGCCCATTTTTTAACTTAATTGTAGATTTGTATTATTTAATTTTTAATACCAAGTTTTTTTATATATCTTTTAGATATTTGTTATAATATAGATGGCTTGCAAATATTTTGTCATTCTGTAGGTTGCCTTTTCATTCTATTGATTGTTTTCTTTGATGCACAGAAGTTTTTGAGTTTGTTGTAGTCCTATTGTCTATTTTGGGTTTTTTTTTTTTTTTGGCTGTAGTTTTGGAGATACACACACACACACACACACACACACACACACATATATATATATATATATATATATATATATACATACATACATATACTCATTCCCAAATCTGATATCATGAAACTTTTCCTGTAGTTTTCTTCTAGAAGTTTGTGGCTTTAGTTCTTATGTTTAGGTCTCCTTTTTTTATTGGTTGTTTTTAGTTATATATGACAGTGGAATTTATTTTAACATAATTATACAAACATGGAATATATCTTATTCTAATTCAGACCCAGAACCTCTGCTCCTTCTCTCTCCCTTCCACCTGCTCTCTTCCCTCTATTGCTCTTTCTGCCATTCACCCAGTTTTCTTTTAATTTTGAGTTAAGTTTTTTATATGGCATTAGTTAAAAGTTCAACTTCATTCTTTTGCTTGTAAGTATACAGTTTTCCCAGTACCATTTGTTGAAGAGACTGTCCTGTCTCCATTGCGTGGTCTTGCCAAAGATCACATTATATGTGAGAAGTTTTTTTTGAACTTCTATTTTATTCCACTGGACTATATAATTATCTTTGTACCAGTCCTATACTCGTTTGATCATAGAGCAATGTTTTATAGTTTTCAGTTTATAATTCTTCATCTCCTTTGTTAATTTTATTTCTAAGTATTTTATACTTTCAAGGTTATTATAAATTGGATTGTTTTAAAGATTTCCCTTCCCTTCAGAATGTTCTTTGTTAGTGTATAGAAACAACCAATTTATATTTATTCTTTAAATGTTTTATAGAATTCTGATGTGAAATCATCTGGTTCTGTGAACTTTTTTGGTTGATTACTGATTCAATCTCTTTACTAGTTATAGGTCTATTCAGATTTTTCATTTTTATATGATTGAATATTGGTAAGTTATATTTTTCTGGGAATTTATACATTTTAATCTGATCTCTTGACCATCATCTCTTATTCATTTGGATCTAGTCTACTTCTAGAAACCTGAATTTGGTGGTGGACTCTCAAGAATTCTGTATAGTAAATCTCTGCATATGGCTTGGTAAGACTTATTAAAGAGGGTGTCTTATATTGTATGCATCTTCTTCACTCATGGGGGTACTATAACTCTTAATATAGAAATTTCAATGTTTATCGAAGGCCACTTATGTAAAAGCTACCCTTGTGGAGAAAGAAGTGCTGCTTTTCCATCTCTGCTTCCTTTGATTTTTATTTTTAGACTTTAATGCATATAATTAATATAAGGAATATTTAAAGATCTTAAATGAATGTGAGATTAAAATTCTGAAGTTTTTGTATTAACTGAGGATCTCTGTTTATGTTAGAAAACCAAAAAGGAAAAAATTATAAAAATCAGTCCCCAAAGGGGACTTTTAAAACAGTTTTTAAAAGCTAGACTGACTATGTTAATTTCCTAATCTTGAAAATGTGTAATTTTGGTTGGGAGGTAGTAGGGATTTGATAGGTAAGGAATGGGGGTTGTAGATAGAAAGCATAGAAACTTGATTCCAAATTTATAATCTTAGGTCAATTTCTATTCCAGGCAACTGTATGTAAGCACATCAGGTTCCATGAAGACCCCACCATCTTAGAGGCAAAGGGAGTACAATAGAAGGATGATGCACTTTTATTGATTTTAACTGAGAGTTTTTTCTTTCCTTTGAGATTAAGATAATTTTAAGAGTGAAACAAGACTAGGAGTGTAGTTCAGTGGTGGAGTGCTTGTGTAGCCTGTGTAGTCCCCAGCACTGTGGGGGAAAAAAAAGGATTAAAACAAAAAGTTCAAGGTAATGAATATCTATTTTGCTGTTTTCAATAAAATTAGGAAAGTTTTTTTTTTTTTTAACTTCAAGGAACTTTTTATTTGGCAATGTTTACCTAATCAACTATATTGTTTTTTTTAACCTTCAGTTTTATGTCAGCTCTAGAATCAGTTTAAATTTCAATTAACTGTCGAGTTTAGCTAAACATTTAAAATTCTTGACTGAGTCACTGTTGTTGCGTTGAGTCATATCATGAGGAAATTAGTGCAATTTTAATGAAAGCATTTTAACTTCTAAATTCCAGTGAAGCAAAATATTTAATGTGCTCTAATGTATCCTTAGTAACTCTTAGTATACCTGGATATACTTCTCATAGAGAAGCACAGCTACTTGTGTACCTTTGACTATGGAATGGCCCTCCTCTATTGGGGAAGATTGTTCTCTTTGACCTAGAAAGGAACTTCAGGAGGGATATACATGGAGTGATGAGGGTGGTTGTAGATACATGCCTCATTAGCCAAATCAGATGAATCAAACTTGGGTGACCAGGGAATTGACCAGTGTCACAGGTGGATTTCTCTTCTATCTTTGGTCCTATTTCCTTCACTTCCTGTAGTATGTCAGTTTTATCTATCAATTTTATGCAAATGATTTCCAAATTATACAGCCTAGACGTCTCTCCTAAATGTCATATCAGTTTATCAACCTCCATATCTGAGATTAGAATTAAATTTCAAATAGACACCTTCACACTTAATATTTGCAAAACTGAACTTCTGATTTTTACCCCAATCCATACCACTTGCAGTCTTTCACAGATCAGTTTATGTTAATTCCATTCTTATGGTTGTGCTGGGTAAAAATCTTGGTGTCATCCTTTGTTTTTCTATTCCTCTTCTACTCTAGGACATCTTGATAGCTTTACCTTCAAACTATATTTGACTCTGATTAAGAAATTCTTACAAATTAAAAAAAAAGTCTCATAGAGATTAAAGAGAACAAGCCTAAATTCCTAAATTTACATGTTTAGAAAGTGATAAAGTCAGAACTCAAATCTATCTTTTCTTACTGACTACAAATAATATGCTTTTCCATAATATTAGTACTTATCCAAAGTAAATGTTGTAATTGTCTCTGCCGTTTTATTTAATTTTTAGTTCAAACATATGATTTGACCTCTTGTATACCTTGATCTTTATAAACAGAATGTTTTGTATTTCAATTAGATTGTGCAGGAATGCTCTAGGTATACAGCAATTGTTTTGTAAATACTTGCTAAGTTAGTTGAATTGACAGGTTCTCATCTGCCATTTCATTTTGCTCTGGCAAGAACCATGTTTTTAAATATAAGATGTATTTGAATATAAGTGTGTATTGGGTTAAAAAAACAGTATTCATGAAATAAGATACTCAAGAAGGTCCTTTAGAAAGTTATTTTTTCTAAGATTTCTTGCTGCACTTCTGATTTTAGAATAAGCATTAACTAGTTACCTTGTATAAATTTTTTTATTTGCTGGAGTTTTCATGATATGTAATATTAACCTGAATGCTTATCATTTGAGCTTACATTATAAAATTATTATTTAAATTAACCCACAAAATTTCAATTATCTTATATTACACAAAGGTGTCAAAAACATGCACTGAAGAAAAGATAGCATCTTCAACAAATGGTGCTGGGAAAACTGGAAATCCATATGCAACAAAATGAAATTAAACCCTTATTTCCACCATGCATAAACTTAACTCAAAATGGATCAAGGACCTAGGAATTAAACCAGAGACTCTGCGTCTAATAGAAAAAAAAGTAGGCCCTTATCTTCATCATATGGGATTAGGCCCCAACTTCCTTAATAAGACTCCTATAGCACAAGAAGTAAAACCAAGACTCAATAAATGGGATGGAATCAAACTAAAAAGTTTCTTTTCAGCAAAAGAAACAATCTGTGAGGTAAATAGAGAGCCTACATCCTGGGAACAAATTTTTACCCCTCACACATCAGATAGAGCACTAATCTCTAGGTATATAAAGAACTCAAAAAGCTAAACACCACAAAAACAATAACCCAGTCAACAAATGGGCTAAGGACCTGAACAGACACTCAGAAGATGATATACAATCAATCAACAAATATATGAAAAAATGCTCATCATCTCTAGCAATCAGAGAAATGCAAATCAAAACCACACTTAAGATATCATCTCACTCCAGTCAGAATGGCAGCTATTATGAAGACAAACAACAAAAAGTGTTGGCGAGGATGTGGGGAAAAAGGTACATTCATACATTGCTGGTGGGACTGCAAATTGGTGCAGCCAATTTGGAAAGCAGTTTGGAGATTCCTTGGAAATCTGGGAATGGAACCACCATTTGACTCAGCTATTCCTGTCCTCAGAATATATACCCAAAGCACTTAAAAACAGCATACTACAGGGACACAGCCACATCAGTGTTTATAGCAGCACAATTTACAAAAAATAAACTGTGGAGCCAACTTAGATGTCCTTCATTGGATGAATGGATAAAAAAATGTGGCATATATACACATGGAATTTTAATCAGCATTAAAAAAGAACAAAATCATGGCATTTGCAAAATGGATGGCGTTGGGAGAAGATAATGCTAAGTGAAGCAATCCCAAAAAACAAATGCCAAATTTTTTCTTGATATAAGTAGGTTGACTCATAGTGGGGTAGGGAGGGAGAGCATGGGAGGAATAGATGAATTCTAGATAGGGAAGAGGGCTGGGAGGGAAAGGGAGGGGCAGGGGATTAGCAAGGATGGTGGAATGTGATGGATATAATTATCCAAAGTACATGTATGAAGACCTGAATTGGGTGTCAACATACTTTATGTACAAACAAAGATACAAAAATTGTCGTATATATGTGTATTAAGAATTGTAATACAAAAAAAGCAAAGTACACATATAAAGGCTTAAATTGGCATGAACATACTTTATATACAGAGATATGAAAAATAGTGCCTATATGTGTAATAAGAATTGTAATGCTTTCCACTGCTGTCGTGTAGTTAAAAAATAAAAAAAAAAAATTAAAAAAGAAAGAAAACACAATGTTCAAGTATATAGAAAAATTTTATTAAAACATTTCTCTCAAGGGCCTCTGTATTGGGACTATCTTATAACTTTTAAATCTATTATATTCTAAGTTCCTTTAATAGATTATAATGGCATAAAGGAAAAGGGTTGTATCTTGGCAGGGAAATATCAGGAAAGAAGTTTTAATTGAATGTTGATTAAACTCTTAAAACACCCATTTTACTGATGTAGTCTTTATATTTTAATAGTGGTTATTCCTTGTTTCTGTAATTGAGTATAGCAATAGTGAGTATGCTAAGCTCACTTTTACCTGGATTAAGTGAAATTCTTGAAAGAAGACAAGATTACATTTTGGAGAAATGTCTATTTGTATGACATATTTGAAAAGTTTATCATGGTTTTTCTTATTTTATATCAATGTAGAACATATATCTGTGAAGTAGATTTTGGACCCAAAACCATTATGATCATTAATTTATCTGTATTTTTCTTTTCTATATTTTCAACTTAAATTTTACTTGTTTTGTTTCATCAGTTTGTGTTATTTTGATCTAAGTATGAAATTTGATTAATATTTAATTCATAAAAGCAATTTCCATGTCTTCTATCTCTCTTCCTATCTACTTTGACAGAAATGTTTAGTATGAAATTATTTAAAATATTCTTATGTGTTTTGTGAATATTTCTTAAAGCAACAAGATGATATTGATGTATTAAAAACAAAAACTATGTCTAGTAATTTCTGTGGCAACTGAATAAGTTAAAGATGTATAGCAATTTCAGCTGTAATGGAGTATATTTAGAAAGAAAACTCAATTTGCTACAGTACTTCTAAAAAACATGTCTGTTGGCAAACAAACCTAAAATAAAGGTTCAAAAAGAGATATTTAATGTCTGGAAAATGTGTTAGTTCTGTTAGCATTTGGAATGATGGATATCTGTGAAATAAACTATGATCAATTACATTGCTTTATTTTCTTCTTCACAGTGTATGCCAATTAAAGGCCTAGGATTTGTACTTGGAGCCTATCAGTGCATTTGCAAAGCAGGATTCTATCATCCTCGTATCTTCTCAGTGAACAACTTTCAGAGTAAGTACCCCTTGTTTTTGTGCATATATAAGTACATGCATAACATATATCATGGTTATTCAGATTTATTTTTAACCTTGTTGGAGTTATATGTTAGTTCCCCAATTGATTTGGCTTTCTCTCATCACTTAAAGAGTTTGACCTTTGGCTTATCATTTGTTTTGGAGTACCATAAAAGTAGGTCCTTATTTCAGTTTCCAAACATTTTAAAAGCCTGGAAATAATGTATCTATTGGGTAAAATCAATTGGGATTTAGTTATAAGAAATGTTATTGCAGAGATTACCTAAAATTAATTTTGCCAGTTTATTTATTTATCTGTTTGCTCATGTGTTAGTTTTCTATACCTCATGAAAAGTTACCACATGGTAAGCAGCTTAAAGCAACATGAGTTGTTTGTATCCTACAGTTTTCTTGGTTCCTTTTTGTTTGTTTTTTTATTATTTATTTATTTTTATTAGTTACACATGACAGTACAATGATCTTGACATTTCATACATTTGAATCAAATGGGATATCATTTCTCATGTTTTCATGGTTCAGGTTCCTAGTCATGGATTAGCTAGACCCTCTATTCAGGCTTACCAGGCCAAAATGAAGGTGTCACCTGGGAAAGGAACTCCTCTGAGGCTCTTTCAGATGTTGGAAGAATTAAGTTCCTTGCTACTGTAGGTCTGAGGTCTGAGGTCCCCATTTTCAGATTAAATATCTGCTTGGGGTATGTCTTAGCCCCTGAAAGTTGCATTAAGGCCTAGCCATCTGAACTTCTTATAATGTAGCTTCTTACTTCTTCAAAGCTACTAAAAGAACCGTCAACTTCCCTGCTAAGAGAAAACTATAATCATGGGAATCCTTGCCCTATCACTTTGCCATGTAATGTCACCTAACCAAAGGAGAAAATGTTCCATCATATTTATAGGCCATTCACATTCCCAGTGCGATGATAACTGCAGAATCAAAGCATGGTCATCTGATTACTTTATTACTAATCCAGAAGACATCAGTATTATAATTAAATACTCAATTTTATTCTTTTTGGTAGAAAATGGAATGTTGTTGTACTAGCATGTAGCCAGATATTAGATATAATAACTAACAAAGAGGAGTTTAGTGGTAAAAAGGGACTGGTTTCATGGGAAGTTATGTTTTGGGGTTGCTACAACTGGGACATATCTCTTATGCAGTTATCCATTAATTTTTGCCAGCCCTATTATTAGTATACATAGGAACATGCATCTCTACTAGGCATAATTCAAAGGGTCCACTGAGTCTGAGCCCTGAGTATCTTCCTCTGGGAATTTTAGTAAATACATATAGGATTATTAATAGATTGCTTTCTCTCTCTTAGAAAACACTATTCTTGGTCTTTAAACAATTTACATTAACTTCTAGGTTCTGGAGGTAAGGAATATTTTTCTCTCTTCCTCAGTTGTGTATTTTAGATTTTGGACTGAGTAGTGGCTGTAGGCAGAACTTTAAGATGGCTTCACAATTTCTGTTTCCACATGCAATACATAATCCCCTCTCTTTAAATGTGGGTGGGACCTGTAAGTACAATGGAATAAGCACTTCCTGGCTGAGGGCTGTGTTATAGAGCAGAAGCCAAGGTACAGTAGCTTTTATGATTGATTACACTGTATCATATAAGAGTCAATTGTTTCATGAGGGAGGAAAAATTGGAGGGAGGAAGGAAAGAAGGAAAAAAAAGATTTTTTTCCTATTAGCTTTGAAGAAGTATGGTTTCTTACTGTGAGAGGACTGTGTGGCTGGGGACTTGAGGGTGGCAAAACCCAATGATGGTCAGCAAGGAAAGAAGAACCTCAGTTCCACAATCACAAGGAACTAAATTGTTTTAATTATCTGAATGTACTTGGAAGAAGACCCTGAGCTCCCCTTGAGAATGCAGCCTAACCAAAATCTTGAGTCTAGCTTGGTGAGACTCTCAGCTGAGAACCCAGTTACATTATGACCAGAGTTATAGAAACAGAAACTAGGAAACAACAAATAGATATTTTAATCTTCTAAATTTCTGGGAATTTATTATGAAGCCATAGGAACCACACAAATGGCATGATTATGTGTTTTCTGAATGGTTGTTTTCTGTGTATGTATACCAAACCATGTAAATATCAGATTTACTTTGACATTCTTCACATTTATGGTCAAGATATAACATGATTAAACACTGAAGGATTAAGGGAATAGATTTTTAGCTTATGTTCTGTGAAGGTATTTTGTGTTTGGTTTACCCACATTTGTTCTCAGCTCCCACTAAGTGACTGAAATAAAACATCTAAATATTGTAGAACTAGAGAATGACTATATCATTTGCATATAACACTGCCAGGAGAAACTGGTTAACCTTTAACAACTTATCTTTATTTAATTTGCACACTCCTACTTTCTTCCTTATTTTAAAAGTCAGTTTTGTTTTTTTTTAAACTGGACGTATTCTCTAAGAATAAAGGCTGCTTTTTTGCTTAAGTCTAACTCTCAAGTTGTACATATTGCAGCCATGAGAAACAGGCTAGTTTTCAGAAGATGAGGATAGTTTTGATTTAGCTTTGACCTCAGTGCTTGCTTAACCATGACTGTCCTTACTCAGTGACAGAGTAGGAAGCTAGCTATTGTTATCATTTGAAGCCAGTGAAATGCTCTTTGACTAAATATATCTTTCCTGATGACTTGTCAGTTTGCATGAAAATCTAACATTAAAATCATTCCTTGTCCTAAAGAAAGAATACAGGAAGATGAGCTTAAAATCACCAGGATCATCAACCAAGAGCAATGCAAATATTACATGTTTCTGTATTTAAGTCTTTTAATTATAATATCCAGGCAAATTTTATGGGTAGTTACTTTCACACTTTCTTGAGGAGATAATTATGAAGTAAAGAATGACCACATGTAGCCCTGGGGCCAAAGGTAAAGAAGGCATTGGAGACCCAAATATAAGATAGCATGTGGACAACTGCTAGCATTGTCATTCATTAAATAAATGAATATTTAACAATAACCTATAAACATATAAATAAATGCATGTAATCAAACATTAATGATATGTGTGAAGATAATGTAAAGCCCTATTGGTCATTGGTACTGTATCTCAAATATTGAGAAGGGCAAGGGGAAGAAAGAACATTTGGGAATTAAGAGGCAACAGGAGGAAATTAGTCACAGAAAACAGACTACACAGGATTAAATTTACTCAATTTATAGTTGCAAATCTAGAAAAAGACACCAATGTCTCATATCTTTAATAATTTGTATCCCCTTTGGAAGGAGGAGCTAAGTCTGTAATAGAATATGTAAATTTGCCTTTTAAAAATCTTGTTAAAATGTGAAACAATTTAAAAAAATCTTTATTTTAGATCTCGGCTCACAGTAAACAAAGGGCTTATAAAGACCAACAGGGATATGTTCAAGTGACATGATGTGAAATTGTGCTGAGAGCCCAGAGACCATGTTCCTGACATCTCTCTTGAAATTGGTAGTCATATGTGAGTTAATAGAATCTGACACCTGGAAAGTAGCAGGATTTCAAAATAACCAAGTACTGATATACAGCTGTCTCTTCAAATCCAGTTTGTCCACTTTCACATTGATAAAATACAAGCTTGTGACAGTCTCATAATTTCCAAATTCATCTATCTGAATATGATTTCTGTATTCAGTGAAACTTTTTTCTCTTTTCTGTGGACATATTACCAATCCTTTGGTCTTATTTCTTTTGTCTTTTGGGTTGACTTCAGCTTGTATATATTTTCAGGTAAATTCCAACTTACAAAGGACCCATAGCTAAAAATGACAATCTTTACTTCACCAGCTCCATTTCCATTGATAAAAGTCATATGGTAGAAGAAAAAAGTAAAAATCTAATTAGAGATTTTAAAAACATTTCATTTTTTATTTTTAATTTCTTCTAAATAGTTTACGTGACAATAGAATGCATTTTGACACTTTATGTATAAAAGGAATATAACTTCTTCTGACTGTACATGATGTAGAATTATACTGGTTGTGTAGTCATATATGCACATAGGGTATTAATGTCTGATTCATTCTGCTACCCTTCCTACCCCCAGATCCCTCCCTTTCCTTCACTCCCCTCTGTCTCATCCAAAGTACCTCTATTCTTCCCCAGAAGTCCCTTTATCATGAATTAGCATCCACATATCAGAAAATATTCGGCTTTTGGTTCTTTAGGATTCACTTATTTTGTTTAGCATGCCATTTCCCTGCAAATGCCACAATTTCATTCTTCTTTAAGGCTGAGTATATATATTGTGTATATATACCACATTTCCTTTATCCACTCATCCATTGAAGGTCACCTAGGTTGGTTCCCTAGGTTAGCTATTATGAATTGAACTGCTATAAACATTGATGTGGCAGTGTGACTGTAGAATGTTGATTTTAAGGTCTTTGGGTATATATGGAGTTCGATAGCTGGGTCAAATGGTGATTCCATTCCAAGTTTTCTGAGGAATCTCCATACTGCTTTCCAGAGTGATTACACCAATTGCAGCTCCACCAGCAATGTATGAGTGTACCTTTTTCCCAACATCCTTGCCAACATTTATTGTTGCTTGTATTCTTTTTTTATTTACATATGACCCCAGAATGTATTACAATTCTTATTACACATATAGAGCACAATTTTACATAGTTCTGGTTGTATACAAATTATATTCACACCAATTCGTGTCTTCATACATGTACTTTGGATAATAATGATCATCACATACCACCATCATTTATAACTCCATGCCCCCTCACTTCCCCTCCAAGCCCTCTGTTCTATCTAGAGTTCGTCTATTCCTCCCATGCTTCCTCTCTCTGTCCCACTATGAATCAGCCTCCTTATATCAAAGAAAACATTTGGCATTTGTTTATTTTGGATTGGCTAACTTCACTTAGCATTATCTTCTCTAACTCCATCCATTTACCCACAAATGCACGATTTTATTCTCTTTTATTGCTGAGTAATATTCCATTGTGTATATTCCACTTTTTTATCCATTTATCTATTGAAGGGCATCTAGGTTGGTTCAGTTTAGCTATTGTGAATTGTGCTGCTATAAACATTGATGTGGCTGTGTCCCTGTAGTATGCTTAGGGTATAAACTGAGGAGAGGGATAGCTGGGTCAAATGGTGGTTCCATTCCCAATTTTCTAAGAAATCTCCATACTGCCTTCCAAATTGGCTGCACTAGTTTGCAGTCCCACCAGCAGTGTATGAGTGTACCTTTCTCTCCCACATCCTCCACAACAACTATTATTGTTTGTATGCATAATGACTGCCATTCTGACTGGAGTGAGATGAAATCTTAAGAGTGGTTTTGATTTGCATTTCTCTAATTACTAACGATGATGAGCATTTTTTCATATATTTGTTGATTGATTGTATATTGTCTTCTGAGAAGTGTCTGTTCAGGTCCTTAGCCCATTTGTTGACTGGGTTATTGTTTTTGCGGTGTTTAGCTTTTTGAGTTCTCTATATACCCTAGAGATTAGTGCTCTATCTGATGTGTGAGGGGTAAAAATTTCCTCCTAGGATGTAGACTCTCTGTTCACCTCACAGATTGTTTCTTTTGCTGAAAAGAAACGTTTTAGTTTGAGTCCATCCAATTTATTAATTCTTGTGCCAAAGGAGTCTTGTTGCTTGTATTCTTGATAATTGCCATTATGACTAGAGTGAGATGGAATCTTGCATTTCATCTCACTCTATAATAATATAGCCATTTTGACAATATTCAAAGAGTAATTTTGGCTTGCATTTCTCTAATTGCTAGAGATGTTGTGTGTGTTTTTTTTCATATTTTTGTTGCCCATTCATATTTCTTCTTCTGTGAAATGTCTGTTCAGTTCCTTAGCCCATTTATTGATTAGGTTATTTGTTTGTTTTTTGGTACTCAATGTTTTGAGTTGTATATATGTTGGAGATTAATGCTCTATATAAGGTGCATATGGTAAAATTTTTCTCCCATTTTGTAGGTTCTCTCATTACATTATTGATTATTTCCTTTGCTAAGAAGAAGCTTTTTAGTTTGAATCCATCCCATTTATTGGTTCTTGATTTTACTTCTTGTGCTTTAGCAGCCTTGTTAAGGAAGTCAGTTCCTAAGCTGATTTGGCGGAGATTTGGGCCTACTTTTTCTTCTATTAGGTGTAAGGTCTCTGTTCTAGTTGCTAAGTCTTTGATCTATTGTGAGTTGTGTTTTGTGTAGGGTGAGAGATAGAGGTCTAATTTCATTTTGCTACATATGAGTTTCCAATTTTCCCAGCAACATATGTTGAAGAGGCTATCTTTTCTCCAATGTATGTTTATAGCACCTTGGTCTAGTATAGGATAACTATATTTATGTGGGTTTGTCTCTGTGTCTTCTATTTTATACCATTGGTCTACCAGTCTGTTTTGGTGCCAATATAATGTTGTTTTGTTACTATTGCTCTGTAGTATAGTTTAAGCTCTGGTATTTTGATGCCACCTGCGTCACTCTTCTTGCTAGGAATTGCTTTGGCTACTCTGGGTCTCCTCTTTTTCCAAATGAATTTTATGACTGCTTTTTCTATTCCTATGAATGAAGAATGTCACTGGGATTTTAATAGGAATTGCATTAAATCTGTATAATGCTTTTGGTAATATAGCCATTTTGACAATATTCAAAGATGGGAGATCTTTCCATCTTCTAAGGCCTTCTTCAATTTCTTTTTTTAGTGTGCTGTAGTTTTCATTGTAGAGGTCTTGCACTCTTTTGTTAGATTGAGTCTAAAGTATTTTTTTTGAGGCTATTGTGAATGGGGTAAATCTTCCCAATTTCTCTTTCAGTAGATTCATTTCTGATGTATAGGAACATGTTTGATTTATGGATGTTTGTTTTATATACTGCTATTTTGCTGAATTCAGTGATTAGTTCTAGAAGTTTTCTTGTTCAATTTTTTGGATTTTAAAAATATAGGATTATGTCATCAGCAAATAGCGATAGTTTGAGTTCTTCTTTTCCTATTTTTCCTTTAATTTATTTATTCTAATTGCTCTGGCTAAGGTTTCAAGAACAATGTTGAATAGAAGTGGTGAAAGAGGACATTGTCTTGTTCCAGTTTTTAGAGGGAATGCTTTCAATTTTTCTCCATTTAGAATAATGTTTGCCTTGGGTTAACATATATATCTTTTACAATGTTGAGGTATTTCCTACTATCCCTACGTTTTCTAGTGTTTTGAATATGAAAGGGTGCTGTATTTTGTCAAATGTTTTTTATCCACCTATATGATTCTTGTCTGTAAGTCTGTTGATGTGAAAGTTATGTTTATTGATTTCTGTATGTTGAATCAGCCTTGCATCCCTGGGATGAGTCCTACTTGATCATGGTGAACTATCTTTTTTAATATTTTTTGTATGATATTTGCCAGGATTTTTTTTGAGAATTTTTGAATCTATGTTCATCAGGGATATTGGTCTGAAGTTTTCTTTCCTTGATGTGTCTTTGTCTGGTTTTGGCATCAGGACGATAACAGCTTCATAGAATGAGTTTGAAAAGGTTCTCTCCTTTTCTATTTCATGGAATAATTTGAGGAGTATTAGTGTTAATTCTTCTTTGAAGGCCTTGTGGAACTCAGCTGAGCATTCATCTAGTTCTGGGCTTTTCTTAGTTGGTAGGCTTTTGTTGGTGTCTTCAATTTCATTGCTTGAAATTGATGTGTTTAAATTGCGTGTGTCCTCCTGATTCAGTTTGGATAGGTCGTAGGTTTCTAGTAATTTGTTGATGTTTTTAGAGAGATAAATCTGAGGGGCATCGTATGCCATTTTTAGAGGGGTCCCAGGAGGATTGAGCCCTCATTAACCACAATGATATTCAGCTGAATAATCTACCTTTTTATTGCCTTCCCTTATTCTCTCTCACTCTATCTGACCCTTTACTTCCCAAATCAAATATCTATGTCTGAGTTCACATCGAAGGCCCCCTTTGCACAGGACCTAGATCAAGATAACAGTTTTAGCTCTTTGCTAGTAGCAAATTACAATTAAATTATGAGAACAAATTCTTTTTCTGTTAACACTTTTTGCATTTACAGTTTACAATAGAATATTGCAATGCCTCTTTTAAAATGTGAGGTATGGTTAGGAACAGTTTTGGTTGGTTGAAAATTTTGTTTAGCATTAAAATTGGAGGGCCCTATGTCTTTACTATCTCTACTTATTCTCTTGGTGATCTTATCCAGTCTCATAGCTCTGACCTTTAGATATTTATCTTCAATACAGACCTTTCTCCCCAGCCCGAGATTTGCATATCAAAATGCCTTTTGACATCATAATTTGGATATCCAGTACACATTCCTAAACTGATATGTTAAGATTGAACTTAGATGGTCTTCCAGTATCTTCTAAAAAACCTTCTTCATATGCATTTCCCCCCTCTTGGTTGATGATTACTTCACTCTGCCACTTTTTCATTGGACACCTTACATTCATCTTTGACTCTTTCTTCATGGTAGACAACTCATCAGAAATTCTTGTTGATTCCACCTTAAAACAACTTCTGAATTCAGCCATTTTTTTGTTTTTGTTTTTACTGCTACACTGTGGTCTGAATCATCATCAAGTTTTGAAGCTTACTGCTTCTACCTTGTCCTCTGTAGTATATTCTCTATACAACCAAAGAAATCCTTAAACAACATAAAGCATATCATGTTACTTCTCTACCCAAAATCCTGCTGTAGCTCTTTTATTTTATTTTATTTTTTACAGAGAGCAGAATCTAAGTTCCTATGTGGTTCACAGTGCACTGAACAAATTTCTGTTATTTCTCTGGCCTTATTTTCTACTACTCTACCCCACGTGCACTCTGCTTTCACTCCACTAGTCTCTGCACATCCTTTCACATGTCAGGTATGCTTCCTCCTTAGTTTATCCTGTACTCCTTTGCTGTGATTCTCTTCACTTACAAGACAATGTGGCTAACTTCATTGTTTTCTTTAAATCCTTGCCTAAATATCACTTCTAGAATGGAACCTACCCTACCCACTTTCTTCAAAATTGTGACTCCCACTGCCAGCATGTTTGATTCACCTCACCTTTTTTTCCTTCCAACACTCCTGAGTTTTGACATATGATCTTTTTTGCCTATTTTATGGACTACTATGTCATGTGTCTGTTTTTTTCCTACTAAAACAGATTGCATATAAGCAGAGAATTTTCTTTGCTCATTGATCTAGCTCACTAAACCAGTGCCTTACATATAATCTAGCATTCAAAAAATTGTTGAGTTGAGTAAGAATTTTTGTTTTATCAAATACTGCACAGTTTATGGTAATATTTAATCTCCTACCTCTTCCAAAAAATGTTTGAAGTGCCTTATGAAAATGTATATGGTACAGCAGAATAACAAAGATAGGAAATTGAGGGAAAATAAAATAATGATTATGAAAAAAGTTGGGGAAGATTAGATGTTTTTAGATTTATTGGAAATAGAACACAAATTTGGTACTGAACCAAAAGGAACTTTCAAATTTTCATTGGCTAAAAATGATCACAAAATTTTACAGAGATGAAGGACTTGTCATAAGTAGTTATGAGACTATGATAATATACCATAATCATGCTATAAAACTAATAATTCAAATATGCTAATCAGTTAATGTCATGCTCTAATTTTCAGGTTTGAGCAAGTCAAGGTACTAACTGGTCTCTCCTTATCCCATCTTGGAGTTTGCCACTTTAGGTTAAGTTCCAGTTTCATTTATAATAAAAGTCAATAGTATAAAATGTTTGGCTTGAATGTAGCCAGGAGGTTCTTAAGTCAAAGAGAAAATATTATTCTAGTTAGCTGAAGAAAGAAACTGAAGATTTGATTAAGAAAGGTTCTTGCACAAACAATAGCTTCCATAGATACTTTTTCTTTATTAATTTAACTTTTTCTGATTTCACTTATGGGAGCTGGCTTGTTTGAGGTGTGTTTGCACATTAGGAATCATTGTCTTTTAATACTGTTGTCCAGTGTCTAAAAAAGCCATTATATTTCAATATTCTGTTCATTGGTTTTGGTGGTTTCTGATGGGAAGGTAAATTTAATCTCCATTTTTTTTATCTTAGCCAGAAGAGGAAATCCCAACCTCTGCCTCCCAAATCTGCATCTCAGAGTTCATACTTTATCATCTCCTAATCTCTGACCTTGCTTGTTGCTCTGTACCTCCTGATACTCAGTAGGTGAATCCAGTACCACTCTGTCTTGTTTAGCACAGTAATCTCTGTATTCACCTCCATGTTTATGCAGTGGGTACTGAAGTTAACTCAATGTTTTCTCAATACCTCAGGCTCTCATACGTCTTAGCTTCAGATGTGTGTGTCCTGTTATTTCTCAAGTTTATACTAGCGTTAGACACCTGCTTTTCATCACTTCAAATCTTGTTTGGCTCTCCTTTTAACTCTAACCATTGCTATGACTATTTCCTGAATGTTTTGAATGCCATTACTTTACTTTTGAATGACTTTAAATGCATTTGTTTGTGCCTTTTCTCAGACTGGAACCCCAAAGCATGCTTCTCGTTTTCAGCTGTGTGGCACTTCTGAAGTCATGGTATAGGATGCGTGGAGGTACTCTAGACTCATGAGAACATATACTAGAAATGAGGGGGCAGTTAATGACTCCAGGATCCATAATTAATGAGCAAGGTTGATGGTAGAGAACTATTGTCCACTTCATCCCAATGAATGTCTCAGATTCAGAAGGCTTCTGGAGGTTTGAGCACCAGCTGCCCCAGGAGGGTGAAGGTTGCAGCTCCATTAGCCTTGTGTTGGATTTCCCTTCTTCTCTTTTTTACTCATACTTTTGAACACTTTTTTTTCAGTCACATGAGAATAATACTAGTACAGTGTCATTGTTCAGCCCTCTTTATTCTCTCTCTTCAGTTGATTCTATACTTTCCATTTGTTTCTGTGCTACTTATCATTGTATGAATTACAATAACTATCTTGATGAAGTTTCCTTGTAAGTCAGACCTTCTTACCCTAAGTGGATTCTTTACCTGTCAAGTTATCCAACAAGTAATCTTATATTGCTACCTGAGACTTTCATGTCTTCAACCTAAAAATTGGTCTTCCTCACTTTCAATACATTCTTACATGCTCTGTTGAGACATATAAGACTTTATAAGAATGATTTCCACATTTTTTCTGTACTTCAAAATAGTTTGCTAACCAATTCCACTCTCTGCAGAAAGCATAAAAGCTTAAAAATTAAAGAAAAAACTTCTGAAAATCATGAATTTACCTATACTCTCCAGTTTTATTTTTTTATTTTATTTTTTTTAAATTTTTTATTGTTGGTTGTTCAAAACATTACATAGTTCTTGACATATCATATTTCACACTTTGATTCAAGTGGGTTATGAACTCCCATTTTTACCCCGTATACAGATTGCAGAATCACATCAGTTACACATCCATTGATTTACATATTGCCATACTAGTGTCTGTTGTGTTCTACTGCCTTTCCTATCCTCTACTATCCCCCCTCCCCTCCCCTCCCCTC
>NW_026000048.1:13573624-13614813 GCF_001458135.2 Marmota marmota marmota | reverse complement strand
TTCGTTCCCTTTGCCGGGTGACCAAAGAAACGGGTGAGTCCTGACTGGCCCTCACAGGCCCCGTCTCAGTCCTGTTGCCTCTGCCCACGAAGGCTTGGTTGGTATTTACCTCCACAGTACTCAGCAGGACCCGGACCGAGAAGCGGTTTCCGCGGGCTCCTTAGCCCTGGGCCAGAGCAGTTCCAGGAGCCGGAACTCAGCCGCTCCGTGCTCGGTGTATGCTCCGATAAGAGCAGGCTCCAAGAAGCAGTCTCCGTGGGTTATCTAGCACTGAGCCTGAGTAATCTGTCTGCAAGCCGCAGGCGAATGGCAGCCTGAAATTACCTGTTCTATGGCTGAATGAGCTGCGGTCAGTCGAAAACAGGGATGGTGACGTCAGCTCTCCAAGATGGTGGCTGCTGGCCTCCTCTGTGATCTGACCGGTGTGGAGAACCGAATTGGACTGCTTCCTTCCCCCGTCTAGAACCCAGAATTCTGCACTGAGTATGGTGCTTGCACAGCTGGCAGAAACTGCAGCACTGTATCCCTGCGTCCCTATCTCTTCGTTTCCCAGCGCGCGCCGCAGACTCTAGCCGCGGGGCGATTTGCTGAATAAGCAGTGTTACCCTCCATGCGACAAATCTCTTGCGTTTGAGTCCCTGCAGCCGATCTTCGTGCAATGGAAATCCTTCCTCCAGGTTCCGGAGCACCCCACTATTGCTCGAAATTCCTAACAAGATAGCCTTTAGCAGTCCTGACTCGTCATTCTCCCACACAGTGACGCAGCACATGGGGGCAATGCACTCCCCTCGCCGCCATCTTCTCCCAACCCCCTACTCTCCAGTTTTAAAAGAGATAAGTATTTGAGTTAATTTCTCCAATTGTACTCTTGATTATATTCAATCTTAATATCTCACATTCTTTCTTTGTAGTCTTCCCATATCTGCCCTCAACTTTGTCATGGTTTCTTTTGCTGACTACCATTGTATTCAAATTTCACTTGGTTAGGAAAAAAAAGCCAAACTCTATTTTTATACCATCTTTATTCCTAGTAACCACAAGCTTTTCTTATTTTTTTTCATTCAATTGAGCATTTATTGAAATAATAGTCTATCTTATTACTTTTATTTACTCTTTAAACCCTGAAAATTTAATTACAATCCCTACCAGTCTTTGGAATGTACCATCTTAAAGGTCAACAAAGGATAAGATCCTTAACTCTCTGCTAGCCTTTTCCCACTCATCGTATTTGATTGCATTCCAACATTATCCAGTAAGTCTCAGTTTTCTGTGTTGACATTGTAAATACTTTTATTTCAAGTGTTGTCCTCTTCACATTCCCCAACCATTATCTCATCCACTCCTGGATCTTTCTGTAGGCTCTTTCTGTGTCACTGATCTGGTTCCTACAATCCAGTCTTGAATTATTTCTCACTTTTTAAATTATTTCTACTAGACTGTGAGTTGGACCTCAAATTTAATTTGTCTGTAATGAAATTTAGCATACTCATTCAGCCTTCCACACCTTACTTCTTTCTTCTACTTTCCTTGTTTTCTGAATAATAGCTTTCTTTAAGGTATTGCTGAATTCCCAATTCCTCTTTGTATCTACCTTGTCTAGAGAAGAGACTAAAAAGCCAGTCATTACAATTTACATAAATAACCTCACTTAATCTCAAAAGTAATTAATATTTCATCAATAAGTTAACTAAGATCCAAAGTGGCCCAGGTGAGTTGTTTAATGTCAGAGCTCTCTAAGGATGGGAACCATGTCTACTTGGCACTAAAATCCTAGACTTTTCACTGTGTAACAGAGTAGTGAGCCTTAAATAGTAATATATCCTGAATCATCAAAGAAATATTCAACTATACTTTTTTAACTGTATTTACTGATCAAAAACAGACAAATATATTTTAGAAAAATTTCTTTAACAAGAATTTAAAGAAATAGGCCAGGCATGGTAGCCTGTAATCCCAGTGACTTGGGAGTCTGAGGCAGAAGTATCACAAGTTCAAAGCCAGCCTTAGCAATTTAACCAGGTCCTAAGCAACTTAGTGAGATCTTGTCTCAAAATAAAATGTAAAAAGGGGTTGGATATGTGGTTCAGTGTTTAATCATTCTGGGTTCAATCTCTAATATCTGCCCCCCTCAAAAAGTAAAAAGTTTTAAAGAAATAAAAACTTTCTGTTAAACTTTGTTATCAAAACACTCTTAACCAGAAGAACATTTTCCTCAAATTCCTAAGTAAACAGAGTTGTATTGTATACTGGACTATGTACATGTTCACTAACATCTTTTATGTTGAGTTCATAGTTGGAAATAGTTGAGTATTTTAGTATATGTTATTAGTTGGACATTTGTTGGTGCTAAAGTCAATTCAGTAATTAAAGATAACATTTAGGTAGTGGCCTTCAGAGTTAACTTACGTTTAGTAACTTACGAATAATCTAAAATTAAATGGAGGCTCAAAAGCTTCACTTAGTGCATAGCATGGAAATATCCTATGAAAGTGTGAAATAACATGATAATTTTTAAGTACGGATTGTACTCTGCCCAAAGGATGAACCATCATTAGGCAATTGCACACTGAACAACTGTTGTTTAAGTACAATTTTATCCAATTTAGACCTAATGAACTTGGTAGATTAGATCCCTGACAAATTAAGATGCAATCAAAACCTCATTTGGATTCTGTGCCATCTAGGTCAAAAAGTTTAAAAAGTGCTAAGTATATTTATTTGGCACATAAAATACATCAACTTTCTTGTCGTTCTTCTAGTTAATTCTTTCATGAATATGTATAGAATATGATTTGTGCTTTAGGGAGTATCATCATGTGGTGAGTGGTAGATGATGATATAAGAGACTTAGTAGAGAGTTCTCTGCCCTCAAGGAGTTTTGTTCCCATTTTTGCTAATTTTTCTCAATCACTCTTTTTAAAATCAAAGGGATCAAAAGAATTTTGAGTTCAAAAGCAAAGTAAGTCTCTCTCCCAGCAGGAGAGTTGACAAAAGGTCTATAATAAATGGTAATGGGAATAAAGAGGCAAAGATGTGTTTTGACATTGTACTCTGTCTCACCTACCTCAGAGGTGCAAATAACACTATGGTTTTATTTGGAACTTTCAGGAAGGGGTCCAGATCATCATTTTTCAGGAATTACAAAAGATGTATCAGAAGAAACCCATGTCTGCTTACCCTGCAGAGAGGGTTGCCCCTACTGTGCTGATGACAGCCCATGCTTTGTCCAGGAGGATAAGTATTTGCGACTTGCCATCATCTCCTTCCAAGCCCTGTGTATGCTGCTTGACTTCATCAGCATGATGGTGGTCTACCACTTTCGAAAAGCAAAGGTAAACCCAGGTACCCTGGTTATGATCTTCCTTCTTTGTACAAAGTTACTTCTCTTTTTTTGCGAATTGAATTTCCAATCTCAGTTACTTCTCTGCTAAGCAGAAAAATGTTTCTATAATAGGATTGAATTAGAGCATGAAAAGTATATTCTTTAGCTTCCAAAGAAAAATAATGTTTAATAACATGATACTTTAATATTTTGTTTTACTGACATCCCATCCTCCTGCTCCCAGCACCAACATTTAGCATGTGGCTCTAGTGCTTCATTGCATTGAAGCATTCTCCTTTACGTCTCTGTTTGTTCTTGACAGGAACTTGTTCTACTTATACTCAATGTATTGTTAGTTTATTTCATATATAGAAGACTTGTTATTTTTTAAGTATTTCTTTTATTTCTCTTAGTCATTTTTTAAGATAGTAAAGGACTCAACAATTTTTGAACACATTATACTCTGAAAAATTTATTCATGACCTTGTATTTGGTTTATAGGATAATAGTGATCCTGGGAAGAACTTACTTTTTTTTTCTTATTCTTCATTAACATTGTTTTATTTATTTGATACACAAACAATTTCATTTCTTTGTGTTTATTTTCAGAATATATAGTCTACGTTCAATAATTTCAATTCAAAACAAAACATTAAAATGATCATCATTTAACATGTTTTGAAATGATTTTTTAAAATACACACTCACATATCTTAGTATTTTAGAAAGTATTTATACTTTGATTATATTAAGACAATCAAATTTGATAGAAGGTTATTGTTCAACTTTCTAATATTAGTTTTATTAATTCCTTGGAAAGCGTGAATCATACAAATAATTGCCAGTATAATTTTTAAGTACATATTCAAGTGACTTGCTTTAGTCCTGTTCTGAGATGTCAGAGTAGTGGAAGCATTGTATGCTTCTCAGGGGTGAATGAAATAATAAATATTATTTATTATTATATTAAATAAAATAATAAAATATTCAAGGTAGAGGTTTCTGGAGAGCTTTCCTCAATGGTCACCAACAGATTATATGTAGCCAGTATTGTAGAATTTGTGGTTCTGGTGATAATACAAAGTAATTGGAGCTATTAGGAAGAAAATTAAGCTTGAAGTTTCAGCCTTTTCTGAGCTCAAATGACTTTTTTATGTTGGCAAAGTTGTACATATTGGTTTAGATTATAGAGTTTATCAAAATTATAAAATGTTCCAGTTAGAAATTTTAAAAAGAAAACAACCTTCTAAGAATGGTATCTGTTACAAAGTCTCAAGTTAACTTTTTTTTAAAAAGGCTCTGTTAAGATTCTAGGAGAATGTATCCATTATGTTAATGTTATAGACTTCAATAGTTATTTTAAATAGACAGTTTCATTAACAGCAACATGCAGCACAAATTAAAATCTAGTTTTGAGTCAGCAAGAAAGTGCAAATAGGCAAGTTGCTATTCATTTAACTAATATGTTTTTCTTTTGCAACAAACCTTATTAAATTGTATATATAATGAAAGAGTAGGCAAATGGAATTAGGAAATATATAAATACTCTATTCTAGATGAAATTGTTTTTTTAAAAAACGGTGGCAGAGCAGATATATTTAATGAACTGCTCTGAAATGTCTCTGACATAATGAATTCATTTACATAGTGTATAACACACAATTCTTTGTGAATATTAGTTGATTTTAATCATTAATGAATCAGTGATACAAGGTAGATAGAATTTTATATTGAATATTAGAAACCTATGGGGCTAGGGTTATGGCTCAAGTGGTAGTGCGCTCTCCTGGTGTGAGTGAGGCACTGGGTTCAATTCTCAGCACCACATAAAAATGAAATAAAGATATTGTGTCCACCAAAAACTGAAAAATAAATATTAAAAAAAGAAACCTGTAATAGAAAATTCTGGAAAAAAACAAGTCTTAATCTATGTTTATGTTAACATTGCCGAAGTTATTAATAATTTGAATATCCCTGAACCTTCATGTGAAATGGCAGGTTATTGACCAAACAGAGCTATTATTAGAATAGATATCCTTATAAACCATTTCAGTGAAATTTCTAGAGATACGAACTAGTAAGAATAGATAGACATTATAGTTTGAAGATGGTCACATTTTAAAGACACAGTTTCACAGAATGTAATATAATAAGTTTAGTAACTTATTAGTAAGTTAATAAAATCAATGAACATAGATCTTGTATATTGAGAAAAGGAAATGTTTCATGCCATTTTCTCTTGTAATTTAATTTACTGAAAGCAATGGATTAATTGTAAAAGCTATAGAACATTTCTAGTATAGAATTTGTAGATTTATAGCATGTAAACTTTGGTTTTGCCTTTTATAATTTTTATGTGTCTTTGCAATGTTACTTTGGTTAAAGCAGAAACCTGAGGACCCTTTTTGGAGTAGTATTGATATCTCCCTAGGCATTTTCCACTACATTCTCACTCACAAGTAAAAGAACAAACACTGCTTAATTTATTAACTCATCTATTTTGACAAAAGAACAAAGCTCTGGTTGTAATATATTAACATAGCAATTGTGTGTCAGTTTGTAGACTCTGCCACCACATCATTTAGATTGGAATCCTGTATCAGTCTCTTGCATTTGTGAGGCTTTGAGAAAATTGCTTAGCCTCTCTTTGCCTAGTTGTCATGCCTCTAATATTAGGATAACACACCATATAAAAAATTAACTAGAAATGGAATATAGACTTGAATGAAAGAGCCAAAACTAATAAACTTTTCTTCCAAGAAAACATAGGCATAAATCTTCAGAACCTTGAACTAGGTAGTGATTTTTAGATATGACATCAAAAGCACAATGACCAAAGAGTAAATAGATAAACTGAACTTCATGAAAATTGAAAACTTTGGGGATCAAAGGACACTATTAAGAAAGCAGAAAGGTAATCCATAGAATGGCAGAAAATGTTTATAATAGTATCCAGAATATATAAAAAATGTTTATAACTAAATAATAAAAAGGCAAAACCAATTTAAAAATGGGCAAAGAATATGAATAGATATTGCTTCTAAGAAAATACAAGTAAGTGTACATATGAAAAGATGTTCAGCATTAGTCATTAATAATATGCAAATCAAGCCCATAATACCAGCTGGCATAGCACAAAATAAATTGTAAGGGTCCGGCGAACGTCGGAGGAAGAGACCACCAAGGGACCACGACTCATACAACAGCAAAAGGGGTTTATTGAGATTCCAGCATGCTGGGGCTCCATGCCCACTCGAGAAAGGAGAGCAGCCCAGAGCCCAGAGCAGGGGCTGAGCACTGCTTAAGTACACTTCTTGGGGAGGGCGGGGACTTTACATACTTCACAGTCTCCTTTAACAAATCATCATACACCGCGGGAAAATCAAACAACAACTCCTAAACATGACTAGTTCATTCATTGGCAGGAACAGGTCAGGCTGGAGTGATAGGTCATTCCTAAGGAGGGGGTTACATTCAAACTGATTGGTTTGGGCCTTGAATACCTACATGACAAGCTGCACAGGGTCTTGAATGCTTACGTGACAAGCTACACAGAGTCCTAGGCTATAAATCAACTAAATGGCCAGTAGAGCATTGTCTTAACTGCCTCAGGAATTTAACCCATGCTTTGCAGTTTAGAAGCAGGTTTACAATGCCTGGTCCTTTACATTTTAACTCAGGCTTTGCAGCTTAGAAACTTTACCCTTTCAAAACAATACAAAAATCCTGGTAACAAGTGTTGAGGATATGGAGAAACTAAAACTTTCATTCATTGCCATTGGAAATGTGAAATAGTACATCCATTTGGAAAATAGTTTTGGCAGTCCCTCAAAAAGTTGTATTATGATATGACTCGGCAATTCCTCTTCTAGTAATATACAGAAGTATAGCAACATTTTTTTTTAGGGGGGTGGTTTAAGGAATTGAATTCAGGTGTGTTCTACCATTAAGCTACATCTTCAGTGATATTTATGTAATAGTTCTTTTTTTAAATTAGAAATTGACAAGAGAGTTAATAACAATGACAATTTGGGGGTTAGAAATAAGATGTTTTAACTGACTTTTAAATGAAATTCTACTAGGCTAATTATGATGCCCTAATGCCTATTTTTATAAAATATAGATAGATAGATCACTTCTTAATTATGGTATAATATCTAAATTTTATCATTTTAGCCATTTTTATTTATACACTTCAGTGGCATTAAATGCAACCATGTTGTACAACCACTGCCACTGCCCATATTCATCTTTAAAAAAAATGGTTTCTAATCCCCCCTTACAATGTGTACTCCTTGATGTATTTAGTCAACAAGAAAAAATTTTTAAGAGTTTAAAATAGAGCTTAGATCTTCAGCTGCATTTCAGAATTGCAGAAATTATTTAGCTCATTTGTAGGTTAACTTTCCTTTAAACTACTTTTTTAGTGATCAGGAATGTCTGCTTTCTGTGGTCACTGGGCATTTGAATTATAAATGGTAAACTTTAGAATTATACCTTTAAAAAATTAAAAGGCAAATTGGATAGATAAATTGTTTGAGACATGTAATAGTAAAGGATTATCATCCTTTATCTAAAAACAAACTAAAACAACAACAACAAAACTCCTCTTAGGAATCAATTATATAAAAAAAAATACCCAATAAAATGTGTAAAATTATTAATTAGAAAATTATAAAAAAGAAATATAAAAATTCTGTATTTCCATGCATAATTAAGAATTCCAAATTTAAGAAATGACATATATTTTTATAAAAATAATTTTCTATGTTTATAAAGTTCTTAGGAACTAGATACTACCATCCATTGTTGATGGTTGTTTAAATTGGTAGAATGGTTGGATGAAATTTGGCATATGAGTAATAAAGTTTAAAAATTCATAGTAGTTTTACTAAAATACCAGATGTCTGCACTGAAGAAATTATATATATGCAGAAAATTTTACAAATATATACATATATGCATACATGTTCATTGTAGCACTATTGATAGTACAAACTGAGAACAATTGCATCTTCAAAACTGTGTTAAGTCATTCATATATTTAAATATATAGCTCATAAATGTGATCTTGTAAAATACTAAGTGATGGGTGAAATGGTTTTAAAGTAGTACTAAATCATCCGCTTCACTAAAACATTTCCACCACTTATTGAAATTTAACTTTCTAGGTATTGTGTATGACACTTTCTAGTTTTTACCCTTCCCTTTTCTTATTCTTTTCCCTCCATCTCTTTCTGCCTATCTTCTGAGAGCCACAGCCAAGTCGGAATGGCCCCTGGCATTTTGCCAGAACTAATGGTTGAGAGGCGAGCCATTAAGATGATGATATTAAGTTAAGCTGTCTATAATTGCTGTGACTCAATGATGCTGGATTGAAACAGACTGTGTATTCAATTGTATATTAGACCTTTACTGTCCGCCTTGGGCGCCCGCTACTTTGGAGTTCCCGTTGAGTTCTCTCGGGGTTCTGAGTGAATGCACGCAGCCCAGTGGAGGGAGTTCCAGTTGGTGTGTGGTGTTCCTGGGGGCTGCGTGGGTGGGTGGCGTTATGGAGAGTTACCAGGGAGCGTGTGGAGTGTGCTGGTGGAGTTTGGAAATAAAGTTTGTTCCTGCTGGAGTGGCTCGTGATTTGTGCCCAGTCAGACTGTGGCACCTACCTTCCTTCATATCTTCCTCCCATTCATCATCTTCTGAGCATCTACTAAGTGCTTAGAAGAATTACCTATATTTGGAATACAAAAATGAACAGGATAAACAAGGGCTGGACCCTTAAGGAGTTTCTATTCCAATGTGGGGCTAGTGATGACAGGCAATAAAGAAGAATATATCAGGCTATGATCAAAATGAAATAGTATCATGTGATATTGAATGACTTTGAAGTTATGGAATTCTTATGGCCACCATTTAAGTTGGGTATTATCCTCATTTTACATTTGAATAAATCAAAGCAAATTATCTTAATAAACTGGTCAGTGTTACTTGGGGAAGTTAGAATTGGCACTCAAATCTGTTTGACTTTACAACTTATATCTTTTAGCTACTGTACTGTACTATGTTCTCATATGTTACAGTGCCATTTGATCTTAAATTTTAAAGCATATAGACCCAGCCAACCCTGCCCAATTACAGTAATGTAAACTGTAGATGGGCATGATTCCTTCTTTCTCTATATTCTGCCTCATCAAAACTTACATGAGATGGACATCATTATCCTAGATACATGTATGATTGCACAATTGGTGCATATCTATACTGAGTATGACCAGAGAATTGAAATGTTGCATTCCATTTGTGTATGATGAATAAAAATGCATTCTGCTGTCATATACAACTAAGTTGAAAAAATAAAAATTATATATTAATAACTAAAAAACCCTTAAATGTCCTAATTCATTCATAATATACCCACTAATAAAATAAATAAATTAAGTTCTTCCACACTCCCAGCTTATGACTTTATAAGTTCATTGGCTCTGCTTATTTCTGTTCTGCACATTTTTTAATTTAATGGCATTCTTAATCCCTTAACCCAAGGAACAAATTATATAATAATTTTTTTTGTGTGTGTGTGTGTGTAAGTATCTGAATGTCAGAGTGGTGGTAAGGGTAAATAAGATAAGAAGAAGAATAGAAAAAATACAAGAAGGAACCTCTTTCTTTGTGTGCTGCCTAAGAAACATCATTTAAATAACCTTCTACTCCATCTGGTGGCAGCAATGCTAATTATGAATTATGAAGAGCATCTAAAGTGATTGTAACATATTTGTATATGCCTTCAGAGATATAAAATACTTAATTATTACCAGACCTCAATTACCAGGTTCTCTTGAGGCACTTGCATTTACTTATGTTTATTTATAAAGCCAGTTATTTATTAAGTAGGTTAAAAATAGCATTTAAAAATTAATGTACTAGTCATAGTAATTTGCCTGCTATTTTAAAAATATTATGAGAGAGAAATAATTGGTGTTTTTTAACAAATTCCCAGCATGTTAATTTTTTAAGTCCATCAAATATTATGTAAGCAAAGGACTTTGCACAATTACCAGTTAATGTGTTCATTAAACATTTGTTCAAGGATAACCAGGTTGGGGAGAGAGAATAATAGTGGTGGGAGACTAGTGTTCCAGAAAGGGAGAGCCACATCTCTGATGGTGCCAAAATGTGAAGAAGCTTGGAGAATTCTAGAGGCCATCATGGATAGAGGACATGAAGAGTGGGGATTGGCTAGGAGTGAGTTTGGAGAGATAGTTTGGAGAGGTCTTGGTGGAGGCAGTGGCAGCAATATGAATAGGGAAGAGTGGCTAAATTTGAGGTAGACTTGAAGATAGAACTCACAAAACTTGGTGATGAATTTGATGTAGGAGGTAAGGAAGAAAAGAAAAATCAAGTTTGATTCCCCAAGGTTTATAGTGTGGGGAACTTGGTGAAGAATAGTATTATTTAGTAAAATTAGGAAGACAGAAAACAGGGAAGAGAGTTGTTTGAAGAATGGGAGAAGGAAAAATCAGAAGTTCCATTTTAGGCATTTTAAGTTTAGCTAAGCTTGACAAACTTCACAAATGGAAATACCAGATTCTAAGTGATATTGAAATTTCACATAAACAATGAATAAAGTTTTAGTATAAATGTGTGCCAAATATTACACGGGGCACTGACACTCAAGCATTATTTATTGTTTATCTGAAATTTACATTTACCTGAGCCTCCTGTAGTTTATCTGTGAACCCTGAGGGTTAACCTGCCTATGAGAAATCAAAGTGGAATGCCAGTTAGATACACAAGCCAGTGCCCAGTGGAGGAGAGGATAGAACTACAAATTACAAGTCAGAATACTTTAAATACAGGAATTTAAGCTGTAATAGTGAATGAGATTATCCACAGAGGAAATATAGAAAAGAGAAAACTAGAAGAAACACATAAGAGTGAACTCTTCAATGTTCTAAAGTAAAGTAGAATGTAAGAACCCTTTGAATTTTTATTTGAGAAGTAGCCAAAGAGATGACAGGGAAGCCGGATTATTTTCTTATTACAAAATTTAGGAGAGGAGAGTGTTTAAAAGTAGAGAACAGTCAACTGTGCTGGTTACTACTGAGTGATAGAATAGAATGAAGGTGGAAAAGATGCAGTGGATTTGGCAACATAGAGGTTATTGTTAACTTTAGCCATGCATTTTTATATAATGGTTGAGAAAGTAGAAAAACCACGTGCCCAAATCTTTCCTATTTGGGAAGAAGCAGAGAAATAGCATGTTGACTAGACAGTGATAGTAGTTAAAAACAAAAAATTCTGAGCTTTACCAGATGGAATTTTTGGATAAAAAGGACATTTTAAGTAATCTTTGGAATAGATAGAAAAAATAAGGGCCAGTGAGATGGAGGAATGGAAAGTATGAGCCAACCCTACTGAGACAAGGAAGGAGAAAGAGATCCAAAACAGAGGAAGTTGTTAACATAACAGATGAAGCAGAGCAATTAAGAAGAACGAGGCCTAAAATAGTGCATTGCTGTGGCCATACCACACTGTTTTAATTATTATGTTGTTACTGGGACTAAAGTAGTTGGTAGCTCATAGTCTTGATGTTCAAAAATATCTTGTATATTTTTAGTCTTTTCCATATAATATTTGAAAAAAAAACAGGTTAAATTTAGAATTCTATTAGATTGAGATTTTTATTTGGATCACATTTAATAGTGCAGAAGCAATTGCCTATTCATATGGAAAAATTAGGCCATGCCCTTATACACAATTTACAGTAAATTCCAAATGGCATTGCATCTATTAGTTTGATTATGGAGTTATTGAAAACTTTTGTCTGAGCCATTTCTGAGCACTAATAGGAGCAGAAGTCTGATTTCAGTGAATTTGGAGGCAGATTGGAGATAGAAAGGTTAAGAATGTAAATATATGCTTTTTCTCTATCTGCTAGGGTAAGCAGCTAGAGGGCATGATCTAATGGCCAAACAACAGAGTGAGGGTTCACGGAGTTTTGTTTATCTTTAAAGATAGAAAATAATAATAATAAATTGTTAGGGAAGGAGAAGAGCAGGTTGAAAAATATAAGGGAAACATGGAATAATAAACAGCAAGGATCCATGAACAGCAGAAGGGAATATTATTCTGAGTACAGGTGGAGCTATTTATTTTGGACAGAAGATCTGTACTTCATTTGTGATTATAGAAGCAATGATGCTGATTGGGCAGGTACTCATAATTTTGTGTTGAAACAACAAAGTAAAAGAAATTTTAGCTTAAATTGTTTGACTGGAATTTGGCACAAGGTAATTTACTGAGTGTTCTTGGTTAAAGTGTGATAGAGACTTGAGAAAACTATTGAAATTTTGGTATAGCCACTGTGGGAAGGAAAGGGGAAGTCCAAGTGCACATAAAGGGATTGCTGAGGACCCAGGGCAAGTTGGAAAGCACAGAGGAAAGGAAGGAAAGTAAGTTCTGTTAAGAGGAAGGAAAGACAGAAAGTTGAAAGATATAAAGTATTAATATAGGTAATTATATTAACTAAATGGTTATCCTCTAAGGAATTGCAAATATTTTGCAAGTGGCATTTTGCTTTATGCCCCTATTTTTTTCTTAAAGCAGATTTGAAAATGTTCACTCTCCAAGTTTGCTCAGTACATTTCCAGCATTAAAATGTGTGACCATTAATTAATTTTAGAGGAATCCCTAGGAGGAAAAGAAATAACAGTAATTATCATCTTCAGTTACAAATGAAAAAATTGATGCCTAACAATACTCCTGAGGTCAGTCTGTTAACCAGTGTACTCATAATTAAATAAAAAATATCCTGCAAATTCAATGAAAAGAGCATATTTTATAATTCTTCAGTACAAGTATTATAACTGCATGGCATCTTGAGCCAATGCTGTCATAGGAGCTTAGAGTATAGCTGTACTTAGGTTCATCCTCATTAAAAGTAAAGCCAGGGCTTTATTTCTTAAGTCATATTTTCCAATATAGCAGAGATAAGCAAATTGTGTATTGCTGTCTATATTGAAAAGTCATGAAAAGAAAAAGAATGTTTCATGACATGTGAAAATGATATGAAATTCAAATGCCAGTGTTCCTAAAGTTTAATTGCAATACAACCACACTTGCTTTTTCTCTGTGTTTTTCTGCATGTTTTCTCTGTCTCTGAGTTCATATTCAAATGATAGAGTTGAATAGTTACAATTCAGACAGCATCCTGGAAAGCCTAAAATATTCACTATCTGGCCCTTAACAAAAATGTGTCATCTCTCTGAAAATACTATAAGTTGCCTAGTTCAATTTCCATCTTATTTTTATTTATTTATTTATTTATTTTTATGTGTGCTGAGGATTGAACCCATTGCCTCACACATGCAAGGTAAGCGCTCTACCATTGAGCTGTTGGTCTCAGTACCTTGCTTCTTGGTGCTAAGCATTCACTGGTGATATACAGTGCATTTTGTCCATGTGCATTCTGATGACTCTTACTAATTTCTTGTATCAGTGTTTCTCAAACACTGGTCATAAGCCATCCTTTGAAGGGTTGAAGAGGTCATTCATACTGTTTCCCAAGATTGTCTGGGATCTTTAGTGTTTTTTGTCTTCTAGCTTTCACTCTTCAACCAGTTAAAATCACAGGGCTCTAAGGCTTCCTTTCCATTGGAGATTTTTAGTGATATCTGTCATGAATCTAGGGATCTATCTTACCCTTCCCTTCCAAGTCCATAAAAGGCATGCTCTATTACTTATAATTACATAATCTGATTTCCTGAGTGCAAACGTTGTGCCTCTTCTTGATGGGTTTTCTACTCTGCAATATTTAAGAGAGAGATTTCTCTGGGGTTTCACCTCAATTGTAGATCTGAGCTCTTCCTCCAGATTACCCCTTGGGTATCTCTTCATCATAGATCAGAGAAAATAAATGGACTGAACACTGACTGAGCACATGAACCTGAGCCACCATCTTCAGACTGAATTGAACTCTGGTTTACTCTGAGAAAAAATAGTATTGACCATGCCTTCAGCTGGGTTCCTTTATAGTAGCCAAATAGCCAATAAAAGAGAAAACAAGTTTCTCAAACAATAGCTCCATTAATTGATTGCTAATTGACATTTGTAGAAGCTGAACATGGGTTTCCATTTTCCCTTTTAATTATCCATATTAGGATAACTGTTTCATTTGGAAGAAGACCAAGCTCACATGAAAAAATTTGAGTTCAAGAGAAGAGCATTCTCACTGACTTTTTAATCTTACTTTGCAAAGTCTCTGAAGCTTTAATTATCTTTGTAATGCTAATTAGCAAAGTGACTATTTTTCATTTACAAACATCCTGGAAAAGTACAGAATTTTTGAGAAATTAAAATTTCTTTAAAGTGTATTTACCCATTCTCATGATCTTCCACTTTTTTTAATCATTTCACCTTAAACATTTCTAAATTTAATTATAATAATATTTTTGATACTGCTGAGAGATTTTAAACATAATATATTATTTTCTACTCCAGAATATAATATTCAGATATGGTTATTTTGACATTATAGTAATTCAGTAAAATTTTAGCTCTAGCACAATATTAGGGTTCTCTAGAGGAACAGAATCAACAGGAAGTATAATTATAAAAAGGGGACTTATTAGGTTGACTTTTGAAACCAGAACCTGGATAGTCCACAATGACCATGTGCAGGCTGGAGAGCTGAGAGAACCAGTAGCTGCACAGTCTAAGAGACTAAAGCTCCAGAAAAAGAGGGATCAACGGTGCTACCCTAGTCTGAGACCTAAGCCTTCTGGAGAATCACTGTTAAAGTCTGCTTTGGAAGAGTGAAGAAGCAAGAATCCAACAATGATTACAGCAGCAATCAACAACCCTCAAGAGAATTGAGCTTCCATCTGCCACTGCTTGTTTGTTATTCCTACTTTTATTCCATCCAAGTCATCATCCTATTGGTTGGTGATGCCCATGGTTAGGGAGGATCTCCATTTCAGTTGGCCATTCCACATGCCAGTCATTCCTGGACACACCCTCACTGACACATCCATAACTCTCTTAATCCTTGGCATCTCTTAATCCAAAAGTTGACAATTTAAATTAACCATTGTAAGGACCACATTTAAAATAGATTAGAGAATTCATATTCTCATTTCTAAACTATTCAGCCATTTTCCTTATGAAAAGTAAGAAGAATAGGAAGATGATTAGTAATAGCAAAATCTTAAAACCAATTTAAAAAGCCATAATCCTTATTGTTTTATGGCAGTAGAAATTTAATTCATAATTACTATGAAGGCTATGATTATCCATATTTACTATTTGTTTACCTTTTTTGTTTGAGCTTCAGGACTCTTTTTTAGACTTCTATAGAATTTTCTCTTCCTACTCAGTGCTCTCCTTAACTGAGCATATACAAATACTTCACTAAGGCCATGGTTCTGTTGCTGTACCCTGGCTATCTGCTTCTATTTAAAAGTATCTCTTTATGTGATTAAGTTAGTGATTAGAATGGTATGTGCTGGCAATGCCAAGATAAACAGTTTTTCTATTATGGGATCTTGTGATTTGAAATTTTCCCCTTCTGCTTTTGAATTCTTTCCATGGTCCTCACCCTTCTGACTGATAGAGACTACTTGGCCTATTTAGACCCTATTATTAGACACTCACTGCTGGTAGGTGACAATTATTCCTCATATTCTTGTGTTGGGTAGGTCTCAGTTAAATCTAATAGACAATCAATTCCAGCTGCAGCTTTTTAAAATTAAGATGAGTAGAACCCTTCTCAAAATGAGTTTCTTAAAATACAATATCCATGCTTGTGTAATTTTTAAATTATCACAGTTATTTGTGAAATACCTCCAGGATTGGGAACCATTAATCTATAATCTTGAAAACGATCTTTTATGTCCTTTTCTATGGCTGGATGTAAACCCCCCAAATCTGTATTTCTTATCTAGGGTAACAGAAATGAGACTTTTATTTATTGATCTTGTGCTTGTCACAGTCATATAAACACTAAAACTTGTGGCTATCATAGTTAATGAATATTTTTGGCTTTTCCTGGTCAGGGAGAAGTAAAATCAAGGAAAGTTATGTTCCTTGAAGATTGTGAATTTCAGGGACAATGGAGCATGAACAGAGAGAGAAGGGGCACCATTCAGTTCAGAACTCCCTTGGTGAAATTAAATTTGTGAGCTGTTTATTTCAGACTATAAAAATAGCTATAAAGGAAATTTATTTTAAAATATCTATGAATTTAGAGAGGGCAGGAATGTGAAATCTGTTTCTAAAAGAAATCAAATGTGGAAGAAAGTCCTTTATTGAACCGCTCTGGATGTTAGCAGTATGAAGTGACTAAGAGAAACAGTTAACTCTGCACAAACCAGAAAGGACTTTTGTGGACTTTTTATTTTTTATTTTACACAAATAAGCAAACAGAGGAATATTTGACTAAAAGTAAATGAGCAGTAATGGACAGTAACAAATTAACCAGTAATGCAGAAGGCAAACACTAATGGTTGACCAGTGAGAGAAATACAGGAAATAACAAAAAGACATGACATAACAAAAGCAGAGAGCAGATGAGAATCACATCTAAATGATAGAGGTTGCTCAAGTTCAATTGAACCCAATGCCCTTTCTTCTGTTTTCTCTGCCTGGGCAACCACAGACACCTCTGTGTTCCAGACCCATGTCCTCAACTGCCTAATTGATATCTTTGTTTGTATATCAGTACATCAGTATGTTTAAAACCAGTGTGTGAATCTTTGTAAAATTTACTCTGCTTTCACTCTTTTGTGAGTCAGGGATCACCTTACCATATATCTGGGAGTCAGAACCACAGTATCATTTTTGACCCTACTCTTTCTTCATTCTCTACAACCAATCAAACACAAAGTCCTGTCAATTTTGTACTTTCAAATTGATCCACTTCTCTCTCTCTCTCCTCTGCCATCACTGTAGTCCAAGAGCTCTTTCCTATATTGTTATAGTATCTTCCTGTATTCATCCACATCTCCTTTACCACACCTGGATCTTTTTTTTTAAGAGAGAGAGAGAGAAAATTTTTAATATTTATTTTTCAGTTTTTGGTGGACACAACGTCTTTATTTTTTTTTTTTATTTTTATGTGGTGCTAAGGATCTAACCCAGCACCCCACGCATGCCAGGCGAGTGCATTACCGCTTGAGCCACATTCCCAGCCCACACCTGGATCTTTTCTAAAATCTGTTTTCATCATTTAATACCAGTTCCTTTTCTCCAAAACCCTATGATGATTTTTCACTGCTGTATCCAAAACCACATTTAGAAGAAAAAACCAACATGATTGGCAATGGTTATCATTACAACTTCAACTCTAACTTCCTTCCCCTTTCTTCTTTTTACTCCAGCTATGCCCTTCTTTTACTTGTAAGATATCCTGGGATTGGATATCTGCTAGTTCTTTATTTGGAATGTTGTTGCTTTTCTTATTTCCATTCCACCTAATCATCTCCTCCTTTTACTCCTTTACATATTCCAAATCTCAGTTTATCTACCAGCATCAATAAAGCCTGTCCTAATCCCTCAGTGCTGGTCAGATTTCTTCTCTATGTCCCATTGCAGTTTTGGAGAGTTTTCCTGTAGAGCAAGGTTTCTTAAACATCTGCACCATTCACAGTGGACTAGAGCTGTCCTCTGAAGAGCTTTGTTCTGGAGAGAAATAAGTAGTATTCCAGGCTTCAGCCACTTAGAATCTATCCACTAGATGCATTGTCAAATATCTCTTGATGGGAACAAATTACTCTCAGTGGTTGAGAACCACAGATTTAGAGAAACTTCCTCTATCTCAGTCTATGATGTATGTCTTTCCCCCCAAACTGAATGCTCTGTGAGTACAAAAACTGTGTGTGTGTGTGTGTATGTGTATGTGTGTGTGGTGTGTGTGTGTGTTTAAAAGAATTGAAAAAAGTCCACTGACGGGGAATGATGTCATCACTTGATTCCAATTTCCTAAGTTGATTCTTTCTTTTATGTCCAGAAGGAAATTTCTTCTATAAGAAATTGAATTATTGAATTTTACACTAGCATACTTTTTAAAAAAATTTAATTAAATTAATTAATTTTGTTTGTTCTTTTTAGATAAACATGACAATAGAGTGTATTTTGACATATTATACATTCAAGGAGCATAACTCATTCTAATTATGATCCCATTCTTGCAGTTGTACATGATATGGAGTTACACTGCTCGTGTATTCATATATGAATATAGGAAAGTTATATCTGATTCATTCTACTGTCTCTCCTATTCCCATTCCCCCTCCCTTCCCTTAATACCTCTGTCTAATCCAATGAACTTCTATTCTTCCCTCCTAGCACCCTTATTATATGTTAGCATCCACATATGAAGGAGAACATTTGGCCTTTGGTTTTTTGGGGATTGACTTATTTCACTTAGCATGATTAGTTTCCAGTTCTGTCCATTTACCATCAAGTGCCATAATTTCATTATTCTTTATGGCGGAGTAATAGTCCATTGTGTGTATATATCACATTTTCTCTATACATTCTTCTGTGAAGGGCACCTAAGTTGGTACCATAGCTTAGCTATTGTGAATTAAGTGGCTATAAACATTGATATGGCTGTGTCAATGTGGTATGTTCATTTTAAGTCTTTTGGGAATATAACAAGGAATGGGATAACTGGGTCAAATGGTGGTTTGATTCCAAGTTTTCCTAGGAATATCCATATTGCTTTCCATAGTGGTTGTACAAATTTGTATTTCCACCAGTGAATCTTTTCCCCCACATCCTTTACAATATTTATTATTACTTGTATTTTTGATAATTGCCACTCTGACTGGAGTGAGATATTTTCACAGTGCAGTTTTAATTTGAATTTCTCTAATTGCTAGAGATGTTGATAAAGATTTCCCTAGAAAAATATAATGGATGCTTCTGGTCCACTACTGAAAAGCTCCAGATCATTAAACTTCTCAAGGGGGGTCCTCCACTTCACTATATCTAAATAGTCACCCTAAAACCTCTTACATTCTTCATCCAGTTTATGATATATTGGTATTAATAACTGTTTGGAGGCAGCCTATATCTATACCATAGCTAATGTGCAAGCTTGAGATGGAGTATGAAACCTTTTATAGATGTAACAGGAATCCATTCTCTACTTTTTGTGAGGTATTTTCAAGCAGCTCCAGGTGACTCGTGAAACAGTTAAACATAAACACATTAAAAATAAGTGAGAAAATAGATTGGAATGGATATACAGAGAAAGTAACTTTTTATTCTAAATGGAAATATCAGGAATGTCTTCCAGAAAAAGTGAGTTTTGAAACTCTCAAAGATGTGTAGGAATTTTATAGATAAGAGAACAGCATTTATAAAGTTCTTGGGATTAAAAAGAGCACAATATATTCAAAGAATGGCTGTGGATGGAGCACAGCATGTAGCTGTGGATTGTTTGATGAGGGTGTAAAGGTTAGTAAGGGATAGAATATGGACAGCTTTAATGCTAACTAACCTATGAAACTGGGATTTATATATAGGAGAACATCCAAGTGATTCATGAAGGGAAACAACGTGGTTACATTTGTATTTGGCAGAAATATCTCTGACTGAATGTGGAAGATGGCTTAGAATGTGTGAAACTAAAAGTATAGAGACCACTTATAGATTTGTTATAATTATTTCCAAGAAAATTTATTAAAAACATGATTTAAGGCAGCAACACTAGAAATGGAAGAAAGCAAATGATTTCCAAAGTCCAGTAGGAAGTGGAAATGACATTATATTAGCAATGATGATGACAGAGAATGAGGAGAGACTAGGATGATCATCAAGTTTATAATATTATTTTCTACATAAGTTGTGAAGCCATTAACCAAGAGAGGGTATTTGAAAGGAATACATGTCAATGAATGAACATGTATTTGATTTTAGACAGGCTAAGTTTAAGTCATTCATAGACCTCTAGTTTGTGGAGTTAGGACTGGCACTCAGAAGAGAGGTCAGAACTAGAGATAGATTTGAGTTACATGGCAGAGTATTAACTGATGCTATTGGAAAGGAAAAACATGCCCCAGGGAATGGGTGTGGAGAAGAGGGGTGAACTGTAAGACCCTGTACTCAGATTTTATTGAAAAATTTGTATTACTTAAGGAATTTGTATTTTAAGATTCGGTAATAAAAAGTAATCAAATAATTTTCATGTCCATTTGTGCTGATTTTATTTATTCTGTTGGTATCAGAACTAATGCTGAAATAAGTATTCAGTTCTATTTATAGATCTGTGTGAGTCAGGAAATCACACAATCTTTGTAAATTATAAAAGTCTGAAAACAGCCTTCCCAATATGTACTTTTCAGACCACAGGCACATGATGAGAGAGTTCTTGTCTTATAAAAGCAGAGTAAAAATAGAGTTTGAAAATAATTTAGATAGGTTATGAATTGATTCAACATTAGTGAATCCAGTTTGTTTAATGACATTTTCTATTTTATCCTCTTCAGATTGTATTTTATCTGTAGCTTTTTATAATAGAACTTCTTGTATTTGACTAGTATATGATCTATTCATATTAATGACTACATGTACAATTATGGTCATTTTAATTAAACAAGAAACATTCAATTTAATTATTCCATGGTTGACATACTCAAATCAAATTCTAGACTATTGCTTATTGTATTAAGTTACTGTAAAATTGTGTCTGCCAAAATCAGTTGTAAACAACCAGGTGATATGAACAGATTCTGACATGAATTGTTTTTAACATTCAACAGCAAATGAATACAACAGTTTTTCTACAACAGCCATAAGACATGTGCAAACCTTTTGTATTATAATGATATTTAAATCAGCATCTAAGATAGAGAAGATTAATCCAAAAATATTTTGTTAGTTTTAATGATAGCAAATGGATTCTTTGTTGGTTTATTTGTTTTTATGATGCCCTTTGGATTAAAGGCATTATCTGTGGCTGGGAGAGTGACTTATGAACTGAAAGGTCATAAAAAATGCTATTTCAAAGTTAAACACAATTGAAATATATTAGCAAAAACTCACTCCTTTTGGAATTGAATTTAAGAAGTCACTGAATGGTAAATTGCTTATACCTATGGAGAACAGAATTTAAATATAACAATAGATTTGTAGATGCTATTTACAAAATAATTTTATTTATTCAGTAATAAACACATTCATATGTTTTAGATAGTTATAGCACATTTTATTGTATATAACATATTCTTGAAGAAGACAGAGCCAGCAAATGCAGAGCCAATATACAAAGTCAGGTCAAAGACTGAAAAATGAATACATTTAGTCACCACTTGTATTTATGGTACTCCGAGGCTCTCACAGACTGTGGATACTCTGAGCTTATTTTTGTTAATTTCTTGATTTTTTTATGCATATGTGGTTCTCTGATTTATGTTTTCATAAATATCAGTAAAATCTTAAATTTCTAAAAGAAATAAAACTAAATACGCTGAGAATAAGTAAAGAAAACAAATAAAATCTCTCTCTCTCTCTCTCTCTCTCTCTCGCGCGCGCGCGCTCTCTCACACACACACATGCACACACACACACACACACACACACACACTGTCTTTTTTAAAACTGTGTCTGACATTTTGCCTGATATTATAGGGAACAATCAAAAAACAAACAGCTTTGATTGTGTAAGAAGTCAATGAAACTGAAACCTGAGTAAGCTAAATTTAGCCAGATGAGGTTGGAGAGGAAAGTGGAAATAGGCCACTGTGAGGAACAGGGTGAATTGGGCAGCCCAACACTGGGTTGTCAGTGCATTTGTAGAACTGAAGCACAATTAGGTTGGCTTCCCTTCTAGGGCTGCAAAAAATAAAAATCAATTCATCTGAAAACAGGGGTAATTTGACTTCTCCTTTTTGGATCATTTTTCTTTCTTTCTCTTGTCATATAACTCTGAAATTTCAAGAATTATGTTGGATTGGAGTTGAAAGATTGGACACCCTTGTCTTGTTTTTGATTTTAGCAGAAATGCTTTCAGGGTTCCCCGCTATATATTCAGTATGATATTGCCTGTGGGCTTACCTTTTATGTTGAGGTATGATTCTTCAGTGCTTAATATATTCAGGTATTTTACCAAGAAGGAATATTGAATTTTGTACAATGCTTTATCTACATCTGTTGATATATCCTATGATTTTTATTGTTAAGTCCACTTATGTTCTCTATTCCATTTATTGATTGGCATGTTAAATCATACTTGCATCCATGGGATACAACCAACTTGATCATGATATGTGATCTTTTTAATATGGCTTTTCTGTTAAATTTGATTTTCAAGTATTTCATTAAGGATTTTTGTCTTGTTGTTCATCAAGGATATTGTTCTATAGTTTACTTTTTTTGTCATATCCTTACCAGACTTTGGTAGCAGGGTATTACTGGCTTCATAGAATGAGTTTGGAATTGTTTGTTTCCTTTCTATTTTAGGGAAAGTTTTAAAGACCATGTATTATTTCTTTTTTAAAATTTGGTAAAATTCAGCAGTGAATCCATATAGTCCTGGACTTTTTTCTTTGCTTTGCAGAAAGAAATTTGTCTATTTCTTCTAGATTTTCCAATTTCCTATCTTATCATTTTTTCAAAGTGTTCTAATGAGCCTATGAATTTCAGTGGTATCTGTTTTGAAATAGTGTCCTGCTTTAACCTCTAATTTTATTTATTTCAATCCCCCACCCCCACTCCCACCCCTCTGTTAGTTTAGCTAAGGTTTTGTCAATTTTGTTTAACTTTTCAAACAACCAACTCCTTTTTTTCATTGGTCTTTTATATTGGTTTCTATTCTCTAACTTATTTCTGCCTTATTCTTATCATTTATTTCCTTCTAATAATTTTGCATTTAGTTTAGTTCTTGTTTTCTGAGACTTGAGATGCAGCATTGTTATTGTTACTTATTTGTTATCTCTGTTGTTTTTAATTTAGCTACTCATATATTCCCTTCTTAGAATTGCCTTTTTTTATTGCTGCATCTCACAGGTTCTGGTACATTGTGTTTCCATTTTTATTTGATTCTAGGAATATTTTATCCCCCCTCCATTTTTCAATGACTTACTATTTATTCAAAAAGTATATTTTTCAATTTCCATATATTTTTATCATTTCTATAGTTTTTCTTGCTGTTGATTTCTAGTCCATTCTTTCATAGTCTAATAAGATGCAAGAAATTATTTCATTAAAATTTTTTTTGTTAAAACTTGCTTTATTGTCTAATGTGATCTATTTTGAAAAAAAAAAGATCCATGTGTTGATGAGAAGCATGTAGATTCTTCAGCTATTGGATGAAATATTCTGTAGAAGTTTGTTAAACTCATTTGATCTGTTTGATCTTTCTTTGTTGATTTTTTTTGGTCTGGATGAATTGTTTGAGAATGGGATATTGAAGTCACATTGTCTTGGGGTCTGTCTATCCCTTAATGTTTAGTAGTGTTTGTTTTATAAAATTGGGTGCTCTCATGATTGCTGCATTTATGTTTATAATTGATTGTTCCTTTTATCAATATGTAGTGAGCATCTTTGTGTCTTCTGATTTTGACACAATGACAATTTTGTCAGATATGAGTAGAACTACTCATGCTTGCTTTAAATTCCACTTGCTTAGAATATCCTTTTCTATTCTTTCACTTTCAGTCTGTGTATGTCTTTGCTAATAGGCAAGTTTCTTATAAGCAGTGATTGTTGGGTCCTGTTTTTTAATCCAGTCAGCCTATCTTTTAATTAGAGAATTAAGATCATTTACATTCAGTATTATTACTAAAGATATGTACTTTTTCCCATCATTTTCTTGTGTTTCTTCTATTTGTTTTGAATACTCTATTAATTTTCCCCCCTCTTATTCATTGTAGAGGTTTGATAGTTTTTTGTATAAATGATCTTTCATTTTTTCCTACTTCTCATTTGCTTATTTACTATGCTAATGAGATTTATTCTTTCTTGTTCTCTCATGAGTATGATTTTTATTTTTCTTCCTCTGGGTATAGAATTTCCTAAAATATTTTTTTGTAATGTTGCTATAGTGGTCATGAATTCCCTTAGCTCATGCTTATCTTGTAGGGTCTTTTTTTCTTCTTTAATTTTGAATGATAACTTTACTTGATATAGTAATACAGGTTGGTGTTTATTTCCTTTTTGGATTTGAAATGTATCATTTGATGCCCTCCTGGCCTTTGGGATTTCTTTTCAGATCTGCTGTTATTTTGACGGATTTGCCTTTATCTGTGACTCGACACTTCTCTCTTCCAGCTTTTAATATTCTTTCTTTGTCAGCAATTTAACTAAAATCTATTGTGGAGAGGTTCTTTTCTGATTAAGTTTATTTGAGGTTTTTTTAAATTCTTCTTGTACCTGGATGTCCATGTCTTTTCCGAGATTTGGAAAATTTTCTGCTATTATTTCACTGAATAGGTTTTCCATGCCTTTACTTTGTAGCTCTTCTCCCTCATCTATTCCAATTATATTTAAGTTTTTTCTGATAATAGTGTCCCACAGATCTTATATGTTCTGTTCAATTTTTTCTTATTTTCTTCTTTATTACTGTATATATGTGATAATTCATCAGCCTTGTCTTTAAACCCTGATATTCTTTTTTCCACTTGATCTAGTCTGTCGGTAAGGTTTCAAGTCTGTTGTAGCTGTTTAATCTGACTTATTGAGAATTTTATTCCTAAGATTTCTGCTTTTCCAAATTCTTCATCTCCTTACTGAATTTCTTATTAATATCCTGCATTGTTCCTTAATTCCTCAATTGTTTTTCTGTATTCTCTTTAAATTAATTATTTTTTAAAAACTATGGTTTTAAATTCTTTATTCAGCTTTCATTCTCTTAAGTATCTTTGGAATCTGTTACAAAGATTTATTAATTTTTTAAAACATCAAATTGCCTTGTTTTTTCATATTGCTTGTGTTTCTATGCTGAGATTTGTGTATGTTTGGGGGAATATTTTGCCTCAATTTTAATATGAGGATCTTCTTAATGATACCTTCTTTGGATGATATAACTTGGGGTATTGGTTTGTTATGTAGGGTGAAGTTTAACTCCAATTGAACATTATAGTGTGATCTTTCTGTGGCTTCTCTAACTGTGATTTAGTATTTTTTAACACAATGTACTGTATTGGAGCCTGAGTATTCACTTTCTTTGTAGGTCTCACAATAGTGGAGTCCCTCTGGTAATCCAGGTTGGGATGGTGTAGACTGCAGAGTATGTGAGGTGTAGTGTCAGTGGTTACTATTATAATGGGAGTGGAAGCTGCATTAGTTTGTGGTGGTTTCCACAGGCACAGTTGAAATTGGTTGTTACTCAGGATTCTGATATTGTCTGCTGTAACTCTGGTGGAGGATCTGAAACACCTGCAAGTTTATGGCCCTCCTTTAAGTAGAAGTGACTTCCAGGAATGAATGAGATTGAGTTGTAGCAAGAGCGGGCTTATTTCTCTCAACAAACTTGGGAGTGTATCTCAAAGACAGAGCCACCTGCCCAATGTACATAAGTAAGATTCTGGATTTAATGCCCAGCTCAGGAAGAGAGAGAATGTGGAGCAGGGGAGAAGGGAGGAGGCAGGTAGGGAGAGGGGGGAAGGGGGAGAGAAAGAGAGAATAATAAAAGTAGATAAGAAACTAAAAAGTGGACAAAGAAGGGAGAAATTCTACACATAGAAATAAAAAGGGTAAAGGAAGAAAGAATTGAGAGGAAAAAATCTGAAGAATTTTTTTAAATGAAGTAAAAGTTAGAAAAATAATGATAATTAAAAAGAAACCATAACAGAAAAATAGAGAGTAAATTAAAGATATAACTTATTCTAATTAGTATCACATCCTTGTGGTTGTACATGATTAAAAGTTTCATATATTCATATATGTACATAAAAATTCTGTCCAATTCGTTCTACTGTCTTTCCTATTCCCATATGCCCTCTCTTCCCTTTTTCCCCTTTGTCTAATCCTATGAACTTCTGTTCTCCATTCTCCCCAACCCCTTATTATGTGTCAGCATCCACATATCAGAGAGAACATTCAGCCTTTGGTTTTTTGGGATTGACTTATTTCACTTAGCATGATAGTCTCCAGTTTCATCCATTTACCAGAAAATGCCATATATTCATTATTTTTTATGGATGAGTGATATTCCATTGTGTAAAGGTACATTTTCTTTATCCATTCTTCTGTTGAAGTGCACCTAGGTTGGTTTCATATCTTAGCTATTGTTAATTGAGCTGCTGTAAACATTTATACAACTGCATGCCTTTTGAATGCTGATTTTAAGTCCTTTGGATATATTCCAAGGAGTGGGATAACTGGGTCAAATGGTGGTTCCATTCCAGTTTTTCTGAGGAATCTCCATACTGCTTTCCATAGTGGCTACACCTATTTGCATTCCCACTGGCAATGTATGAGTGAACCTTTTTCCCTACATCCTCACCAACATTTATTATTACTTGTATTCTTGATAATCGCCATTCTGACTAGAGTGAGATGGATCATCTTCTATCAGTACAGTTTTAATTTGCATTTCTCTAATTGTTAGAGATGTTGAATATATTTTCATGTATTTGTTGATTGATTATATTTCTTCCTCTGTGTAGTTCCTGTTCAGTACCTTAGCCTATATATTGATTGGATTTTTGTTTTTTCTGGTGTTAAGTTTTTTAGTTCTTTGGAGATTAATAATCTCTCTGAGGTACAGGTGGGAAAGATTTTCTCCAATTCTGTAAATTCTCTCTTTATATTCTTGGTTGTTTCCTTTGCTGTGAAGAAGCTTTTTAATTTGAATTCATCTAATTTATTGATTCTTGATTTTACTTCTTGTGTTTTGGAGTCTTGTTGAGGAGGTCTTTTCCTAAGGCTACATGAGGGAGAGTTGGTCCTACATTTTCTTCCAGTATGCACAGGGTCTCTGGGCTAGTGCCTAGGTCCTTGAATCACATTAAGTTGGTTTTTGTGCAGTGTGAGAGAGAGGGATTAAATTTTCTTCTATCATAAATGGATTTCCAGTTTTCCAAGTATCATTTGTTGAAGAGGCTATCTTTACTCCAATGTATGTTTATGGCACCTTTATCTAGTATGAGATAACTGTAGTCATGGGGGTTTGTCTTTGTGTCGTCTATTCTGTACCATTCGTCTACATGTCTGCTTTGGCGCCAGTATTATATCATGCTGTTTTTGTTATTGTAGCTCTACAGTATAAGTTAAGGTCTGGTATTGTTATACCTTCTGCTTCACTTTTCTCACTGAAGATTGCCTTAGCTATTCTGGGCTTTTTTTTTTTCCAAATGAATTTCATGACTGCTTTTTCTATTTCTATGAAGAACATCATTGGAATTTTAGTAGGAATTGCATTAAATCTGTATAGCACTTCTGCTGGCTGGCCATTTTGATTTTATTAATACTACCTAACAAAAAAGGCATGGGAGAACTTTCCATCTTCTAATGTTGTCTTATATTTCATTATTTAGTGTTCTGTACGTTTCATTGTACAGGTCTTTCACTTCTTTTGTTTGATTGATTCCAAAGTTTTTTTCTTAGGATTTTTCACATTCTTTTACCTTCAGTCTGTGGATGTTTTTGCCTTTGAGGTGAGTTTCTTGGAGACAGCATATTGTTGGGTCTTATTTTTTAATTCAATCTGCCAGTCTTTGTCTTTTGATTGATGAGTTTAAGCCATTTAAATTCAATGTTATTATTAAGATATGAATTTTATTTCCTGTCATTTTGATTTATATCTGGTTTTTAATTTGAATTAGTTCCCCATTTGATTGACTATTCTTCTAAGTGTAGTTCCTTCCTTTGCTGGTTCTCAATTTTATTTTTCATGAAATATTGATCATGTTTTCTAGTGTACGCTTTCTTGTGAATTCTTTATTTTTTGCTTATCACAAAAGGTTTTTATTTCATTGTCAATTCTGAAGCTTAGTTTTGCTGTTTTGTATTCTTGTTTGGCAACCATTTTCTTTCAGAACTTGATATATATATATATATTATTCCAAGACCTCTAGCTTTGAGGGTCTGAGTTGAGAAATTGGCTGAGATCTTGATTGGTTTCCCTATAAATGTGAATGGTCATGTTTTTCTAGCAAGCTTTAAAATTCTATTCTTATTCTGTATGTTGGGCATTTTCATAATAATGTACCTTAGTGTGGGTCTGTTATAATTTCGTGTATTTGGGGCCCTGTATGCCTCCTGTACTTGATTTTCCATTTCATTATTAAGATTTGGGAAATTTTCAGATATGATTTCTTTGAAAATATTACACATTCCTTTGTTTTGTATCTCCAAGCTTTTTTCTATCATAATAATTCCTAAGTTTGGTCTTTTCATGTTGTTCCATATTTCTTGGATGTTTTGTTCATGGTCTCTTAGTATCTTTTCTTCATGGTCAACTTTATTTTCAGAATTATATCTTTTGTTTTCATTGCCTGAAACTCTGTCTTTTAAGTGCTCTAGTCTGTATTTAGTGTAGATGCTTTTCAATGAATTTTTAATTTGGCTTATTGATTTTTGTTTGTTTGTTTGTTTTGAGTATCTCTGTCTTTTTTTTAGAATCTCTCTCTCTGTAATAAAGTGATCTTTTGCTTCCTGTATTTTCTCCCCAAAGTTACTCCTTACATCATCTTTCCTTGCAGATCAATTTAACTATGTACATTCTAAACTCCTTTGATGATATTTCTTCTACCATGGTCTCTATGGATTCTTTTATTGAATTATATTGGTTTGTTTTGGGCAGTTTTTTCCCTTGCTTTTTTCATGTTGTTTGTGTATCTTCTCATTTAACATTATGGTTTTGACTCTACTTGAGTAGAGTTTTTTTTTCCCTGTGAAATTACAGTGTTCCTGAAAGTTTCCAGTACTTCACAGTTTAGGGAAGACAGATAATAACAAAAGCCAATACAAACAATTTTTACAGCATTAAACCAAATAGTTTCTTCTTTGGAATCTATTATGTTAATTGTCACAATAAACAAATGATGTGATCAGTTATTGCCCATGATAAAAACAGTAAGCTTACTTAAGCGTTTACATTTTAAATTGTGAACAGAGATAGAAAATAAGTAATGTAGGAAGTGATGATTGTGAAGAAAGAGAAGAGAAAATAGAAGTAAAATAGGAAGAGTGATAATCAATAAAGATTGGCTATTAACAGAGGAAAAGAGAGAAAGAGAATCAAGGGAAAGATATGAGAGAAAAAAGTGTATAAAATTTAAAAAAAAATAATTTAAAAAACAAGTAAAAGAGCACAAGAACAAAACTGATATATTCCAATCAAATATCTTAGTCTTCATAATACTAATTGATGAGAAATAACTGCCTTCAAAAAATGCTAGGAATGAAAAAAAAAGAAACAGATATGAATATGCTTGTCCATGAACCATTAAGGTCACAACTGAACATAGAGTCAGATGGAGATGGTGATGGAGTTGGAGAAGGAGAAGGAGAAGGAAAAAAAGGTTCTTGATGAAAAGTTAAATAATTTTTTCTGTTGAATTTTAAAAGATTTTTGGCTTCCCTTCTCAGATGTGTTAGGTGGGATTGCTGAAGTATGAAGGGAAATCCTGTAGGCAAGACTCCTGGGGACAGTTTAGGCTCTTCTTTGAGTGGCATATTGGTCTAAACATTTTAAATCAGCATACCTCCCAGGCTGGGTAGTGCTGGACCATGGCTGGGAGACCATCCCCCAGAAAAACCTCTGGGTTTCACTCATGAAGTGGAGGGTCCAATTCTTTTCCCTCTTAGTCACTCATGAACTTTGTGTTTAGACTTTTGGGTTCAGGTTATGTACTCAATCAATTTCTCTGCTCCCCTTTTGAATTCTAGCCAAGCTTGTCTTTCCCAGCCAGGCATGACTCTCCCAGTCAATCTTTCAAGGAGTCATTCTGGAACAAAAGGGGTGAAGCCAAGCATGTTTCCTCCATCAGTTTTTCCCTTTGTAAACCCCTTTCAATGCTCGATTTTCTCCTGATCACTTAGGTACACACTATTCTGTGTAGTATGGGTTTGCCAAAACTGTTTTTCAGCTTAGGCACAGTTGTCGGGATTCATTTTCCCCAGCTGCTGTTCCCCCACACTGGAGCTAAAATATAGTTCCTTCTTCTGATTTCCCTAGTAGCCAAGAGAGATGCAGCTTTTTTCCCACAAAATAATGTTGTACAGGACACCTTTCTGTTTAGTTGGGTGGTGCTTGTGATCTCTCTGTATCCAGACCTCCTTCAGATCTTCTTGCTGAGAAACTGCATGTCTGAATACTTGGTTTCATGCTGAGAGCAACCAGGGAATCAACTTTCTCTAATCCACCATTTTGAATCCTTCTCCTCACTCTTACATTTTATTTATTTTTTTTTTAAAAATAAATGACAGCAAAATGCATTACAATTCTTATTACACATATGCAGCACAATTTTTCATATCTCTGGTTGTATATAAAGTATGTTGACATCAATTCATGTCTTCATACAGGTGCTTTGGATAATGATGTTCATCACATTCCACCATCCTTGCTAATCCCCTGCCCACTCCTTTTCTGTCCTACCCCTCTGCCCCATCTAGAATTCATCTATTCCTCCCATGCTCCCCTTCCCTAACCCAGTATAGTCAGCCTTCTTATATCAGAGAAAACATTTGGCATTTGTGTTTTGGGGATTAGCTAACTTTACTTAGTATTGTCTTTTACAATGCCATCCATTTACCTGCAAATGCCATGATTTTGTTCTTTTTTATTGCTGAGTAAAATTCCATTGTGTGTATATGCTATATTTTTTATCCATTCATCCACTGAAGGGCATCTAGGTTGGCTCCACCGTTTAGCTATTGTGAATTGTGGTGCTATAAACATTGAAGTAGCTGTGTCCCTGTAGTATGCTGGTTTTAAGTCTTTTCGGTAAAGACCGAGGAGAGGGATAGCTGGGTCAAACGAGCAGAACATTTAAGAAATATGGGATAGCGTAAAAAGACCAAATTTAAGAGTTATTGGGATAGAGGAAGGCATAGAAGTCTAAACCAAGGAATAAACAATCTATTCCATGAAATAATATCAGAAAACTTTCCAAACATGAAGAATGAATTGGAAATCCAAATTCAAGATGCCTAAAGGACACCAAATGTACAAAATCACAACAGATCTGTACCAAGTCACATTATAATAAAAATGCCCAACATACAGAATATGGAGAGAATTTTAAAAGCCTTGAGAGAAAGGAATCAGCCTAAATATAGGGGAAAACCAATTAGGATAACAGTAGAGTTTTCAACATAGACCCTGAAAGCTAGAAGATCCTGGAACAGCATATATCAAGCTCTGAAAGAAAATGGGTGCCAACCAAGAATCTTGTATCCAGAAAAATTAAGCTTTATATTTGAAGATGAAATAAAAATCTTCCATGATAAACAAAAGTTAAAAGAATTTATAGCTAGAAAACCAGGACTACAAAACATCCTTGGCAAAATATTCCATGAAGAGGAAATGAAAAACAACAATGAAAATCAGCAGTGGGAGGTAGGTACCCTAAAGGAAAAACTAATCAAAGAAGAAAATCAAGTCAAGTTAAATAACAAAAATAAACAAATGTGGCTGGAAATACATTGATGAGTCTCCATAATAACCCTGAATGTTAATGGCTTAAACTCACCAATCAAAAGACATAGGCTAGTAGACCCAATAATATGCTGCCTACCAGAGACTCATCTGATAGGAAAAGACATACACAGACTGAAGGTAAAATGTTGGGACAAATCATATCACTCACATGGACTGAGGAAGCAAGCAGGGATTTCCATTCTCGTATCAAATAAAGTAGACTTCAAGCCAAAGTTAATCAAAAGGGATAAAGATGGTCACTTTTACATTTTAAATGTTGTCTATTTTGTTTGCCAAGTTCAACCTGGGAGGACAACCATTAAGGTATTGCCAATCACTAACACCTTTTAGTTACAAGGGTATGACTTATTGTGTTCTTTTACTTAACAACAGGTAAAATAACCCATGGAAACATGAGGACAAATAGGACATGATCCTTCACAGTTTTAGAAGGTATTCTAGTGGCGTATTAAAAGGGAAAAAGGGTTGAGGATTAAGAAGGATAAGAGTTTTTGTTTTGGTGATTAGTTGCTTTGGGCATGAATACTAGGGATATAGATGAATGAAAGTTATCCAAAACATTCCCTCTCATGCATCTGAGTTATTCTGCATCTCTGAAACTGTAGTGAGTCATAAATTTTGAGTTCTAAAATCAAATGAGACCTGGTAGAGCATCTTAAGTGTTCACATTATATGAAACAAAGCAGAGCCAATTGGCAAACATCTCATATTAATTCTGCAAAAAAATTATTGCCATGAAAAGTGTTTTCCCAGCCATATGATAAATCATAAGTAACAATGAATGATCTGTTATTTCTAATTTCGCATGTATACAAAATCATTGGTTTTTCCTCTTCATTTAGTGTTCTGAACTGTTTTCAAGAACATTCAACTATTTGTATGTTACTTTGGACTGTATTTTTGGGTGAACTTTTCAAAAGGTCTTAAAACTCCTCAATAATAAATAAATTATCATGTCATAAGCATGGATTTTATAGTAAAGTCTTAGAAATAAGAAAGATTCTTGCAAATCTGAACAACAATATGCAGCATAAAAAGAATAAATAGTTCATTGCATAACAGTGGAACAGTGAATATCCCCAAAGCCTCCTTCCATGGAGTTACCCAGCCCTAAATAAAAAATCTATTTTATTCAATTATGCTTTATTTTAAAAAACTGTAATCCTCTCAGTAAGACCTTCATGAAAATTTCTGGGATTGTCCACAATAGGAACTCAGAAAATCAATAAGATTTTTAACAAATAAAAAAGTTATTGGTCACATTTATATGACCAAAAGATTAGGCCTTTTGGTGATTCAGGTTGAGCAACTCTAATCCAAAAATCTGAAATCTGAAATCTGAAATGTTTTGAAATTAGTTTTGGATTTCAGAGCATTTCAGGTTTTGTATTTTCAGATTATAGATGTTCAACTGGTAAAGTCTATCCAAATATTCCAAGATCAAAATCTCTGAAATCTGAAACACTTCTGATTTCAGGGTTACTCAACTTGTATTTAGTTAAATGTGGAGGGTGATCAAGTAAACCAAATACTCTTCTTTCTTACAGCAACACTCTAGTCACAAGGTGTGAACTTCTTTTCTGCAAATCCATGGAAGACAGTGTATCTTGATCCAATGACCAGATTACTCTTGTCAACAATGCTTTCTATAAGTACACCCATGCATGTAGCCGAAGACTTCAATGTCAATTACCAAAACAGCATTACCAATATCTCATGTAAAATAAAATCATTCTCCTTTTCAGACTCAATCAATACTACATTTAATCTCTCATCTCCCTGACCCATATTTTATGCTATATCCAAATCTTTCTTAAATAATTTGATCTCTTCTGTCTTCAGAGCATGAATACTAACTTAATTATAAACAAGGGTATCGAGTATACACTTGGAAGCTATCCATTAGTATCTTAAGAAGTTACAAAAAGAGTTTATTTTAGAAAAGATGAAATAGGTAGCTAATTAAACATGAAGTCAGCAGGATAAAATATCCTAATGTTCCTAAAAGCAGAATTTGTTTGGTAAGCCTCCTTCCCTGTTTTCTGAAGTTAGATTACATTGTAATTTTTGTTTTTTATACATTGTCCTAATTCTCTATTGTCAAATTTCTCTACTGTCTAATTTCTCTACACACAATTATTTCACTTATGTCTTATGTCTTTTTGAGTTGATAATCTGTCCTAATGAATAAAACAGTATATTTTAAAACAAAGAATCCATGACAAAGAAAGAAAACTAATTAAAACATCCATCAGCTAGTGTGACCTTTTTCAATTCTGTAGAGAAGGGGTAGCAGTTATTATTTAATTAAAACTCATGAATTAATTATTTGAAAGTCTTTCCTAAACCATTTCCATGGATATAAGAAATAAAACTTTAAAATATCATCAAGATAATTATCTAATTATAAACATAATTTGATGATAAACATAAAGTCTATCTGAAACAATGATTTAATGAAATAAATGGCTAGATTTGACAACAAAAATATTAACAGGATATAAACAGGATGTTAATTAATTAATATTTCTTTTTAACTTGTATTTTGATTAACAATTTTAAGAATGACACACTCAATATGGACTAAATTCTATAATGCCCACTTGATGGTTCTTAATGCTCTTAAGTTTGAGGCAAGTCAGTATCCAACTTGTTCCATATAATCTAGAAATTCTTAAACTATTTCAAAGATTCATTTTTGAAATCCTTTGTTCATCACCTTTGTGTCTAAAAAAAGCTTTTACCCCACACCCTTTAGAATCCAACTTTGTTGATTACCTGTAAGATATTATGCTATTTTAAGTTTCTGAACTGTTTACTCTTCTTGCCAGTAGTTGAGCATTTATTATACCTTATTGATTCATTTATTGGCTATGTCACTGAAGTTCTTATCATGTCTGATTATTTGTAAATGTCTTAATAGAATAAAACTTTTTGTTACATGTATAAAATAAGGATTACAATAAAAGTTTAAAGTAAGATTAATAAACAAGTCCTAGAATAGTTAGGCCGTCTCCAGGTATCTTAAACATGAAACGTTTTTCTGTTATTCCATACATTTCCAAACATGCTGCAGAGGATGGATAATGTGTTAAAGACAAGCTTAACAGTACTAAGAAATTCTGTTTCCACTTTTACAATTTTTTTCCTGTTTAAGAAGTCTAAGAACATGCTGATACTGATCAACAAACAATTGGTGAGCTTTATGAACATCAGCATTTCAAAATAGTTATACACAGGAATTAAAAATTTCAGCATAGCAAATTTTAATAAATATGAAATTAAACAATGTTAAAATAATAAAGAAAAAATATATAAATCTATTAATACTTAGAAATACATGAAAATGAATATTTTGTGAAATTTCTTATATTAAAATACATTTAAGTTTTTAAAATGAATGATGTCAAACTAAATAATATTTGAATTTATCTCAATGTAGCAAATATTGATGTTTTGAAAAAGTGATCAAAGTATTTTATCTCATTAATGACAAATTTTAAAATAATATTATTTTGTATTTTGATTACATTCATTCCCTTAGGATTTTTTATGAGGAAGAATTTTTTTTGTCATTTTATACTTTTTATTTGAAAAATGTATCAGTTAATATCAGTTTTTTTTAATGAATAATAGAAGTTTAGGCTAATTACTTAGTGTGTTTCAGTAATTTCATGTCACTTTTTTAAGGATATAAAGTAATTTTTATCAAGGCAAGATTGCTTTATGTGGTATTTTAGTCTACATCATTCACTTTTGTATGTTTTTTTGACATTCAAAGAATTTATCTCCAGTCTATGCAAAAATGAGTTGCTATATTTAGCTATATTGAAAGAAAAAGGGAATTGAAGATTCCAAATAAATTTTAGAAAAATAGCAGCTAAATCTGCATATTTTTGCAGAGAACCCATGGAAACATGAGGACAAATAGGACATGATCCTTCACAGTTTTAGAAGGTATTCTAGTGGCATATTAAAAGGGAAAAGGGGCTGAGAATTAAGAAGGATAAGAGTTGTTGTTTGGTGATTAGTTGCTTTGGGCATGAATACTAGGGATATAGATGAATGAAAGTTATCCAAAACATTCCCTCTCATGCATCTGAGTTATTCTGCATCTCTGAAACTGTAGTGAGTCATAAATTTTGAGTTCTAAAATCAAATGAGACCTGGTAGAGCATCTTAAGTGTTCACATTATATGAAACAAAGCAGAGCCAATTGGCAAACATCTCATATTAATTCTACAAAAAAAAATTATTGCCATGAAAAGTGTTTTCCCAGCCATATAATAAATCATAAGTAACAATGAATGATCTGTTATTTCTAATTTCGCATGTATACAAAATCATTGGTTTTTCCTCTTCATTTAGTGTCCTCAACTGTTTTCAAGAACATGAAACTATATATATGTTACTTTGGTCTGTATTTTTGGGTGAACTTTTCAAAAGGTCTTAAAACTCCTCAATAATAAATAAATTATCATGTCATAAACATGGATTTTATAGTAAAGTCTTAGAAATGAGAAAGAATATTTAGTTAAAGCAATGTGTCAGTTTCTTTTACTATTTTACTTAAAAATATCAGCAATTTTAGTAAATTTTTAATGAAATCTGAAATCAAACCCTTACTGGTAGTTTATTTTTTAAATGCTTAGTAGTGTTGCCTGGTTGTGTAATTATGTAATTCCATATTGTCCTGTTATTTTTATTTTGGGTAAGAACAAAACCACATACAAATTGTATATTCCAAGGAAACAGCATTGGGAATCAACAGCTGTGATAATAGTTTTCCCGGAATCTGTCACTCAGCAGCTGACTAAGCTTAGGTACCCAGTTGACCTCATTTTCTATATTTGCACATGGAAAATTTATGCAAAACTAACACTGATGGTCTGTTCTTATCAATCTTCATAATAGTACTACAAAGCTGGGCATCGTATACCCATTTTATAGTCAAAGAAACTAAATCTCAGAAAGTTATGCAACTTGCCCAAGGACATGAAGCTAATGAACGATTAATGCTGAGGTTACAAACTTTTTGTTGTTGTTGTTGCTGCTGCTACTAAAAGATCTGTCAAGAGGAGGAAAATTTTATTTTGGCTCATGATTTCAGAGGTTCTGTCCATGGTGAGCTGACCTGTAGCTCTGGTCCCAGAGATGAGGCAGATGAGGCAGAACCTCATGGAGGAAGCCTTTGGAGGTGGAAAGCAGCCAGTACATGGCAACAGAGAGAGCTCTACTCACCGAGAACAAACTATACCTACCTACAGTTTCCCAGTTAATCTGAATTAATGGATGAATCTACTGAGTAGCTAAACCTCTCATAATCTAATCATTTTACCCCTGAAAATTCTTTCATTGTCTCATATCTTAGCTTTTAGGGGACATCACATCTGCAAACCATAATACAAACCATCTAGATATAAAGTCTGTGTGTTTTAGTCCATGAATTTATAGTTCTCTGAATTACTTATATTACACATGGAAAGTTTCTGTCCTGACCATATCTCTCTGTTTTTTTATACAGCCCCCATTTTAATGTTTGAAAAATTTTCTGAAAATCTAAAACTGACTTTAACTGATCACATTTTTGACAATTGTTCCTTGATAAATTTCTCTAAATGTTGAGTTTTCTTTATTTCATGACAGTTTGTAAGATAAATGAACTGCATGCATTCTTTCAGACTGGATGTAGTCTATTCCTATCTATATATAATTATTAAAATTACTGAAAAACAGTGTCCCCATACCTCTCAATGTTAAAAAACTCTTCAGCATCACATTTTACACTCGGTTTCTAATCTATATTATATATTTCCAGGTGTTTATCAGGTTTCATCAGAAGTCTCTCTGTCCATGGATTTCTTTATAGAAATAAAATATTTAAAATAAAAACTATACCTCATGAGTATTTCCTGCTAGTGTGTCTTATTCTTTTTGTAAACGATATAAATTGGTAGTGTCTTTGTTTAATACCTAAACCAATGATAGTTTATCCTTTTCAGAATATAATTCCATTGCTATCTCACATTTTCTTTTAGATTTTGAGTTTAAACTATGTAAAAATGTATTCATGCTTCGAGATTTCTTTTGTAGTAGAAATAAAGTTAAAATGCTGCAAGGTCAAGTCAGCTACAATCAAAAGCAGCTGCAATGCTTTAGCAAGATATACATTAATTTCCCCAGAGATTAAAAATGCTTAATAGTTATAAATGAAGTAGTTAGTTCCTTTAGAATCAGGGAAATAATAAGAAACCATTTTAATTATTTTTAAAAATTCAGCCTTCAGCATTCTCATTTTATTACTTCCAGTGACTTAGCCTCCTTTGGGAGGTAATATCCTAGGCAAATCTTATGGAAACTACATCTGTGCTTCATCTTGTTCCTCCATAGTTTGTATGAAAGGATTATGGAATTTACAAATTGACCTTGACATAATTTGATAGAATTAGCATATTATGATTAACCTTTTCTTTGTTCTACAGATTTGACATCTGTCTTATAAACCTTTATAAGTCATCCCTGAAAGTTTAAGAAGGTGGGGTAGGAATGGAGTGAGGTAAAATATGCTCACCTGTAGCATAAAACTGAAATTATATTAGGTTCTGTGTATGCTAAACCAGAGAGTTAGACTCAACATTAGCTCCCCAGCTTTACATTCATCTGACAGTATTGGAATACAATAATTGATAATTTTTATTCATTAAAACAAATAAAATTTGATATTAAAATATTACTTGAAAGAAAGGTTTAGACTTTTTGCATCAATAGTACATAATGGTAAAATTTTCTAACAGTTGAGTTGACACATTTTAAGTTTTTTTAGTCGTAGATGAACACAATACCTTTGTTTATTTTTATGTAGTGCTGAGGATTGAACCCAGTGCCTCACATGTGCGAGGTAAGCACTGTACAGCTGAGCCACAACCCCAGGCCCCCCGACACATTTTAGTTTTTAAAAATTGATTTATTAAAAATATGTTGAACAACAATGTATAACTATAAGCTGTTTCAGAGAAATTAAAGTATTTCTAGGTTTAGAAAATCTAAAACCCAAATATTTTCTCTTCTCCAGAAGAAACCATTATCAGCTTAGTATACGTCCTCTAAACCTTTGTTTACACACACACACACAATATATAGTATAATTTTATGTATATTTTACATAAATAGTATCATAGTATATATTGTTGATCATCTTTCAAGAAAGATTTTCAAGTGTTTCCCATTTAATAACTCTAGTTAAAAGTAGTTCCATGCCACCATTTCTATTTCAGCAAACTGTGAAAAAAATGACATTTTTTCTTGACCTCTGTTATTTTTGCTCATTATTTCCCTCATCCTTCTTCATATTCCAATTCTTCCTCTCTTCCATACACACTGCTAGTATTTCTTATTCTTTCTATTCTTCTTCAATTAAATTTAAAACAACTTACATTAATGCTTGGCACCAGCTATAAAAAAAAGACTTTGTTATACTTAAAAGAACTTCTAATAACCGGTGAGACAGTGGTGAAAATATTTTGAGGAACATGAGGCCTCTTCTGTGTCCTTGAGTCCCACTTATTAAAGGGTTCCTGCTCAATCTGTGAGGCCATGAAGCCAGCTCTGCCAAGGAATATTGTGAAAGCAAAAAGTATAGGTTTATGATATACCTTACATTTGATTATGAAATAGCTTGTCTGAGTTCTAATTTATAAACTGAAATTATGGGCTTCTCTGTTGAGCCAGGAGCAAGGTTAAGCAAATGTTAAGAGTTCTCCACATTTCCAGTTGAAAAGGAGAACAGGTTATTTACTCTGAGAACATATACAAAATCATGCACTATTAGTGTTGTTGTTATATGGTAGTGATGGCTGTAACACAGATACAGAGCCTACAGGCTCTGAAACTATCAGAAACTGCTGCAGGATAGAAGAAACCACTGTATCACACAGCACATCCATAACCCAGAGAAGAAACTGCTGGGTCCCTTCCAGGTTTTGGGCTCTTCTGTGGTCATTTTGGATTCCAGCATGAAACATTTTGACAGCTAGCAACATGGACTTTTGTAGTATTTAGATTCATCATCCTGATGTTGCTTTCTGGCTTAAAGAATATATATGTACTTATTAAGAACTAGGCATGATGGTAGCCATTTTGTATACTTTGTGCTTAATAATCCTGTCAGATTTAATTAAGTAAATATTAGAATACTCATTCTATGGGTGAGGCAATTGAAGTTTAGTGCTGCCTAAACTGGTTGTTTCATAATTCATACTGAGATGGACTTAACTCCAAAAGTCCATATTTTCCACTACATCCTGTAGCTCTTTTTCATGACCCTATGTTTAATCAATATTGCATAGGATATTTTATAAGCAGTTTTATATGATATTGTGGATTTTAAGTCTTAGTATCATTGTTTTGAAAGTTTAAAACACAAGCCATAGAGTGTTCATAATTAGATATACTTTGCAAACACAGTTTGCCATTTTAGAAATTCTGCCAGTCAAAACTCACTTAAACACTTGAAGATAGAAATTTTCTTTTCATTGAATTATCTACTAGCTAACATGACTAATATCAATAAGCACTTGAATAATCAAGTCTGTTCACTGATTAAACTTGTTTCTCACTCTCAAATTTTAAAGTAGTAAAAATCCTGAGTCCTATGAGGGATTACATGAAGCATTTTTATGGGTAAAACGCACTATCAGAGGTTGGTTGTTTGTTCAATATATAATATATTCTCATGTTTTGACTTTATAGTATTTTTATTGTTGCAAAATCAATTGTTATTACCTCAAGTAATTTTCCTGTTAAGATATTTGTATGAGATGACATTTATGTATACCTTTTATATTGCATTAAATGAAAACACAGGGATCCCAGAATGACCTGTTTTTGTGTTTATATTCTTAATCAATGTATTTACTCTGTATTGATACTTGAATTCATTGAAGCAAAATTTGTTATTAAGAGATAAGATTAACTTTGGTATTTTATATCTTGTTTCAATTCTAAGCATTTTGTTACAGGAATTTAACAAGTATCTTTTTTTTATTGGTTGTTCAAAACATTATAAAGCTATTGACATATCATATTTCATACATTAGATTCAAGTTGGTTATGAACTCCCAATTTTACCCCAAATACAGATTGCAGAATCACATCGGTTACACATCCACATTTTTACATAATGCCCTATTAGTAACTGTTGTATTCTGCTACCTTTCCTATCCTCTACTATCCCCCCTCCCTCCCCTCCCATCTTCTCTC
>NW_026000048.1:13533103-13571711 GCF_001458135.2 Marmota marmota marmota | reverse complement strand
CCCTGGCCTCCGCAGCTCTTCAGCCCGGTGCCCGGCCCCTGGGGCCCAAGCGGCTGCCGCCGCGGCTCTCCGTCCCCCTCCTCCGGAGCACGGGTCCCCTGGCAGGGGGGTGCAGAACAACCCCAGAGCAGGCTCTGCCCGAAGGTGCAGCGGCAAACAGGCCACGGAGGCGCTCGAGGCTGCAGTCCAGCCTTCGGAGGACAGGGCTCGGCACGCAGCCCAGCTCCAACCTCTAGGTGCGGCTGCCAGACAATGTATACAGAGCCATCAAGACAGCAAGCAGAAAGCAAATGGCGGCTCCCGCGGAGTGGATTTTCGGCACAGAAACCGCAGCCCCGCCAACAATCCCAATCCACAAACTCTCCCCGTATAAAAAATATTCAAAAAAAAAAAAAAAGAAAAAAAGGCGGGGCGCACTGAGCTTTCTTTGCCTCGGGTACTTACAATCCACTGCTGATTACACACTCAGCTTCTCTGCCTGGAGCGAAGCGAAAGAGGAAGCAGATGGGAGCAAAGCGCCCGCGGCTCTGAGCAACCAAGCTTCCGGGAGCCAAGCGTCTCTTTTTCGATCTCTTTGTTCTTCCTCCTGCTTGGCAAAGTGGTTCGCTACAGATTAACGGTGAAAGGAGCTCTAACAGACTGTGCAAAATCTCTATTAAAGCCGCTGCTCTGAGCGCCACGCTCAGCACTTCAGCAACCCCCGTACGCAGCGGCCATCTTCCTTAACAAGTATCTTAAGGTCATTATACATATTTATGTTTAGAAAACTAAACAAAAATTCAGGAGAGTTTATTTGAAAATTAAGTCTTTTGAATTTTGACTACTGAATAACATTTAAGCATGTATACCATGTGAGATACTTAGGTTATTTAATGTGATTCATATTATTCACAGTGGAGCCATATTAGTGATTTGGGGGAATTCTATATTAACCATTGTGGGAGATGTACCATTTAGATTTTAAGACCTTATGTATGTGCTTATTTATCCACCAAAACTATCCTGTGGGTATTTTTCAAGTGGTTTAGGGTTGGCAGTTGATATGTACTTGTGGCTGATATTTCAGAAATATAGATAATATCTGTGTGTATGAATTTCTTGGATTAAAAGAATTATCAAAGCAGTGTTATAAGCTGATTAGCCTACTCTGTGATTCAAATTTATAGAATGAAATCCCATGAAGTCACTGGCAGCATCATTAATCTACCATCACTTTCATAGTTGTTTGCATGTTTCTATTATTTATCCACTTGACTGCTAGATAATTGTCATTTATTTATATAATTTTCACCCATAAATGTTGTTCTAATGGATGGGGAATTTTCAAAATAGAATAAATTCTTTTATGTCTAAAAACTTAACAATGACATTTTTATTATGTTTTATAGAGCATCAGAGCATCGGGCCTTATCCTGTTGGAAACAATCCTTTTTGGATCTCTGCTTCTATACTTTCCGGTAAGTAACAATTATATTTTAAAAGTAGCCATTTTTTCTTGTGCTGGTATTGTATGTGTGTGTATTAGCCAGCTTTTCATTGTGGTGACCCATATACCTAAAAAGAATGGCTTACAGGAAGAAAAGATTACTTGAAGCTCATGATTTCAGAAGTCTCAGTCCATTGTCAGCTGATTCCATTACTCTGAACCCAAGATGAGGCAGAATCTCAGGAGGGAAGAGCATGGCAGAGGAAAGCTGTTCAATCATGGCAGCTTGGAGGCAGAAGCATGAGCTACGAAGAAATATGGTCCAAGGACCTAGTGACCTGCTTTCTACATGCATGCCTTACTTACCTACAGTCACAATTCAGTAGTCTATTCACATTATTAATTCATAAAATGGATTAACCCATTGATGAGGTTACAGCTCTCATAATCCAGTCTTTTAACTCCTGAACATTGCTATAGTGCCTAACATATGAGCTCTGGGGTGAACAATTTTATATTCAAATTGTAACAATGTGTGTTCACACATGCACACACATACAAATGTATATGTGTATTGTTTATGTATAAATGTGCATATATTATACATAAATATCTACAAATATATTATATATAATGCGTATATTATACATAAATAATATTTTTGGCATATGTCCACACACATATATACATACTTATATACACATATGCTGTAAATTCCTTATTTATATACACATACCCATATGTATTATAAGAGCTTTACAGATATTTACATCCTGACTTAACATTTGGGTGACCTTAGACAAGTCACCTATCATTTATAAAGCTTAGTTTCCTTTCCTAAAATGGAACTACTTATACTTTTATTTCATGTTTGTGAGGAAAATTAAATGTTTACGTAAGATAATATATGAAAGGAATATTTTGTATAAGGCTTAATATGTACCATAAGTTCCATGATAGTGCATGCCTATAATCTCAGCAGCCTGGAAGATTGAGGCAGGAGAATCAGAAGTTCAAAGCCAGCCTCAGCAACTTAGCAAGGCCCTAAGCAACTTAGTGAGTCCCTGTCTCTAAATAAAATACAAAAAAAAGGGCTGGGGATGTAGCTCAGTGGTTGAGTGCCCCCAGGTTCTATCCCTGGTACCAAAAAAGAAACCACTCCCAACACACACACACACACACACACATACACACACACACACACACACACATGCCCTAAGTATCAATTTCCTTCTTTCTCCCCTTTACCTAAATCAACACTTTAAAACACGCCAACTAGTTAATGCTAGAAAATTCCCTATGGAAAACAAGTATAAAAATTTAATGAACATAATGAAATAAATGTGTGTTATTAGTGCTTTAGGTATCATAGTAGACTCATTTTATCACAGCAGTACCTTGTCTGCAATCATAAGATAAGTACTGATTTTACTAATTCAGTTCAACCAACTTGTGTCCAGCAGTTACTGTTGGCTAAGCACTGTGATAATTTCTGGGAATATTCTTTGAGCAAGATAAACTTGATTTCTTCTTTCAAGAAGCTTACAATTTACAGGCAGAAATGAGTCAGTACAATTATAATACAATGTGACAAATTTAAGAGTCATAGCTAAATTCTGCAGAGGCACTTAGGAAAGACACCTAACCAAGTCTAGGAATTAAGACATCAGTTGAGGGTCAGAGATATGAAAGAAGAGTAGGTATAGAGGAAATGATAAGGCTGCCAGGACATCACGTTCTTCTTCCACTTACTTCACTTGCTCCTCCATCTTGGCCTTTTTTGTTGATTATTATCTTCTTTCCTACCTCAATACTTGAGTGCCTGAGGACTCTATCCTTATAGTTTTATTAATTTTCTTTCATTTGATGTTCTTATCTAACTTCAGAAAACAAGGAAGGAGGCTTACCAAACAAATTCTGCTTTTAGGAACATTAGGATATTTTATCCTGCTGACTTCATGTTTAATTAGCTACCTATTTCATTTTTTCTAAAATAAACTCTTTTTGTAACTTCTTAAGATACTAATGGATAGCTTCCAAGTGTATACTCGATACCCTTGTTTATAATTAAGTTAGTATTCATGCTCTGAAGACAGAAGAGATCAAATTATTTAAGAAAGATTTGGATATAGCATAAAATATGGGTCAGGGAGATGAGAGATTAAATGTAGTATTGATTGAGTCTGAAAAGGAGAATGATTTTATTTTACATGAGATATTGGTAATGCTGTTTTGGTAACTGACATTGAAGTCTTCGGCTACATGCATGGGTGTACTTATAGAAAGCATTGTTGACAAGAGTAATCTGGTCATTGGATCAGGATACACTGTCTTTCCTGGATTTGCAGAAAAGAAGTTCACACCTTGTGACTAGAGTGTTGCTGTAAGAAAGAAGAGTATTTAGTTAAATGTGGAGGGTGATCAAGTAAACCAAATACAAGTTGAGTAACCCTGAAATCAGAAGTGTTTCAGATTTCAGAGATTTTGATCTTGGAATATTTGGATAGACTTTACCAGTTGAACATCTATAATCTGAAAATACAAAACCTGAAATGCTCTGAAATCCAAAACTAATTTCAAAACATTTCAGATTTCAGATTTTTGGATTAGAGTTGCTCAACCTAAATCACCAAAAGGCCTAATCTTTTGGTCATATAAATGTGACCAATAACTTTTTTATTTGTTAAAAATCTTATTGATTTTCTGAGTTCCTATTGTGGACAATCCCAGAAATTTTCATGAAGGTCTTACTGAGAGGATTACAGTTTTTTAAAATAAAGCATAATTGAATAAAATAGATTTTTTATTTAGGGCTGGGTAACTCCATGGAAGGAGGCTTTGGGGATATTCACTGTTCCACTGTTATGCAATGAACTATTTATTCATTTTATGCTGCATATTGTTGTTCAGATTTGCAAGAATTAAGGTTATTTTTGCCTTTTCTAAGCAATCTTAGACTACAGATGATTTCATAACAGTTCTTATATTGGAAAGTCCAAATTAGAGATTATCATCATTGTGCAGATGAGGACAAACCAAAATCTGACTAAATTTAGCATTGTTATAATTGGTAGCAGAAAGCTGAAGCATTTAAAATGTTTTCTTACAGATTCTCAAAATGAGTCTCATGATTCCCAGTCCACAAATTTATGGACTAGTGGTTAATATTCACAATCACCTAAAAACTTCTGCATAATTTATAAAAAAAAGAAAAAAGAACTTTAAAAAGAGTGTATATTTTTTATAAAATTATATAAAAGACTTTTTATGAATTAATGAAACAATTATTGGTATCATAATTATTGGCAGCATTGCTTATTTGGTTGATTGATGTGCTTATCTAAAAAGGACATCTATATCTCACAATGGAAGCAAATTTATCTTAGAACCAAATGGCTACAATACATATTTCCAGGTTGCTCCCCAACCCTGGCACTATTAAAAAAAAACCTGAAAAATATTAGAACTAGAAGGGACATCTAACACGGTGATCTTTTTTTTCAAATTCTGTATTTTGCAAATGAAAGAAGAGAGGCTATAAGAAGTTACCATCCATCCAACTTTTCTCAGTTAGGTAATGAGAGAGCCAAGAATAGAATCTAGTCTCTAAATTCCTGATCTACCTCTGTCTTCACTGTGGTCATACCTTGCACAGAGAGTATTGATTCAAATGGCATCAACAGAGAACCAGGGAGCCCTTTGTTCTGCCTCTTGGTCACCATTGCCCATTAGGTCTCCAAGGAAATGAGAAGTACAGAAGACAAAGCAGGGGAATTTATAATAACTCAAAGTAGCCCTAAAACCCAATGTAAAATTCATATAAGCTTGGATGAACCATGTTGTTGAACTATCTGAAGTTTTCAATGTTCAACTATTTTACCTATAAAAAGTGTTTCAACCTATTATCAACTTGGTTTCAGGAACATGAAACTTAAGTCAGTCAAGATACCATCTTTTTTCTATGATGATCCCAAAGCCTAAAACTAGGATTTAAAAAAAAAAAACTCCAGTATAGAGAAAGCCCATCCAGAGGAGAATATATCATCCAGATGCAAAGGAAAAATGTGAGGATATTGTTCCCAGGCATAAAGCTTAGAAAAGAAAGGACAGAAAATTGATAACTCATAAGGAGAACAAGAGAATGAGACAATGATAATGTAGTTAAATGAGAACATAGTTAACAGTTAAATGTTTAATCCATTACTATTATTGTTTGTTGTGATATTTAAAGTATCCAAATTTGGCCAGTGATAGCCCCTTCAAACTGCATCCTGAATCTTTTTCAGATGATCCCACCATTCTTTGAGCACTTTCCCACCTCCTAGTGCAATGAGATATTACAGACTCATTTTATCCTTTCCTTCTCCCAGTCTTGGAGTCAGCCTTTTTTCCATGAAGCCCTGTTTCTTGTTAGAGAAAAATGGTAGCCATTCTGTTCTGAGATTGATGATCATAGAGTAGGAAATTCCTACTTTTATAGGTAGATTTTTAAGCTGATGTAGAATACATCTAGCTTGGTGCCTTTTAGCTCTGTTTAAATCAATGCTGAGCAAAACAAAAAAAGAAATTGGAAAGTTAAATAATTTAGTGAGCATAACAATGCTGTTGTGAACACAATTGTATGAGATAGTTGTTTTATGACAAGATAGTGTAAAAAGTGTAAGAATAAGAGAGTCTTAATTCTCAAATTGCTAGAGAAGTTCAGCAATACCAGATAAAACATTGGAAACAGAGTACATCAGAGATCTAGACCACCTCCTTCAAGTGAGTTTGAAGAGTGTGATGTTAAGAAACTTTCTGGTTATTGTATATCTTTGTCTTTTTTCTATCTTGTTTCGTGTATTTTCCTCAAGTCTTTATTCCATGACATTTACAGTATTTTCAGTTGTATTAATTCTGCTTGAGTTGATTCTGATATTCTTAAAATCTCATTAATATTTTTATTTATTTTCATTTTCTCCTCTTGGCACAATTTTTTCTGTTTCTCTTTTTCTAATCTTATCTTTATTTCTTTTTTGCTTTCTTTCCCCCCCCACTGTCCCCTCTCCTTTCTCTCTTCTATAGTATATTTTTCTTTGTGCTTCCTTGTCTGAGGGAACATATTTTTTGTAATGTCTTTGGGACTGTGGGAATTATTTATTTGAGGCTTTATCTGTTTTTTTCTGGATAATGATATTTTATTGTAAGCTCTTCTACTGCATCACCCTCGGTATTAACCAGAGTCTATACTGTTTCCTTTCTGATTTTTATTTATTTATTTTTATTGTGGTAAAATAGACATAAGACAAAACTTGACCATTTTAACAATTTTGAAAAGTATAATTCTATGACTTTGGTACATTGACAATGTTGTACAACCATCACCACTATCTATTTCCAGAACTTTTAAAGTATCCTGAACTGAAACTCTGTATCCATTACACAATAACTTCTTATTCTGCTTCCTTATCCCCATCTCTGATGCCTCCATGAATTTGCCTATTTCAGGTGCCATATGTGAGATTTGTGTTTTTGTCTCTGGCTTATTTCATTTGGTGTAATATTCTTAAGATTTATCCATGTTGCTTCATTCATCATAATTTCATTCCTTTTTATGCCTGAATATTTTTTCTTTATATATGTACAATCATGTGTTGCTTAATGATGGAATGGATGCATTCTGAGAAATGCATTGTTAGCAAATTTATCATGTTACACAAATCAGAGTGTACTTACATCAATAAAGATAATTATTATATCACTAGATGATATAATCTTATGGAACTCTATAGTTTATATGGTCTGTCATTGACTGAAAAAGTTTTATGAATATTTTGTATAAACCACATTTTGTTTATGAGTCATCCATTAATGAGTACTTGAGTTTTTTTTTATCTTTTGTCTTTTGTGAATAATGTTGTGTTGTATTTCTCTGTACAGAGTGGCTATGAAATTTAACCCTGCCCTGTCCTTGTGGGACTTCAGAATAATTGGTCATGGATGTTTACACTGTGTCTTGCAGGGGATACTCTTTTACCCTGGTGGACCATCTAATGCCTAAGTGCCTGACAGGATGTCTTTCTCATAGGAAGCTTGTTTTTATTGGAAGATACCTTTGTGGTTCTTTTCTGACCCATATGCAGTTAATTCCTGACAAAATAGCCACTGTCTTGAAGATTCTTCATGGGGATAAAATTAATTTAAGGTGTGCCACTTGGTGTGACACCCAAGGAAGCATAATAAAAACATGAAGTACAAGCAATTTTTTACACAGGTACACAAGAGAAGAGAGATACTGCTGAGGGCTGATGGTACTGTCACAGGGTGCCTGAGATACACGTAGGGTTCTAAAGCGTTTATTGAGGTCCTGGGAATTATCCAAGAAGGCTTCCAATTGCGAGTTATGTTTGTTGGGTATAGAGCATGCAGATATGCATTCTGTGGTGTCATGCTGTGATTGAAAGTGAACTTTGCAGCCCTCTGCTAGTCTCTGTATTTTCGACATGGGGTATGGGACCAGTGAGGTGAATCAAGTAGATTGAATTTACCAGTTACACAGGGAGGTGATCATCAGAAGGCAGTTACATGAGACTGATACCTAGACTGACCACATGGGGGAACTGAGAAAAGACAGAAAGCCTGGTTTAAGAAAGTTAAGCCTATATACATAATGAAGTAATATAAAATTATAGGCATTCACTCTATGCTGCTATAAACATTGGTATATAAGTATCTGCTTTGGTGTCTGCTTGGGTATATGCCTAGGAGAGGAATTCTTGGCTCATATGTTAATTCTATGTTTAACTTTTTAAGAAAGTGCCAAACTGTTTTTAAAAATGGTCACACCATTTTACATTTCCACCAACAACACAAAGTTTTCTACTTTTCTACCTCTTCAACAGTACTTGTTATTTTCTATTTTAAAAAAAATATAGCCATCTCAATGAGTGTCTATTTTATGAAAAATCATGTGGACAGCTGTAGGAGAAATAGGTTGAAATAGTCTACTTCTTCATTTCAAAATCATGTGAAGCCCAGATTCTTGGGACATATTATAATTTGGCGTTTTGACTTCCTCCTTCATCACACTTTAGTTTTGACTGTCTTCTTTGACTAGTGTGCCACTGAGGTATATCAAAAAAGGTAACATGTCTCTAAATCTCTTGTCAATCTGGGATGTCACTGTGTTCCTACAGGAAAATCCATTTGTTTACTTTTAACTTCCCATCCCCTAAATTTAGTTTTTCAGCAAATAAGTCACCATTTCTGGGATGGAACAAAGCTTCTTGCTGAGTTCTTGAAATAGAATGTAACATCTCTCAGCCTCTTCCTTCACTTTGGTGCAACTGAAATTCAGTGTTGGTCTTCTGTTTTATCCTTTTTCTCTTAGTGATCTCATCCATTCTCATAGATCAATATGTTCTCTCATGTCAACACCCAAATTAAATCCCCAGCGCAAATATTTTGCCTCAATTTTAGACTTATGTGTGCATCTACCTCTTCAAAATATCTACATGGAGTCTCATAAACATTTTAGACTCAATACATCTAAAACTTAACTACTAATTCCATCCACTACCACTACCACTACCACTGTCTAACCTGCTCTATCTAGTACCAGTTGGTAGTAATTGCATCCTTCCAGTCCAGGTCAAAATCATTAGTCATTGTAGACTTCCTTCTCTCTCCTATATCTTATATTCAGTCTCTTAGGGAATCTTGTTGATTCTACCTTCAAAACATATCCAGAACCTACCACCTCATTGCATTGTTATCACCCTGGTGTGAGTCACCATCATTGAGTATTAATAGTTTTCTAACTAGTCTCCTTGTTTTTCATTCTTGGCCTCTTATGCTCTTCTCAATACAGTAGCCAGAAATCTCTCTTAAAATTTAAGGCAGATAGTGTTAATCTTGCTCAATACCCTTCAATAGCTCCTTATTTCATTCAGAATAAAATCTAAAGATCTAAAAGAGCTACATGACCTGTTCACCTTTTTCACTGTTCTTGATCAGAAAAGGCACACTCCCACTGTTAAACCCTTGCCTAGACTGTTATCTTGCCTACGCTGTTATCTTCCTATATCTATGTAACAACTTCCTCATCTTCTCTATGTCTTTGTTGAAATATTATATAAAATCCTGCATCATCTAGCCCTTCTTGGCCTCTTTCTCTTCAAACACCATCACCCTTTGTCTTGCTCATTCTGCCACATTATGTCCTTCTTGTTCTTCTTTCAACAGATTTGGAACATGCCACCTTGTGGCCTTGATATGGATTGTTTCTTTTTCTGAAAGTAGACTTAACCTATCCATCTCCATGACTAACTCTCTCATCTTCTTTAAATCTTTGCTCAAATGTCAACTTTATACTTAAAGGAGGTTAAGAAAATCATTATTTTAAAATAAACAATATTTGTGACATTAATGTGAGAATAAACCACACAATTGCAAAGAATTCCTAATAGGACCAAATGGAGACAGATTTAGCCATAGTGTGGAAGCAGAAATATCACAATTTGGCAGTAGACTGAAAACATCATGAATGATACTGAGATTGTCTTCTTAGGAACAAATGAGGAGATATGGTGGCTTTGGCAATGATAGAGAATTTGACAGTCAGATGGTTTTTGTTGAAAGAAATGGTGTCTCTGCAGCAGTGTCATAACCAGAATGTTTTAGCTCTCATGAAAAATTCTGAAGAGAGTAAAATATTCATTCATTTCTAATTCCCTTGCTATAGTTTTTTTTGGTTAATGTCTTTGCTCATGGGCAAAACATGGCAAGTACTCTTTTTGTCTCTTTTTTCAATGGTTATATTTTTCCCTTGCTGATAAAAATACATCTTGAATTTTCCCATGTAGGCCCAAGACATAGACATAATTATACATCTCCAGAACTGTGAGAAATAATATTCTGTTTATTGATTTGTGACAACTGTTTAGTTTATAAGCCTCCCCCCAAATTATATTATTTTGTTATAGCAGCCTGAATGGACTAAGAGAGGGATACTATAAATATGGTTAATTCAAATAGACATTCTTGTCCTAATCCAAATCCTACTTTCAATTTAACTTTGACTTTGATAATATAACATATACCTATAATGTTTGCCTTAAGAAATACATTCTAAAAATCCCATAATATTTCAGGTAATATATTATTTCATTTATATAGAGTAAAATTTGTGTGTGTGTGTGTGTGTGTGTGTGTGTGAGAGAGAGAGAGAGAGAGAGAGAGAGAGAGAGAGAGAGAGAGGAGAAAGAGAAAAAGAAAAATATAAGCTTTTGAGGTAAATTATAAGAAGGCAAGTGGTTGACAAACAAAATTAAGGATGAAGAAGTAAGAGAAGAGAATGAGATCAAAGAAGGACATGAGGGGAAATTTTACCTAATTGGCTCAAATATTCTTAAATTGAGGGGTAGGTAGAAGACTAGTATATCACAATGAATTAATATTTCCATTTCTAACTTTTATCTATTGATCAACTAATGAATCCATTATTTGAAATTCTGAGATTATCTAATTATTAGAGGCCTAGAATGTGAAAAGGATCCAGCAAAGGAAATTGGGAATGTGCTGTCAAGGAAGTGGAAGGACCAATTTAAGTACACGTGTGTTTCAAGAAGGAGGGAGTGGTAAGTTCCTTCAGGCCTTGCTGATTAATCTTGTCAGATGGGCAATAAGAATTTTCACTGAATTTGATAATGTTGAGGTGACCCTGACCAGAGCAGTTTTGTCATGGTGATACATGATGGAAGTCTTACTATGATTCCAAGGAACTGGAGGAGATAAAAGAGGGAGACAGCAAGTAGAAACAAATCTTTCCAGAGGTTTTGTAATAAATATGGACTGGGAATGTTTTTTAAGATAAGAAAAATAACATGTTTGCATAGCTATGGAATGGCCTCATAGAGAAGGAAAATTATGATGGAGGAGAGAAATGAATATTGTCCTTAGGGAAGCCCCTAAATAGTCAAAAGCATGTGAGATCCAGTGAATAGGAAGTGAATTATATCAGAACAGTTTGTTTATTGTAAAAGGAATAAAAGATCTACCAAGACACTTCCATAAACATAAGATGAAAACCTGGGATGAGGCAAAAGTTAGAATTTGGGATGTCTCCAAAAATTACAATTTGGGGCTATTTCTTTTATTTTTTATTTTATTAGGGTTTTACATTAGAGTCAGGTGGTATCTCAGTGTAGTTGAGGTTTGGAGCACTTATGAGCAAACTACAACATTCTAATATTTGGCAGTGATTTCCCACACTTTGTGTTTCTATGCTATAAATTATATTTGCCTTCCTATTTCTCCCTAAACTATTATACCCTGAATAGAAGAATGACTGTCTGTAATAGAAGAGTAGCTCCATATGATGGAACTGTTTGTCAAGTCTTATTCAGTTCCTATCCATATATGTTTGGATGCATGTCTTCTTCAGAAGCAATCACTGTTACAGTTATTTAGTTATGTAGGCTATTGTAAAACTATAATAAAGCAAATTGAACCTTGACATTATTGAATTATTCTGATCTATGTGAATAGTCAGAGCAGATATTGAGGACTGAAATTCAATTGATCTATAACATGAATTCGGATACAATTTTAACTAAAAATTTTAATCTGAGGAGACAGGAAGATGGTTGAATAGAGATGTTGCTTCCCTGTTGTCTCCATTGTGGGAAACCAAGAAAAGCAAACAGGCAGCTTTTCAACAAGGTGGGTAAATTAACAAAAATTAGGGGGGACTTACTGGAATTTAATACTGACCACTCAAAACAGACTAGGGAGGCGGGTGATTGAATACAATAAAATAAGGAGTAAATCCCCAGTGTGACAGCTATGGCAGAGGCTGGGTGAATGAGCTAGAACATTCCCTCCATGAACACAGTAAAGCATAAAGGGAATTAAGGGAATCCCCATCATTGGGAGGACTGAGGCATGTCAGGGTATGGAGAGTTTAGAGATCAGAATCACTGTCAACTGAAACAGTAATGTGCACTGCACAATATACTTGAATGGAAAAGAAGACTCCATCTCTCCCTGCATGCAGAAGACAGTGAAAGAAACCATTTTACAGCCACAGTGCTGAGTCCAGCATCTGGAGGAGTCAATTTCTGGAATACCCAAGTCTGGTTCAAAAAACAAGCTGGACAAATCCACACTTCATGGTAGAGAATGTACCTAAGTAATCAGAAGAAAATCAATACGGAGAGAAGTTTACACAGGGGAATACTGTGTAATTACAGGAAACCCACATGACTTCCCCATCACCCTCCAATCCACTGCTTGCAGACTGGTTGGAAGAGAGGTGCCAGACTTGGAATTCAAATGGGTAGGGGTGGGAGAGATTGAGTTTGGAAACTGAATCAGAGACCAGGAATCATGGGGTTCACAGGTGGCATAGTAGGCTAAGAAATGGCTCCTACACCACACAAGTAGAATACAAGGGGATTCCTGGGGTGCAGTCTTCCAGCATGGACCAGCAATTGCTAGGCCCTAGAGGAGCCCTGATTTAAAATCTTCAGACCAAATGGCATTTAGCAAAGAGACTGGAGCATACTTAAGCCTAAACTCCAGGATCAACTCTCTCACTCTAGTAACCCCATGCTGAGGGTAGAGCAAGCCTCATATTCCAGAAAACCCCATCAGCTGCTGAGAATCTTTTCAGCTCTAGTGGAAACAATTGTTCAACTTTTTTTTTTTTAAAGAGAGAGAGAGAATTTTTAAAAAATATTTATATTTTTAGTTCTCAGTGGACACAACATCTTTTATTTTATTTTTATGTGGTGCTGAGGATCGAACCCAGCGCTCCACGCATGCTAGGTGAGCGTGCTACCGCTTCAGCCACATCCCCAGCCCAATTGTTCAACTTTTCTTCAAGATCTTTTTCCTTTCTTTTTTTTCTCTCACATTTCTATCATTTTTGAAACCAATTATTTTTTCATGCATCAATTTATTGAGGACTAGGATGTCTGACTAGTATATTTCAGTTTTGTCTTGTATTTTTACTTTTTTCTATTTTAATTTTTAAAAAATTTTTTACTTTATATCTATTTTTCTCACACTTATGTTTCCTTCAATTTTCTTTCTCTTTCTTCAGCTAAAAATCAACCTGTATTATTCCCTCTTTCACTCTTCCTTTTTGAATTCTATTTTCTCTCCTTCTTCCTCATAAACATCAAATCCAACACCACTTCTGTTCTTTGTCTACCATTTGATATTATAAACTCTTTTGCAAACTTATTGTTTTTATTGTAGGTAATAACTGAACATATTATTTGTGTTTATTGCAACAAATAAACAACTGAGGAGGACACCTTAGTGGGAGCTATTGGTTTAAGGCTGTATATTGTTTGCATTGGTTGTTGTTATTACTTGTCTTCCCCTTAATAGCCAGGTGCTGGAAACATCCAGGCACACAATAAGTCTACAGGGTAGAAACTGTACTGCCTTGGATGCACATGGCTAGATGGGTAGAAACACAACATGAATAAATAAGGGAACAAATCACCCCAAACAAACCAAGATTCTCCAATAATCAAATCCATTGATATCACAGTGGAAGACATGTCAGAGAAGGAGTTTACAATGTACATAGTAAAACTGATATGTGAGGTAAAGGACGATGTAAGGACTGAGATCAGAGAAAATTCAGGAGGTGAAAGAGCACTTCAATAAAGAGAGATTCAGAAGAGAAATAAAGCAGAAATTCTTGAAATGAAGGAATCAATAAAACAAATTAAAAATCCAATGGAAAACAAGACCACTCAGAAGACAGAGTTTCAGTCAATGATGACAAAATATGTAATCTTGAAAATAAAGTTTACCATGGAAAGAAGATATTAAGAGACCATGAATAGAACTTCTTAATAATTTCTTAATAATCTTAATAATAATTAAGATTAATAATTAAATACTTCTAATTAATAATTAATTAATTAATAGATTAATAATTAATCTTAATAATTAAATATTTCTTAATAATCTTCTCCATGAAAAGATCAAATTTAAGATTTATCAGGATAGATGAAGGCACAGAGATACAAACCAAAAAAATGCATAGTTTATTCAGAGAAATAATATCAGAAGTTTTTCCAAATCTAAAGAATGAAATGGAAAATTAAATGCAGGAGGCCAACAGGACCCCAGATATACAAAATTCTAACATATTTGTATTAAGGAAAATACCTAAAATAAAGAATAAACATAGAATATTAAATGCTGCCAGAGAAAAATGTGAAATTATATTTAGAGGGAAACCAATTCAGATCTCAACTGATTTCTCAACCTGGATCCTCAAAGCAGGGAGGACTTGGAATAATATATACCAAGCTTTGAAAAAAAAATGCATGCAAACCAAGAATATTATATCCAGCAAAATTAAGCTTCATATTTAAAGGTGAAATAAAACCTTCCATGATAAAGTTAAGAGAATTCACAACTAGAAGGCCTGTACTACAGAACATTCTTAGCAAAACATTCTATGAAGATGAAATGAAAATAAAAATGAAAACTAGAAAATGGAGGAAATACAATAAAGGAATATTCAATCAAAGGAGGAAACAATTCAACTTAAAATCATAAATAAACCAAAAAGACTGGGAATAAAAGTTAGACCTCAGTAATAATTGTGAACATAAATGGCATAAATCAATCAAAAGACACAGACTGGCAAGTTGGATTCAAAAACAAGACCCAACGATATGCTGTCTCCACGAGACTCACCTCATAGGCAAAACATCCACTGATTGAAGGTGAAAGGATGGGGAAAAAACATATTGCTCACATGGATCTCAAAACAAGCAGGGGTTTCTCTCCTCATATCAGATAAAGTAGACGTCAAGCCAATGTTAATCATAAGGGTAAATGAAGGACATTTCATTTGTCTTAAAGGAATTATATATCAACAAGACATAACAACTGTAAATATTAGTGCCCTGAACAATGTAGCACCTATTACATCAAATAAACTTATCAAGTTCAAGAATCAAATAGACCACAACACAATAATAATGGGTGGTTTTAACACACCTCTCTCACCACTGGATAGACCCCCCAAACAAAAATTAAACAAAGAAACTATAGAACTAAATAACACAATAAATATCTAGACTTAACAGACATAAATGGAATATTTTCATTTATCAAAGATTCAATACACTTTTTTCTCAGCAGCACATGGATCCTTCTCTAAATTAGACCATATCTTATGCCACAAAGCAAATCTTAGCAAATACAAAAAATAGGTAAAATGCCTTGCTTTCTATTAGATTATAATGGAGTTAAATTAGAAATCAATGATAAAATAAAAAATAGAAGCTACTCTTAATACCTGGAGACTAAATAATATGCTATTAAGTGATGAATGGATAGTAAAAGAAATCAAGGATGAAATAAAAAATACTTAGAAGTCAATGAAAATAGTGACACAACATATCAAAATCTCTGGGAAACTATGAAGGCAGTGCTAAGAGAAAAGTTTATTGCATTTAAATCATTCATTAAAAGAAGAGAAAAACAATGAATAAATGACCTAATATTACATCTCAAAGCCCTAGAAAAAGAACAAATCAACACCAAAAGCAGTAGAAGACAGGAAATAATTAAAATCAGAACTGGAGTCAATGAAATATAAATAAAAGAAACAATTCAAAAAATTGACAAAAGAGAAATGTTGATTCTTTGAAAAAATAAATAAAATAGATAAACCCTTAGCCAAGCTAATGAAGAGAAAGAAACACTACTCAAATGACTAAAATCATGATAAAAAAGGAAATATCTAGGTTGGTTCCACAGTCTAGCTATTGTGAATTGTGCTGCTACAAACATTGATATGGCTGTGTCCCTGTAGCATGCTCTTTTTAGGTATTTTGGGTATAGTCCGAGAAGGGGAATAACTGGGTCAAATGGTGGTTCCATTCCCAGCTTTCCAAGGAATCTCCATACTGCTTTCCAAATTGGCTGCACCAATTTGCAGTCCCACTAGCAATGCACGAGTGTACCTTTTTTCCCACATCCTCGCCAGCACTTGTTGTTGTTTGACTTCACAATGGCTGTCATTCTTACTGGAGTGAGATGGTATCTTAGAGTAGTTTTAATTTGCATTTCTCTGATTGCTAGAGATGGTGAGCATTTTTTTCGTATATTTGTTGATTGATTGTATATCCTCTTCGGAGAAGTGTCCAGGTCCTTGGCCCATTTGTTGATTGGGTTATTTATTTTTTTTGTTTTTTAACTTTTTGAGTTCTTTGTATACTCTAGAGATTAGAGCTCTATATGATGGGTAAAAATTTGTTCCCAGGATGTAGGCTCCCTATTTACCTCACATATTATTTCTCTTGCTGATAAAAAACTTTTTAGTTTGAATTCGTCCCATTTGTTGATTCTTGGTTTTAACTCTACCCCATTTGATTCAAATGTATGATATGTCAAGATCATTGTACTGTCATGTGTAACTAATAAAAAAATTTTTTAAATACAAATAAAAAAGAAAGCATTATCTCAAAAAAAGGAAATATCTTGATACACACTACTGAAGTACATATGATAACCAGAAACTATTTTGAAAATTTATACTCCAATAAAATAGAAAATCTTGATGACATCGACAAATTTTTAGAGACATATGACCTACCCATATTGGATCAGGAAGACATACACAATTTAAACATGTGAAATTGAATGAAATGAAATTGAAGAAACCATCAGTAGCCTACCAACTAAGAAAAACTCAGGACCAGATGGATTTTCAGCCATGTTCTACAATTCCTTCAAACAATAATTAACACCAATACTCCTCAAATTATTACAAGAAATAGACAAGGAGGGAACACTTCCAAACTCATTATATGAAGCCAGTATCATCTGATACCAAAACCAGATAAACACACATCAAGAAAATAGAACTCCAGACCAATATCCCAGATGAACATAGATGCAAAAATCCTCAATAAAATTCTGGCAAATTGCATCAAAAACATATTAAAAAGGTAGTGCACCATGAGCAAGTGGGGTTCATCCCAGGGATGCAAGGTTGATTTAACATACAGAAATCAATAAACTTAATTCATCATATCAGCCGACCTAAGGAAAAGAATCCTATGATTATCTAAATGGATGCAGAAAAAGCACTTGACAAATTACAACACCCTTTATGTTCATAGCACTAGAAAAACCAGGGATAGTAGGAACATACCTCAACATTGTAAAAGCTATATATGTTAAACCCAAGGCCAACATCATTCTAAATGGAGAAAAAAAATGAGAACTTTCTTTCTAAAAACTGGAACAAGACAAGGATACCCTATTTTACCACTTCTAGTCAACATAATCCTGGAAACAGTATCTAGGGCAATTAGAAGAAAGAAATTAAAGAGATATAAATAGGAAAGGAATAGCTCAAACTATCCCTATTTGCTTATAACATGATTACATATTGAAAAACCAAACAAACAAACAAAAAACTACACCAGAATACTTCTAGAACTCATAAATATATTCAGAAAAGTATCAGAATATAAAATTAACACCCATAACTCAATTTCATTCCTGTACATCAATGATGAATCAACTGAAAGAGAAATTAGGAAAACTATAGCATGTATAATAGCGCCCCCCCAAATAAAATATTTGGGAATCAATGTAACAAAAGAGGTTGAAAAACCTTTTACAATGAAAACTACAGAACACTAAAGAAAGAAATTGAAGAAGACCTTGGAATATGGAAAGATCTCCCATGTTCTTGGATAGGCAGAATTAATATTGTCAAAATGGCCTTACTACCAAAAAGCACTATACATATTTAATGCAATTCCTATTAAGGCTCTAATGATGTTCTTCATAGAAATTGAAAAAGCAGTCATAAAATTCATTTAAAAATGTAAGAGGGCCAGAATAGCCAAAGCCATCCTCAGGGAGAAAAGTGAAGCAACAGGCATCACAATACCAGACCTTAAATTATACTGTAGACCTGAAGTAACAAAAATAGCATGTATTGGCACCAAAGCAGACATGTAGACCAGTGGTTCAGACTATAAGACACAGAAACAAACTCACATAAATACAGTTATTTAATATTAGACAAAGGTGCCATAAACCTATATTGGAGTAAAAAGATAGTTTCTTCAACAAATGGTGCCAAAAAACTGGAAATCCATTTATAGCAAAATGAAATTAGACTCCTATCTCTCATATTGCACAAAACTCAAAAGTGGATCAAGGACCTAGGCATTAGACCAGAGTCCCTGCACCTACTAGAAAAAAAAAGTAGGCCAAAATCTCCATCATGTCAGCTTAGGAACCAAATTCCTCAACAGTACTCCTAAAGTATAAGTTTAAGAAGTAAAACACGAATCAATAACTGAGATGGTGTCAAACTAAAAAGCTTTTTCACAGTAAAGGAGACAATCAAGAATGTTAAGAGAGATCCTACCAAAATGGGAGAAAATCTTTGCCAACTGCACCTCAGAGCATTAATCTTTAGGATATATAAATAACTCACAAAACTTAACACTCCCTCCCCACATACATACACACACCCAAAAGCAAATAATCTAATCATTAAATGGGCAAAGTAACAGAACAGACACTTCACAGAAGAAGAAATATGAATGGTCAACAAAAATATGAAAAAAATGTTCAACATTCCTAGCAATTAGATAAATGCAAATTGAAATTACACTGAAATTCCATCTCACTCCAATCAGAATGACAATTATCAAGAAGACAAGCAACAGTAAGTGTTGGCAAGGATGTGGGGGAAAAGGTACATTGCTGATGGGACTGAAAATTGGAGCAACCCCTCTGAAAATCAGTATGGAGATTCATCAGAAAACTTGGAATGGAACCACTATTTGATCCAGTTGTCTCACTCCTTGGTATATATCCAAAGGACTTGAAATTAGCATTCTAAAGGCATGCAGCCACATCAGTGTTATAGCAGCTCAATTCATAATAGCTAAACTATGGAACTAACCTAGGTGCCCTTCAACAGAAGAATGGATAAAGAAAATGTACATAGCTGGGCAGGGGGGCACACACCTCTAATCCTCACCTCCTCAGGAGGCTGAGGCAGGAGGATCATGAGTTCAAAGCCAGCCTCAGCAATGGTGAGGTACTAAGCAACTCAGTGAGACCCTGTCTCTAAATAAAATATAAATATAAATATAAAGAAAAGAAAGAAAGAAAATATAGATATATACAATGGAATATTACTCAGCCATAAAGAATAATGAAATTATGGCATTTGTCAGTAAATGGATGGAGCTGGAGAATATCATGCTAAGTGAAATAAGCTAGTCCCAAAAAGCCAAAGGCCGAATGTTTGTGCTAATACATGGATGCTAATTCACAATAAGGGGTGGGAGTAAGGAAGAATAGAAGTTCATTGGATTAGACAAAGGGAAATGAAGGGAAAGGAAGGGAAGGCAGATAGGATTAGGAAAAATAGTAGAATGAATGAGACATTACTATCCTATGTGCATATATGATTATACAACCAATGTAATTCTATATTGTATACAACCAGAACAATGAGAAGTTATATTTCATATATGTATAATATGTCAAAATACATTCTACTATTATGTATAACTAATAAGAACAAATAAATATTTAACTCGTGGAAATGGATTAAATAATATCCCAGTCTCTGTGGTTGCTCTTGATATTACTGGGTAGTACTAGATATTTTTTTCCCTTGGTTGACCTTTTGCTCTCTTATTTCACTTTCTTCTTCCACTTGTTTAAATAGAATGTTTAAGGTAAAAGTTGAACACCAAAAGTTGGCAAGGTATCCCATTATTAAGTAAATGTATAAATGGCATTTTTTTTTCACTCTGTAAACCTTGGTTTTAAGGAAGGGCATTTATCTTTAGGTTTCTTCTCATTTCTTCCTTAAGGAAAGTAGATTTTATTTCTTCCTCTTTCTATTTGAGAGAAATGAATCTATGATTCAGTTCTAGAAAAACTCTAATGGTGTCTTTGTAAAAACATTGAAAAATTAAGTCATGCATTCAATGGGCTGAATTTCATGGAGGAGGAAGGAGAAGATAAAGTGAAGGAGGGAGGAGGTGATCTCCCTATCAACACTGTTACAAATTTAGAGAGAAAGTATTTCAGAACAACTAAGTAGTATAACTTTTGTTTCTCTGCTACAGTGTTAACTGTTTTCTGCTGGATTTTATCTTATGTTTTTCTTACCATTACAAGCAACAACAGGAATTAGCTTTATGATAATTATGGCTGAGATTTATTGGTTTTCCATCTAGTAATAACACATTATATATCCTAATTTTATTGTAGATGTTATTGTCTGTATATCTTGCATTCCCCCCCCCCATGTGTATCATTAAGAATTCAATGTTTTCCCAGGTACCTGTAAGTAAGGAATATGTGTCAACAATGCAGAGCATTGATATGATAAAAAGGTTGCTGTCTCATGATGTAAAAGGCTCTGACATAATCAAATGACTAAATACAGGCTATTAAAACTAGAATTGTTACTTAAAAATTTATAGAAATGTATGAGTACATTTGTTTTCGGATAAGTTTAAGATACTACTAGTGAACAAAATCTGTTATTTACTTGACTGAGCAATCTTGTGTTTAATAGTATAGAGGTTACAAATGTAGATTATAAAGATTGATTATAACTGCCATTTATTAGCTTAGGTTAGTCATTAAAACTCCATTTCCTTGTCCATAAATTGGGAATAATAAAAGCTTATAGGCAATAATAAAACATTATAGGCAAATTAAATGATTTTGTGTATGTAAAATGCTTAGAATACTGCCTGACACATTTTACAGGTTGTATAAGTGTTAATAAAGTAGCATATCTTAAAGTGGCAGTTCTTTACCCCTAGAAAGCATCAGAATCACCCAGGAGTTTTAGAACACAGATTTTTTTTCTGGGAATTAGCCCTGAATTTCTGATTCAGTGGGTCTGGGACAGATTGGAGAATTTGCTTTCCTTTGAAGTTCCAAAGGGATACTGATGCACATGGTCCATAGTTCTGCAACCACTTTGAAAACCTTTTTTCCAAGAGCAACACTTTTCTTATTATGTGAGGAGAAGGAACAGTTGTTTGTTTTATTTGTTTAATTAATTTATTTCAATATATCATAGGTCTGGGGTCTTTATACTATAAATATAAATTACCAGGAAAGCATATTGAAAAAAAAATAGATAAATGGGAATTTTCCATTCATACCTTAGGAAAAAAGGGAAAAAATTCAGAGCAAATGAAGTGAATCTGAGCACTTTGGCTTCATCTTTAGGCTATTCCTTTCTGATAGTTAGCAATCTTTTCTTTTTATCCCTTTTTAAAATAGGGATCAAGATATAATATATCCATACCTTCCTGGGATTAAAATGTAAACATCTTTGGATGTTATTATTATGCCTATCACAACAATCATCAAAAAATTGAATTAAGCATATAGTTTAGCTGATTCCCAGTTTAACTAGAGCCACCATAAAGCTCTAGGACATTCTAATAGCCAAAGCTACATTTTCAATATAATCTTCTTGTAAGATAAAAACAAACAACTCCTGTTTTATAGCACCTATTTTTTTACTTGTTCTTTTTAGTTACTCATGACCATATACTTAGACATATTTATACAAATATGGAGTACATCTTATTCTAATTAGGATTCCTGTCTTGTGGTTGTACATGATGTGGAGATTCACTGTATTTATATATGTACATAGGAAAGTTAAGTCAGATTCATTCCATTGTTTTTCCTATTCCTGTCCCCTCGCCCTTCCTTTGATTCCCCCTTATCAAATCTACTGAACTTCTTTCTATTCTTCCATTTCCTGCCTTGTTATGTGTTAGCACACATTTATCAGAACATTTGGCCTTTGATTTTAGGGATTGGCCCAATAGCTTAGTTATTGTGAATTGAGATGCTATGAACATTGATGTGGCTGTTTCAGTGGAATATGCAGTTTTTAAGTCCTTTGGGTATTTTTGAAGCTGTGGAACCAACCTAGGTGTCCTTCAAATGGTGATTATATTCCAAGTTTTCTGAGGAATCTTCATACTGCTTTCCGTAGTGGTAGCACCAATATGCAGTCCCACCAGCAATGTATGAATGTACCTTTTCACCACATTCTCACCAACATTGTTGTTACTTGTGTTCTTGATAATTTCAGTTCTGACAGGAGTGAGATGAAATCTCAGTTTAGTTTTAGTTTGCATTTCTTTAATTGCTAGAGATGTTAAACATTTTTTCATATCTTTGTTGACCATTTGTATTTCTTCTTTTGTGAAGTTTCTGTTCAGTTCTGTTTCCCATTTATTAATTGGGTTATTTGGCTTTTTTGGTGTGTGTGTGTGTGTGTGTGTGTGTGTTTAGTTCTTTAGTATCCTAGAGATTAATGCTCTGAGTGCAGGTAGCAAAAATTTTCTCCCATTTTGTAGGCTCTCTCTTCATGTTTTTGATTGTTTCATTTGCTGTGAAGAAGCTTTTTAGTTTGATTATAGTACCTATTTTATGAATCTTCAGAGTCTTGTGATTTTGATTGTATGTGATTTGGAGATTCACTGAAGTATATTTATAAATGCTTCAGAGAAATTTTGTATCCTATATAGGGATTATTTTTCCCTAATTACTTGCCAATATCATGTAAAAATAGGAAAAGTTATATAAAAAAACCACTTTCTTCGTTGGCTATAAATACCTGGCTCTCAATCCCTTGATGCCAATCCTCTGTTAGAATAGCATAGTGGCTCTCCCAATGAGGAATGTGCATATATATTCCATGTAATTTTTCATATGCCTACCTGACCCAGTTTATTCATAGAAACTACTTCCTGGCCTTTCAGTACATGGTTTGATTTTCTGCCTCTGATATTGAAAGTTTTGACAAGGAAAATGAAAGCTTCCTTCTTCTTATGCCTAGTTATAACCTCAATTCAAAAGAATAAAGTTGACTTTAAATTAAGGAAGCCTCTTGTATAGTCCAGTGTAAAATAAATAAATTAATGAACTAACCTAAACATTTTTAAAAATGAATTAAAGAGGAAGTGCATCATTGTGGTTATTTAAAACCTTAAACATTAGAAATAAAAAATAATTATTAAATGGCAGTTTAGGATTAGATTACAGTTAGGACTGTTTGCTTGTACCAAGAATGGAAGCCAAAATTCTTTTCTTTCCATAAAAGGAAGTCTGGACATGTAGACCAATGGTACAGAATAGAAGACACAGAGACCAAACCACATGAATACAGTTATGTCATACTAGACAAAGGCACCAAAAATATGCATTGGAGAAAGAATAGCCTCTTCAACAAGGTACTGGATAAACTGGAAATCCATATATAGCAAAATGAAATTAAACCTCTGTCTCTCACTATGCACAAAACTCAACTCAAAGTAGATCAAAGACCTAGGAATTAGACCAGAGACCCTTTGCCTAATAGAAAAAAAAGTAGGTCCAAGACTCCTAAAGCACAAGAAATAAAATCAAGAATCAATAAATAAGATGGATTCAAACTGAAAAGCTTCTTCTCAGCAAAGGAAACAATCATTGAGGTGAAGAGAGAGCCTATGGTATGAGAGCAAATTTTTACCACACACACATCAGATAGAGCACTAATCTTCAAGAATTCAAAAGACTTAATGCCAAAAAAACAAACCAATCAATAAATGGGCTAAGGAACTGAACAGACACTTCTCAGAAGAAGATATACAAGCAATCAGCAAACATATAAAAAGAGTGTTCAACATTGTTAGTAATTAGAGAAATGCAGATGAAAACTACTCTAAGATTTCATCTCACCCCAGTCAAGAATATGAGCAATAATAAGTGTAGAAGAAGATGTGGGGGAAAAGGTACACTCATACATTTCTGGTGGGACTGCAAATTGGTGCAACCACTTTGGAAAGCAATGTGGAGATTCCTCAGAAAACTTGGAATAGGATCACATTTTACCCAGCTATCACACTCCTCAGTCTCTAACCAAAGGACTTAAAATAAGCATACTATAGTGACATAGCCACACCAATGTTTATAGAAGCTGAATTCACGATAGCTAAACTGTGGAACCAACCTAGATGCCCATCAATAGATGAATGGATTAAGAAACTGTGGTATATATACACAATGGAATACTTCTCAGCATTAAAAGAGAATAAAATAATGGCATTTGCAGGTAAATGGATTGATTTGGAGAATATTGTGCAAAGTAAGAGAATCCCAAAAACTAAAGGCCAAATGTTTTCAATGATTAGTTGATGTTGATCTGTGATGGGGTGGGGAGGGCATGGGAAGAATGGAGGAACTTTGGATTGGGCAAAGGGAAGGGTGGGGAGGGGTTATGGTGGTAGGAAAGATGGTGGAATGAGGTGGGCATCATTACCCTAGGTATATGTATGATTGTACATATGGTGTATCTCTACACTATGTACTACCAGAAAACTGAAGTGTTGTGCTCCATTTGTGTATGATGAATTGAAATGCACTCTGCTGTCATGTACAACTAAGTAGAACAAATAAAAATAATAATAATTAAAAAATAATAATAGAAAAAATAAAGGAAGTCTGGAAGTGGATTACCTACTTCACAGTGACAGAAATGTTGAATGACTTCCATTCCCTTTAACTCTCCAACCATTTTCCCTTTAATCACCCATTTTCCAAGGAAGAGGCAGGAAGAAGGGTCAAAGGTGGAGTGAATACTGTACTTCTCTTCAATTTAACCTCATTAGCATTTAATCACAAGGTCACTCCTAGCTTAAAGAGCCACCCAGAAATATCTAGGGATATACACCACCTGAAAAACTGGGATTCTTTTCATAACAGAGGTGGGAATTATGCATATTATGAGATAACTATCTCTGCCATGCAAGTGTTTTTTAAAATTTTTTTCTAATTTTTGTATTTCATGTATTTCTATAATACATATGTGTTATCTTTATAAACAGGAAAAAAAGATAAAGAAGTTCTATCTCTGCCTCTACTTGGCCATTACTTTTGGGGGGGGGGATAAGGTTGCTGAGGTACTGATTATGTAACTCATATTACAGACTTTGTTTCATGAAAAACTGCCTATCATTATTAATTGTATTCTTTATATAGTTCTCCTTTCGTGTTTCTTTCACTTGCTTGGAAAGAAAGTAATTATGCAATAGATGTGATTCAGGCATAAAATAAAAGGCTTTATTTAATCTATGAGGCTATTAGATAACTACTAAAGAGGAACTCACCTAAGATGTATTTTCTTATGTAGGTTTTTTTTTCCTGGTGACAGCCTAATTCCTTTTAGGGTGCAGTAATTTCAGTGCCTTAAAAACCTGTAGAAGTTATTTTAAGCTATAGTGTAGGCACACTAAGTAGAGTATGCTAAATCTGTGTTTAAAAAAATGGTTTTACTTGTGCTTCATTCCCCTTGCCATGGATTTTGTTTTATTTCAAGATAATATTTTTTTTAAATTGCTAATTTTAATTTATAACAATATGTTTAGAAGAGGGAAAAGAGAGTAAACCTTTCCTTGTGCCTGAAATCCTAATTAGAAGTGAAAATAGTAGAACAAAATTTTTTCCAGATTATTTTTAAAATGGAACAAGAAACTTCTGCTTACAAGAAATCAGAGCTGTGTGCAGTAGGAGAAGTTGCTAAAGAAATTTAAGAAAGTTTTCCTTCTAAAACTATAGAAATCTCATCTAAACCATGACTAGGACTGACTTTTGGCAAGTGATGGTTCTTATCATATGTGTTCATCCTTCAATTTACATTCAATCTTTCCTTCAACCTGCAAAGGAACTGGTACTGCCACATTTCACAGAGCCTACAGTGATGATAGGAATTTTAAGAGCATTGAGAAGATTTGTATTCTGAGAATTCATGTACAAATTATATTCATAAGTATATAACAATGAATGAAATATTGAGTTTTCAAAAGAATACAAGAGTTTCATACTAGAATTCCCCTTTGAATAATGATCCATTTTAGCTAACTGCTATCTGCCCACTACCCTCTTCATCTGTTGAACTTCTTAATATCTTTAAGGTCTTAGCTTTGAACTTTATGTTCCCTGGAGAAAATTTCCTTGGACTGTGGCTCCCTTTAACACCTTTTCTTTCTTCTCCTGTCTTTAACACATGGCTATATAGGATCTTGATATATTCACAATGTAACATAAGAGTGGAAAAAGGATACTTTCTTCAGTGAATGCTGTTGAAACAAGGACCTCTATGTGGAGAAATAAAATCAGATCTTACCTCACACAACAAACAAACATTACACATAAATCTGAGCTACAAAATGAAAATTAAAAAATAAACTATTGCCAGGTATTGTGGCACACACCTGTAATCCCAGTGGCTGGGGAGTCTGAGGCAGGAGGATTGCAAGTTCAAAGCCAGCCTGAGCAACTTAGTGAGGTCCTAAGCAACTCAGTGAGACCATGTCTCCAAATAAAATGCAAAAAGGGCTGGGGATTTGGCTCAGTGGTTAAGTGCTCCTTAATTCAGTCCCTGCTACTAAAAGACATTAAACTGTTAGTTGAAAATATAAGACTATCTTTGTGATCTTAAACATATTTCTAAACTAATATGTGGAAAGAAAAACCCATAAAAGCAAGATTTTATTTTCAAAATTCAAAATTTTAATGTGAAAAAATACAAAATATATCAAAGAAAATTTTTCAGAAGAGGAAACCCAATTGGGCAGTATGAAAAAAAAGAAATGTTCAACCTCAAGTGCAAGTAAGGAAATACAAATTTAAGTGGAGATACTATTTCACATGAATTTATCAACTGTGGAAATGTGTGGAAACCTAAAGTGGAATTGGAATTCTCATTTGTGTGTGTATGCAGAGCCATTTTCTAATGAAAATTATCTGTACTTACACTAATTAAAATACATTATACACATATATACATATATACATACATAAAATACATATAGCATGCAACTCCAAAATATATACTTTAGAGAAAGATTCAGTTTTTTTGTAAATAGATATATTTTATTATGTTCATAGTAATAATTTAGGGGGGATCCTCATATACCAATAAAGTAAATATATGTTCACTTTAGAAATTTTGGAAACCAAAGAAAAGCATGAAGAGCTAAGCTTTGTAATATTTCCTTATTTAAAATATTTTAAAATAATTGAGTTTTAGTAAAACATAGCATTTACAAAGAGTAAAATCAATAATGATAACAGAAATCTTTGTGTACAGAATTGTAGCTTAAGAGAAAGCCATATTTTCCATGAGATGTTTAAAACATTATTGATACATAATGCTTTCAGATAGAGAGAGGTTGGCAGGACAGGACAGGGGCAAATTCATTGTTGAATCATAAATGCCTTTGTTCCATCAGTGCTGAAGAGCTAAATTTCTAGTGGTCCCCTAACATAGGGCCTCCTTAAGCACAGTTGCCACAAGAGCCTTGTATTCTGCCTGGTCCTCTCTGGTCTGATTTCAACATTATTTATTCAATCCCGTCTCCCTTTCATATGGTGGATTACCATTCTCTTCTAGTCAAATTTATCTCTGAACCTATCCAATAAGCTCTTGCTACTCTCTGTAAATGTTACTCTTAGAAGATACCCTATTCTCTGAAAGAATTATTATTTTTTAAAGAGTTTGCTGGCTGAATTCACTCTAAAGGACAGTTTGGTTAGGGGGCTTTAAATTTTAAAAAAAAATTAAGTTCTTAACCTTTCAGAACATCTGGAGACAACCCTCATTGACTGGATAACAGAGTAGGTCATAGTTTTAATTAGACATTCTTGCAGTATCTGATGGAGCAGATTTTTTTGGTGATCTCATCTGCCATAGACTTTTGTCATCTGTTTTGAGGTATTATTCAATGTTAACCATTTAAACTAGTGAATTAAATGTCTGTAATAAAACTTACCATCTGAATCTCAAGGCTGTGAAAATATGTATTTTGTGACAGTTTAGTCAGATCTGAATCATTTGGAGTCAACAACATAGATGAAGTAATTTTGTAGTTTTTTGCTTGTGTGCTAAAGTTTTTTCTTAGAAGTTCATAAATGACTGGCTGTGATGTTTACATTAATTGTAAATTACAGCCTATGAGATTTAAATCCTTTAAAAATATACCACAAAAGCAGATATAATATAACTTTTGTATGTGGTACATATACATAATGGAATATTACTCAGCATTAATAAAATTATGTCATTTGCAGGAAAATGAAGGGAGTTAAGAGAATATCATGCTAAGCAAAGTAAGCCAATTCCTAAAAACCAAAGGTCAATTGTTCTCTCTGATAAGTAGATGCTGATCCATAATGGGGAGGGGGAATGCATGGGAAAAATGCAGGAACTTTGATTGGGCAAAGTAGGAGAGGGGAGGGAGGGTACATGGGGGCAGGAAAGATGGAGGAATGAGATGGACATCATTACCCTAGGTGCATGTATGATTGTGACACTACATAGTGTCAACCAGAGAAAAGTAAAGTCGTCAGAGAAAAATAAAGTCATGCTGCAATTGTGTTGAATCAAATGCATTCTGTTGTCATATATAGCTAATTAATATAAATAAATAAATAAATGTTAAAAAGAAGAATATATATATATATAATATAATATAATATAATATAATATATATATATATATATATATACACACATACACACACACAAAAGCAGATATAGCTGCACTGCTACCGCCATTGCTGCTCCTCTGATTCTGCTGCTGCCAGCCTGAGATTGCCTGGAGGTCTATTTTCTGGGTTCTGCTGCCACAGAAGAAACTCCTGCCCTGGATGAACTGAAGCCTATACTACTGCTTATCCCTGGAGATCTCCTGGTAACACTGTCCCCACAGCTGCAGGTGCAGCTGCCGCTGCAGCCATTGCTACTACTGACCTGTTGCCTGCTGCCACAACCACTGCAACTACTGCTGCTACCACAGCCTAGAGGACTGCTTCAGGGGAGACTCCAGGTTTGGTTGCATGTGGCTGCACCCATTTTGGGACACCAGCCAGGGCCTGGATGCCAGCAGGTTTACCACCACAAACACCTCTGTCTGTGGACTCCAGCTGGGACATGCAGGTCCAGTGTGAGGGTGCCTGAAGGTTTGGAGGAGCCTGGGGTCTTCCTGCTGAGAGTGCTGGTGGTCCTTGTCTTGCTGCATCAGGGTTGCTCCTTTGCATGAGTGTATCCCTGGTGTTCTCTCTGCAAGTAGGAGCATCATTGGATCTTGGGACTGCAGAATGGCTGAGCCTGAGGTATCTGAAGCCCAAATCAGTGGGATAGAGACTGGGTTTTCGAGGACTGATCTGGTTTTGGTGAGCCTTAGAGATGTCAGAGAGAGGGCTGAGAAACTGTTGAACACAGACAGAGACAGTTCAACTTTCCAACAAGATTTATTTTATTTTATTTTTTTATTTACTAATCTCTCTATCATATTTGGAACAGGATGTTTTTTATGTATCAGTGTGTAGAGGACAATGATATATGAATGGTGTTTTGCATTTTTGTTGTATTCTTATGTCTTTAATTTTTTCTCTTTGTTCATATTCTTCCTCTCTCTCGACTATTTTCTTGGATTTTCTTTCCAACTTTTCTCCAATCAACAGCCAATTTCTGTCAGCTTCTCTTCCACTCTTCCTGTGAATTTTTACTTATAGCTTCTCTCTTCCTCCCTTGCAAATATTGCATACTATACTACCTCTGTTCTCTCATCCACCATTTGAAATTGTAAATAGTTTTAACAAATATTCTGTTTGTACTATAGACAGTTATTGAATTCATCATTTTGGTTTAATGCAAGAAAGCAGTAGATGCCTTAGTGGGAGCTATTAGGTTTAAGGCTTTATATTGTGTACACTGGTTGCTGTTGGTATTGTTCTCACAAGTAAAGGTGAAGTGCTGGAAACGTTCAGGGATGCTGTATGTGTGTAGGGTAGAATTTATACTGCCTTAGAGACATACTTTTAAACAGGAAAACACACTAACAACATGAAAAAGCAAGGGAATAAAATACCCCAAACAAACCAAGATGCTTCAACAACAGAAGGCACTGATAACACAGTAGAAGAAATGTCCAAGAAGGAGCTAATATTGTATGTAGTTAAACTGATATGTGAAGTAAAGAATAGTATAAGGAGTGAAATCAAAGAAAAGATACAGGAAGTGAAAGACTACTTCAATAAAGAGAGATCATGAGAAAAAAAGCAAAAATCCTTGAAATGAAGGGATTAGTAAACCAAATTATAAATTCAATAGAAAGTACCACCAATAGACTAGACAACTTGGAAGATAGAACCTCAGACAATGAAGACAAAATACATAATCTTGAAAGTAGAGTTGAACATGCAGAGAAGATGGTAAGAAACCATGAACAGAACAGCCAAGAATTAGCAGATAACATTAAAAGACCAAATTTAAGAGTTATTGGAATAGAGGAAGGAGCAGAGATACAAGCCAAAGGAATGCACATTTTTTTCCATGATATAATAGCAGAAAAATTCCCAAACCCAAAGAATGGAATGGAAAATCAAATACAAGAGGCTTACAGGACCCCAAATGTACAAAATTACAGCAGACCCATACCAAGACACATTATAATAAGAATGACTAACACAAAGAATAAAGATAAAATCTTAAAGGCTCTGAGAGAAAAAATTCAAATTACTCATAGAGGAAATCAATTTGGGTCTCAACTGATTTCTCAACCCAGACCCTCAAAACTAGGAGGTCCTAGAATAATGTATTTCAAGCTCTGAAAGAAAGCAGATGCCAACCAAGAATTTTATATCCAGCAAAATTAAGTTTCAGATTTGAAGATGAAATTAAAACATTCCATGATAAACAAAAATTAAAAGATTCACAACTAGAAAGCCTACACTACAGAGCATTCTCAACAAAATATTCCATGAGGATGAAATGAAAAAAAAGTGAAAACCAACAAAGGGAGAATCTATACTAAAGGGGACATTCAACCAAATGAAAAAATAAGACAAATCAAAAACCAGAAGCACTGAGGGGGGAGCACATGAGGAGCTGGGGACAAGATATAATCCCCAAGGGCGTGCCTCCTATAACCCACCTCCTCCAGCCATACCCCACATGTCTACAGTTACCACCCAGTACAGTAGTTCTTTCAAATCATTAGTAAAATGAATCAGTCCACTGATTAGGTTAGAATTCTTATAATCTGATCATTTCATCTTCCTCATTAACATAGGAGCCTTTGGGGACACTTCATATTCAAACCATAACATTCTACTTCTGGCCCCCAAGAACTCATGTCCATCTCACAGTACGAAATGCATTTCATCCATCTCTGGGAATCCCCAGTCTTAATAATTACAGCATTGTCGGAAGTCCAAGTCCAGATCTCCTCTGAGATTCAGGGCAAATTCTTGGCTGTGAACCCCTGTAATGATACAATACATTATGGTACAGAGTAAAAATTTGCATTCTAACAGGGATAAAAGGAGGCATAGAAAAAAAAAAGGATGAGATTAAAGCAAGACCAAAGCCCAGTTGGGCAAACATTAGGTCCTATAGCTTTACATTCAGCATCTAGAGCACATAGCAGCAAGATGTATTCTCCAAAGGATTTGGGCAGCCCTGTCCCTTCAGCTTCTCTGGTCGCAGCCCAAACTACCTCTCAAACAGCTTTTCTTGGCAGATATCTCATGTTACTAGCATCTCTTAAACTTGGGAGTCTCCATTTCAGCTTTGGCTTCATTTTCATAGCTTCATTCACCACTCTCTCAGGGTCTACCTGCAAGGATTCTGACACTGCTACACTCTGCTTGGCTTCTCATGCCTTCCTTTGAAATCTCAGTGGAAGCTTCTGTGACTTCTTAACTCTAACATCCTGTATTCCTATAGAACCAGCACCATGTAGATAACACCAGGGTCGACTACCACCTCAAAGAGTAGCTGGGCACCCTCAGTACATGGCTATAGCTGCAGCTACCTCTGAGTGCCTTAGTAACTGAGTATGGTGAATCAAAGTCCAGGGAAGCAACTTTCTAAGTTCTCCTGTGAGAGCAGAGTGCTACCAAGGTCTCTTCTCAAAAGGAGTTTTGTTGTTACAGCCTTGAGTCTATCATGGGTGTGTTCTTACTGATTCCTAAAATACCCTTCAGGAAACTTTCCTATGGTATCTGTGTATCTCCTTAGTGGTTATAATCTCTTCAACAACCACAATTTTTGGCCTCAAATTTAGGTGTACTTCTTCTCTGGCCAAATTGCAAGTTTTTCACTTCTTTTTCTCTACTTTTTGTCCTTGGTTCTCACAGTAAACCTGGCTAAAACCTGCCCCCAACACCCATGCCATCACCTCAATTCTGCACTGCCTTGAAATTTCTTCTGTCAGATAAATTAGTCCATCATCTTTAAACTAAGCCCTTTAAATTAATTTCTTCAAATTAAAAGAAAGTCTTGAGATATGATAAAAATATATACAACTTCTTTGTCAGAGTATAATGTAAATGTCCTTTAGTCTAATTTCCAATAAAGACCTCATTACACTATAAAACCTCAGAAGCTCAATCTTTACTGTCTGCCTTTCTTTTGGCATTCTGCTCTTCTGACCTCCCACCAAAATTTCCCATAAAGTTCTGCATACAACATTATAACCTTCTCCAGCCTACATCTCAAAACTTTTCCAAATTCCTCATGCAAACCAGTTCCAAAGGCTTCTAAACCACACAATCAGCATAGTCTCAATGAAGACCCCACTTCTTGGTACCAATTTCTGATAGTCAATTTTTTATTGCTGTAACCAAAATACCTGACAAGAAGAATTTATAGGCATAAAAGTTGTATTTGGGCTGATGATCTCAGAAGTCTCACTCCATTGAGACTCAAGGTGAGGCAGAACATCATGGTGGAATGGTTTGGTAGAAAAATATGCTCAACTCATGTAGTTGGTGGGAGGGGAATGAACTTTCTCAATCACTTGAGGAGCCAGGGACAACATACAATCCACAAGGATATAATCCCATTGACCTACCTCCTCCAGCCACACCCTATTTGCCTACAGTTACCACTTTCTAAGTAGTCATTTCAAGTCACTAATCAATCAAATGGATTAATTTATAAATTAGGTTATAGCTCTCATAATTGTTTTACCTTTTTCATCAACACATAGCTTTTGGGGGATACCTTAAATCCAAGCCATAACAAGAGCCTTAAGAAGAGAGCTTTTGTGCTAGTTATTCAGTCATTTTTTTCATTCCTTTACTCATCCACCAAATACTTACTGAACAAATATTATATGCTATATAGGTAAATATCCCTGCCCTCATGGAGTTTTGATCCAAATGGGGAGGGGCTATAAACATGTAAAATTGTATTTTTATGAGTACTATGAAAATAAAAAAAGGAAGGAAAAAACATTAACTTCTATTTTTTGATGAACAATTATGCCAAAAGATAGTTTTTTAATGTCTCTTAAATATGTCATCAAGAAATTACCATTTTAATATTAGCAATATCACTAAACCTTGTCCAATTAATTTAACATTGCTGGTTTTTAATGTTTAAATGTGACTTTATTTAATCTTGAGCCATTTTAGCATTTTGAAAATCAATATTTTAAAACATTGATTTGGACAATGAAAAGGAAGTAAGTTTTAAAAAGAAAAAGGAAGTCTATTTTTGCTTTAAAAATTTATTTTGGGGATTCCTCTTATCAGATCCCCTCCCACATTGTGAGAGTTCTCACTTCTCACTTAAATAAATCCTACTTCATTTACTCTTCCCTTGAAAAAAATTAATTTTGTTGAAAGTACACATACTATAATGTGTAGCTTGATTAATTTTTATGTAAACAACATACCTGTGTAACCAAATTAGAATGCTACCAACTTCCTTAAATCCCCCCAATTCCCTTCCAGTTGCAACAAGCCAGAGTAACCACTGTCCCAGGTTTCTTTCAGCATAGATTCTCCTCTGTGTATGTATGTACTTGTGTGTGTGTGTGTGTGTGTGTGTGTGTGTTGTATATAAATGTACTCATTCATTATATACAGAGTTTCAAAGGAAGCCTATAAGACAAGTTTCATTCTAAATACAGATATTTCTGTATAGTAGTGATTCTCAAACTTGGTCAGACATTTCACCAGGGAATGCACATTTACAAATGTCTCCAGATGATTCTAACATGCACCCAAAGTTGAGAACTACTTCTGTAATATGTTGAAGGTAAAGCCATAGGCATTTACATAATAGTGGGGCTAGCTCAATGTCCAGCTTCTAATATTCTAATATTAGTAAACCTGGGCTTTCTGTGCCTAGATTTTAGGTTACAGTTTGACAAAAAGTAAGTTTTATATATGACTAATAACCCTCTCACAATCTTTCATCTGGAAAGCAAACCATTTTGAACTCGGGACTATGTGGGAAGTAAATAGGGTTCCCTTGCTTTAGAACTGATACTGTTTGGGAAAGGTGGAAATGTTATCAGGTAGGTATTGGCGGGCAAATTGTCAAATTCATGTCAAAATGCATCACATCCTGATGGAGAGCAATGATTCATTTGTTTGAGGGTTTTAGAAACTCTGGAAACCTGCAGGGCCTGAGAATGGCCCTAGAATCTGAGAATGATTTTCTTCTCATGGTCTAAAAAGACCTTCAAGGATGACTAAGATTTTTTTTGTACTTGAAAGAATATAGTTGAATTTTGAGGAATCTGGTTAAGTGTGGAGAGCAGAAACATGAAATTACTTTCATTCTAATCTGAATGTTGATTTAGCAGCAATCTGACAAAAGTTATGCATTTCATTTATCTTTTTCTCAAGGTTTTCTGATTTTAGTAAAATTTTGGAAGAGTTCTGTTTAACCAATGATAGATTCAATTTCAGGGTGTAGGAAGAAATTCATTATGATTCAGTGAAAAGAGGGTTTCACTGAAGTATGATAGGCTAGTATGATAGGCTAAGATATTCAATACCCAAGACTTACAATTCACTTTGTAATGTCACCCAATGAATGCTCAGCCCACCTTTCAGAAGAGCAACTGATATCCATCCACCCTGGGATATCTGTCTATGAAAAATGATATGTTGATCTCAGTTATCCAAGAGCCCAGGGTATTCCTTCTTGTTCTTTGAAGATCATGTGTTATTTATTCCTTGCCTTTGTGTATTTCCTATAGTCTAAACTAATTACCCATTTGCTTTTTGAAGATTTAGATAGAGATTCCTGCTTTCACGGAACTTATATTAGAGGAAACAAAATTAAGTAACAAATGAATATTTCATATGGAGGAGGAGGGGGGCAGTGTATTGATGCAACCGTAAAAGACAAACTATGGAACTAGCCTAGATGTCCATCCATGGATGAAAGGATAAAGAACATGTGGTATACACACAAAATTGAGTTTTATTCAGTCATAAAGAAAAATAAAATTATGTCATTTGCAGGAAAATGGATGGAATTTGAGAATATTAATGTTAAGTGAAATAAGACAAACTCAGTCAAAAGTCATGTGTTTTATATGTGGAAGCTAGAGAGAAAAAAGGAAAAGAAATGTCTGTGAGGGAGTCTGATAAAAATCAAAGGGAAATCAATAGAGTAGAAGAAAGCCATCAGTGGGAGAGGAGGAGAGAGAAACAAAAAATACTAGGGAATGATATTGGCCAAATTATATTGTTATATTGTGTACATGTACAAATATGTAACAATAAATCCCATCATTATGTACAACTATAGTGCATCAGTAAAAACATGGAAAAATGAATAAAACCACTCTGCAGAGGTGGCATGTGATATGAGATATAAATGAAGAGAAGGAATTGTTTTTGTGAACATTTATAGCAACAGCATTCTAGGCAAAAAGAATACCTCCCAAGGCTGGAGTAGGTTTTGACATATTTGTGGATGGACAAAAGGGCCAGTGTTCTTGGAGCTGCAGCAGTGAGATTAGAGAGGTAGACAGTAGCTAAATTATGTCAGACCTTGGTGGACACAAAGGAATTTCGATTTTATTTTAAGTTCAAAGAGTAGACTTTGAACCCAACAGATGATTGCCTTCACTGATTTGATTAACCAGATTTTTCTTAAAAGAAAGAATCAATTATTCTCAGGTTAAACATTTGTGATTTTTCTTTTTAATTACATATTAACTTGATGACAAGTACCGTGTTGTTATCAAAGGAAGATGTGAGAGAGGCATGTGTTTGAATTCTTGCCCTTTACCTGGATAATAATTGAGCTTATGGTCTGTGACAATCATCACTTTAATTGAATTTGGTTTGCTGAGAGATGTGAACTTCTTTGGAAAACCTCTATTTTATAAAATTAGTATCTCTATGTAGTGCAGGTAAATATGGAAAAAAGCACTGGTGTGAGACCTTCATTGGCTTTTAGAATGATATTTGCTTTTAATTTAATGGTCTACTTCAACTTTTCAAATCATGTGGGAATCACTACCTGCCCCTTGACCAAAAAAAAGAAGAGAAAAAGAAAGAAACAAAAGGGAAATGAAAGCATGGATTGAATTTCTATCATTTTGAAATCCTGAAAGAAAGAAGGTCCTTATTAAATTACTCTAGAATGTGACACAACCTTTACACAGTGATTTTATATGATCAGTCTTAACTAAATAATCAACTGTTTGTTTATTTGTTTGGAATTAAACAATTTATTCTAGCAGATTTTCTTTGTTTTTCTTTGCTGAACTGTAGAACTGGTTGAGCTTATTTTGAGGCAAATGCTTGTATTTAAATTTTAGTGAGGTCTAGACTTCATGAAGTGACTGATAACTGAACAGGATTTACAGTTGCAAAGTTCTTGCACATGGCAGCTTACTGGCATATAAATTAAACTGCTGCAAGACATAAGAATGAGAGAAAAAAAATAGGCTGCTGTGTAAGATCAAATTAATTTGGGAATCATTTGGACATTTTATTCCTCTGAAAACAGTTTGCTTGGAGGTCTCCAGCTGTGTTTGGCATCCAACCAAATTACATTTTAGAAAAATGTGCTTTTGAGACTGAAAATTATGCAATATGCATTGCTATCAATCTAACACGTGCATAAATGGATGGATGCTTTATGAAGTTAATTTCTGGTAGGAAGAAGAAGCCAGAAAGGGGCACAGGGAAGAGCAGGGTCACAGACCTGTTGTGGGCAAGCTGGACAGGAAAAGTTCCACAGATCAAAGCACAGAACATAAAAAGTCAAAGGCAGCTGTGGGTAGAGAATTGTTGGGAAAGCATTCAGGGGTCAATGCCAAACAATAAAGGGTCTCCTCAAAGGGATGCCGAACCACACAGACTCACTATAGAGGCAATCGGTCCTTCTTGCTCATCCTTGAAGTCATAGTATAAATGCCACTTTCTTTAGAGGGACCTTGAAAGAATCCTCCACGTAAAGACACTTCACTGGGAGAATTCCAATTTTATTGCAAAAGGATGTGTGCTTATATAGATCTAAGGGGAGATGGCAGGGCTTAGATAAATGGCAGGCCACCCGTTTATTGGCAAGTTCTTCCAGATATCAGCTCCGGAGCCCAGGAATTAGTTCTTATTGGGGCTAAGTTTCCCCGCCAGCGAGATTTGAAATTGGCGCCAGCGGGAGAGTTCACAAGGGAACTTTTCGCGCGAGTGAGAAAAAGGGGAAAGTAGGAAGAGAAGGTCGTTAGGCGCCATGTTGGGGTTTTTCTCTGGGGTGCAGCTGCCATTTATACTTTTCTTTTTTTTTTTTCCCTTCTCTCTCCCTTTCCCTCCCACCTCTCATCCCTGTTAAATGTTAATCTTCTTCTCCTGCTCTTCGTCCCTACTCTGATCTTAGTTACTCTCCTTATATCAAAGAAGACATTTGGCATTTGTTTTTTAGGGATTGGCTAGCTTCACTTAGCATAATCTGCTCTAATGCCATCCATTTCCCTGCAAATTCTATGATTTTGTCATTTTTTAATGCAGAGTAATACTCAATTGTGTATAAATGCCACATTTTTTTTATCCATTCGTCTATTGAAGGGCATCTAGGTTGGTTCCACAGTCTTGCTATTGTGAATTGTGCTGCTATGAACATTGATGTAGCAGTGTCCCTGTAGCATGCTCTTTTTAGGTCTTTAGGGAATAGACCGAGAAGGGGAATAGCTGGGTCAAATGGTGGTTCCATTCCCAGCTTTCCAAGAAATCTCCATACTGCTTTCCAAATTGGCTGCACCAATTTGCAGTCCCACCAGCAATGTACAAGTGTGCCCTTTTGCCCCACATCCCTCGCAGC
>NW_026000048.1:13343388-13531785 GCF_001458135.2 Marmota marmota marmota | reverse complement strand
ATGGTTTCTTCTATTTCCTCAATTGATATTGGTCTGTTTAGGTTTTCTATATCCTCCTGACTCAATCTGGGCAGATCATATGACTTAAGAAATTTATCTATGCCTTCACTATCTTCTAATTTATTGGAGTATAAGGATTCAAAATAGTTTTTGATTATCTTCTGTATTTCTGAAGTGTCTGTTGTGATATTGCCTTTTTCATCCCGTATGCTAGTAATTTGAGTTCTCTCTCTTCTTCTCTTCGCTAGCATCGCTAAGGGTCTGTCGATTTTGTTTATTTAAAAATATGGAACGCTTCACGAATTTGCGTGTCATCCTTGCGCAGGGGCCATGCTAATCTTCTCTGTATCGTTCCAATTTTAGTATATGTGCTGCCGAAGCGAGCACCATTTATACTTTTCCCAACAGACCTTTCCTGACCATCTTATAAACACCTCTGCTGTTGTTTCCTGTCATTGAACCTATGATCATTTGAAATAATATCTTTATACTCATTTATTTACTATATTTCACTTACTAAATTAAGCACAATTTGCACTAGGGCAGAGTCATACTTTCTTGATCAGTGTCCCAGATACTGGCTTGGCAGATAGTAGGCATGTAGAATCTGTTTGTTGAATGAGTATACAGAGCCTGGAGGGAAACAGTCTGAGAACTGTTGTGGATTGGGTCATGCTCCAAGTAGAACAGTCTTGGAAATGTAGCTTTGGTCAGGGTGCACTGAGAGACTTATGAATGCATGTTCCCTATTCAGGTAGCCCTAGGATATCAGATTTGAACCTGAAGATTAGACCAGTGATTGTACTTGATAAATTTTCCTAATAACCTCTGAAATAGGGAAATCATAGTTCTTCCTGCTTTAGTTTTTAGTAGACAGAACCTATACTATAAAATAAGACTGCCCAGTTTTCATGATTAATGAATAGCAACACCCGAATTTGAACTCCAAGATCAGTTCCTGACTTCTTTCCATCTCATATTTTGACACTGCTCTCACTACACTTGCCATTGCTAGCATTTGTAAACAATGTCTCCCTGCATACACCCAAGTACCAGTCATTCCTGAGTTCTTGAAAGCTTCTGCCTCAAGGCAAATCTGCTGCTATGAAACATGCCCTGTGCCTGGGGAGATTACTGGCTCTGATTCCTGGTTCTTGAAGTGTGACAATCCAGCCTAGGATAGTCCCAAACCAGGAATGTCTGAATATGATACTATTTTAAGCTTCCTATGAGACAGAGATAGGCTTATATAACCTCATATCAGTCATAACTACCTAGATTGATTGCAAAGCAGATTAGATCAGCCAGGGTGTTTCCACAATAAATTACAGTCCCCAGGACCTTTGCTAGGAGAGAAAACTACTATGCATTGATCCCCTACCATTTGTCAGGAACTTTATGTAGGTTATCCTAAATAAAGTGAACCAAGGTAACTGTAAGATTCAACCAGAGCCCTGAGGGATGCAGTAATTTAGAACCATATATAGGGAGTCACCCTGGTACCAGCACTGTGACTGAGGGTCAGTGTGGAGCCACAGTGAAGTCTGGTATACTAGAAATAAGCTGGATTATTTTCACTGTCTTTGCTGAGCACAGATGCCCTATAGTTAGTAGGTTTTAAATATTGGAAAACTAGCCTGCAAAAAAGTACAGTGTGCAAACTAAGAAGCCAAGAGATAGTAACCTCCAAGGACATGTTCTATAGGCAAGACCACCTCTATTGCCAAGGAAATAGACTGTAAATTTCAATCCAGGAAAGGCTTTGAGTTACATTTATGTCTTCTATTTCTTGCATGTACCCCCTTCGCATAGGTGCTATTGTTTTTATAAGATTGTTTCCTAAGAACATTTGTATGTTTATTAGTGTTTTATCACTAACAAAATACCCAAGATAATTAACTTATCAGATGAAAAGATTGACTTTGGCTGTGGTTTTGGAAGTTCCAGTCCATGGTTAATTGTCCTATAACTTTGGGCCTATGCCAAGATAGCACATCATGGTGGGAGTGTCTGGTGGAGCAAAACCACTCAGATCATGAGCTGAGGAACAGAGAGAAGAGAGGAAGAGAGGATGTTCCCTTTCAGAGCATACTCCCTGTGATCTAGGACTTCCCATTAAGGCCTCTCTTCTTCATTTGGGTTCAATTCCATGAGTTCAGAGACTACATTATTTATTTATTAATTGATTATCCTTTGTTTAGCACAATGCCAATCCCATGAATTCAAATACTTATAGAATAAATCAATGAGTGAATGACTGAATAATGAGAGTATGACAGAATTACTGACCAAATACCCCTGCCTTTTACTAAAACTCATGAGCCTTCCTATATAACTTGATCTTCATTAATCTCTAAAGGATATACCTGTAGCCTAAGCTTGGAGCCAGTCTCTTACTTGTTTGGTTCCTTACCTCTTAGACCTTGACCAGCTTCCATGTGGTGAACACTATTTTATAATACATCATCTATGAGATATCTTTAGCTATCCTATCATCTGTAGAGCCAAGACCAACAAATGTAGGTCTCCAGTCTGCTGCCTTAGAGGGCCTTTCCACTGGGACCTCCTGAGAAAGGTCTTCCCTGAGTTACCACATCATCGAAGACCTTGTTCTTTAACATATCACTTCCTACATAAAGGAGTGTGACCTTTTTTTTTTTTTTTTACTGACCCAACATGTTATCATAGCTGAATATTCTAACTCTAAAATATTCAAATATTTTATCCTTTAATGGGAAAGTTTTTATACTATCACATGTAATATGTGCACTGGATTGGAAACCTGAGTCTTGGTTCCAGTTAACCATTATCTATGTGAGTTACAGATGGTTAAGTGTGGAGTTGAGAGCATCAACTCTAAAATAATACTATCCAGAACTAAATCCCACCCCACCACTTACTAACTGTACAATCATAGGAAAATTATTTAATTTTTATATGTCTCACTTTTCTTAATGATAAAATGGGAATAGTAATAGTATCTACCTCATAGGATTTATATGAAGATTAAATGATATGTGTGAAGCTAACAAATAATAGATATTGTATCAATAATTGTGCTTATTTTGATGGTGACAATAACAACTATAGCCCACCTCTATGTATTTATTTGTTCTTTGCTTTTCATTTTTAAGTAAAGGAAACATGTGAGATAAGTTCTAAAGATTCTTCCAGATTCAACCAGATTCAAGTGTCCTTGCTACTTTGTTTCTAAGCCTAGCATTCTAAGCATGTAGAATAACTCCTCATCATAAACTGCAGGCAAATCCCAAATTGTCTTCTGACAAATAAGCCATTTATACTTGCCTTATGCTTTAAATAATAGCATTAAGGGAATTATGCCTTCCATTAGCATTGCCTTCAAAGGTGTCATTTTATGAAGCCTCATGAAGTTATAGTCAAGCAGAGAACATTCAAAAAACTGCTCTCCATAAAGTGGGTTCCAAATCATTCTTAAGTGGTGGATATCCATTGATAGAGTCACAATCTAACCAAACAGTGGGATGACTTAAAGAAGTATATAAACATATAAAGGAAGAAGGTAATTTTTGAAACATCCTATTCTATTTTTGTGAAGCAATAGAAATTTACAGGCTATGTATATAGTATATCACTTTCAAAATATGGTTTATTTTATGACATTTTAAAATATAGGTGATGCTGTGTCACTGAAAATATATCAACAAAAATGAGTTACACTGATGACTAACTGGTTTCATTTTTATTCTGTGATATACATAAAACAAGCATTTTGAAAAACACAGAAATCTGTCCCCGAAAACTAAAATAATTCAGAAATTACAAAATGCAAAAAAGAAAAGGATTTTCAAAAAGGTCATAGAGATAACTACAGAAAAAAATAGCAGGACTGGGGATATGGCTCAAGCAGTAGTGCACTCACCTGGCATGCACGGAGTGCTGGGTTCGATCCTCAGCACCACATAAAAAATAAAATAAAGATGTTGTGTCCACCGAAAACTAAAAAAAAATAAATATTAAAAAAATTTTCTCTCTCTCTCTCTCTGGAAAAAAATAGCAAAAGTAGTTCAGATAGTAAACATAGCAATTAAGTATAGAAATCAAAAGGAATTTTATAGGAAAAAAATGATTATAACTAGTTAGTCTCTTAAATGTATCCCATATGGTTTTGTGGTTTCATAACTTGGCCAGAAATGAACCACAAATTTGACTTGGAACTTCATAACAGCTAGCACAAAGTGGAAACATAGTTACATGATTTAAAGCTTGCCTGAGATAAAAACAAATCACATTTAGCATATGTGTTCTCCAGACTGAATCCCAGAGATTCTCGTGAAGAGACAGCTCTGTTGGATTTTCATGTTATTCCAACAAATGTATAAATGAGTTTCTTAGGGGTGTTTCCTAAAACAGTTATCAGTGAGGGATGAAAACATGCCACTAAAATGCCATTCAGCAAAATCTCTAAGGGTCCCATCAATGTAGCATGTAGCACTCTAATAGTGTGCCTCAATTGGGCTACTTAGGAGTAGCTAGAAGAATACAGGATAATTAGTTCTTTCAATTTAACTTTTACTACATATTGGTTATCATAAAATTATGTACTCTAATACTCAAAGTTCAAACTTTATGTATTATTATTTGAGGATGTGGTAACAGCACAAAACTCAAGTGGTTTAAAATAAGAACTTTTGTTTCTGGTTCATGCCATGCATCCATTATAGGTCAGCCTGGCTCTCATCTATATGCTTACTGTCCTCATTCTGGGACCTAGGCAAATAAATGGACAGATGGAAAAGAGACTGTGACAAATCACACACTTGCTTTTATATCTTCTGACTGAAAGTCATAAGTTCATTCCTAATATTAAGAGGGAATATATGGATAATTTTACCATTGCCTGGAAAGAGACAGACAGAGATTTATAAAGGATTCTAATAAAAACTACACTAAGTTTAGGCACCCTTTAAAAAGTCTCATCATTCAGAAAGAAGAGAGAACCAGAAAGTGCACAAACTTAAGACCATTTAATATTTCTTTAATACTAGCCATAGAACCTAAGCAACTGACAGCCTAAAATATGTGCTACAAAATAGTAAATTTCATGTTATGTTTTGTATAATTCCAGAAATTCGGACTGGGGTTGTGGCTCAGCTGTAGAGTGCACGCCTAGTACATGTGAGGTGCTGGGTTGGATCCTCAGCACCACATATGAATAAATAAAAATAAAGGTATTGAGTCCACCTACAACTAAACAAATATTTAAACAAAGAAATCCATGCCATGTTTGTGTTTCACAGATTCTACAAAAAAAAAATTATACATCTGTCTATGGAAATAGGTTTATAGCACTTTTCAAAGCAATTTATATATAACAAAAGAAGAAAAAATATGCTCTATCAGGGAAAATCTCTTATGACTCTAATGATATTGCAATAATTATCTGAAATGACAGTAATCACTCAGAAACATTATTTTAAGGAAAAACTCCAGAGTCATCAGTTAATTTCTCTTTATGGCAAAGGAGGAAGAGGGAAGTTCTGAAGTTTCTTTGACTCACTAAAGTATTCAAATATTTATAATTTCAGCAATCTGGGACCCCAATGTGAATACTGTAACTCAAGGCATTGATTTGAATATTTAGTAAGAAAGGACCTAAAATATTAAATTTATACTTCATATTAAACTTAATAAGGTAAGCTTCTTTTAAAGTATGAATAAACAGGATAATTGCAGTTACAAATTTTGACCCAAATTCCTGTGTCAAACAAGGAATACAGGTAGTATTTTTGTGACCATTTTGGTCTTCAACTTCGCTTTAATTTTTAGAATTAAATACTAGATTACATTTTATTTTATTTCAGGTAACTGCCTTAGCAATTGAATAACATCAGAGCTCTATTAGTAATAAAGAAGAGGAATTTCAGTTGGACCATCAACTCAACTATATTTATGAATACACCATTATTTGATATAATAGTTCAAAGGAGAATTAAAAATGAATCTCTTAGACAGCTAATAAATTAGCCTAATAAATTAGGATTTGGGGTATTAGTAACTTTATAAGATGAGAGAATTAGCATAGGTAGTTTCAGAAACCCTTCTCATGTCTTCAGTTTTAGGAAAATGTCCAGATATATTCAAATGAATACTTTCAGTTAGTTCCTGTCAATACTGTTACCCTCAAGTAGGAGGCCAGAGCTTGGCATGGTCAAAATATGTAACAAATCCATCACTATTCAAGATGTAGAAATGTAAAAAAAAAGGAAAAAGAAAAAAATGTAGACATATATTTGAGTGTTGTTTTCAAAGAAATTATAGGCTTTTTCAAAAAGAGAGATTCAAGAGTAACAGTCCATTTTTCTTTGTATCCCTGCTGACAATAATGCCAACTTTAGTCAAGTTCTCCTTGGCTTTACTAATGAATTTTGAATGTTGGAGGAAATGAATGATGAAACAAGAGATCTAGGTTAAATGCTGTCTTGAAGGAAATTAGATCTATTTCATTTAATTCACTAAAAAGATAGAAAAATAAATTGAAGAAGGTTAATACACAATTTACTACTTATATACATATTTTATTTTATTTATTTTGAAATGGAATCTGGCTAGTCTTCAACTCCTGGGCTCAGGTTATCCTAATGCTTTTGCCTCCAAAATAGCTGGGACTACAGGCATGCACTATGGCACCTGACTCTTCTACATAAACTCTAAAGCTTACAAAATAAAGATTATATATTATTTATAGATTCATATAAATGGAAAAAGAGTAGAAAGACATGTCTTCAATATTATACATCAAATTCATTTTAGTGCTTGCCTCTAGAGAGGGTAGAAGACAGTGGAATTGTGTTTTATTTATTTATTAATTGTAAAGTTTTATTTTAAAATCCCAAATAATAATGGATTTTAAATCCATATATATATATATTTGTGTGTGTATATATATATATATATATTCTACCTTAATATATGTATGTATGTATATATATATATATATATATATATATATATATATATATATTTGTGTATATATACATATATTTAAATCCATACACACACAGAGTGTTAATTTGCATGGTGAGAAATTGGCTATTAAATTTTTGTATTTTTTTAATTTCAAAAAATGGTAGTGAAGAATACTCTTTAGAACTGAGTTGAAGTGGATGGACAAGTGGAACTTCCAGGGTTCAGGGTAGGTTATTAAGGCAACAAGACAAAATATGACAGTCAAGCCTTTAATCACTTAATATAAGCAAGAGGCCAACACAGAGAAAGTACCAGGAGAGTACCATCTTCCCACTATTTCATTTTTGTCCAGAGGTGGCACTAGGCACAAGGAGCAGATGGATTAGCACAAGCATGGGGAATTGTCTCACTGAATCAAGAGACCTGAAATAAAAGACCCCTGAAATTTTATAAACCCAGTGGATAAGGGCAGGGCTAGGAATGGCACAGTACCAAGTACAGAATTGGAGTGAAGGAAATGTCTTCAAGTTTCTCTGATCAGGAGACCTCAGGAGGGAGGTATCTATGCTCAGAATAATATGTTAATAGCTTAACTGGCCATAGAGCGGGTCCTTTTATGTCTGTAGTCCATCAAGAGTATGCAACAAGTCTGGGGCAGGGAGGGCACATTTCTCTCACAAGGTTTGCCAGGTAAACCCTTTGTAATTGCCTGTGGTTACACTTGAAATATCATCAGGAAGCCATGATAAATCTAAATATTTTATAAATAATAACAACTTCAAATGCATAAAATAAAAATTGATAATTTCAAACAATAGACTTTAACCAAGTTAGAGATTTCTATAGCCCTATCTCAATAATAAATAATACAAAAATATACCAATATACTAAAAACAATAGTGATATATAAGATTTGAAAACAGTTGATGTAACTGAGATATATATGTGTGTGTGTGTATATATATATATTGATTGATAGATATACTTTAAATATATATGTATATAATTATACTGGGGATTGAACCCATTGGTTCCTAATCACTTAGCAACATCCCTAGCCCCCTTTTTTTAAATTTTTTATTTGAAACAGGGTCTCACTAAGTCACTCAAAACCTTGCTAAATTGCTGAGTCTGGTTTTGAACTTGTGATCATTCTGCCTCAGCCTCTTGAGCCACTGGGATTACAGGTATGCACCACTGTGCCCAGTTACATACCTGACATTTTTAGCATATTATACCCAACATCAGAACAACACACATTCTTTTAAAGTACACATGAAATGTTCAGCCAGATCACCATATAGTGTGCCACAAAATAAATCTCAATAAATCTTACAAGTGAAAATTATAAGTTAATTCTATGATTTCAATTAGAATTAAATTAGCATCAAATAATATGTTAGCTATAAAGGCATCAAATTATTGGAAATTTAAAAATTTCTAAACAACCATAATGTCTCCTGATCAGAAAAACTTGAAGATATTTCCTTCACTCCGATTCAGTACTTGTTACTGTGCCATTCCTAGCCTTGCCCCTATCCACTGGGTTTATAAAATTTCAGGGGTCTTTTGTTCAGGCCTCTTGATTCAATGAGACAATTCCCCGTGCTTGTGCTAATTCATCTGCTCCTTGTGCCTAGTGCCAGCCCCTGGACAAAAATGAAATAGTGGCAAGATGGTAACATGAGAATCATAATGGAGATTAAAAAATATTTCAAATAGAATGATAATGAAAATACATGATATCAAAATTAGTAGGATTCAGTCAAAACAGTGCTTCTAGAGATTTTATAGGATTAAATGCTAGTGTTAAATATGAATTCTGATTCTACCTTAAAAATGTAGAGAAAGAGTAGATCAAGTCCAAAAGTAGAACTAAGAGAATAATAAAGATAAGAACCTCTTAGAAGTGAAACAACAAAGAAAATAAAAACTAAAAAACACTTGTGTTTTTAAAATTATAATATTGCTAATCCCCTAGCAAGACTGACAGATAACAAAAAGGGTATATAAATTATAATATCAGGAATAAAATAAGCTATCATTAGAGGTAGTATAGACATTGAAAGGATAATAAGGCAACTTTACAATAAAACCGTATTCCAAGTCACACAACTTAGATGAAATGTACAAATTCTTTGAAAAATACAATTTACCAAAATTAACAGAAGATGAGATAGAAAATCTATGTTCATTAGAGATATTGGTCTGAAGTTTTCTTTATTTGATGTGTCTTTGCCTGGTTTGGGGATCAACGTGATATTGGCCTCATAGAATGAGTTTGGAAGTGCTGCCTCTTTTTCTATTTCCTGAAATAAATTGTAGAGTATTGTTATTAGTTCTTCTTTAAAGGTCTTGTAGAACCCAGCTGTGTATCCATCCAGTCCTGGGCTTTTCTTGGTTGGTAAGCTTCTGATGGCGTCTTCTATTTCATCACTTTATATTAGTCTGTTTAAATTGTGTATATCTTCCTGATTCAATCTGGGCAAATCATGAGACTTAAAAAAATTTGTTGATGCCGTCTATGTCTTCTATTTTATTGGAGTATAAGTTTTCTAATAATTTCTAATTATCCTGTGTATTTCTGTAGTGTCTGTTATGATATTATCTTTTTCGTCATGTATGCTGGTAATTTGAGTTCTCTCCTTCTCTTCATTAGTGTGGCTAAGGGTCTGTCAATTCTGTTTATTTTTTCAAAGAACCAACTTTTTGTTTTGTCAATTTTTTCAATTGTTTCTTTTGTTTCTATTTCATTGATTTCAGCTCTAATTTTAATTATTTTTTGCCTTCTACTGCTTTTACTGCTGATTTGTTCTTCTTTTTCTAGGGCTTTGAGATGTAGTGTGAGGTCATTTATTTGTTGATTTTTTTTCTAAAATCTAAGTAAGCACATTTGTATTAAATAAATTAAATTTATAAATTAAAAAATTTCCAGAAAAATTATAAACTAAGTTGTCTTTGCCCATTTAAATTACATTTAAGGAAGAAATACTATCACGGTTGTATAACTCAAAAAAATAGAGGAAGAGGCAGCTATTCCCAACTCATTGTTTGTCATATCCTAGTATCAATTTATATCACCACACTCTGTCACCAAAACCTGACCAATGTATTATAAGAACACACAATTCACAAACAATATCCCTTATGGAGATTCAAAATTCTTAGCAAAATGTTTAGCAAATTTGATCTAGAAATATATAAAGATGATAACACAAAGTGGCCAAGTGGTATTTACCCAGTGATTTAAGGTTAGATTAATATTATCTTTTTAAAAATAAATAATATAATTCACTACAGTGATAAGGGGGAAAATTCATATAACTATTCTAATAGATGCAGATAAGCATTTGGTTTAAATTCAATATCCATCTATAATTAAAAATCACCTCTCAGTTAACAAGGAACAGGAGGACTCTTCCTCAGTATGATAAAGAGCATTTATCTAAAATCCATTTATAGTGAAATAACATAAACTTTTCCTAAGATTGAAAATAAAGGAATATTAGTTCAAACTATTTCTATTAAATATCATACTGGAGGTCTTACTGGGGGAATAAGGTAAGAAAAATAAATAAAAGACTGCAAATTGAGAAAGAAGTATTAAAATAACTGGGGTACAGTAGCACATACCTGTGATCCCAGAGACTGAGGATGTTGGGGATGAAGGATCACTCCTTTGGGGCCAGGCTGGGCAACATCGTGAATCTGTGTCTCAAAAAAAAAAAAAGTGCTGAGGATTTGGCTCAATAATGAAGTGTCCCTGGGTTTAATCCCCAGTACAGCACACAAAAACCTGAGCTGGTGGCACACACCTGTAATCCCAGTTACTTGGGAGACAGAGGCAGGAGGATTGCAAGTACCATGCCAGCCTTAGAAATTTATGGAGACCCTGTCTCAAAAAAATGAAAAAGGGCCAAGGATGTAGCTCAGTGGCAAAACACTCCTGAGTTCAATCCTAGTATACCCCCAAAATTATTAAAATATTTTTATTTACAGACAACATAATTGTTTATATAAAATATCTGAAAAATCTACAATAGAATAAGTGAATTTGTCAAAGTTGTAAGATACAAAATCAACATACAAAAATAACGTATTCCTATAGACAGTAGCAAACTACTAGAAAATTATATCTTTAATATTACACATATAGTATCTTAAAGCACTAATACTTGGAGATAAAGTTGTTAAAAATGTGCAATATATGTACACTGAAAACTACAAGATATGTACACTGAAAAATATGTACACTGAAAAAAGATATTGCAGAGAAAAGATAGAGAAAATCTAAATAAATGGAGAAACATATGATAGGTATGAATTAAAAGATGTCAATTCTTTCCAAATCAGTATTATTACAGTTGTAATCAAAACCCCAATAGACTTTACCTGGAGTAATTGACAAACTGATTCTAAAATTTGTATGAAAAAGGATCTAGACTAGCTAAATCAATATTTAAAAAGCAACACAGATAGAGAATGTATATTGTCAGATTTCAAGAGTAACTCTAAAGCTACAGGATTCAACACAATGTTAATTGTTCTGAGGGTAGATTAATAGATCAATGGGACAAAATAAAGCAGCCAGAAATAGACCCACACATATAAAATCCACTGACTTTTTAGACAGGCTTCAAAGTAATTCAACAAGGAAAGTCTTTTTAACAAATGGTGATGAAACAACTGGATAAAAGTGTGGGGGAAAATGATGACCCCTTGGGTTAGGCAACAGTTTCTTTGGGAACACACACAAATAACTGAACATAAAATATAAAGTGAATAATTTTGAATTCATGGAAGTTAAAGGTTTCTGCTCATCAGAAGGCATCTTTAGAAAGTCTTTGGTTGAAGGGAGGGGAAGGTAGCTAGCTATCCTGGAATTTTGTCTGGCTACTTAAGCATTGCCTTCAACTGTGTTGTGTTCTTTTACTAGCATGCACAAATAGAAAATAAAAACATCAAGGAAGGATTAGCAATACAAATGCAATATGAAAAAAATGTAGTAAAATATATTAATACCACCATAACTTATTGGTGAAGATTGACATGCAATTCAAGGAAAAGCAGAAATCTTATCATTGCTAGATTTACTGACTGCCTTTTGGAGAAAAGCCACTCTTAAAATGGACTTCTTCATTCTTAGCCATTAGGAACTTGGCCTGACCTTTCACTTTCAATAGTTTCCCTGGTTTGTACAGTGGACTTTGGTTCTACTTCCTAGATCAACCTTCTGGAATAATGAGCAGGGAATTTGCTGGGGGAAAAAAAGTGTGTTGTGGGGGGAGAATTCTCTAGGAATAATGGCGCAAAGATAGACATAGAGTTATGGAAGTTATATGTTCATATGGGGCAGCACTTTTCCAGGTAATATCAAGATCCAAGATATGACCAAAGGTATAAATCACAGAGAACAACCAGTGTTGAAAGACAATGGAATAAAAGCAGTAGAGAAATTAAGTTAGGGTGCATTGAATTGCAGAGGAGAGTGGCAGGAATTAAAGGAAGAAGATGACAGAAAGCACATTCTTCTGTGGACAAGAAGTCCCTTAGAATTTGACTTATAGAGACATGAAAAGGAGGGGGGCCTATTGAATGAGTGAATTTTAAAGGAAGAAAATCTTTGTCTAAGTGTAGAAAAATAGTTTAAGTATATGAATTATGCTTATCTTAAAATCTTGGGTTGTGGAGCAATTAATAATTTGACTTTTGCCAATAAGGCAATGCAACTTATGGTGAACAAATAATATTCATTATTAAAAAAGAGAAAACCTTCTCTGAAAATGTTGACAATTTATGATAATTCCACCTTTTATATCTTTAAGCTATGTCATCATGGATCAGTCACTTAACCTCCTAAGCATCACGGCTCAGGAACAAAAGAAAATCAAATACATAATAAACAACAAAAACCCTACATACATGTTATTTTTTATTATTGGCCATTCTTATTGTTAAAAGAACTGTCTTCTGAAAACCAGAAATAGAGGATTAAAGAAAATCCATTTGTTATAGCTTACTGAGAAATTCTGAAGAGCACTTATGGCAACCTACAGTTAGACACTTATTTTGAGCCCCTTTTATTTTGAGCTGAGTAATAAGAATGTGTCCTCTTACAAGGGATGAGACAATTAGTCAGACTGAGGGAGCTGGCAAAGAACTCCCTCATCACAGGAATTTTATATCATTTATGTTGATTTGCCACTGAGAGAATTTATGAGGGTCTGATAGAATCATCTGATGTTCACTTTAAGCAAGAATAAAAGGGGTTTTATGTTGATATTTAAAGAATAGAGGAGAAATGATTATACCAACTTTAGTTACACTAGTGCTTCTTTTACTCATCCTGAGGAAGGAGAGAAGGGAGCATTATTAATTGAATTTTCTAGGTGTAGAAGGAGATAGCTAGAATGAACGGCTCAAAGTCACACATTTAGTAAATGGGAGAGCAGTTCCTTGTGTCCACAAATCCTATAATCTCTCCACTAGCCTATCTTGCTTCTCAAGAAGTATAGTCATACCTATGTATTTGCTGGGATTCATTCCATGACCCCCCGTGGATACCAAAAGTTGATGCAGATTCTCAAGTCCCTTATATAAAATGGTATAGTATTTGCATAACCTATGCACATCCTCCTGTATGCTTTAAATCATCACTAGATTGCTTATAATATCTAATAACAATGTAAATACTTGTTATGTTGCATTGTTTAGTGATAATGGCAAGTGAAAATATATATATGGGTATATATATATATATAAAACATTACAGATGTAATTTTTGTTAATTCTGGGAATCAAACACCAGGCCTTTCAGATGCTAGCCAAGCAATATCACTGAGCTATACCTGTCAGCCTCTGATGCAACTTTTTAGAAAATGTTTTTGATCAGCAGTTGATTGAATCTGCAATATGGAAGCCTCAGATAGAAGGGTCAACTTCTGTATATTCTTATTTTTGCCCATGGTATTGAGAGTTAATACCAGCAATGGTAACTTCTCCATAGAAGGAGAAATATGACTACCAGGCCAATTCTAGCCTAGGTTGTGACTATAGTTTGCATTACATTTTAGATTTTTAGTTTAAGTTGTAGTTTATGGAACCTATTGTATTATATGTTTTGTACATTTTCTTTACCTGAATTTGGAATGAGGAGCATTGATATAAATCTTTGGACTCTAAATGGAAAGATAGTTGTTGTTTTTCTAGTGAATGATCTACATGATATTATCAGTGAGAAGAATGACCATAATACTAAGCTGAACAGAGTCCATTGTTAGGGACAGGAGTGACCTAAGGATCAGAATCCTCTTGTATTCTGTTCTGGACTTCAAAAGAGCTTTTTCCTATAATCATTTTTTGTATATTGTGTCTGTTCATCATTTTTCTTCCTTCTCTAACTGTTATGTACTTCAACTCTTTTGAGGAATTCTGTTGCTCATTGAGGTCTAGAGTTCTTGAGATTCTCTTGAGTAATTTTCTGTATCTTGCCCCCTCCACATAAATGTCACCTCATACTTATTACCCATGGTATTTTTTACATTTTGCTCTCTTTTACCCAATCCTTAGAAATCATCCTCCATACCCCATTTTAAGAACCAGGCATTTATAGTGATAACAATGAATCAATTGAAAATCCTTTCATGCATTTTAATTCCTTTATAATAAGAGTGATATATTTTCATGTTAAAAATATAAATTAGTACCAGAGCACATTAGTTAAAAAGTAAAAATCTTCTCCCTGCCTGCCTCCTCAATCCCCAGTTCACCTACCCAGGAATAAATAGTCTTAATAGTCTATTGAATATTCTCCAGGCATACCTTTTGATACAGTCAGATTTTAATATTTCTCTGCAATTTTATTATTATTTAACTATTTCTCTTAAAGATGTATTCACAACAACAGAATCAGATCTTCTTAATTATTTAAAATTTCAGGGTTTTCCATTTTATGGATGTAATATGAATTACTATATTTAAACTGTCCCTTATTAGTGGAAAATAATTTCAATGTTTATGCTCTTACAAAGTGTTTTAGTGAATATTTTTGGGTGTACATCTTTGTATATTTTGCATAAGTGTGTATTTAAGACATTTTTCTAGAAATAGAATTCCTGCTGCAGTTTAGTAGTTCTCAGACATTTTCCTTACCCTTCCCTAGGCTTAGTCTGAACTCCAGTTATCCTAGTTCCACATATGACTTGCTTCTGGGCTGTAAGTTGGTACAGCAGCCCTTAGCCCTTGTTAAATTAAAAACACCTGTGGATCCTTAGAAGCAGGAAAGGAAGGAGGAAAGAAGGGAGGTAGGGAAGGAGGGTAAGTGAAGCAAGAAGATGCAGGAGGAGGAAGAGGTGGGGAGTGGGGTGAGAGAAAGAGACAGAATTTTTTTAAAAATGTTTTTAGTTGTAGTGGACACAACACCTTTACTTTTATGTGGTGCTAAGGATTGAACCCTTTGCCTTCCACCTGCAAGGTGAGCACTCTACCACTGAGCTACAACCCCAGTCCCAGATTTTAATTATTCAGTTAATCTCTTGGCCTTACTAAATTCAGAGTTTCCATGAGTGTAACCTGGATTTCTGTATATTTTAAAACTGCCATAGGTGGTTCTGATGTTCAGAGTTGAATGTCACTGAATTGGTTTCTAGCTTTTATTTTTTTCCATGTTTGTGACTACATCTTTACATCTTTCTGACTCAGTAGTTCAGTCTCTGGGATGTCACTCTTCCCTTTCACATTTTTCTCTTCTTTTTAGTCTTTTTAAGCATTCATTTACCCACTTGTTAAACTCACTCCTTAATTATATTTTTCATTTCTTTTAACTTGAACATTATTTTTTACCATATAAACAATATTATTCAGTCAACCCCTCCTTGCTCACTACACTGAACATTTTGGCCATAGTTCTAAGGCACCAGGCATTCTAGAACATCCAGCGTCCAACAAAGACCACCACATTTACCCTTGTATTTTTACCTTTTGTATATAATGATAGGCAATAAAGTGAAGTTATAATGACCTCAGGCCCAACACTCAGTCCAAGTGTAAACCCCAACTCTCCCATATTTTAGCCATGTGACCTTGTATAAATTCCCAAACTTAACTATGCCTCAGTTTCCCTATAAGTAAAATGGGGATAATAATACTTGTTAGTATGCTTTCACTGCTTTAACAAAATAACCGAGGTAATCAACTTATACAGAGGGAAGTTTTATTTTGGCTTACCATTCTGGAGATTTTAATCCATGGTTACTTGGCCCTTTTGCTTTTGGGTCTGTGAGGAGGCAGCATGCCCTGATGGAGAGCATCTAGTGTAGCAAAGCTGTGTACCTTATGGCTTGGGTTTGAAAGAGAAAGGAAGACAAGGTTCTGGGGTCCTACTATAATTTTCAAAGTCATGACCTCAGTGACTAAGAGCCCTGCTACTAGGATCCTCTCTTAAAGTTTCTGCTATCTCCCAATAGTGTTGGGAATCAAGCCTTTAACACATGAGCTCCTGGGGGATATTCCAGATCCAAGCCATAGAATCACACCCTTGAACCCTCCAAAGCTCATTCATACAAATCTCATAAGGCAAAAATACATTCAGTCTAGCTCCAGGAGTTTTCAGAGTCTTAAGTGTTCCAGCATTGCTCAAAAGTCCAAGTACAAAATCTCCTCTGAGACTCTAGGCAAACTCAGCTGCTAGCCCCTGTAAAAACCAAAAGAAAATTTACATATTTCCAAGATACTATGACACAGGGCAAACATTTCCATTCCAAAAAGAAATGAATAGGGAAATAATAAGGAGAGACGGAACCAAAGCAAGACTGAAACCCAATAGGGAAAACACTAAATCCTGGGCATACCAGTTTCTTTCTTTCTTTTTTTTTTAGTTTTATTGATTTTATTTTTTTTAAATACATGACAGCAGAATGCATTACAATTCTTATTACACATATAGAGCACAATTTCTCATATCTTTGTATATAAAGTATGTTCACGCCAATTTATGCCTTTATACATGTACTTTGGTTGTTTTTTTGCATTACAATTCTTGTTACACATATATACCATAATTTTTCATATCTCTGTTTGTATATAAAATATGTAAAGTCTTCATACATGTACTTTAAATAATGATGTGCATCACATTCCATCATTCTTGCTAATCCCCTGCACCCTCCCTTTCCCTCCCACCCCTCTTTCCTATCTAGAATTCATCTAATCCTCCCATGCTCCTCCTCCCTACCCCACTATGAGTCAGCCTCCTTATATCAGAGAAAACATTAGGCATTTGTTTTTGGGGGATTGGCTAACTTCACTTAGCATTATCTTCTCCAACACCATTCATTTACCTGAAAATGCCATGATTTTATTCTCTTTTAATGCTGAGTAAAATTCCATTGTGTATATATGTCACATTTTTTTTATCCATTCATCCACTGAAGGGCATCTAGGTTGGCTCCACAGTTTAGCTATTGTGAATTGTGCTGCTATAAACATTGATGTGGCTGTGTCCCTGTAGTATGCTGTTTTTAGGTCTTTTGGATATAGTCTGAGGAGAGGGATAGCTGGGTCAAATGGTGATTGCATTTCCAGATTTCCAGGAATCTCCATACCGCTTTCCATATTGACTGTACCAGTTTCTAATCAATAAAACATATCAACACTGAGAAAATTGTTACCTCCACAGTGAAGTTGTAAAAGATTATGAATTCCATCTTGCTATCAGACTCTCTGGCTTTGATGAAGCAAGCTGTCATATTGGAAGGGTCCACCTGACAAGGAACTATGAGTAATCACCAGCCAACAACCAGCAAGGATGAATGGCTTTGGTTCCCCTGCTCTTAGGGAGTGGAACCCCCAAAACAAATGTATGATCCTGAAAGGAGATTGGATGAAACCACAGCCTGGAGCAATAGCTTGATTGCAGTCTCAGGAGACACCATGAGACAGACATTGCTTGGACTACTGACCCACTGAAATTGTGATAAGAAATAGTATTGTTTTAAGCCACTGAGTTTATGGTAATTTGTTATGTATGAATAACAAAACACACCCAGTTCCCCTGCTTTTACCATCATGTTAATAGCTCTGCTTCTGATTTAAGGAAGCTCAGTTTGCCTTGTTTGTTTCTTTCCTTATACACTCCATTCTCAGCTCTACCACATTCAGAATCTTCTTTTCTGTTGGTATTTGAGGATACAGCATAAGAAGACAAAATAGATTGTTAGTTCAAATGTGACAAATATCAAAAGTAATTCTCATATGATAGTAATAAAACTGGCATTTCTCCATTGTTATATTGTTTATTAAGTGCTTCTACAGACAATGTATCTTTATTAAATTGTGGAGAAACTGAAGGCCAGAGAACTTAAGGGATCTGTCCCATTCCTCTGTCCCTTTAGTGGTAGAGTCTAGACTAGAATTTTGGGTGTGGGGGAAAGGTACACTTGTACATTGCTGGTGGAACTGCATATTGGTACAATCCCTCTGGAAAGCAGTATTCCTAAGAAAATGTGGAATGGAACCACCATTTGACCCAATTATCCCTCAGCATATAGTCAAAAGATTTAATCAACATACTACAGTACACAGCCACATCAATGTTTATAGCAGCACAATTCACAATAGCTAAACAATGGAGCCAAGCTAGATGCTTATCAACAAATTAATGGATAAAGAAATTGTATATATAGACAATGGAATATTACTCAGCCATAATTAAGAATGAGTTTATGACATTTGCCAGTAAATGGATGGATCTGGAGACTATCATGCTAAGTAAAATAAGCCAATCCCCCCAAACCAAATGGTTGAATGTTTTTGTTGATATATGGAAGCTAAACCACAATAAAGGAGGGGAGGGGAAGAAGAGAATTTCAGTAGATTAGACAAAGAGGATTGAAAGGAAGGAAAGAGTGATAGGAATAGAAAGACAGTAGAATAAATCTAACTTAATATTCCTGTGTACACATATGAACACCCAAGTGAATCTCACCATCATGCCCACCCAACAAGAATGGGGTCCTAATTAGAATAAGATATTTTTCCTTCTTGTATAATTTTATCAAAATGGACTCTACTGTCATATATAACTAAGAAGAATCAATAAAAGAAAGAAAAAACTCAATGCCTAATGTAACCCACCACTAAAATCAGCCAACTGATTTTGTAAGTATCTGAAAACAATTGCTATAATTAAGAACCAAGTACTTAAAAAGAGCTACATTAGGCTTTCACACTTTAGCCTTACTTTCAAAGAGAGTAGAGGCACCAAACTTCTGGGGAAATTGTAGCAAGTTACTAAGAAGTTATATTCAAGAAAAATTGGTGCATTTGATATGACCACTTCTGCTGCTGACCCTGAATGTATTTCTTTATTTTTTACCTATCTCCTTTATTTAGGATGTCTTGTTCTACAGCACCTATAATTTATACTCTATGTACAGTCTTCCAACAGTAGTTATACATGCTTTTCAGTCCTTAAGTTACTCAATGAACTGGGTGGTACACATATTCTGCTTTCTATACATATGATACAATGTCTTTATATTTATCATTAGTCTCTGGTATTGGAAAGAATATGGAGATAGTATTACCTTGGACTATATAATTTGAAATTATGTCTTCAGCAGGACTTCCAGTACAGAAACTTTATGCATTTTGGTTTTAAAACTATTTTAACAATAACAATCAGGGTAAAATTAGTTAACTCCATCAAAATTTGGTTTCTTTTTCTTTAAGATAAAGGTAATAAGTGTACTTTTAGACCCTAAACATAAGTAACATGTCTAGATTAGTGATCAGTATGAGTGTGATTAAATGTCTGGATCCATTTTCTGATGCTGTAATAGAATACCACAGACTAGATTATTTATAAACAGTAGAAGTTTATGTGGCTCATAATTTTGGATGCTGGGAAGCCAAAAGCATAACACTGGCATCATGCTGTGTCATACCAGGCTGAAAGGCAAGAAGCATTGGCAAGTCAGAGAAAACTCAGACCAAATTTATCCTGTTAATCAGGAGAAAACTTCCTTGATAACTATTCCACTCCTGCCATAATGGCCTTAATCCAATCATGAGGGCAGAGCCCTTATCATATTTTAAAGACCCTACATCTTAACACTGTTGCAATGAAAATTAAATTTCAACATGAGTTTTAGAGGGGACATTAAAGCCATAGCAGTAGCTATTATTATTGTAACATAAAAATAACAGTTATCAGTATAGTATCAGTAGAATCATCATCATTCAAAGATTTTTCAAATTAGTGGCTTAGTTTTTCTCCATCTCTTCTCCTACCAAAGTCTGTTATGAAATGTTATTAACTTGAGTTTTGGGAGAGGTTATGTGTTTTATATTAATCTTGTTAGACTATGTTTACATATGTTGTTGAACAATGAGAAGTTAAATATCAGGGTTTGAAAGTACCTGAAACATTGTATTTTCACGTTGGGCTTTGTTTTTTCTAAGTATACAGTATATTAACCACTATAAACTGAATATGAATTGGATCCTCTAGGTAATTTATGTCCTTAGTATATCAAAAAGTGAACTTAATCTTTCTCCTCTTCTTGCTTCTTTCTCCTTTCTTTCTTTTGTTTTTTTAAAATTCTCATTGTTTCCGCATGCATATATTAGTTATCTATCATTACCAAGTATTATACAAGGGAATGGGCATGCAATTTTGAATAGTATAGTTCCTTCCCTTATGTTTTTTATAAACTAGCTCAGGAGACCTATTAAAAATGAATTACAGATATAATTATTTCAAAATAGAGTTGGTGAGTGCAATGAAAGCAAACTTAGTATTCAATGAGAGTAAATAACATGCAAACAAGATAGAGATCTAACTTAAGTCTGTGGGATGTGAGGAGAGCTGAGATGCCAACCCTGAGCTGAGATAGGAAGGATGAGGTGGGGAAATTTCTAGGTAGAAGTATTATAATTTTCCTCAGATTTATGCTTCCTTTCTTTTTCCATCCTCCTCTCAGTCACTCAGACTTAAAAATTCTTCACATATCTGTGACATTTGGTTCTCTTTCGCCTCCACAAATAATTAGCTGCCCAATGTATTCTTCAGTCAGCATTTTCTTTCTTCTGGTCCCATGAAAGATTGAATTTCCAACTGTACAACATTAGTTACACCCAGCTGTACTTTTTCCTGTAGCTTTATATTTTTTCTTTCACTCAACAAACATTTATTGAGACTTTTCTGCATATGAGGACTCCGTTAGCACCAGTGTCACAGATGAATATGGCTGCCACAGAGCCTGCAACCTGCTAGAGGGAAGAGAGGATTAAGAAGTAGGGATTATATGCTAAGCCATGGAAAGGCCCTTCTCTTTCTAGAGTTATATAAAGCACACGCAGTCAAAAGAGACTGCACATGGAAAAACTGGAGGGCTTGTATGGGTGGAAAGTAATGATGCAGTTAAGATGAGCTGGATTCAATTGTGAAGAGCCTTGTCAGCCATCTTAAATAATATTGACTTTTCCCTAAGAATGCAGAGAGCCACTGAAAGGTTTTAAGCAGGACAGTGAGGTAATCAGAAATGTCCCAGCAGTTTACATTTGGGGACTAATATGAAGAACACTGCAATAAGATAGGGAAAAGAAAGTTTGGTAGGAAGATAATGAACTCATGTCTTTTTGTTTTTTTCCTCCCAACTATTCTCTCACATTCAGTCTCTTCCTTTTCCATTGCCCAACTAATTTTTTGACATGCTGCAGATGGATGAATTCCTTGGTGCACACTTCTGATCTTAATTCAAAAAATTTTAGTGGTGTGTCTTTTGCTCGTGGAATAAATAAAATTTCATGTTCTTGGAATAAAATAAGTTCCTCATCCTATTAGTGCTTACACTTATCTAGCCTCATCTCTATTTTATAGCTTTATTTCTAGTATTCCTCTTTATGTCCTGACTGTAACTGTACTCTCCACACTCTGGAACTGTCCCACAACATATTTTGTTTTGGGTTCCCTCCCTCTTTCCTGTTTACCTACAAACTTAAATCTGTTCCTCCTCAGGTTCTTACTCAGATGTCATCCCTCCTAGTAGAACTTCATTAGTTTTTACTGAAAGTAATTTTCCCCTCCTCTAAAATCCTTACACTACTGTTCACAGGATAATGACATTGGTCACCTTCCCTGCTAATAGAGCCCTTTTGAGAGACAGAGTCACCTAGTTTTCTTATGAGAATGAACTCTGGAGTCAAACCACCTCCATTCAGATCCTGTCTCTGACACCTCCTAGCTGTGAGACCTGGGGATATCACTTAAATTTTTTATTCCTCAAGTCTGTAAAATAAATGTCCCTAATTTATAAGTGTTGTGAGGATGAAGTGATTACATATATGTAAAAATTTTTTGTGCCTAGCATACATTAAGTACTATGTAAACATTTAGCATGATAATATCATTATTTTCATCATTTACATGTAATATCTACTCTACTAAATTATAACCAATTTGAGTATCTAATCCATATCATATTTTTTGTGGCTTCCAAATCCTTTACTTCCCTACACAAAGTAAATATCAAAAATTATAATTAGAACTAGAATCACAATGATTAGTGAACCCTAATGTTTTTCCTGTGCAACTTAGTGAGACCCTCTCTCAAAGTTAAAAACAAAACAAAAGATGTAGCTCAGCACCCATGAGTTCAATCCTTGGTCCTCCCCATAAAAAATAAAATAATTCATTAAAATAATGGGGTACAATTATACTATAATCAAAATGGTAACTTTGGAACAAAGAATAAATATATCAACTCTCTTAATAACATTAGCCAATGCTATTGAATATTCAAAGTACCATGCACTGTTTTCTTACCCCACATGATTGCATTTAAACATAAACAATACCAGAATGAAGTATTATTAATTTTTTTGGTTTACAAATGAGTCATCTGAGGCAATGTTAAGTAATTTGTGAAAGTCACACAATTAATAAAGAATAGAACTAAGACCATCCACATTGCCTCTGTACACCCAAAGCACAAATTCCTGTTCATTATTTACTGAACTGTTTTTAATAATACATTTTGTTAAGTTCACTAGGATTTAATTTCCTATGACTTTTTAAATGTATACTTCATCCATGGATGCTTTAAAAAATGGCTCATTATTTCATTTATTTCTAACTCAGTCTTTCCTTATAGTAACAAGCCCTCAAGTTCTTCATCTCTGAGATAAAATTTTAAAGGTGTATCAGTAGTTCCCAAACAGTGGAGGAGTAATTCTTTATTTAAATTTAAAAAGTATGCAGAATTCTGCATTATAATTATTCACCTTTGCTCATTCATTTACTCATTCAGAGTTAGCTTACTGTATAATGGTAAGTTTTACAATAACTCCCAGGATTTTTGCAGTCTCAGGAGTCCTCTGTTCTAGAATTATTTTTAAAGCCATTGCTAGGAGAAATTTTTGAGATTTTATGTGTTCTATATTTTAGATTTCTAGACTCTAATCTGTATTTCTCCCAGGCATAAAAAAGGAACATGTATATGCCCCAAGGTTTCTCTATTTGTTTTCCTCTTAAGTTTTCTTTCCATTTTTCAGCTTTGGTTCTTTAAAAAATAATAGAGCTTGCTTTGCAGAACTCATAATTAGTGTTAGATTCTTGTGCTAATGAAATAAGTCTAAAATATATGAGCTAAAATATAATACAAATTTATAGAGACAAGTCTGAAATCTATGAGCTAAAACAGAATATAAATTTATAGAAACTTAACCTGTTCTATGAAAATAATAAATAAAAGAAGGGGTTTTATATTATTTTTTGAAATTTTGCCAAATTTAAACATTTTTCTGAAAAATTCTGAAGACAAATCTTGATCTGTATCTTTACAATAACTAGTGAATTGGAAAATTAAGGTACTGTGTTATGTATGGCCCCAGGAATGCATGTCTCTGGTACAAACAAACAAACAACAACAACAACAGACATATGTGTGTATGTATGGCCCCAGGAATGCATGTCTCTGGTACAAACAACAACAACAACAACAATAGGGTTTTGGCAGTGGCTGTATTTTCTGTTGTGATGGTCTTGATTTCAACAGAATCAGTTCAGGCCAGCTGCTCTACCAGAATAACACAAATCTGCATTTTTCAACAGCATTAATCCTTTAGTGCTACACAGAGCTCTTTAGGCATGGTCAAACCAATTCTTAGTTTACAAGACCTTGCTGAAAATCAAACAGCAGTATATGAAAGGTGATAGAATGCCTTGCAAATATCTTTTGGATGCCCCATGCCCCACCATCACTTAGAATGAGCCACTCACTCCTTAATAATCCTACTGGAACTGTACAGATATTTACCACAGTAACTATGTTACTTTAATTCAAATCCCTATTTACATTTCTTTTCACTCCTAATTGGCCTTTGGATCTTGTATCAGCAGCACATACCACAATGCTCAAAATGTTTAATTATTACTTGTTGAATGAAAATTCTGGAGTAAGAAGCAAGGAGTTAGTGAATTAATGGACCCAAATAATATGAAGTAAAAATGAGCTGGCTATTCCTGTAATCCCAGCTACCCAGAAAGTTGAGGCAAGAGCAGTTCAAGGCCCACCTGACCAACTTAGTGAGACCCTGTCCCAAAATAAAATGAATATAAGGCCTGAGGATGTAGCTCATTGGTAGTGCTTGCTTAGCATGCACAAAGCCCTGGTTTTGATCCCCAGGAGTTCAAATGAAGAAGAAAAAAAGTAACAATGGAATGAGAGATTATTTATAGGGAGTGCAGTCTGGGGTGATTTTAGGAATTTTAGGGCTACCTCAGAGATCAGAAAGGTATTGTAGGTGGGAATAAACAAGGCTGTGGTGGAGAATGCCAAGAGGGGTCACCTAGCTTGCCTATGTTGGGAAGTAAAAAGAGGTTAAGTTTGGACTACTAGAGACATAGAAATAGTTAATAGAAACTCCTCAATGTTGCATATAAAGAATTTATATTTTATTTTAAGGTAAAAAAAACAATTTGAAGTAGAGACTGTAGTCTTTCAATCTGGACAATGAGTGATTAAAGTATCATTTTAAAGAATTATTCAAATAAGTGTGTGCTTATATAAACTTCAGGTATACAAAACATCAGGTTATGAAATACTAACTTTAGTCTGTGGGTCATCAGCTGATCCTGAAGTTTTCTTTCTTTGTGTTCTCATCCTACAGGTTGTTATTTTGTATTTTAAGCCAAGTACATTTCGCTGTATTCTCCTAAGATGGGTCCGTCTTCTTGGTTTTGCCACTGTTTATGGAACAGTCACTCTCAAGCTTCACAGGTATATTTTATTAGTCTTTCATTTCTATAGAAAGATCAGATTATTTGGTTTTGCATGTAATGATAGCTGGATTGGCCTCTTCGATGGTTTAATTTCAAGAATTTAGATAGCAAGATGATATGTAGTTTTCAATTTCAAAGCAATTGCTTTAAAGTCTCTAAGGAAATTTTTAATATAACAGAACTCTTTGATGCTTTAGTAAAATGTCATCAATTATGGAAAGGGTTAGTTCTAAAAAAATTAGGATGTTAAATAGTATTTACTAGCTAAAAACAGGAAGGAATACAAAGAAAATACAGCTGAAATGATGATTCATGTCTGAGTTACCATGGAATCCTGTTTGGGAGAATTGAGCTATATCCTTGTTTGACAAGAACTATTGTCCTCCATTCCCAATTTCCATGTTCCAGGGTAATCCTGCTGATCAATTCTATGAGCAAAGTTAATTTCTTGGTTTTCATCCTTAACTAATATGTTTCAGTGATTATCAACCTTGACAATGAAGAATACCATAAATTTCTTTAGACTTGGTTTCAAAACTAAATATATTAAGAATGAGGCAATAAAACAAACTACCTGTCCACAGTGGCAAGGGTTGGCTTGAAATTATTGAAGACTTTTTTCTTGCTTCCTGTTTCCAAGTTTAAAGAAAATCTTAGTGATGTTGTGCCAAAAAAACATCAGAGAAAGAATTCTCCAGTAGGAATAAACTGTAACCATATAGAGAAAACTCTTGTATGAATTATCTTTAAACTTTTTTGATAACCATAGTAAGCCATTCATGCTAATTTGGTAATAGTGTTTCTCAGTAAAAGTCTTTGAATATGAGTCTGTATTATACAATGGTTTATTTTAGATGTCATAATATGCTTCAGAAACATAACACATTTGTTTTTAAATGTCTACCCTTTCAACCTTTAAAAAATATGATAATTATAGCACATAAGAATCTATTTCTTTTCCTTTCCTTTGTCTCTCTCCCTCCCTTCCCTTTCTAACTCTCCTTCCTCCTCTCCTCTCTCCTTCTCTCTCTTTATTTCCCCTCCCTTCCTCCCTTCCTTCCTTCCTTCCTTCCTTTTCTTCTTTTCCATACTTAATTACTGGGAATGCTCCAAATTATCTTTTTGGAACAAATATGAATATTCTTGACTCTCAAAATTTCTTTGTTATATACATGGTAAATTGCAAAGAATATTGGAATGACTTTGAGATGATCCAATTTAAATCTGAATTTGGCTTCATATCTAGGAAATCAAGGCCTATCTTTCTTATAAAGGAGAGGCTTGGATGATCTAAAATGTTCTTTCTGGCCTTCCCTCTTTTGTTCCACATTACAGCACACTTTGCTACTGTGTCCTTCTGCTCTTCAAGTGCCTTCCAGATATCCCATTCTTTATATGATAGCTATTTCAACTGATACTCACTAAAGAAGATAAGAAATCAATGATAGCATTTAGTATACTGTAACCCTTCTAGAACTGCTGAAAGAATAGGTATATTTCTGTGTTTTGAAAATTACTTCTTACCCTACTAGTCTAATGCTTAGTGTCTATTGTAATACTTTTTACAGCTCTATAGTTTTCTTAATTATTTCTCTTCTTCACTAATTTACCTTCTCCTTGAGAGTCTTACCACTGAACTCCTAGCACTCAGCACAATGACAGACTGATACATGAAAGGTATTTAAAACTAAAAAGCTGCTTCTCAGCAAAGGAAATAATCAACAAGGTGAAGAGAGTGCCTACAGAATAGGAGAAAATCTTTACCACAAGCACCTCAGAGCATTAATCTCCAGGATACATAAAGGACTCAAAACACTTAACACCAAAAAAGCAAATAACCCAGTCAACAAATGAGCTAAGGATCTGAACATATACTTCACAGAAGAAGAAATACAAATGGCCAACAAATGTATGAAAAACTGTTGAACATCTCTAACAATTAGAGAATACAAATAAAAAATACAATAAGATTTTATCTCACTCCAGTCAGAATGGCAATTATCAAGAATACAAGCAACAATAAATGTTGGCAAGAACATGAGGAAAAAGGTACACACATTCACTGCTGGTGGGACTATAAATTGGTATGATCATTGTGGAAAACAGTATGGAGATTCCTCAGAAAACTTGGTGTAGAACCACCATTTGACCAAGCTATTGCACTTCCTCAGTATATATCCAAAGGATTTAAAATCAGCATATTACATTGACACAGCCACATCAATGTTTATAGCAGCTCAACTCACAATAGCTGAAGTATGGAACCAACCTAGGTACCCTTCAAGAGAGGACTGAATAAAGAAACTGGTATATATACACAGTGGTATATTATTCAGCCTCAAACAGGGATGAAATTATGGCATTTGCTGATAAATTGATGGAGCTAGAAAGCATCATGCTAAGCAAAATAAGCCAATCCCAAAGAACCAAAGGCCAAATGTTTTCTCTGACAGGCAGATGCTAATTCACACTAAGCGGGTGGGTAGGGAAGAATAGAGGTTACTTTTGATTAGACAGAGGGGAGTGAAGGGAGGGGAGAGGGTAAAGAAGTAGGAAGGATTGATTGTAGAATTAATCAGACATTATCACCCTATGTGCATGCATGATTACACCACTGGTGTAACTCTACACCATGTACTATCAGAAGAATGAAAAGTTATAGTCTATTTATGTATGATTTGTCAAAATGCATTCTTGTGTCATGTATAACTAATTAGAATAAATTAAAAAACATTAATGGATGAGTGAATGAATGAAAATGTCAGATGCAACTTGGCACCACTTCTCATAGTGCTCACCACACATAATATATTCACATTCCCTGAATTACTGTGTGCTACATCATTGTGTCCCCAAATGTCTAGAACACATAACTCTGTTTTGTGTGAAGGACATTTGGTAGAATTTGAACACAGCATAAAATACCACTGAATGATAAAGTGGTAAAATTACTTCTATTCTGATTCTCTTTCAATCATTTTTATTATTTCCAGGAGAAAGACAGAAACTAGTATGTATTAATACCTGTCTGATAGTTGATATTGGAACAAAGAGCAGATCAGGCTTCAGGCTCAGAGCTTTTCACTGTTACTTGCTTTTTTTTTTAAGATTCATTATTTTTGTTTTACTCTCTATATTTTTATAGTTATTTTTCATTTACAAAATTGTTATCTATTGTTTTTCTTTAAGATAATATAAAGTTTTTAAAAAAATATTTTAAAACAAATAGAAACTGATTTAAAGAAAATACTAACTGGTTCACAGATAATCTTAAGGGTGGAATTTGAGAAACTGGATTACTTCATCATCTCTTTTGTTCATTTTAAAGACTGGAACTAAAACTATTTTTTCTCTATGTGGCTCTAAAAGTCATTGCAGTGAAGAATTACTCCACTAAAGGCTTAAATTGCCTGGAAACTATTTCTAATTTAATGAGCTGAATTATTCTTATCCTGTTATGAACCATATGGCTTTACTATTATATTCTGGATTTTATTTTCCATATTGCTTAAATTTAGCAGGCTATAATATTGTTTGTCAGTAAACTGAACAATCAGCATCCCAAAAAAACATGAGTAACTTGAAGGAAGGGCTGGCTAAGCCAGCTTTGTATTAGGCTTTACTTTGCCCATATTATGTATTCAGGTTTTTTTTTTTTTTTAATAAATGACTGGGTGGATGGTTCTAGTAAACGGAGCCACAAGGTATATTCTTGGTTGGTATTCCTGAGGAGTCCTTCTGAATAAAGGACATCTAAGCTTTTTAGTGACAAGATAAAGAAGAAATACATAAATCTTGACAAACCAAATTTGAATTTCATTTCTACCATTACCTATTTATACTCGCAAGAATAAATTAACGTCTGAGAATTAGCCTTCTTATCTATAAAATGGTTTAATATCTCACTTGAAAAGTTGGAAATATTAAATATAACTTGAATGTACATAAATATATCAGTTTGGAATTGAGGGTTGTGAACCACAGGAACTGATATTAAACATTAAAGGAATTTACTGGAAGGATGTGGGGAAGGTCAGAGAATTAAAGGGAAAATTATAGAATCAAGTTGTAGGAGGACCTGATCCACAGTAAGTTATCAAAGTAGCCTTGGCTAAGGGGTAATATCTCTTGAATGCCATAGTCCATTTTCACAGGAATTTCATTTTTCATTTCAAGATTTTTTTAAAAGTAAAATTAAGTCATATCCCTCTACACAGAAAATTCTAAGAAAATTATGAGTATAGATATATAAAATAATTGTTAGAGTTCCTTAAATTGGCAAGAAAGATGGGAATTTTTGTTTTATTCCAGCATTTCTCTCAAGCATTAGTGGAAATCTTGAACATTTCTTTCTCTGTCACCTGGTGTGGCACTGATTGATTATAGTGTCTATAGAATTTCTAGAGCATTGAAAACTAAAGCAAACATGAAGAAGATATAGGATCTTGTTGTATCTTTGGAAATGGTAATGTTTAGTCTGGAATGGAAACTTAAAAGCATTTACTTTTTTATTATTTATTTATTTATTTTGGTGGTACTGGGAATTGAACCCAGGGCCTTGTGCATACAAGGCAAGCACTCTACCAACTGAACTATATCCCCAGCATTTACTTTTATCAAACATCTGATTTTTCCCTCTGGTGATCTCTTCCCACATTTGCAGCCATACAGCCAAAGACTGTCCTAACAATCCAAAGGAAAAAGCCCTCTGATTATCAACACAATACAACACAAAGGTATGCAAAGTTGAGGTCAGGTTGGGATGGAATGTTCTATCCATTCTTGGAGGAGTATTTTAGCACTGACATAATTTAGAATCACCAGTATTCGGGATGATCAAAAGCAAACCAAATTTTATTTGTTGATCTGTTTATTTATTTAGAGTTATGGGGATTGAATCCAGGGCCTTACACAGGTTAAGCACGCACTCTACCACTGAGCCACATCCCCAGCCCCAGACGGACTTTTAGTTATTTTTATTATGCCCTTTCATTTTCTCTAGACAATAGTCTCCCTTATTGGCAGGCCATCCATGCAATTCAGTTTATTTGAACCTGAAACTGTACCTCTTTAGAGAAAGAAAGAGAGAAGAATGAAATTAGTTTTTGCTAGTTCAGTATCAATAATAAGAGGGAAAAAAGAACTGAAATAGGCAAAAACAAAGAAGATTCATTTATAGAAGGTGTTTGTTTCTGTTACCAGAGGTAAATTTGATTTGGTACATGAATGATATCAGGTGGGTCTAAACATCTAAACAGACATCTAACACTTCCATGGATACCTGCTAAGCTAGTTTGTTTTTGTTGTTGTTGGTGGTGGGGTTTTGTTTGTTTGTTTGTTTTGTTTTGTTTGTCTTTCTGTTTTTAAAATCTCAGTCTAGGCTCAAATAAGACAGGATACCTTCAGAAGGCAACATAAGGAAATGATTTAAATGAAAGGGGATGGGGAAGATTTAAAAACAATGCTGGAAAAAAATATTTTCTTTTCCCTATAATAACGTTTCTGAAAACACATTAGCTTTTCCTTTTTCTAAGGCTAGTCAAGAAAAAACAAAGGACTTTTCTTGTTGTTGTTGTACTGTGTTTAAGATGAATATTTAAGTAAGCTATGAAAAGCATTTTTCTGGCTCTGGACTGGGATTTGTCATTTCATGCATTATTCAGCTCTCCTTGCTCTGGGTACAACCCGTAGCAGTTTTCTCTGCTGTGCTCATTAGCACCAAATATTTACAGTTTGTGGGAAGGCTTATTTTTTATATGTTTTAGTTCATTCCTAGTAAATTTTAAAAAGTAAAAGGGAGATATTTATATTTGTTGTATATATTCTTCTAAGGACACATGAAATATAGTAAAATAACTTAAATTTTTAAAAAGGCAAGTGTGTAGCAATCTAGAAAAGGCAAGAGCTTGTAATATATTAAAGATTGTCTCTTTTAGCTTAACTTGTAACAACCATAGGTGGCAGAGAATTTTAAATGAAGCTTTAGCAAATGCCAGAAGTGCCATTATTTTACCTTATTGACTAAGGATAGATTGATCTGCCTTAACAGACCATTGTTAGCCCTCATTTATGAAAGCTGCAAAATAATAGCATTGATTCTTAGGTGACTAGGCAAATGCCTATGGGAATCCATAACACTCTTCTAAAAGTCTGCTTACATTTACCCCTGCACATACATGAATGGTGTTTAAAATTTTTATTAGTCTGTTACTGTAACAAAATATCTGGGGCAGGCTAACTTTATATAGAAAAGGAATTAATTTGTCTCACAGTTTTGGAGGATGAAAGTTCAAACAGCATAGTGCCACTACTGGCAAGGGCTCTCAAACCAGAGAGCTACATGGGACCAGACTTATTCTTTTAATAACAACACTCTCTCAGAAATAACTCTGGGTCACATGAGAACTTCTTTAAAACTTCGTAAAGGCAGCACCCCAATGACCTTAGGACTCCCACTAGGTTCCATATGTTCCACATAACTTCACTGGGGACCAAGATTCCAAGACATGAAACTTTGGGGGACATGCTCAAACAATACTCAAACCATAGCAAGGTCCCAAGTCATGACCCATCATGACCTGTCTTGACCCATAGTATTTGTTTTGTCTTGTTTTGTGGGAGTACTGGGGATTGAACCCAGGGGCAGTTTTCTGCTAAGGTTGGCAGTTGCCAACCTCAGCCAAAACAGTACAACATTATTTATCTTTCAAACACATATCTATGGACATTGTATTTTGACTAGAAATTGTAGATTCCTGGCCACCCATTTTGCTGAGCTCACTGTGGTTTCTCTTCTTACTGGCTGCCTACTCTGAGATGAAGAATACCTTCAGACATAAAATTACTCATAGCAGCTTTTCTTAAGAGCCACATTGTTCACTAGAGAATAGGGATTCATTGCATGTAAATGGATGGAACTGGATAATATGCTAAGTAAAATAAGCCAGTCCCAAAAAAACCAAAGGCCAAATGTTCTCTCTGATATGTGGTTGCTAACCTACAACAAGGGAAGGTAGGGAGGGGAAGAATTAAGTTCATAGCATCAGACAAAGTGGAATAAAGGAAAAGGAAGGGGTATGGGAATAGGAAAGACAGTAGAATGTATCAGACATAACTTTCCTTTGCTAATAATATATGAATATATGACCAGTGTATGTACAACCACAGAATGAGGATCCTAATTGGAATGGTTATACTCCATGTATGTATAATATGTCAAATACACTCTACTGTCAAGTATATCTAAAAACAACAAATTTAAAAAGAGAGAGAGAAAGAGAGGGAGAGAGAAAAGGGATTCATGCTTCTGAGGAAGGTCTTTCTTCCAGTCAGTGAGTACACTGTTTGAACTTTCTCAGGAAGTTGACAAAGTTCCAAAGCTAAAGAAAGTTACTTAGCTTCAGGGGCAAATTGGAAAATACCTGAGACTTTCCTCATGCACCTATGTTTCTCATATACTAAAAAATTACTAGATGTTTTAGGGAAAATGGCATGATTAATACAGATTTTTAAAGAATAAAGTATTAAATTGATGTTTCAGAACTCTGATACTGGCATTTTAGAAATATTTAAAAAACAATTTTGTGAATGACTTGACTTTCTCTTTTCCTGTTTAATAATTCATTAAGTGCCACTGTGGACTTTCTGAGGTTAAGATTTAGACAGCCTCACTGGAGACACTTTTATTATTTTAAATCATATTTAATGACACAGGAAATATCAAAAGTCATTTGGTTCTTAACAAATATAAATCTACTTTGTAATTTCATTAATTAAGGAAGTACTGGTGTGGCATATATCAAAGAAACTCACCTTAGTGCATAGACTATTCATGTGCTATCATGTTTCTAGGTAATTCTCAGAAACTCTGTGTAGTTAGATACCTTAGCTTTTCAGACCCTATGTTTTGTCATTCTCATCACTCATAGGTTTGAAAGTTCGTAAAAGAAGTGAGGACCATGAAAACAAGCAAGGCTCTCTCACCTCTTTCTGTACTCATCTATTCTGTATGGCATATTTGCAGTCTGTCTGGAGCTACCTTAGTCTGTGTCCCTTAGGACCTGTACACAGCTAGCTATTATGAATGGTTCCCACAGGAGCCATGGAAAGAAACCTCCTAAGCTTCAAAGAGTTTTTAATTTTAAAAACTTCAGTCAGAAGATAATTCCCTCTACTCATTCCTCCCTACTCTGCTCCCTCCAGTGACTTCTTATCACACTGTCTGTCCACAGTGTTGCAGGGCCCCAGCTGAATGATCTAATGCTAGTATTAATTGTGTCACTCTACTTATGTCACTTTCAGAAACTAAGAATTTTTAGTAAAATAAAATGGAAGCAAAATTCATTTTAATTATTCTTTCTTTCAGGACTAATTACTATTAGATATGAATAAAATAGGAATGTAACTCACCCAGAAAACTGAGACTTAAAACTTTATTTATTCTGTCTAATTTCAGATGTCCTACTTCCTTTGTTATATAACATGTATCTTAGATATGCACTTTATTTTATAACATCTATGCTCAGTCTTTCAATTGTGAGCTTCCATTTTTAAAAATGTTTATATAGATGCTCTAATTTCCTAAGTATAGGAAAAAAGTCTTTCATTAGAATGTGCAGTTTAGGGGCTGGAGTTGTGGCTCAGTGGTAGATCACTCGTCTAGCACATGTGAGGTCTTAGGTTCGATCTTCAGCACCACATAAAAATAAATTAAAAAATAAAGGTATATACATAAAGAATATGTAGTTTATTGACTATGTATCATGTTTGAAATATGAAATTTTGAAATATGAGATTTTTGTTACTTAGGTTATGATTTTAACTTACTGTGTATGTGTATTCTAACCAACTTGAAAATGAAAACAAATCCTGTAATACAGAATTCATACTTCTCATACTATAGGTTTAAATATTTTATTGTCCTGATACTCTTTGTTAGCAACTCTATATCCAAATTTTGTGTGTTCTATAGTGAAAATATTTTCCTTATGTGAAGAAGATAAGAGAATAATTGAAAATGAAGATTAATTCATTCATGCAGCAAAGAGAAGGGGAGCAAGTCTTCTTTAAAAGCCAAGGTTATTTCTTTCCTTGTTGTGTTTTTATCTGGTTTGGGGAACAGGATGCTACTAGCTTCATAGAATAAATCTGGGAATTCCCTCTCTTTCTATTTTATGGAATAATTTGAGGAGGATTTGCATTTGTTGTTCTTTAAAGATTTGACAGAAGGCAGTTGAGAATCCATCTAGTCTTAGCCATTTCTTTGTTGAAAGTTTTCTCTTTTCTTTTTATTTTTTAATTGCTGCTTAAATCTTATTGCTTGATATTGGTCTATTTACATTTTCTGTATTCTCTTGCTTCAATTTGGGCAGGTCACATGCATTTAGAAATCTGTCAATATCATCTAAATTTTCCAATTTACTTGAATATAAAATTTCAAAATAGTCCCCAGTCAAATTTGAGAAATGTCTGTGGTATCACTTTTTCATCTCTAATTGTGTTGATTTGGTCTTTTCTCTCCTTCTTGTGGTTAATTTGGCTAAGGGTTTATCAATCTTGTTTACCTCAACAAAGGTGCCAAAAATATATGTTGGAGAAAAGATAGCATTTTTAACAAATGGTGCTGGGAAAACTGGATGTCCATATGTAGAAGAATGATACAAGATCCCTATCTCTCACCCAGCATAAAAAATCAACTCAAAGTGCATCAAAGACCTAGGAATTATATCAGAAACTGCAACTGCTAGAAGAAAACTTAGACTCAACACTCCAACATATGGCATAGGCACCAACTTCCTAAATAAGACTCATAAAGCTCAGGAAGTAAAAATAAAAATCAAAGATGAATAAGTGGGTTGGTATCAAATTAAAAAGCTTCTGTACGGCAAAGGAAACAATAGCACAAAAAAGAACCTACACAATGGGAGAAAATCTTTGCTAGCTTCTTTTTTCCTTCCTTCCTTCCTTCCTTCCTTCCTTCCTTCCTTCCTTCCTTCCTTCCTCTTCCTTCCTTCCTTTCTCTTCCTTCCTTCCTTCCTTCCTTTCTTTCTTTCTTTCTTTCTTTCTTTCTTTCTTTCTTTCTTTCTTTCTTTCTTTTCTTTCTTTCATTGTGGATTGAACCCAGGGACACTTTACCACTAACCCACGTCACCAGTCCTTTTTATTTTTTATTTTGAGACAAGGTCTCACTAAGTTGTAGAGATTGGCTTTGAACTTGTGATCCTCCTGCCTTAGTCTCCCGAGTTGCTGGGATTATAGGCTTGCACCAGCTTGCTAGATATTCTTCTGACAGGGGATAAATATCCAGAATATATAAAGAACTCAAAAAACTTAATACCAAAAAAAAAAAAAACCAGCAACAAATAACCCAATCAATAAATGGGCAAATGATCTAGAGACATTTTTCAAAAGAAGATATTCAAATGGCCAACAAATATATGAAAAAATGTTCAACATCCTCAAAAATCAGGGAAATGAAAATCAAAACTAAACTGAGATTTTATCTCACTCTAGTTAGAATGGCAATCATTGAGTATACAAATAACAATAATTGTTGACAAGGATGTAGGGGGAAATGTACACTTACACATTGTTGGTTGGACAGCAATTAGTACAACCATGTTGGAAAGTGGTATTGACATTCCTCAAAAGACTGGGACTAGAACCAATGTTTGACCCAGTATTCCCACTCCTTGGTATTTATCCAAAAGAATTAAAATCAACTATTAAAATTAATCCCACTAACTCCTTCATACCAATGTTTATAGCAGCATAATTCCCTGCAGCAAGTTATGGAGCCAGCATCAGTGCCTGTCAACAAATGGATAAATAAAATGTGATGTGTATATACATGGTAGAGTTTTATTCAGCCATAAAAAAGAATGAAATTATATCATTTGCTGGAAAATGGATAGAACTAGAGAACATAATGCTAAGTGAAATAATACAGATTCATAAAGTAAAGGGTGGGATGTTTTCTTTCATGTGTTGAAATTAGAGAGAGAAAGAAAGGGAAAAAATGAATAAAAAAAGTGGGATCTTATGAAAATAGAGGGAGACCAGTAGAGTAAAAGGAGATCAAGGGGAAGAGGGGGCATGGGGAAGTACTAGGGAATGAAACCTACCAAATTATGCTTTGTCCATGTGCAGATAAACCATAATGAATTCTGCCTTTATATATAATTATAATGTGTTAATTGAAAAAAATAATAGAAAGGAGATAAGTAGATTAGAGCAATTGAATCAGGAGAAGGGAGAAGTGGAGGGGAAGGAAAGTATTGTGGAATGAGACTGATCAAATTATATTGTGTGCAAGTACAAATATGACATAATGAGTTCCATTATTAAGTATAATTACAATGTACCAATAAAAATGAAATAAAAGCCAAGGTGAAATAGCCTGTAGCTGTCACCTGTCCTATTACCTAGACCCAGAGTCAGGTCCTTATAATGTTTTAGGATTGATACATTATGATCCTTCCAATGTGGCAGCAGTTCACTTGGCCTCAGACCACTCTGCTTCCCTTCACCCAGAATCTGCACTTATCCAGTGGAAAATATCAGAGTTGTATCGATAAAGAATTTAATAATGGAAGTACAACTATTATAGATATTCCTGGAAAGACAAACTATGAACAGTGATTCAAGAAGAAACAGAAACTAAACATCTGTAATAAGAGAAGACATTGAATTAGTAATCAAAAAGTTTACCACCAAAAAAAATCCAAAGACTAAATAACTTCATCAATGCATTATAACAAAGACTTAACACCAGTTCTTCACAAATCAAAACCAGATAAATATATCAAAAGTTAATAAAGCTATAAACCAATATTCCTTATTAATTAAACTTCAACAAAAAATTAGCAAACAGAACCCAGGAACCTCTAAAAAGGATTATATATCATGACTAAGTAGGATTTAGCCCAGCAGTGCAAGAATGATTCAATTTTCAAAATATCAATGTAATAGAGAATATAATAAAAGATAAATCCCATATGATGGAGAAAAAGAATTTGACAATTCCAACACATTCTCATGATTTAAAAAAAAATTCAACAAACTGGGAATGTAAGGGAACTTAACAACACTTGCTAAAACCCATCCACACAAAACCCCATAGCTGACATCATATTTAATAATGAAGACAGAAGTCTTATCCCTTAAGATCAGGAACAAGATGAGAATGTTCTTGCCACTTCTATTTAACATTCAACATTCTCTTAAAAGATTTTGCTTGAGCATTTAGGCCACAAAAAAAGAAATAGCCAATATAGAGATGGAAGTAAGAAGTAAACCTATCTCTATTTGCAGATGACATGATCTTATTATAGAGAAAATGCACTGAAAAACTACTAGCACTAATAAATGAGTTTACCAAACTTATAAAAGATCAATATATAAAAATCAATTCTATTTCTCTATACTAGTAATACACAAACTGAAACTCAAAGAAAAATTAAATTTAGAATAGTATAACAATAAATTTGTAGAAATTAACACTGAACTATGAGACAGATATACCGAAAACTATGAAATATTGTTGAAAGAAATTAAGTTCTAAATAAATGGAAAGACATCCTTGTTAGTGGTTTGGAAAACTTAGTATTGTTAAGATTGAAATACTACCCAAATTGATTCAATATAATTACTATTAAAAAAATAGCTATTGTTTTTGCAGAAATTAACAAGTTTACCTGAAATTGATGTGGTAATGCAAAAAACCTAAAATAACTAAAACAATCTTTAAAAAGAAGAACAAAGTTGGAGGGCTCACACTTCCTGATTTCAAATTTTACTCCAAAGCTACCACAAGCAAGGGAGTGTGGTATTGGAATAAGAAAAGAAATACAAATCAATAGAATAGAATTGAGCATCAAGAGCTAAACCTGTAAGCTTATGGTCAACTGACTTTTTTTTATAAAAAGGCTGCTAAGACAGTTCAGTGAAGAAAGATAGTCTTTTCAGTAATGCTATTGCAAAGTTTGGTATCCACATAAAGGGGCAGCCTATAGATAGCCCAGATGAAAGAACAAAGTTGTCCCTCTACCTTACACCATATACAAAAATTGATTCCAGATGAATAGAAGAATTATAAATGTAAGAACTAAAACTGTAAAACTCTTGGAAGAAAACAGGCATAAATATTCATAACTTTGGGATGATAGCAAAAGCACAAGCAATGAGGGAAAAATTGGCCTTCAAAATTTTAAATTTTGTGCATCAAAAAACACTATCAAAAAAGTAAAAAGAAAGTTCATAGAATGGGAGAATATATTTGCAAATTGTATCTAAAAAGGGTCTGACATCTAGAATACATAAAGAATTATAACTCAACAACTAAAGGACAAAAAATAATTTTAAAAATTAGAATTGACAGTTTTCCAAAGAAAATATGTAAATAGCCTAAATTGAAAAGATATCCAATGAAACTAGTAATTAAAACAGGGTATTTTTTTAAAAAATTATAATTTTCAATATTAGTAAGTATCCAGTGAGGTAAGACACTAATAGTATCCTGGGGGAGGGAGTATTAATCAGCACTCTATATATATTTAGTACAGTGTATTAAGAGCTTTTTAAAAACTGAATTTTTTAAATTTCTGAAATCTAAAGAAAGCATAAAAGTGGCATAAAACATGGAAATCATTTGATTAAATTGTTGTGTGCTATCAAAGATCATGACCTTTACAAATTCAGAATTTTATTCAATAATGCTTAGATATCCCATATGGAACAAAGCAAAATATGATTATATACTATAATCCTAATATTATAAAATATTTTATATTTGTATAGAAAAAGTGCTAGAGAATAAAATTCAACTAAATGCTGTTTATACATAACTGTGTTTTTCATTTCATTCTTTGTTTCTGATTTTCTAATTTTATATTTTGACCATATGTTATAGTTTTAATGGAGGAACCAATTTACATGTAAAAAATAGATTCATCTTTGTTTTAATTTGTAACACTAATGATTTATAATAGGCAAGGCAAGGTAGAAGGCACTTTGGGATCTACAAAGAAATTTAAATAAAATTTAATAAAATCTAGTAGTGAGACAAAGTATAAAAAATTAAATAGCACAACAACCATAAGAGCAATCACAACAGCATTTTTATTTATTTATTTTTTTTTAATTTTTTATTGTGGGTTGTTCAAAACGTTACAAATTTCTTGGCATATCATATTTGACACTTTGATTCAAGTGGGTTATGAACTCCCACCTTCACCCCATACACAGATTGCAGAATCACATCAGTTACACATCCATTGATTTACAAATTGCCATCCTAGTGTCTGTTGTGCTCCGCTGCCTTTCCCATCCTCCACCCTCCCCCCTCCCCACCTCTCCCCTCCCCTCCCCTCCTCTCTCTCTACCCCCTCCACTGTATAACCCTGAGGGTCTCCTTCCATTACCATGCAATTTCCCTTCTCTCTCCCTTTCCCTCCCACCTCTCATCCCTGTTAAATGTTAATCTTCTTCTCCTGCTCTTCGTCCCTACTCTGTTCTTAGTTACTCTCCTTATATCAAAGAAGACATTTGGCATTTGTTTTTTAGGGATTGGCTAGCTTCACTTAGCATAATCTGCTCTAATGCCATCCATTTCCCTGTAAATTCTATGATTTTGTCATTTTTTAATGCAGAGTAATACTCCATTGTGTATAAATGCCACATTTTTTTTATCCATTCGTCTATTGAAGGGCATCTAGGTTGGTTCCACAGTCTTGCTATTGTGAATTGTGCTGCTATGAACATCGATGTAGCAGTGTCCCTGTAGCATGCTCTTTTTAGGTCTTTAGGGAATAGACCAAGAAGGGGAATAGCTGGGTCAAATGGTGGCTCCATTCCCAGCTTTCCAAGAAATCTCCATACTGCTTTCCAAATTGGCTGCACCAATTTGCAGTCCCACCAGCAATGTACAAGTGTACCCTTTTCCCCACATCCTCGCCAGCACTTGTTGTTGTTTGACTTCATAATGGCTGCCAATCTTACTGGAGTGAGATGGTATCTTAGGGTGGTTTTGATTTGCATTTCTCTGACAGCTAGAGATGGTGAGCATTTTTTCATGTACTTGTTGATTGACTGTATGTCCTCCTCTGAGAAGTGTCTGTTCAGGTCCTTGGCCCATTTGTTGATTGGGTTGTTTGTTCTCTTATTGTCTAATTTTTTGAGTTCTTTGTATACTCTGGATATTAGGGCTCTATCTGAAGTGTGAGGAGTAAAGATTTGTTCCCAGGGTGTAGGCTCCCTATTTACCTCTCTTATTGTTTCTTTTGCTGAGAAAAAACTTTTTAGTTTGAGTAAGTCCCATTTGTTGATTCTAGTTATTAACTTTTGTGCTATGGGTGTCCTATTGAGGAATTTGGAGCCCGACCCCACAGTATGTAGATCGTAGCCAACTTTTTCTTCTATCAGACGGCGTGTCTCTGATTTGATATCAAGCTCCTTGATCCATTTTGAATTAACTTTTGTGCATGGCGAGAGAAAGGGATTCAGTTTCATTTTGTTGCATATGGATTTCCAGTTTTCCCAGCACCATTTGTTGAAGATGCTATCCTTCCTCCATTGCATGCTTTTAGCCCCTTTATCAAATATAAGATAGTTGTAGTTTTGTGGATTGGTTTCTGTGTCCTCTATTCTGTACCATTGGTCCACCCGCCTGTTTTGGTACCAGTACCATGCTGTTTTTGTTACTATTGCTCTGTAGTATAGTTTGAAGTCTGGTATCGCTATACCGCCTGATTCACACTTCCTGCTTAGCATTGTTTTTGCTATTCTGGGTCTTTTATTTTTCCATATGAATTTCATGATTGCTTTCTCTATTTCTACAAGAAATGCCGTTGGGATTTTGATTGGCATTGCATTAAACCTATAGAGAACTTTTGGTAATATCGCCATTTTGATGATGTTAGTTCTGCCTATCCATGAACAGGGTATATTTTTCCATCTTCTAAGATCTTCTTCTATTTCTCTCTTTAGGGTTCTGTAGTTTTCATTGTATAAGTCTTTCACCTCTTTTGTTAGGTTGATTCCCAAGTATTTTATTTTTTTTGAAGATATTGTGAATGGAGTGGTTGTCCTCATTTCCATTTCAGAGGATTTGTCGCTGATATACAGGAATGCCTTTGATTTATGCGTGTTGATTTTATATCCTGCCACTTTGCTGAATTCATTTATTAGCTCTAATAGTTTCTTTGTAGAGCCTTTTGGGTCTGCTAGGTATAGAATCATATCATCTGCAAACAGTGATAATTTAAGTTCTTCTTTTCCTATTTTGATGCCTTTAATTTCTTTTGCCTGTCTAATTGCTCTGGCCAGTGTTTCGAGAACTATACAACAGCATTTTTAAATTAATTTCCAAGTTTTATTGACAACTGAAAGTTCTTCTTTAGCAACATTAATAAGATCATCTACGCAGTTAAAAATATTGGCAAACCCAACAATGGTTATGTATGAACACAGTTACCTCCTAAATTATATCTGTGGTTATAGCCTCTGTTTGCTGGCTAATAAATCTTGTGTATTTTACTGTGGGTTAATGTTAAGGTAAAAACAAAGATTTATTTAGGGTTTTTAAAAATACTACTTTTAAACATTTCTTTTATAAAGGACTAACATCTAAAAACAGGTTAAAGATACTAATGTGCAACTATTCTTTAAAAAGTTAGTAGTTTTTGTAAATGATAACACGTGTTCAATAGGGAAATGTAATTGATCAAATTATATACATGTGCAAATGTGGCATAATGTATCTCCCTATTACTTATGATTATAATGCATCAATAAAAAATAAAATATAAATGGTAACCTCATATTTGCAAAGAATTGTTATCTTTTTGTAGTCTCCTATCATCTGACACCATTCCTTTTCTAGAAATGTATGTCAAAAAAGACTGAAAAGGAAAAGCCACAGGTCTTATTAGATTTAAATTGTCCTTGGAAAGAGAAACAGTTTTTGCTATTATCATTTCTAACACACCCTAATCTGGGCAATCTTGATTTAAAAGAAAACAGATTTTAAAAGCTTTCCTTTATGATATCCCCGGGACATACTTATGTGTGATTAATTTCTATTTCTAGGAAAAGGCTTTTTTTCACATTGCAAAACTAAATCTTCAGTTATAAGTAATAAATCAAGATTTAACTATTAGCATTAAAACAGTGTAATTTTAAGTGTCTTTATTGCTTAATATTTTGTGGGAGGCCATGCGTTTGGACTGAGCACCTTCACTGGGCCCAACAGACCAAACTAATATGGAATTTAATCACAGTAACTGAGCTTGACTGGTTGTAGAAGGACTTGTAGCCAGTTAGCCAAGTGAACTGTAAACAACTGGGTAAACTGTAACCAATTACCTGGCTGATTGACTAAGCTGTAGCCAATTAAGATGCTTTCTATGCCCCACTTCTGTTTTCCTATAAATGCTGTCTGATTGCTTTGCTGGTTGAAGTTTTCAAAACCTGCTCTGGTTCTGGGAGCTGCACGATTTGCTAATCTTTTTTTTTTTGTTTTTGTTTTATTCAAATAAACTTGACTAAATTTAGTTGGTCTAAGGAATTTTTCATTTAACACAGTCTACAAAGCCATGCAATTAGTGATGCTTCTCTTTCGAACTTGTGATTAAATTGTTTATTTAAATAATGATGCTATTAGGCATCTGTAATGAGTTTGTTTTATAGTTTCATCTGAAATCACATTGCTATATACCTAAACATTATATTAAATAGAAAAAGGCTAAATTTTAAAAATATATAATCCTGGAATAAAAATGTAATTTAATATCTTTCTTCTGGTTAATCAATGCTAAATAATTGAAATATAAGAGCGAACATATTCTAATAGGTACTTGGCAGACAATGGTTCTACTATTCATAATTATTCTGTTTATAAGAAAAGGAACAAGCATATGATTCCTAATCAGATTTCTTCTTGATCTTCAGAAAAATTGAGCATCTGCATATTGTTTGAAATATTTTTCTGTAATAAGTTAGAGCTGCAAGAGCAATGAGGAGGGACCAGTAGTTTCTACATTTAAATCTGTTTATCAGTAAACTTTGTGCCATACTTTTCAAAACTAAGCATGTTTGCAGCACAAGCACCCAAATGCTCTCAATGATCTGCAATGTTGTGACAACTGATATAGCTTCAAAGATGTGATTTAAGAAACAAGTGTTTATGCTGAGTTAAAATAAAATTGTTCTGATTTGAGGTCAGTTAGCATCACTGACCTCTATTTAAGGGAATAAGCCGTTTTATACTTTCAAATTTCCTCCAGGAATACACAATGTTCATTCCAACTAAATGTTTGTCCGTTTTGTTGATCTTTTGACTTATATTTGTTGATTGTATTATTTTACATTTTTCATTCTGACATTATTTATTTCCTTTACCTTGTTTTGTGTTTAGTTTGCTCTTCACTTTTTAAAATTTCCTTACAGTAGGAGCTTAGGTTATTGATTTTATTTCTTTTTTATTATTTTATATAGGTATTTGCAATTATAAATTTTCCCATTACTGCATTTGCTGAAACCCCTAAGTTTTGAAATATTGTTTTCATTTTTATTTATCTCAAATTATTTTCTAATTTCCCTTGTTATTTCTTCCTTAACTCACTGGTTAAGGGTGTTTAATTCAATTTCCATATATTTGTGAGTTTTTCACTCTTCTTTTGTTACTGATTTCTAATCCAGTCCACTGTGATCAGATAAGGTACTTTACATGATTTTAGTGTTTATAAACTTATTCAGACTTGTGGCCTAAGGTATTCTTGGTAAAGTTCCATGTGCTCTTAAGACTGTATTCTACAGTCGAGTGAAATGTTCTACATATCATATCTAGTTGGTTTATAATGTCATCTAACTCCTTTGTTTTATTATTTATTTTCTGTATAGATGTTCGATCCATTATTGAAAGCAGAATATTGAAGTCTCCAATTTCAGTTTTCATTGAACAATTTTTCTCTTCAACTCTGTTAGAATTTTCTTCAAATATTATGGATCTCTGATGTTTGATGCATATGTATATATAATTATTTGGCTTCTTGATGGATTGACACTTATAATTATACAATATCAACCTTTGTCTCTCTTAACAAATACTATCTATAAGTTTATCTTGTCTAATAATATAGCTATCCTAATTGCTCTTCTTTGGTTACTATTTGCATGGCATATTTTTTGCCTTTCTTTTACTTTTAACCTGTTTCTTTGGATCTAAAGTGACTCTCTTATATAATAGATAGTAGAATTTTTTAATTCATTCTGCCATCTCTACATTTTAATTGGAGAGTTTAATTAGTTTACATTTAATGTAATTACTCACAAAGAAGGACTTCTTCCATTTTGTAATCTGTTTTTAATCTTGTATTTTTTTGTTCCTCAGTTCTTCTATTACTGCCTACATTTGTGGTAAATCAATATTTTATAGCATATCATTTTGGTTCCCTTCTCTTTGTTTTATTGTTATTTGTGTTAGTTATTTTCTTGGTGGTAGCCCTGGGAATTACAATTAATACCCTAAATTTATAAAAATCTAATTCAAGCTAACACCAACTTCAATAATATGTAGAAAATTTCCTCCAAAATAGCTCTGTTCTCTCCTTTTACATTGCAAATTGTATTCTTAAGTATTGTGTGCTTATCAGTATAATTTATACTTGTTTTATGCAGTTGTCTTGGATAAAGGAAAGAAGAGGAATTACAGACCTCAAGTACATTAGTACTGACTTTTCTATTTACTGAGTTACCTTTACCAGTGATCTTCATTTATTCATGTGAGTTTGATTTTCTGTGTAGTAGTCTTTAATTTCAACCTCAAGGATTCCCTTTACCATTTCTTGGAGGGCATGTTCACTAGAGACAAATTCCCTCGATTTAAATAAATTTTAAAAATCTGTTAATTTCTTCTGCATAATTAAAGGAGAATTTTAACCACCTATGGGATTCTTGGTTGTTGTGTAGATTTATGCCCATCCTCAAATTTAAGCTGTTACAGCCACTATTTTTTTCTCTTATTCTTTTTTTAGTTTTGTGGTGGTGGTGTTCTTAGAAGGAATTTAAATTTTTTAGAAATTTTATTGGCACATTATATCTATTAGTAATAGTGGAATTCATTGTGAGATATTTATACATGCATATAACATAATTTGTTCAATGTCACTCCCCAATGACACCCATTTCTTTTCTCCCTCTCCTTAATTCCCTTCCTCTACCGTAGGGGGCTTCCTTCTATTTTCACAAGGTCCCCTTTTTGTCTCCTTTTTTCACTCCACTTTCCATAAATGAGAAAAAACACATGACCCTTGACTTTCTGAGGCTGGTTTATTTCACTTAACATGATGTTCTGATGTTCTCCAGTTCCATCCATTTTCCTGAAGAGGACATAATTTTATACTTCTGTATGTCTGAATAAAACCCCATACTACATTTTTTTATCCATTCATCTGTTGATGGACAACTTGGATGGTTCTGTAAATTGGCTTTTCTGAAATGAACTGCTATAAACATGGATATGCATGTATTTCTACAATATGCTGACTTGAATTCTTTCGGATAAATACAAAGCAATGTTATAGCTGGGTCATTTGGTGGTTCCATTCCTAGTCTTTTGAGGAATCTCCATACTGATTTACACAGTTATACTAACTTGCAATTCTACCAATAATGTGTAAGAGTTCCATTTTCACCACATCCTCAGCAGCTTTTATTATTTGTAGTATAATGAAATCTCAGTGTTGATTTGTATTTCCCTAACCGCTAGAGATGTTGAACATTTTTCATATATGTGTTGATCATTTGTATTTCTTCTTTTGAGAAATGTCTTTTTTGCCCATTTTTGTTGGTTAAGCCTTTTGCATTCTTTATATATTCTGGTTGTTAATCCTCTCTCAGAAGAGTATCAGGCAAAAATTTTCTTAGATTTTATAGGTTCTCTCTTTACACTCTTTTGCTGTTCAGACCATCTTAATTTGATGCCATCCCATTTATTAATTCTTTTTTTAAATGGTCCCATTTGCTTTTTTTAAAATTATTTTTTAGTTTTGGGTGGACACAATATCTTTATTTTACATTTATGTGTTGCTGAGGATCGAATCCAGTGCCTCACACATGCTAGGCAAGCACTCTACCACTGATCCACAATCCCAGCTCCCATTTATTAATTCATGATTTTATTTCTTGAGCTTTAGGAGTCCTTCCAAGTAAGTTGTTGCCTGATCTTATATGCCCGAGTGTTGACCCTATGCTTTATTCTAGCAGCTATAGAGTTTTTGGTCTAAATTCTAGGTCTTTGATCCATTTTGATTTGACTTTTGTGCAGGATGAAAGATAGGGATCTAATTTCATTCTTCTATATATGAATACACAGTTGCCTTTCATCACTTGTTAAAAAGTCTCTTTTCTCCAAAATATTTTTGAAACTTTTATAAAGGAGCAGATAACTGTGTCTGTGTGGGTTTGCCACTGTTTTTTATTCCACTGGTCCATGTGTCTGTTTTTATGCCAGGTTCATGCTGTTTCAGTTACTATAGCTCTGTAATATAATTTGAAATTCAGTATTGCGATGCCTTCAGTATTGGTCTTTTTACTCAAAATTGTTTTTACCAATCTGGGTTGTTTTATTCTTTCATATGAGTTTTAAGATTTTTTTATATTTCTGTGAAAATGCCATTAGTATTTTAATGGGGATTGTATTGAGTTTGTAGATTACTTTTGTAATATTTCCATTTCTACAATATTAATTCTGCCTATCCATGAACATGGGAGGTCTTTCCATCTTCTGGTGTCTTTAATTTCTTTCTCCATTGTTTTATAATTTTAACTATAGAAATCTTCAATTATTTGGTTAGATTTATTGCTAGGATTTTGTTGTTGATGATGATGATGTGTGTGTTGGCCATTATTTTTTCATATTTTTTCCCAGATCCTTTTCTTTCTTCTATATTCCCGAGACTCCTATATTGTGCATATGTTGCTATGATTGATGCTATACCACAGGTGTCTTAGACTTTATTCAGATTTTCCATTCTTTTTTGTTTGTTTGTTTCCCATTTTGTGGCATTCTTGAACCATATACAAAGACAAGTTAGGTTTGAATCAGTTTAGATAAAAGGGATGGTAATCAAGACTGAGCATCTGGCTTACAGAGAAAAGTACTTGGAAAAGTATTGGAAATGTGGCAATTTTGGAGAAGCAGATTTGTGTGTTTTTAAAAGATAATATGTTTCTAAACTAGCTAATATTTCTTTTTGGTAAAATAATTGAAAAAAGTACTCACATAAGAGTAAGAGGATCATTTTGTAGTGATTCCGCTACTCACTGACTATAGCTTTGGATAAATGACCCCCCTGCTAAGCTTCATAGTTCTTTCCTTTTTTTAATAGGATCAGAACAGATAATCCCAATATTTCTTCCAGGTCTAACCATCTAAGATTTAACCTATAACAGTCTTACAACTTAACCAGCTCTCCCTCCCTTCCTTACTTTCTTCTTTTCTTTCTTTTTCATCATTCCTTTTTATTCTATCTACCTACTATATGGTGAGAAGAAAAGAAAAACAATGTGTAATATGAAAACTTGAGTAGATCACTAAAATTGGTAAAAATACACATATTTGGGAGACCCAGTTGTGACTTTTCTTTCTTATAATAGCAGTAACAGTATATCAAAATAGTCTTGTTGAACTACATGTCTGAAAAATGTCTAAAATCTATTTCTGTCCAGGTGATGCCTATACTTTGTAATGCTTGCCTAAAATCCATCCAGTGACCAAAAAGTATTTTTAGTTTACTTCTGAAAATGATATTTTGAAAAATTGATGAAAGGGTTGATGTATGGGGGAACTTGTCACTATTGAAAACAGAAGGACAGGCAGCAACCTGAAACTCTTTTTGTAAAGTTTACTCTCCAGGCTTTTTTTGTCAAGAATCAGATGGCTTTACATTCACAATAGGTACCTATCTCCTCAAAACTTTTATAACAAGAATTTATTGAGTTTCTATGAAGGTAGGAAGATAAATAAGATTTGACTCAAATAGAGAACTAAAGAATGTTAGGATTATTCCAATTAAATTAATAAATGGGATGACTCAAAGATGTATATATTCATTCCTTTTTTATAAATAAAAGAGATGCTATAAAATTACAAACAAATGCAAATCTTCTGAAAATGGAAAACTCACTAGCAGCTTTAAATTCTGGTGCCAACATAATGAAAACTCAAAAACCTATCTAGCAGACTAGAGCAGCCTATTGGAAAGGCACCTATATCTATTTTAGGAAAAAACAGTCTGCAGCAGCAATTATTAAACTTAAACCTTTGTCATAATTACTTAGAGGGTTTGTTAAAATAGATGATTAGTCCTCCCTCGACTTTCTGAATCAGTATATCTATATGGGATCCAAGAATTCTCATTTCTAACAAGTTTCCAAATGATATTGGTGCTACTGATTTGGGAACCATGAGTTAGAACAAACAACATTTAAACTGAGATATGAAGGGATAATTAGGAGATAGCTGAACCTTATGTTTGTATTGTTTGGAAGAGCAGCAGTGAGGAAGATGAGAGCAAAGATTCAATGTCTGCATGTAATCCAGAGGGATCTGAAGGACTATGGGAAGGAGAAATTAGTGAGAGATGAGGCTACCAAGGTGAATAAGAACCCACATTTAAAAGCCTTTTACATGGGTCAGCCTTCTTATATCAGAGAAAACATTTGGCATTTGTTTTGGGGGGGTTGGCTATAGTGGGGTAGAGAGGGGGAGCATGGGAGGACTAGACGAACTCTAGATAGGGCAGAAGGGTGGGAGGGGAAGGGAGGAGGCAGGGGGTTAGCAAGGATGGTGGAATGTGATGGACATTATTATCCAAAGTACATGTATGAAGACACAAATTGGTGTCAAGATACTTTGTATACAATGAGAGATATGAAAAATTGTGCTGTATATGTGTAATAAGAATTATAATGCATTCCACTGTCATTTATTTTTTTAAAAATCAATTAAAAAATTCTTTAAAAAGCCTTTTACATAGGACAGAGGCACCTATGATTTGGGTTAATACACATGGAAGAATTGTAAACATGGGAGCAACATGATCAGAGTACAATATGGAAGGATCATGTGGCTTCAGCACAGAATATGGACTAAAGGTGGGTAGGTAAGACCAGTAAGGGCAATTCAAGAATTGTCTATCACTATACTTATTTGCTACTGCTTTTTCACTTCTTACACATTTCTGGATCGAACTCATATGACTTCACTGTTAGGACTTGTACTTAGATTATTAATTAACGTATGCATATGCAAGTGGTACCATAGGAAAAAGGTAGTGGCCAGGATTTATATAGTGACATTGAGGATGGAAGAAATAGAATTTGAAAGATTATTAAGACATAGAAATTAAATTATTGATGATTTATTTTATTGCTGGAATGTGGTTGAGGAAAAAAATCAAAGTTCATTCTTAGGTTTTTACTTTGTGCAGTTAGGTAGTATTGTTCACTAAGATGGGTAACAGAGCAAGATGGGTTGAAAGTGGGCAGAGTGGAAAGAGGACTGATTTTATTTGGGGGCTTGCTCATGTCCAATAGACCATTGAGTATATATATATATAGTATATATATATATATATCAGGAGACTGATCTGAACTGATGATATAGATTTGAGACTTATTGACAAATAGTTAGCAAATGAAATGTGGTAACAGATGGAGTTGTTTAGGTGTGACATAGAGAATAAGAATAGAAATTGTGACATTTAGGAGATCCTTGAAAAACACTGCCATTTAAAGGGAAATCTGAGGAAGAGGAATCTGCAATAGAAACTAAAAAGGATCTGACAGGAAGAAATTCACGATAATGTGACACAGAGGAAGCTGTGCACTTCAATCATGCCAAAAGCTGGAGAGAGATCACATAAAATAAGGAGTGAACAGTACCAATTGCATATGCATAAGTTAATTAATAACTTAGTACAAGTCCTAACAGTGAAGTCATATGAGTTCAAACCAGAAATTTGTAAGAAGTGAGAAAGTAGTGGCAGATAATATAGTGATAGACAATTCTTGAATTGCCCTTTTTCTTCATTATTTCAGCATGATTTCCATGAATTTATCTATTATTAACAATGATGGCTAAAATTATACTTTAAATATGCCTTCATAATAAATTCTGGAAATATCTAGCAGTCTTCTCATATATGCTTCTTCAGAAATAGTTAGTCTTCTGAACAGATGGTTTCCTAAAGATTGACCTTTGAAAAAAATAGTGGAAAGGTCATCTACATTGGAAGTTTAATGACTGTATTTCTTTTTACAGCTGTATTTCATAAAAACACATGTATAAGTATTCTTTTTTAGAATATGGATTCTAGGAGTGAGCTTGTATAAACTAACAAGTGCTCATATATTTTAAGGTATAGCAGAAGGTTCTCATTTTACTTTAAGGTAGTGCTAGAAAAGTGCATCTTATCCCATGTTACAAAAACCAATATACTGAAATACATAGGTTTAAATACATACTTGTATAATACTTCCTATTATTTGAGAGCCAGTAAAATCAATAATGGGAGACTCATGAGGGCTTGGGCTTGCTTTGCTTTTACATCTCTGGAGATGAGATTATAGGATATATGGCAATCTTGAATTCTCAGGATGTACAATAAATACCCAACGGGTCATGTGGGAAACATCAACATTTCTGGTAATTTAGAAGTGAAATTACTTGATTAAAAGATTACCAAAATTAGATCTTATAGATTCACTCTGCAATCAAAGTTCATTTGATTAAGGAAATAGTTATTTAATGAACTCACTATTAACTGAGATTTAGTGTTTCAGTGAGGATTATAAAAATCTTCAAGTGCCAGAAAATGATGTATTTTTTACATTTTGCCATGGAAATAAAATGTAGATAGTAACTACTTTTCTCTAAGGCAGTGGTTTTTCAACCTTATAAAAATTCCTTGTATAACTTGAAACTCCCTAGGAGTTCCTGTATATCAGGGATCAAACTCCTCCTTCCAAGCAGTTCTACCCACCGTCCCTAAAGATAACTTATATTTTTCTGCTTATACTTTGTGATTCCATTCAACCAGAACACCTCCTACCTTGTTTATTTTCTCCCATTTCTATGCATTGATGTCTATCAAGGTTCAGATGAAATACCACATTTTCTATTAGGGTAGTAGACTTACTAGCTACATACAACATGTACTATGTGCTGTTTCATATATTAGCAATTTCAGACTTATTTTTAGTTAGATTTTAAGCTTCTAGAAGATAAGAATCATATCTTATGCCTCCTTTGTTGCCTAGATAGCTAATGCATGATTGTTACTATTTCTTCATTATAATTATCCTGTAGATATTCTAATTAAGAGTAAAGATAGAATTTGTAATAGTATTTTTTCCCTAGATAAATTATAGAAGACCAGAAAAATAGGTTAGGTTTTCTCTGTTGAGAGCCCTAGTCATTCCCAATTTAGAACTCATCCAGTTATAACCAGGAATGATTATATGTTCACAGTGATGCATGCCTAGTGAAACACGCTCCTGCAGAAATAATACTGGAACTTGCAAAAATATTAATTTTCCAAAATATTTCTGCCATTTTTTGTGGAGTTCTTTTGAGTCTTTTGATCTGCTAATTACAATGAAAGACTTCTTATCCAAAATAATTAGAAGTAATATTTGGTCATTTATAAAGTTGGTTAAACAAAAAGGCATTATGTAATACTTTACCACTCTTTTTGAAATAAGGCCTCTTCTTTGACTATGGGTCTGATATTTAGATTTTGTGGTTCTCTTTCTAGCCTAAGTCACCAAAATGCACTATCTGCTACACTGTGTTGTAGTAGTTACAGTGGATTCATGATGTGTGGGTTCTTTAAATAGGAATAAGAATCTAAAAATTGTTTTGGAAGAAATATGAATGTAAAATCTTCCTAGATTTATAAGTTTATGGACTATCCCTATATGTTGATTTATGTTAAACCAAAATTTTGTGAAAAAAATGTCAGAATGGTGGTAAAGAGTTAAAATCAACTGAGAATATTCTATGGATGAAAGTGAAGAATGAACTAGATAGAGGATTCCTATAATAAGGTTGGATTTTTACTTTCCACAATATTTAAATGAGGAACAATTCTAACATACCATTTAATCCAATATTTCTTAACACTGGCAGTTTGAGTCATATATACAGAAAATACTCCAAATTTTTAAAAATCACATTTCTTATATCATCCAAATCTCCTTCATTAATGTAATGATCTTATGCAATTAACCTAGTGTTTAAATATCCCTCATTGTTTTTATAATTATTTATTATTATTTTTGGTAATGTGATAAAATGACTGTGGAATTTTGTCCAGAAAATACTCTTGATGATATTATTTTTTTAGAGTTATGGAAAATTTTATTTTCTTTTTCTTTTTTTATTTGTCTTAATTAGTTACACATGACAGTACAATGATCTTGACATATCATACATTTGAATCAGATGGGATATAATTTCTCATTTTTCTGAGTGTACAGGTTGCAGAATCACATTGGTCATGCAGTCACATATATACACACAGCAATAATAATGTCTATTTTGTTCTGCTGTCCTTCCATTCCCCCCTTCACCTCCCCTCCCCTCCCATCACTTCTCTATACCAATCTAATGTGACCCACTTCTTTTTTTTCCCCCTCACATCGTCATACCTGAATTCTGTATAACGAAGTGAGTTTCCTTCCCTCTTCCATGCAATTCCCCTTCTCTCTCCTTTTTCCTCCCACCTATCTTCCCTATCTAGAGGTAGTTTTCTTCTCATGCTCTTCCTCCTTACCCCATTTTGAGTTACCTCCCTTATATCAGAGAAGACATTCAGCATTTGGTTTTTTGGGGATTGGCTAACTTCACTTAGCATAATCTGCTCTAATGCCATCCATTTCGCTGAAAATGCCATGATCTTGTTATTTTTTAGTGCTGAGTAATATTCCATTGTGTATAAATGCCACATTTTTTTTATCCATTCATCCATTGAAGGACATCTAGGTTGGCTCCACAATCTAGCTATTGTGAATTGTGCTGCTATAAACATTGATGTGGCTGTGTCCCTGTAGTATGCCGTTTTTAGGTCTTTTGAGTATAGTCTGAGAAGAGGAATAGCTGGGTCAAATGGTGGTTCCATTCCCAGTTTTCCAAGGAATCTCTATACTGCTTTCCAAATTGGCTGCACCAATTTGCAGTCCCACCAGCAATGTATGAGTGTACCTTTTTCCCTCGCTAGCACTTGTTGTTTGACTTCATAATGGCTGCCATTCTTACTGGAATGAGATGGTATCTTAGAGTAGTTTTAATTTGCATTTCTCTGATTGCTAGAGATGGTGAGCATTTTTTCGTGTATTTGTTGATTGATTGTATATCCTCTTCTGAGAAGTGTCTGTTCAGGTCCTTGGCCCATTTGTTGATTGGGTTATTTGTTTTTTTGTTGTTTAACTTTTTGAGTTCTTTGTACATCCTAGAGATTAGAGCTCCATCTGATGTGTGAGGGCTAAAAACTTGTTCCCATGATGTAGGCTCCCTATTCACTTCACATTTTATTTCTCTTGCTGAGAAAAAACAAAACAAAAAAAAACCACAACATTTTAGTTTGAATTCATCCCATTTGTTGACTCTTGGTTTTAATTCTTATGCTATAGGTGTCTTATTAAGGAACTTGGGGCCTAACTCCATGTGTTGGAGATTAGGGCCTACTTTTTCTTCTATTAGATGCAGAGTCTCTGGTTTGATTCCTAGATCCTTGATCCATTTTGAGTTAACTTTTGTGCATGGTGAGAGATAGGGATTCAATTTCATTTTGTTGCATATGAATTTCCACTTCTACCAGCACCATTTGTTGAAGATGCTATCCTTTCTCCATTGCATGCTTTTAGCACCTTTGTCTAATATAAGGTAGTTGTAATTCTGTGGGTTAGTCTCTGTGTCCTCTATTCTGTACCATTGGTCTACCAGCCTGTTTTGGGGCCAGTACCATGCTGTTTTTGTTACTATTGCTCTGATGTATAGTTTAAGATCTGGTTTAGTGATACCACCTGTTTCACTCTTCCTGCTTAGAATTGCTTTAGCTATTCTGGGTCTCTTATTTTCCAGATGAATTTCATAATTGCTTTTTCTATTTCTGTGAGGAATGCCATTGGGATTCTGATCGGAATCGCATTGAATCTGTAGAGTGCTTTTGGTAATATGGCCATTTTAATAATATTAATTCTGCCTATACATGAGCAAGGTGTATCTTTCCATCTTCTAAGGTCTTCTTCTATTTCTCTCTTTATAGTTATATAGTTTTCATTGTATAGATCTTTCACCTCTTTTGTTAAATTGATAGCCAAGTATTTTATATTTTTTGAGGATATTGTGAATGGGGTAGTTTTCCTCATTTCCATTTCAGAGGATTTGTCACTGATATACAAGAATGCCTTTGATTTATGGGTGTTGATTTTATAATTTTTTAATTTATAATTTTTTAATTCAGCCACTTTGCTGAATTCGTTTACTAGTTCTAGAAGTTTCTTGATAGAACTTTTTGGGTCTGCTAGGTATAGGATCATATCATCAGCAAATAGTGCTAGTTTAAGTTCTTCTTTTCCTATATTTATGCCTTTAATTTCTTTCATCTGTCTAATTGGTCTGGCTAGTGTTTCAAGAACTATGTTGAATAGAAGTGGTGAGAGAGGACATCCCTGTCTTGTTCCATATTTTAGAGGGAATGCCTTCAATTTTTCTCCATTTAGAATGATGCTGGCCTGAGGCTTAGTTTAGATAGCTTTTACAATGTTGAGTTAAGTTCCTGTTATCCCTAGTTTTTCTAGTGTTTTAAACATAAAGGGATGCTGTATTTTGTCGAATGCTTTTTCTGCGTCTATCGAGATGATCATATGGTTCTTATCTTTAAGTCTATTGATGTGGTGAATTACATTTATTAATTTCTGTATGTTAAACCAGCCTTGCATCCCAGGAATGAAACCCACTTGATCATGGTGCACGATCTTTTTGATATGTTTTTGTATCCGATTTGCCAGAATTTTATTGAGGATTTTTGCATCTATATTCATTAGAGATATTGGTCTGAAATTTTCTTTCTATGAAGAGTCTTTGAGTGGTTATGGAATCAGGGTAATATTGGCCTCATAGAATGAATTTGGAAGTACTCCCTCTTTTTCTATTTCCTGAAATGGATTGAAGAGTATTGATATTAGTTCTTCTTTAAAGGTCTTGTAAAACTTGGCTGTATATCCGTCTGGTCCTGGGCTTTTCTTGGTTGGTAATCTTTTGATGGCTTCTTCTATTTCCTCACATGATGTTGGTCTGTTTAAGTTGTGTATATCTTCCTGACTCAATCTGGGAAAATCATATGACTTAAGGAATTTATCAATGCCTTCTCCATCTTCTATTATATTGGAGTATAAGGTTTCAAAATAATTTCTAATTATCTTCTGTATTTCTGTAGTGTCTGTTGTAATATTGCCTTTTTCATCCCATATGCTAGTTATTTGGGTTCTCTCTCATCTTCTTCTTGTTAGCTTGGCTAAGGGTCTGTCAATCTTATTTATTTTTTCAAAGAACCAACTTTTAGTTTCATCAATTTTTTCAGTTGTTTCTTTTATTTTGATTTCATTGATTTCAGCTCTGATTTTAGTTATTTCTTACCTTCTACTGCATTTGTTGCTGATTTGCTCTTCTTTTTCTAGGGCTTTGAGATGTAGTGTGAGATCATTTATTTGTTGGCTATTTCTTTTTTTTGAAGAATGAACTCCATGCAATGAATTTTCCTTAGTGCAGTTTTCATAGTGTCCCATAGATTTTGATGTGTTGTGTCTATGTTTTCATTTATCTCTAAGAATTTTTTAATTTCCTCCTTGATGTCTTTTGTAACCCATTGTTCATTCAGTAGCATATTTCTCATTCTCCAAGTGATGTAGGAATTTTTCTTCCTTATTTTATTGTTGATTTCCAATTTCATTCCATTATGATCGGATAAAATGCATGGTAATATCTCTACTCATTTATGTTTGCTAAGAGTTGCCCTATGGCATAATATATGGCCTATTTTGGAGAAAGATCCATGTGATGCTGAGAAAAAAGTACATCTACTTGATTTTGGTTGATATATTCTGTATATGTCAATTAAATCTAAGTTATTAATTGTGTTATTGAGACCTATATTTTTTTATTCAACTTTTGTTTGGAAGATCTGTCCAGTGGTTAGAGAGGTGTGTTAAAGTCACCCATGATTATTGTGTTGTGGTCAATTTGTCTCTTGAATTTGAGAAGAGTTTGTTTGATGAACATAGCTGCACCATTGTTTGGGGCATATATATTAATGATTGTTATATCTTGTTGGTGAATGGTTCCTTTTAGCAGTATGTAGTGTCCTTCTTTTTCTCTTTTGATTAACTTTGGCTTGAAGTCTATTTTATTTAATATGAGTATGGACACCCCTGCTTGCTTCTGAGTTCCATGTGATTGGTATGATTTTTCCCAACTTTCACCTTCAGTCTGTGTATGTCTTTTCCTAACAGATGAGTCTGTAGGCAGCATATTGTTAGATCTTTTTTTTTTTTAATCCAGTTTACTAGCCTATGTCTTTTCATTGGCAAGTTTAAGCCGTTAACATTTAGGGTTACTATTGAGATATGGTTTGTACTTCCAGCCATGTTTGTTTATTTTTGTTATTTAACTTGATTTATTTTTCCTCTTTGATTAGATTTACTCCTTACTGTACTACTTCCCACTGTTGATTTTCGTTGTTTTTCATTTCCTCTTCCTGTAATGTTTTGCCCAAGATGCTTTGCAGAGCCGGTTTTCTAGCTGCAAATTCTTTTAACTTTTGTTTATGGTGGAAGGTTTTTATTTCATTGTCAAATCCGAAGCTTAATTTTGCTGGATACAAGATTCTTGGTTGGAACCCATTATCTTTTAGCGTTTGTAATACGTTGTAATAGGATCTTCTAGCTTTCAGCGTCTGTGATGAAAAATCAGCTGTTAACCAAATTGGTTTACCCCTAAATGTAATCTGCCTCCTTTCTCTCTTAGCTTTTAAAATTCTCTCTGTGTTCTGTATATTGGACATTTTCATTATAATGTGTCTTGGTGTGGGTCTCGTGATTTTGTACATTCAGCGTCCTGTAGGATTCTAGGATTTGGATTTCCTTTTCATTCTTCATGTCTGGAAAGTTTTCTAAATTATTTCATTGAACAGATTGCTCATTTCTTTGGTTTGGACCTCTCTACCTTGCTCTATCCCAATGACTCTTTTTTAAAAAATTTTTTAATTTATTTTTTTCTTGACATATCATATTTCATACATTTGATTCAAGCAGACTATGAACTCCCATTTTTATCCCGTATACATATTGCAGAATCACATGGGTTACACATTCACTTTTTAACATATTGCCATACTAGTGTCTGTGGTATTCTGGTGCCCTTCCTATCCTCTACTATCCCCCCTCCCCTCCCTTCCTCTCCCCTCTCCTCCCATCTTCTCTCTCTACCCCATCTACTGTAATTCATTTCTCTCTCTTGTTTTTTTCCCCCTTTCCCCTCACTTCCTCTTATATGTAATTTTATATAACAATGAGGGTCTCCTTCCTTTTCCATGCAATTTCCCTTCTCTCTCTCTTTCCCTCCCCCCTCTCAACCCTGTTGAATGGTGACCTTCTTCTCATGCTCTTCCTCCCTATTCTGTTCTTAGTTGCTCTCCTTATATCAAAGATGACATTTGGCATTGTTTTTTAGGGATTGGCTAGCTTCACTTAGCATAATCTGCTCTAGTGCCATCCATTTCCCTGCAAATTCCATGATTTTGTCATTTTTAGTGCAGAGTAATACTCCATTGTGTATAAATGCCACAAATTTTATCCATTCATCTATTGAAGGGCATCTAGGTTGGTTCCACAGTCTAGCTATTGTGAATTGTGCTGCTATGAACATCAATGTAGCAGTATCCCTATAGTACACTCTTTTAAGGTCTTCAAGGAATAGTCCGAGAAGAGCAATAGCTGGGTCAAATGGTGGTTCCATTCCCAGCTTTCCCAGGAATCTCCATACTGCTTTCCAAATTGGCCGCACCAATTTGCAGTCCCACCAGAAATGTACAAGTGTAACCTTTTCCCCACATCCTCGCCAGCACTTGTTGTTGTTTGACTTCATAATGGCAGCCAATCTTACTGGAGTGAGATGGTATCTTAGGGTGGTTTTGATTTGCATTTCTCTGACTGCTAGAGATGGTGAGCATTTTTTCATGTACTTGTTGATTGATTGTATGTCCTCCTCTGAGAAGTGTCTGTTCAGGTCTTTGGCCCATTTGTTGATTGGGTTATTTGTTTTCTTATTGTTTAATTTTTTGAGTTCTTTGTATACTCTGGATATTAGGGCTCTATCTGAAGTGTGAGGAGTAAAAATTTGTTCCCATGATGTAGGCTCCCTATTTACCTCTTTTATTGTTTCTCTTGCTGAGAGAAAACTTTTCAGTTTAAGTAAGTCCCATTTGTTGATTTTTGTTATCAACTTTTGTGCTATGGGTGTCCTATTAAGGAATTTGGAGCCCGACCCTACAATATGTAGATCGGAGCCAACTTTTTCTTCTATCAGACGCAGAGTCTCTGATTTGATATCTAGCTCCTTGATCCACTTTGAGTTAACTTTTGTGCATGGCGAGAGGAGGGGATTCAGTTTCATTTTGTTGCATATGGATTTCCAGTTTTCCCAGCACCATTTGTTGAAGATGCTATCCTCCCTCCATTGCATGCTTTTAGCTCCTTTATCAAATATAAGATAGTTGTAGCTTTGTGGATTAGTCTCTGTGTCCTCTATTCTGTACCATTGGTCCACCCTCCTGTTTTGGTACCAGTACCATGCTGTTTTTGTTACTATTGCTCTGTAATATAGTTTTAAGTCTGGTATCGCTATACCGCCTGATTCGCACTTCCTGCTTAGAATTGCTTTTGCTATTCTGGGTCTTTTATTTTTCCATATGAATTTCATGATTGCTTTATCCATTTCTACAAGAAATGCCGTTGGGATTTTGATTGGCATTGCATTAAACCTATAGAGAACTTTTGGTAATATCGCCATTTTGATGATGTTAGTTCTGCCTATCCATGAACAGGGTATATTTTTCCATCTTCTAAGATCTTCTTCTACTTCTCTTTTTAGGGTTTTGTAGTTTTCATTATATAAATCTTTCACCTCTTTTGTTAGGTTGATTCCCAAGTATTTTATTTTTTTTGAGGATATTGTGAATGGAGTGTTTTTCCTCATTTCCGTTTCAGAAGTTTTGTCGCTGATATACAGAAATGCCTTTGATTTATGCGTGTTGATTTTATATCCTGCCACTTTGCTGAATTCATTTATTAGTTCTAGTAGTTTTTTTGTAGACCCTTTTGGGTCTTCTAGGTATAGAATCATGTCATCTGCAAATAGTGATAATTTAAGTTCTTCCTTTCCTATTTTTATGCCTTTAATTTCTTTCGTCTGTCTAATTGCTCTGGCCAGTGTTTCGAGAACTATATTGAATAGAAGTGGTGATAGAGGGCATCCCTGTCTTGTTCCAGATTTTAGGGGGAATGCCTTCAATTTTTCTCCATTGAGAATGATGCTAGCCTGAGGCTTAGCATAGATAGCTTTTACAATGTCGAGGTAAGTTCCTGTTATCCCTAGTTTTTCTAATGTTTTGAACATAAAGGGATGCTGTACTTTGTCGAATGCTTTTTCTGCGTCTATTGAGATGATCATATGGTTCTTATTTTTAAGTCTATTGATGTGGTGAATAACATTTATTGATTTCCGTATATTGAACCATCCTTGCATCCCAGGGATGAATCCTACTTGATCATGGTGCACAATTTTTTTGATGTGCCTTTGTATCCGATTCGCCAGAATTTTATTGAGGATTTTTGCATCTAGGTTCATCAGAGATATTGGTCTGTAGTTTTCTTTCTTTGAGGTGTCTTTGTCTGGTTTCGGAATCAGGGTGATGTTGGCCTCATAGAATGAATTTGGCAGAGCTCCTTCTTTTTCTATTTCCTGAAATAACTTGAAAAGTATTGGTATTAATTCTTCCTTAAAGGTTTTGTAAAACTCCGCTGTATACCCATCCGGTCCTGGGCTTTTCTTGGTTGGAAGTCTTTTGATTGCTTCTTCTATTTCATCTATTGTTATTGGTCTGTTTAAGTTGTGAGTATCCTCCTGACTCAGTCTGGGCAAATCATATGACTTAAGGAATTTATCGATGTCTTCACTATCTTCTATTTTATTGGAATATAGGTTTTCAAAATAATTTCTAATTGTCTTCTGTATTTCTGTAGTGTCTGTTGTGATATTGCCTTTTTCATCCCGTATGTTAGTGATTTGAGTTCTCTCTCTTCTTCTCTTCGTTAGCATGGCTAAGGGTCTGTCGATCTTATTTATTTTTTCAAAGAACCAACTTTTAGTTTTGTTAATTTTTTCAATAGTTTCTTTTGTTTCAATTTCGTTGATTTCCGCTCTGATTTTAATTATTTCTTGCCTTCTGCTACATTTGCTGTTGTTTTGCTCTTCCTTTTCTAGGGCTTTGAGATGAAGTGTGAGCTCATTTATTTGTTGGTTTTTCCTTTTTTTGAGGAATGACCTCCAAGCGATGAATTTCCCTCTTAAAACTGCTTTCATTGTGTCCCATAGATTCCGATATGTTGTGTCTGTATTTTCATTTATCTCTAAGAATTTTTTGATTTCCTCCTTTATGTCTTCTGTAACCCATTGATCATTCAGTAACATATTGTTCATTTTCCATGTGATGTAGGATTTTTCCTTCCTTCTTTTATCATTGATTTCCAGTTTCATTCCATTATGATCAGATAAAATGCATGGTATTATCTCCACCCCTGTATATTTACTGAGGGTTGCCCTATGGCATAATATATGGTCTATTTTTGAGGAGGATCCATGTGCTGCTGAGAAAAAAGTATATCCACTTGATGATGGTTGATATATTCTATATATGTCAGTTAAGTCTAGGTTGTTGATTGTGATATTGAGTTCTATAGTTTCTTTATTCAGCTTTTGTTTGGAGGATCTGTCCAATTGTGAGAGAGGTGTGTTGAAGTCACCCATAATTATTGTGTTGTGGTCTATTTGATTCTTGAACTTGAGGAGAATTTGTTTTATGAACGTCGCAGCACCATTATTTGGTGCATAAATATTGATAATTGTTATGTCTTGTTGGTGAATGGTTCCTTTTAACAGTATATAATGTCCTTCCTTATCCCTTTTGATTAATTTAGTCTTGAAGTCAATTTTATTCGATATGAGGATGGCCACCCCTGCTTGCTTACGAGGACCGTGTGCATGGTATATTTTTTCCCAACCTTTCACCTTCAGCCTGTGTATGTCTTTTCCAATCAGATGTGTCTCCTGGAGGCAGCATATTGTTGGATTTGTTTTTTTAATCCATGTTACCAGCCTATGTCCCTTTATTGGAGAGTTCAAGCCATTAACGTTTAGAGTTACTATTGATATATGGTTTGTACTTCCAGCCATGTTTGATTATTTATCTTTTTTTTAAATTTGGTTTATTTCTCCATGATTAGCTTTCCCCCCACCCTCTGGCTTTACTGAGGTACTTCCCACTGTTGGTTTTGGTTATTGTTTTTCATTTCTTCCTCGTGTAGTGTTTTGCTCAAGATGCTTTGCAATGCTGGTTTTCTGGCTGCAAATTCTTTTAACTTTTGTTTATCATGAAAGATTTTTATTTCATTGTCGTTCCTGAAGCTTAATTTTGCTGGATACAAAATTCTTGGTTGGCATCCATTGTCTTTCAGTGTTTGAAATACGTTGTTCCAGGATCTTCTCGATTTCAGCATCTGTGATGAAAAATCCATTGTTAACCTTATTGGTTTACCCCGAATGTAATCTGCCTCCTTTCTCTTGTAGCTTTTAATATTTTCTGTTTGTTCTGTATATTGGATATCTTCATAACAATGCGTCTTGGCGTTGGTCTGCTGTGATTTTTCATGCTCGGTGTCCTGTATGCATCTACAATTTGTACATCCGTTTCCTTTTTTATTTCTGAAAAGTTTTCTATAATTATTTCATTCAGCACGTTGCTCATTCCCTTGGTTTGAACCTCTATACCTTCCTCTATCCCAATGACTCTTAAGTTTGGTTTTTTTATGTTATCCCATATCTCTTGGATGTTTTTCTCGTGATTTTTTACCAGCCTTTCTGAGTTGGCTAGACTCTTTTCAAGGTGCTATATTTTGTCTTCATTATCTGACGTTCTGGCTTCTACTTGCTCCACTCTGTTAGTGATACTCTCTTTTGAGTTTTTAATTTGGTTTATATTTTCCTTCATTTCTAGAATTATTGTTTGATTTTTTTTAATAATCTCTATCTCCTGATAAAGATGCTTATTTGCTTCTTTTATCTGTTTATGTAATTCATTTTCAATGTGTTCTTTCATTGTTTGAATTTGTTGTCTCATATCCTCTTTAAGATTCCATTCCATCTGTCTAAGATATTCCTTGAGTTCTTCATTTGACCATTTTTCTGATGCCTCTAGGTCCTCCTGAGTATTTAGGCTGTCCTGCATTGTTTGTACTCCTTTTCTTCCTTGCTTTTTCATGCTGCTCATGTTACTTCTTGTTCTGTTTGTCTGCTGAGTTACTGTTTACTCCTGTCTCCGCCGGTTTCAATGAAGTTATCTGCTCCGCCACATTCTGGTGACGTCAGTTCTCTGCCATGGTGGTATCCCATGCAAATGGCGACAGTTTGTTCCCTTTGCCGGGTGACCAATGCAACGGGTGGGTCCTGACTGGCTCTCCCAAGCCCCGTCTCAATCCTGTGGCCACTGCCTATGAAGGCTCGGTTGGTATTAACCTCCGCATGTTCAGAAGGGCCGACCAATTGTTTCAGCGGGATTGTTTAGCGCTGAGTCACAGCGGTTTGTCTGCGAGACGCAGGCGAATGGGAGCTTGAATTCAGCTGATCCGGGCTTGGTGTACAGACAATTTTAGTTTGGAGAATACTAGCTTGATAAAATGTTCCTTTAAACCTTTTACCTTAAAAACTTGTATACCTGCTCTTTATCAAGTGTTGCAAAAAATATTTTATTTCTTGTTCTTCTGAAAATTCTTGGTTTTGATTAGAAATCATACCAATAAAGAGTAGGTTTCTACAGATCTTTAACATCACGTCACCATATAAAGTCTGCTTAGAAGAGTCCAGGCATGTCCATTCCTCTTCTGAAAATTCAGTGACCATTCCCTTAATGTCAAAGGTTCCTCTCCTGCAGCTTCCTCCGCCGCTAATACCGCCGAAACGGTGAGATCTTGGGAGACTTTGGTCCTCCCCTCACTACTCTGCCCTCCCCACTCCCAATGACTCTTAAATTTGGTCTTTATATGGTATCCCAGATTTTTTGGATGGTCTGCTCGTGGTTTCTTATCAGCTTTTCTGAGTTGTTTAGGCTCTTTTTGAGATGATATATTTTGTCTTAGTTGTCTGTTGATCTGACTTCTAATTGTTCTACTCTATTGGTGATACTCTCATTTGAGTTTTTAATTTGGTTTATAATTTCCTTCATTTCCAGGCTTTCTGTTGGTATTTTTGTATAACCTCTATCTCTCTGTAGAGTTGATCTTTTGCTTCTTGGATTTGTTTATGAAATTCATTGTCAAAGTGATTTTTCATTGTCTGCATTTGCTGTCTAAGTCTTCCTTGAGACTCCAGATCAACTGAAACATGTATATCTTGAAATCTTTATTTGACATTTTTTCTGCTGCAGCTAACAACTCCTCTATTGTTGAGTTGTCCTGTATTGTTTGTGTTCCTTTTTTCCCCTTGTTTTTTTTCATGATGCTCATGTTTCTTTCCATCTCTGTGTGACTGCTGTGTTATTATTTATTCCTATAAATTTGTGTTGTTTTTGTATAGCTCCGAGGTCTCTCCTTTGTGATGGGAGATAATGTTTAGAGATGTTGGGTTCAATTGTAATTTAAAGTAAATTCATTAGCTTCATAAAAGGCATACAGGTTCTGGTGGCGTATAGAGAACTGAGGGTCGGACATAGGACTTTATGTTTAGGAGGAATAATGTGAGGATATGGGGGTTAATATATCTTTGCTACTTTGGAGTACAGCGCTAATGAAGGGGGTTATTAACAGGAGAATAGACAGGAGTATTTGGGGGTATCTAAGTACTTGGGAGGACTATAAGAAGTATATAAACATTCACCTTTTTGCATTTAGTAAATTACATGTAGTTGAAATAGTAATGCTTGGGAGGTTGGGAGGGGAAGAGAAGGGAGAAGAGAAGTAAAAAGAAGAAGAAAGTGAAAGAAAGAAAAAAAATGCACTCTTAGAGTTTTGTTTTCTTCTTTACCAGTAGATGTCATTGTGCATCCAGGTTGAGTCTCTGCCCTCAGGATGTAGGAAGCAATCCGTGTGGGGCAGCTCTCCCTCCCCTGCCAGGCACCTCTCCAATCCCGATCTCTTTGGGTTGCTCCAGGTCTCTATCCCCCCTCACTTCTGCTAGCCAGGCCCCAGTCACTGGGGCTCCTCTCCACAGCCCTGGGTTCAGTCTGGGTGTGTGGTGCCCTGGTCACCCCGTGCTCGTGATCAGCTGAACGCTCTTTGTTGGGCACTCACCAAGTCATCACCGTTGATCTATCACTAATCTTGCTGTCCGTGAGATCCACCCAAAGCTGAAGAGGTAGATTTTCCAAGATGGCGACTGCCCATTTCCATGCCGGGGTGTCCGGTGACGGGGAGGAACTAGGTTGTTTCTCCACTAAGTCCAAACTTCAGTCCTTGGTCCAATGTCCCATGGAGATGCGACTCGCGGTCTGGCACATTCTATCTCCAAAGGATCCAAAACTCTGTCTCTAAGCTGCCATCACTCTGCAGCGTTCAATTCCATTAATTCCGCTGGCAGCGTTCAGTTCCGCTGGCCGGTTTCCACTCACGGAGCAACTCGGGGCTTCTCGCATTCTGGACTGTTTTTGTGATCAGCCCCTGTTTATAATCCTGTCACAAGCTCCATGAAGTTTAAATTCATGGATGAGGGCTCCTATGAAGGGGAGCATCTGTCCACCAACTGGGGGTCATGTAACGAGTTCTCCTCTAATCCACCATCTTGTAATCAAAAATGATGATATTCTTTTATGAAAACAAATAATTGGTTCAAGGAAGAATGTGACTTAATATAATATTTTAAAAGCTAACTACTTACTTTCAGAACTATTTTTTGATCCTTCAGAAACCCTGTTATTTTGGTAATGTTTTTCTACAGATTATTCTAAGTCTTCAGAATTTTTCTTGAAATAATAAGACAATTCAAAAGAATTCCATCAGATATGAATTTGTTGACCAATGGCTTCTAATGAATATATTTGTTCAACTATTGGAAGGTAAACTAAAATGAAATAAAAATATGAACGAAGTGTTTCTGATTTTTCTCATGTTTAAACTTTGTATACTTGAGTTTTGGTGGTTTTAAATTTTAGATATAAAAATAAGGTATTTTATTTTAGAGTTTTACTTTCTGTTAGGTTTACTTTCACATTTGATCTTCTGTGTTTCTAGGGTTTTGAAGGTGTTTCTTTCACGAACTGCACAACGAATTCCATACATGACTGGTGGCCGGGTCATGAAGATGCTGGCAGTAATACTCTTGGTAGTATTCTGGTTTCTCATTGGCTGGACTTCATCAGTATGCCAGAATTTGGAGAGGCAGATTTCACTTATTGGCCAGGGGCAAACATCTGATCACCTCATCTTCAATATGTGCCTCATTGACCGCTGGGATTACATGACAGCAGTTGGTATGTGATAACTGGTTCCATGTGATTGTCTTCTTTGTTTAGTAGGATTAAAATTGACTTCTTTATAGCTTTGCCAAATATTTTCATGAAACATAAAGAAATTTTACCCAATATGGTCTTGGTTGAACAAAATTATGAAAATGAGCCTGATGACTTATGGAATACAAACTTTTTCCAGAAGTTTCCATTCTTTTTCAAAGGTATATAGCTTTGTTGAAAAAAAGTAATCAGGTAAATCAGAATTGAGAAATGCTGTGAATAAAGGCAACTTTTGTGTGCAAAGAAATTTTCTGTTTTCCATCTTATCAATTGGCCTCCATTTTGATTAGTAATTGCTATTATCTTGACTTATGTGTTTAGTTGGAAGGAAAAATAAGAAGCATGTCAATATTTTTCTATACTTTTAGTCCTGTGATATATCAGATTTGGTATATAGAGTACTTTTTGTGAAGAGATTGCCTCTCCAAAACTTCAGATTTATTATTCTTTCCTATGTTTATCTCTAAAGAAAATTTATCAGTTGTTCTCTAGAGATTCAGTATTACACAAAGATCAAGCCATGCTATTGGGTGGGGTTGGCAGTGGTATGTGGCAGAGAAACTGGAGAACTTAGAAGAACCACATCAAAACTTAGGTTAAAAATACAGGTTACTTTTCTGGCACTCCAATTTTTAAAAAATAATAGAGATACAATACAGAGATAAACAATACAGAGATACAAAAAACAAATAATAAAAGAAAATTCTTTATTATTTTGTTATTGTTCCCTCAATAAACGTAGAACAGTATTTACTTTTGAGGGTAATACACAAAAAATAACAGGGGCTGGGGTTGTGGTTCAGTGGCAGAGTGCTTGCCTAGCATGTGTGAGGCACTAAGCTCGATTCTTAGCACCACATAAAAATAAATAAAGGTCCATCAACATTTAAAAAATACTAACATTATAAACAAACATATCTAATAAAATATATATTTATTAGATTACAATTCAAATGTAGAATATTTTTCTGGGCAAAATATTTTAGAATTCTATGAACCTGAATCTCTAATAATGAAGTAATGTGGGCATATAAAGGGAAGGGTTATAATTTCAATATATTTACTTTATTAATGTATCTTGAACAATATGGCTTTCAGAAAATAAAGCAGAAAGTAAGGTAGGAAGCAATTCTGATTTGATTTTAGTCTTAACATGAAAATAAATCAATTAATATAAAATTTCTACTTGGTAGAAGCCTCTGACTCCTTATTTTATACTTTTTGGTGCAAGTTAACCAAAGTAAGAAAAGTCATTTCCTTATATTGCTATAAAGAAAAGTCCACTAGTTTCTGCTATTTTATTAAAAAGAAAACTCAAAATACACGTGTAACACAAACAAGCAGATGGTATAAACTATCTACCTAGCATTTTTTACACATTGGCTTTAAGATGTCAAGAACTTTTTAAAGTTTATATTGCTCTCTGAAGAGTGTATATATTTCTATATGTAGACATATGTAGGAATATAAAATTGACAACATTCTGTAATTCCTCTTATATAAACTTTATTGAAAATTAAGAATTATATACCATTAACAAGATTCACTGAGTACCTATAGTTCTTCTAGTGCTGTGTTGAACACTTTTGTGGAAATATACAATGTTTAAATGTTAATATACAATGTTTTCTTTCATCAAGTCACTTACCATTGGTTAATGTAAATAAATAAGGTTTGTTACAAATTATTAAGAAGCAAAATTAGGTGTCAAAAACTCTTGATGCATTAATAGTTCAATTAAGGAAGGCAAGAGTTTGGACCAAAATCAAGGAATCTTTATAAAGAAGCTCCTTGAGCCATGGGTAATATTTAGGCTATTATAAAGAGGTGTAAAGAACATTCCATTTGATAGGAATTGTGGCAGATGGAGGTGGGTGGGAATTGTATGAAACATGAAGGAAATGTCTAAGTAGAAAAGAGTTGAAATACACTGTAATGATGCTAGATGGCTATTTATTAAAAATATTTAAAAGGAATTTAGAAAACCAGGAAAGTGATATGAGGTATCAGTAAATTCAATCTTGATTGCTTTCAGAATGTGTTTTTTTAAAAAGACAAATGTACCAAATCCAGAGTGTGGGTTGGAATTATTACAGGGAGAAAGCTTTAAAACACTGATCCTGAAAGCATGGCCCCATGAGTAGCATCACCTGGGAACTTACTAGAAATGTAGTTTGGGGCCACATTCCAGACTTTCTCAGTCAGATGCTCTGGGACCTAGAGCCCAGAAATCTGTGCTAAATAAGCACTCCAGGTGAATCTCACAGTTCTCTAACACATAGAAACACTTATTCCAAGGAAATAATCAGATGAACTTCATGGAATATAATGATCACTAATCTCAGTTCAATTCTGGCTGTTTCATAACATTCTTACAGTTCCCCCTGATGAAGGACCACTGGAACATTTTTATAATTATTATTTCAAGTCTCATGTCTTTCCTCCAAACTGTCCATGTTTCTTTTTCTCTTTGCAGATGACCTCTGCTTGAAAAAGAAATAAATAAGAGCCATCAGATCTTAAAATTCTTGCCTATGTATCTGGAAATTTTCCTATATCCATACTTACTCATATCTTTTCTCCCACACATGATCTTAGTAGACATCTAAACCTGTACCACTCTCAACCAATACTTTAATCCCTTGATTTCCAGTGATCTCTCCTACTTTATATAACCTTTTTGCCATCTTAAGCTCTCCTACTTCCACAATCACTGAAGAATTCCATTCTGACCACAATGTTCCTAACTCATTTGCTTACCTACCACTCATACAATAGCTATTCAGTATCACAGAACATATTCATTGTACAGTCACATGCCACATAATAATGTTTGGGTTAATGGCAGTCTGTATATTCAATGGTGATCCCATAAGATTATAATGGAGCTGAAATTTTATTACCTACTGATGTAGTAGCCATCATACATCATGGTTCAGCACATGACTCATGTGTTTATAGGGATGCTTGTATGAACAGACATCATCTACTGCCAGTCATTTGCCATATACCACTATGTACAGAAGCTAAAATTTGATAATGATCATAAATGACTGCTACTGTATTATGTATTTACTTAAAATACTTTTCATTATTATTTTAGAGTATGCTCCTTAAACTTAAAGTTTATTGCAAAACATTATGCTGTGTTGCTTGAGAAACAGTTCTATGCATCTCATTTTTATTGAGTCTCTTGATGTAAGTACACTTCATGATGTTCACACAATGACAGAATTGCCTAGCACATTTCTCAGAATGCATCCCCAACATTAAGCAGTGCATAAGTATACGTCCACTAAATTCTGCCCTCCTTCAGAGAAAAAAAACTTAAATAAGTAGCAATTTTTTCCACTAGTGAGGAGGGAACTATGAAAAGCAATGGATATTTTTTATACATTAATTCTGGGAAAGAATACCTAGAGAGCAAGGGGGACTGATCCTACTTCCCATTCCTGAGGGAGGTCACTCAGGACAGAATGAAGATGCACGGCTTGAGAGGGCTGCAGTGAATTCAGCTCCTTAGCCAGAACCAGGCCTCCATTCAGGTAAGAAGGTTAGAGAAACTAAAAGAGATGAATGATGGAGCCAGAGTCTAGGTCATGACTTTAGGAATTAGGCAGAAGTAGCAAGACTTGAGAGACAGGAATTCAAGCAGTACTCCCAAAGGTGTTAGGTGATAACACTAGGATCTCAGAAAATCAAGACTTTAGTGATAAGGGTACAGGGACCTAGAAGCAAGAGGAAGTTAAATTGTGGGGTAGTGATGTTTTCATTATCTCCCCATCATGTCTTTGTCCTGTCGATTTGGAACTGTTGAAAATATGAGCCAGGAGGTTGCTGTAATTTTTTTTTTTTTTTTTGGTACTGAGGATTGAACCCAGTGCACTTAACCATTGAACCACATCCCCAGTCCTTTTTATTTTTTATTTTGAGACAGGGTCTTGCTAAGTTACATAGAGGCTCACTAAGTTGCTGAGGCTGGCTTTGAAGTTGCAATCCTCCTGCCTCGGTCTCCTGAGTCACTGGGATTACAGGTGTGTGCCACCATACCTGGCTGCTATAATTTTTTTATACTGTCCTATATTAATTTTCATGTATTTCTCTTTCAGCATGTAACATAATGATATTCTACATCTAATCTCTCTTAATTTGATGTTTTCCAATGTGTAGCAAAAGCCTCTTTTTTAGTTCTACATACCAATTTCTTAAAGTAGCTGTTTACCATTAGATTTTTTTTAATATTCAGAGATTGTCATATAAGAATAAATTTATATATTTTCAGTCAGCTTGAAAATCTGTACTGAAAGATAAATTTTTTTCTCCAATTTTGTGCAGAAATGTTTTTATGTAAAGTAGGGGCTGTGAAGAGGCAGGAGATGGGTTTTACCTCAAGGCTGTGGGAAATCATCACCAAGAAGTTGTGTAGACTCACATTAGTTTCAGGAGTTAATTAAAGAGGGAAGGGAAGGGAGAAGGGAAAAGGGAGAAGGGAGGAAGGAGAGAGGGAAGGAAAATATATTAGCAAGCTTGCATCTGGGTTAGCTTTACCTGTATAAAATGATGTGATTTATTAGTACAAAATAAATGACTGGAAGAGCAAAATGCTCCTTTTTCCACTGAAGTAGAGCTCTAGTTAGAAATGTAGATCATAAGCCTGACACAGTGGTGCATGCCTGTAATCCCAGTGGCTCAGGAGGCTGAAGCAGGAGGATCACAAGTTCATAGCCAGATCCAACAACTTAGTAAGGCCCTAGGCAACTCAGTAAGACCCTGCCTCTAAGAAAAATATTAAAAGGGCTCGAGATGTAGATCAGTGCTTAAGTGGTCCTAGGTTCAATCCCCACTACAAAAAAAAATGTAGATCATAAAAATAAAGACTGGTCCTTTCTGTTTTTGCTTTATTGCATACAGATATTCCAGAACTGCTCATATGCATGATTTTCCTACCACAGTATTTTAGAAAGAAATAGGGAGGTAGAGGAAACAACTTGGAAAATTTTCTGAGTCTCTATGAGCTTCAATTTCTCTTTGAGGAAGTGATTAGAAACATAGAAGGGAAAAATTACTTTCAGAATCCTATTGTTATTTATGTCTATTTATAATTTTCAAAAATCATTGTCCTGTATAAAAACTTGTGAGATAAGCTTTAATGGAAAGCAAATAAGGATATAAATGCTGCAACTGTGGAAGACAGATGGATCTTGGACAATGTGAGAAGCATTTTAAAGTACTCAGTTTTATTTTTAAAAAAATATTTATATGGTAGAAAGAGAATTTTAAAATTTGTATGTTCCAAAGTATTTCTGGATCAAATTAGAATTTCTATTAAGAGTTAAACTGCATACTTCTTTGAGAATTATTTGTATCTCAAATAATAATGTAGTACTTATTATTTGATTCAGGACTTTGATTTTAAGTACATTTAAATATATTTTCTGTGGAGTACTAAAGGCAAAACAAAGTATTCCTCCATTAGCTCATCCCTATTTCCTCTCCCAACCTAGATATGTGAGCATTTCATTGTTAAATGCTTCACTCTGTATCCCTGACCCCTAACACATTATCTGTCAGTTGTAGGCTCTTGATAAATATTTGCTAGAAGAACAAAAAATGAGCTCAGCTTCCTTTCTCTTTAGATATTTTATGTTGTGAGAATTAGACAAAGATAAAGAAATTCATTAAATCTAAAAACTTAGAAGTTAAGACAATTGTCCTCCATTTTATTTTAATGATAAATTTTGGGAGATATTTTTGAGCAATTTGTATAAATTGGCAATCCCCAACTATTTTTTTGAAACTCTACCTTGATTTCCATAACAATCCACATAATAGATTGATACAAACTTGGCATGGTAAATGAAAGTTATAATATGAAAAGTATTATAAAGTATAATTGCAAATATTGAAGTAGAATACAATTTATGTGTTTCTGTTGAAAGAGCTGTGCCATAGATGAAGGAGCTGAAACTTGGAAATGTTTTCCTAAATTAATGAAAAAAAGTCCCAAGTTATACTTATTTTGAAAAATGTAGCTAGTAGGATTGCCAGATATTTTTCTAAATATAGCAATAAATTGACAGTCAATTGTTCATGTTCAGAATTTTTCACAATAGCATTAAAATTTGTCATATTAAGAAGTCATAACATTATTCCCTGTGAGTTTCCTAACTACTACTACAGACAAGCGAGTAGCATTGACTTCTCGAGCCTGAACTAACCTTTATGATTTCCCTCCTAGAGACATGTTTTCACACTGACATTTAGATATCCTGGGCAGTATCCTCCAATACAGTGCTTTCAGACTTGGATACATGAATAGCAGAGGTGGTAATATAATGAACTTTAAACTTTGGTATATGTAGTTGGATGGCACTCAATTTCTATTCCACATTTAGAACATATTGAAGATCTGAAATAGTTCCAGTAACCAAGAAAAATTAGAATAAGTGAGCACATTTTTACTTTACCTATAATAAAGAAATCAACTGCAAAAAAAGTGACTAATAGATGATAATGTCAAGAATACTTATAACTTCTACTTCGTGGCTAAATCTGTCAGACTTGAGTGCAAATTTACACAGCCACTGAACTTGCCTAAGTTTTTAGTTTCTTCTGGAAGTTAGGTAATGATAATAAAATGTGATGAAATGGAACATAATTGAGACTAAGCTGTTTTTACTGATTTTCTAACCTAGCTCAAGAATATAGTCAGCATACTCTGTGTAGGCCTCTCTTTATCATCTGCTATCTTCTGTTATTCTAGTTTTACATCTCACTAATATGGCCTAGCCTTCTCAACAGCATTTTTATGTTGTAATAATTATTCCTTGACAAAGGAACTGTTATAAATTAACTCCATCAATGCCTAAGCTGTCTTACAGTCTTAGAAATTCCTTAGAGTGTGACAACCCTTGTTACAAATTGTCTTCACCAAATTGGAAAGAAAGACGTAGAGAAAAATCTAAGCAATAATTGAACAGGAGTGAGAGGCTTGGATATACATTCCATTTGAGAATTTTAAAATATTTGTGCTCTTAATGAATTCTGACATGGATTATCCCACTGTTCAAAAATACTAGTTACTGTGAATTTTACATAGAATATTTTTCACTACAGAAAATATGATCTTTATTTCATTTTCATTGACATGTTCTTCTTTGTACTCCTCCCTCCTGGCATAATATTTTAAATACATGTAACAGACATGGTATTCAGTAATTTAATTAGCCATATGCCAATGTTTAGAAGGAACTGAGACAAATATAGTAACTCTTTTACTGTGTTGTGAGGGAAATTCTGAAATAGCTATTGTTTCTAAGGATTTAAACACTTAATTATCTAGAAGATTAGGTGACATTATGACAGATGAGATGTGAAAGAAGTACCATTTAATGAGTATCGAGGAAAATATATTAGACTTCATTTGTCTTAATGCTCTTGATTAAGGTTCATTACATACATTTTATTGTATTGTATGCTAATGTACCCTATGCCTTCATCTATGCTGCATTACTTTTACTATTTTTTAAATACTTTAAAAATGTTCATTCAAAGGGTGAAAGCCTGACCTCTCTAAGAGTTTGCTTTGGCTTGGGCTACATAATTAGAAACTATCAAGGGCTTGCTTATTTGCTTTCAAAACAATCAATGTGGGGGTTATTTTTTTACTTATATATTACCTCTTCTGAAAAATATTCTACTTCTTTAAGGAGTAGTCAGTTATATAATGCTAAAGTACAGAAAGAAAGAATAATTTATAATTACTTTAATTTTGGAAGTTAATGAAATATTGACATAATTGTTGAGATTATCTTGGGATATAACTCCAGTGCCACAGTCCCCTTCTAGGGCATGAGCACAGTGACTAAATCCTCCCACTAGGCCCTGCCCCTTAAAGATTCTACCACCTACTAATAGTGCCACAGGCTGGCCACCAAGCCTTGAACTCAGGACCTCTGGGGGACCTTTTAGATCGATACTATAGCACAAATCCCTGTGAAAACCTAGGATTTTAAAGGTGAAAAAAAGAAGAAGAAGAAAATCTTTTGTTGCTTGAACAGAGATAACTCATACATTAACATGGTTGTCAGAAAGATTTGAGTGGTCCTTTTCCTTGTGTTGAAAGAAATATCAGTTGAAATAACAAAGTGTTAATTCAAGTTGCTGTAAGTTCCAACGTGGTGTTATATCCCTACCCATTCTGATTTCTGCACTAATACTAAAGAGAAGAATCTGGCATTATCATTTCCTCTGAGAAGAGGTTTAATATGTAGGAATAGAAGATTTGAAGGTCTTCCCTTTTTCAGCTCACCAAAACCATTCCCAGTAGTAGTCAAACCTTGGGATAACTTTAATAAGAAAGAAACCATTGGCCAAAAAAACAGCAGATTTTTTTTAATGACCTCATTAAAATTATTCAGTAGTCAAGCAATGTCCTAATCCAAACCTAAATCACTAAATAGTCTCAACGATTTTAGCTGCAAAATTATGCTAACTTCTAAGGAAGGTAAACTTTCTTTAACTTCCAAAAGAGAAAAAGATGATGCTGGAGGTAAAAAATTAAGGTATAAAATAAACTAATTTATTCTTTCTGTTTGCCCTTTAGCATCATTCAAATAACCCCATCTCAAAGAAATGAAACATTTTCCTATAGAGTTAGAATGTAAATAAATAAATAAATAACAACCCTCACTACAGTCATTCAAAAAATACTCAAATTAATTGTTGAAAAGCTATTTGTGAATTTCTAGTGATATAATCCAGGCAAAGGCAAATAAATTGTCAATGCTGTTAGGCTTTCATAAAAGATCAGAAATTAAAAATACACTTGTAAATCATAGTAAGTAATTCCAAATTTTGCTCCCTACCCAAATAAAAATGTTTGTGTACATAGCAGGGATGGGGAAATGAAAGACCTTGACCTTATCCCCTGAGGATCTCTTATCTTAATTTGTCTTTGTGAGCTCGCCACTTCTTTAAGACTGAAGTCTCTGGATTTTGTGAACGTTCTGTCACCCCATATCAATCTTTTAAAATTCTAAATGTATATATCAGAAAGAAAGAGAAAGGCCTATTTTCTCTATACTTACTACTTAACATGCAGTAGGGTCTGTGGGAAAAAAAACTTGGTCCAAGTTATAGAAAGACGTGAAGAGAAGCAACAAAGAAAAGTGAACCTAAAATTGTGTGCCTATTCACAGCAGTCTTGCCTCAGAGAGTTATCTAGCAATGAGTGGGTAAGAGAATAGAATAGCCAGGTCACCATCTGATTTACAGTCTCAGTATTCCCATAAATTTCTCTGATCCAAGTTTGAAATTTTAGCATTCAGAATTCTATCTCCCTCCTTTTAAAAGCAGTTAAAAGTTCTATAATAAAACCTTCACAAATATAAATAATGTACAGAATACATTTAGCACAGTTCCTGGTACATCTAACAGATGTTAACTATGCAATCAAATCAATTGAGGGGACAAAAAAGCACTTTCTTTTTTTTTTTTTTTTTTTAACATATTTGATGCACATGTTGTCTCTGCCACAGTCTGGCTGGGCACACAATCACGAGCCACCACACAGCTTGTAGATTCAAACAGCAACTCTTTATTTCCGAACTCACACCAGCCGTCTACAAACACGTTCTGGGGAAATGCACGTTCTCTGCCCAAATCCCCATCCACTGGGCTTCTATCTCCCAAAAAATACTGTCTGAATCCGTGAGAACTCAAGGGGAACTCAGGCAGCAGGATACGCCCTATTCCCAGCAGGAATAATCTTAAACCTTAAACCTGGAACCTAAACTGGGAACGCCCTAATCCCGATTATCTTAAACCGGGAACACTCTAATCCGCCCTGGTCCTTGAGCAAGGTCACCTACATTCAATGTCACTGCAACATGGGGTACGCTGGCAAGGAAATTGTCATACCTACTTGGCTAATGGCTCCCAGCAGTCTCAATGCCAGATGTGCTAAAGTTGTCTTTTACTGCAATAGGTATTCCATCTAAATCTCTAAGTGATTGACCTTTCTTATATCTTTTCTCTGATTCTTCAGCTTGCTTTAAGGCCACCTCTTCTGATACAGTAATACAAAAAAGCACTTTCAAGTAGAACTCTTACTACCACAGACTATTCACTTCTAATTAACATATTAGTTTAAATTACAAACAATTGCTGCTTGGAAAAATTCTCCCAAGGTTTCATCTGTGCCTCTGTTAGTAATAGAAGGAAGAAGGAAAGAAGGAAGGGATGGAGGGAGGGAAAGAGTGGGAAGGAAGGAAGGAAGGAAGGAAGGAAGGGAGGGAGGGAGGGAAGGGAAAAGAAAAGAAAAGCCCTCAGCCCAAGGACATAAAATTTAGGGAACATTAGCCAAGAACCAGGAGACAAGGGTTCTAGGCCCTGTTCTGCAACTCATTGAGCAAGTCCAAGTGGAGGGAGATGAGCTTCTCGACAGGCAAGTCTTGAAGCCCAACTCTGACCATCCCTTGTGTTTCCCTGCTTCCAAAAAGCTGAAAAATGAATAGATATTTGACCACCATTGTCCTAGTGGTGAAATATATTGCAAGTTCACCTTTTCCATGTATTTCTCTATGCCAAAGCTGAATAAACGGCCAGCAGAGTAACTGCAGCTCACTAACCACCCCTTTCCCCACCATATACATTTGCAAAAATGTCCTCCTCACGACATGCTCAAATGAAGTCACTTTTAACTTTAAAATTCTATCAAATATCATTTACATTTTTTAATTCATGTAACCTCATTATTGTCCTTATTTTAAGCAAAGAAGAGGCAAATAGGCAGCCAGAATATAAGCTTCCATGTACATATTTAGTCCTAAAAGTCTGGAATTCAAGATCTTCTCAAGAAGTATTGAAGATATTCAGTTTAATACTTAATGATAACCTTTGAGCTGTCCACTCTATTAAAAGAAAATAGGCTATCTTGGGTGGAATCATAAATAATATTTTACTCTGTTCATGAATTTTCTAAGTTGATAGGATTTAGAGGGAAAAAAAGAAGAGGGAAATAAAATGTGAATGTTTTGTCAATTATGTATTTTTTATGCTATCTTAAAATAATTTTAAGGGGATAAAGAGGATAAACTGTTATTAATACAAAATGCCTGTGCAACATGGCTTAACAAGGTCTCCACAGTTTGAGCATCTTTTGTACTTTGTAGTTGTTCTCATCTTGGCCCTTGTGGGTGGTTTAAGATCACAGAGCTGGGTCATTTTCTTTGCTTGCCCCAGGCCTTTGGAAAAAATAACTTGAAATTACTTTCATTATGGTATATTAATTTTTAAAAGGCTATGGTAGTTAACTTTTGAACTGTTATCTCTTATAGATTAAAAATAAAATACCTTGGTTTTCTAAAAGCTTTATTTGAATATTTAAATATAAATGTAATTCCCTTTTTAACTATACTCATGCCTCCCATCAAAATCGTTTAACAAAGCAGAAGTATAACACATATTTCAACTCCCACATAAAAACACTGCAAAATTTGATAACATCTACATATTTTCTTTACTAATTGCAGTGTTAGTCTGAAGTTAATTATATGAAACTGATTTTTTTCTAAGCAATTTTATATATCATATTTAGTTTAATTGGTACTTTGAATAATAAATTGTTTTTCAGTGAGAGAATATTGTTGATATTGTTAATGAAATGATTTTAATGTTCAGCTTAGCTATTATGAGAAATATTATTTTGTCTTATAGTTTTAAATATAATCCTCCATTGTGGCACACTGATTAACCTGATAACAACTTTCCTTTTTTGAATCTTTGGTGTAACATATAAACACTGCAATAACTAGTAGAAGATACTGTTTTTATAATGCAGCTACTTGTAAATCCTTTAACTGCAGCATATGTTTTGTGCCATTGGTTTTTTTCCACATTTTTTATTGGTGCATTATAGTTGTACAAATTGATGGTATTTGTTATTAGGTATTTGTACATGCACACAATATAATAATATAATGTAGCCAATATCATTCCCCAGTACTGTTTCTTTTTGGGAGGCTCAGTACCAGTGATTGAATTCAGTGGCACTGGACCATTGAGTCACATCTCTAGCCCTGTTTTGTATTTTATTTAGAGACAGGGTCTCACTGAGTTGCTTAGCACCTCACTTTTGCTGGGGCTGGCTTTGAACTGGCAATTACAGGTGTGCACCACCTTGACTGGCCCCAGCACTGTTTCTTTTACTTTTTTATAATTAGTCTTTTTTATTTATATGTGACAGCAGAATGAATTACAATTCTTATTACACATATAGAGTATGAATTTTCATATTTCTGCTTATATACAAAGTATATTCACACCAATTTGTGTCTTTATACATGTAATTTGGATAATGATGTCCATCACATTCTACCATCATTTCTAACCCTATGCCCCTCCCTTCCACTCCAACCCCTCTGCCCTATCTAAAGTTTGTCCATTCCTCCCATGCTCCCTCTCCCTACCCCACTATGAATCAGCCTCCTTATATCAGAGAAAACATTTAGTATTTGGTTATTTGGGATTGGCTAATTTCACTGAGCATTATCTTCTCTAACTCCATCCACTTACTGGCAAATGTCATGATTTTATTCTCTTTTATTGCTGAGTAATATTCCATTGTGTATATATGCCACATTTTTTTATCCATTTATCTACTGAAGGGCATCTAGGTTGGTTGCACAGTTTAGCTATTATGAATTGTGCTGCTATAAATATTGATGTGGCTGTGTCCCTGTAGTATGCTGTTTTTAAATCCTTTGGGTATAGACCCAGGTGAGGGATAGCTGAGTCAAATGGTGGTTCCATTCCCAATTTTCCAAGAAATCTCCATACTACTTTCCATATCAGCTGCACCAATTTGCAGTCCCATTAGCAGTGTATGCGTGTACCTTTTCCCCCACATCCTCGCCAACACATACATAATGCATAATAGCTGCCATTCTGACTGGAGTGAGATGAAATTTAGAGTAGTTTTGATTTGCATTTCTCTAATTGCTAGTGATGGTAAACATTTTTTCATATATTTATTGATTGATTGTATATCATCTTCTGAGAAGTGTCTATTTAGGCCCTTGGCCCATTTATTAATTGGGTTATTTATTTTTTGGTGTTTAGCTTTCTGAGTTCTTTATATACCCTAGAGATTAGAGCTCTATTTGATGTGTGAGGGGTAAAGATTTGCTCCCAAGATGTAGGCTCTGTATTCACCTCACAGATTGTTTCTCTTGCTGAGAAGAAACTTTTTAGTTTGAGTCCATCCCAAATATTGATTCTTGATTTTAATTCCTGTGCCAAAGGAATCTTATTAAGGAGGTTGGGGCCTCATCCCACATGATGGAGATTAGGGCCTACTTTTTCTTCTATTAGACACAGTGTCTCTGGTTTAATTCCTAAGTATTTGATTCATTTTGAGTTGAGTTTTGTGCATGGTGAGAGATAGAGGTTTAATTTCATTTTGTTGCATATGGATTGCCAATTTCCCAGAACCATTTGTTGAAGAGGCTATCTTTCTCCAATGCATCTTTTGACACCTTTGTCTAATATAAGATAATTGTAATTTTTTGGGTTAGTCTCTGTGTCCTCTGTTTTATACCATTGGTCTACCATTCTGTTTTGGTGCCAATGCCATGCTGTTTTTATTACTTTTGCTCTGCAGTATAGCTTAAGATCTGGTATAGTGATGCCACCTGCTTTACTCTTCCTGCTAAGGATTGCTTTAGTTATTCTGGGTCTATTATTTTTCCAGATGAATTTCATGACAGCTTTTTCTATTTCTATGAGGAATTTCATTGGGATTTTGATTGGAATTGCATTAAATCTGTATAATGCTTTTGTTAGTATGGTCATTTTGATAATATTAATTCTGCCTATCCAAGAGCAAGGTAGATCTTTCCATCTTCTAAGATCTTCTTTGACTTCTTTCTTTAGGGTTCTGTAATTTTCTTTATATAGATCTTTTACCTCTTTCATTAAGTTGATTCCAAAGTATTTTATTTTTTGAGGCAATTGTAAGTGGGGTAGTTTTCCTCATTTCCCTTTCTGAGGATTTGTCACTGATATACAGAAATGCCTTTGATTTATGGGTGTTGGTTTTATATCCTGCTACTTTGCTGAATTCATTTACTATTTCTAAAAGTTTTCGGGTGGAACTTTTAGGGTCTTCTAGGTATAGAATCATATCATCAGCAAATAGTGCCAATTTGAGTTCTTCTTTTCCTGTGTGTATCCCTTTAATTTCTTTCATCTGTCCAATGGCTCTGGCCAGTGTTTCAAGAACTATGTTAAATTGAAGTGGTGAAAGAGGGCATCTCTGTCTTGTTCCAGTTTTTAGAGGGAATGCTTTCAATTTTTCTCCACTTAGAATGATAAATTAGCCTGGAGCTTAGCATAGATAGCCTTTATAATGTTGAGATATGTTCCTGTTATCCCTAGTTTTTCTAATGTTTTGAACATGAAGGGGTGCTGTGTTTTGTCAAATGCTTTTTCTGCATCTATTGAGATGATCATATGATTTTTATCTTTAAGTCTATTTTTTCGAGAGAGAGAGAGAGAGAGAGAGAGAGAAAATTTTTTTAATATTTATTTTTCAGTTTTCGGCAGACACAACATCTTTATTTTATGTGGTGCTGAGGATCGAACCCAGCACCCCGCGCATGCCACGCATGCGTGTTACCGCTTGAGCCACATCCCCAGCCCTCTTTAAGTCTATTGATGTGATGAATTACATTTATTGATTTCCGTATGTTGAACCAACCTTGCATCCCTGGGATGAATCCCACTTGATCATGGTGCATGATCTTTTTGATATGTTTTTGTATTCAATTTGTCAGAATTTTATTGAGAATTTTTGTATCTATGTTCATTAGAGATATTGGTCTGAAGTTTTCTTTTTTTGATATGTCTTTGCCTGGTTTGGAATCAGGGGATACTGGCCTCATAAAATAAATTAAAGAGTATTGGTATTAGTTCTTCTTTAAAGGTCTTGTAGGACTTGGCTGTGTATCCATCCGGTAGACTTTTGATAGCATCTTCTATTTTGTCATTTGAAATTGATCTGTTTAACTTATGTATATAATCCTGATTCAATTTGGGTAAATTGTATGACATTAGAAATTTATCGATGCCTTCGATATTTTCTATTTTATTGGAGTACAGGTTTTCAAAATAATTTCTAATTATCTTCTGTATTTCTGTATTTCTGTAATATCTGTTGTGATATTTCCTTTTTCATCACATATTTTAGTAATTTGAGCTTTCTCTCTCCTTGTCTTCATTAGCATGGCTAAGGGTCTGTCAATTTTATTTATTTTTTTTAAAGAACCAATTTTTGTTCTGTCGATTTTTTCAATTGTTTCTTTTGATTCAATTTCATTGATTTCAGCTCTGATTTTAATTATTTTTTATGTTCTACTGCTTTTGGAGTTGATTTGTTCTTCTTTTTCTAGGGCTTTGAGATGTAATGTTAAGTCATTTATTTGTTGACTTTTCTTCTTTTAAGGAATGAACTCCATGCAATGAACTTTCCTCTTAGAACTGCTTTTATAGTGTCCCAGAGATTTCAATATGTTGTATCTGTGTTCTCATTCACCTCTAAAAATTTTTGAATCTCCTCTTGATGTCTACTGCAACCCATTGTTCATTCAGTAGCATATTATTTAATCTCCATGTGTTGGAGTGGCTTTTATTTCTTATTTTATCATTTATTTCTAATTTCATTCCATTATGATCTGATAAAATGCAGGGTAGTATCTCTACTTCTTTATATTTTCTAAGAGTTGCTTTGTGGCATAGTATATGGTCTATTTTAGAGAAGGATCTATGTGCTAAGAAGAAAGTATATTCTCTCTTTGAAGGATGAAATATTCTATATATGTCAGTTAAGTCTAAGTTATTGAGTGTATTATTGAGTTCTATAGTTTCTTTGTGCAGCTTTTGTTTAGAACATCTATCTAGTGATGAAAGAGGTGTGTTAAAGTCACCCAAAATTATTCTATTGTGTTCTATTTGACTCTTGAACTTGAGAAGAGTTTGTTTGATGAACATAGACACTCCATTGTTTGGAGCATATATTTTTATAATTGTTAAGTCTTGTTGGTGTATGGTTCCCTTGAAAAGTGTATAGTGTACGTCTTTGTCCTTTTTGATTGACTTTAGCTTGAAGTCTATTTTATCTGATATAAGGATGGAAACCCCTGCTTGCTTCTGCAGTCCATGTGAGTAGTATGATTTTTCCAAGCCTTTCACCTTCAGTCTGTGGATGTCTTTTTCTATGAGATGAGTCTCTTGGAGGCAGCATATTGTTGGATCTTCTTTTTTTATTCAATCTGCTAGTCTATGTCTTTTGATTGGTGAGTTTAGGCCATTAAGATTCATGCCTAAAAATGAGAGAATATACTTTCTTCTCAGCAGCACATGGATCCTTCTCTAAAATAGACCATATACTATTACTGAGACATGATTTGTATTCCCAGACATTTTTGGTATTTAATGTGACTTTGTTTCTCCTCTGATTAGATTTTCCTTTAGTGTAATCCCTCCCTCTGCTGATTTTCATCATTTTTTTTTCATTTCCTCTTCTTGGAATATTTTGCTGAGGATGTTCTTTAGTGCAGGCTTTCTAGTTGTAAATTCTTTTAACTTTTGTTTATCATGGAGGTTTTTATTTCATCATCAAATCTAAAGCTTAGTTTTGTTGGATATAAGATTCTTGGTTGCCATCCATTTTCTTTCAGGCTTGGTATATATTGTTCCATGATCTCCTGGCTTTGAGGGTCTGGGTTGAAAAATCTGCTGAGATACGAATTGGTCTCCCCCTATATGTAATCTGATTCTTCTCTCTTGCGGCTTTTAAGATTCTATCTTTATTCTGTATGCTAGGCATTTTCATTATAATGTGCCTTGGTGTAGATCTGTTGTACATTTGGTGTCCTGTAAGTCTCATGTATTTGGTTTTCCAATTCATTCTTCATGCTTGGGAATTTTTTTTAATATTATCTTATTGACGAGATTGTGAATTCCTTTGGTTTGAAACTCTGTGCCTTCCTCTATCCCAATAACTCAGATTTGGTCTTTTGATGATGTTTCATAATTCTTGGATGTTTTGTTCATTGTTTCTTACCATCTTCACTGTGTGATCAACTTTATTTTCCAGATTGTATACTTTGTCTTCATTATCTGACATTCTTTCTTCCAAGTGATCTAGTCTGTTGGTTATGCTTTCTATTGAGTTTTTTGTTTGATTTATTGTATCCTCCATTTCAAGGATTTCTGACTGTTTTTTTTTTTTCTTCCCAGAATGTCTCTCTCGAAGTAATCTTTTGTTACCTGTATTTGCTCTTATCTCTTTGTTGGAGTGAAGAAGTTTTGTCTGTATTTGCTCATTTAGGTCATTCTTTAATTCACAGATCATTTTAACTATGAACCTTCCGAACTTCTTCTCTGACATTTCATCAACTTCTCTGTCCATGGGATGTGTTGTTATAGTATTCTGGTTTGTTTGGGGCACTTTCCTCCCTTGCTTTTTCATGTTGTCTATGAGTCTCCTTTCTTGCAGTGTGGATCTGAGATATTACAGTTTCTTCCTATATTCTTGTAATATCTGTGCAGACTGTCTATACCTCACCTTGATGTTAGGCTTCCAGACCCTACTGGTGTCCCTCAATGTATGCTACTGCATTTGCATCTAAAGGAGGTGGCAGCAATAGCCAAGGTAACTCCAGATAATAGTTAAGGTGCCCCTAAGATGGAAGCAATGTCTTACAGAGATGGGGCTGAAAGGGTGGGCCTCATCCTCTCTTTGGGATGCCTGCTCTGAGATGCAGCTGCTTCTAGACCCTGTCTGCTGTCAAAGTTTGGGCCTACTATGTGGGGAAGGCTATGGCGATGACTGCAGTATCCCAAGATGGAAGTGGGTTAGGCTTGGGCTCCCAGGTGGGGGGTAAGAAGAGGATGAACTCAAACCTACCCTGGACCTGGGTCCTACGCGCAAGTTGGTGTGGATGGATCTGGGCCAGGCCTGGGCTTCTGCAGTAGTCTGCTGGTTGGAAGAGGCTGTCCTGTGCAGGAAGCTGGGCTCTAGCGGGTGTCTGCCCCAAGGGTTGAGGGGTGGACCTGGGCCTACAGTGAGTCTGGATCTGTGGGTCTGGTGTGGATGGTGTGAGCTGGGCTTGGGTTCCGCGGGTAGTCTGCTGGTCAGAAGGAATGGTCCTGTGCCAGAGGCTAGGCCCTAGGGTGTCTTTCTCCCGGATAGAGGGGTGGACCTGAGCCTACTGTGAGCCTGGGCCCCACACAGGCTGGTTTGGGTGGATCTGGGCCACAGGGCTCAACCTCCCCCCGTAGTCCACTGGTCGGAAGGGATAGTCCTGTGCCAGAGGCTAGGCTCTAGCTGTTGCCTGCCCCACTGGTGGAGGGGTGGTCTCCTCACCTACTGTGAGCCTGGGTCCCGCGGGGGCTGGTGTGGGCCGCAGCCCAGCACTGTTTCTTAATGGTTTTTTGCCTTCATCATTCTTTTCTACCAAACACAGTACCCCACACTTATTGTGTGTCAGTAAATAGAGGTTGTCATGTTAGTAATAATGCCAGCATCATCTTTAGGTCATTTTTAGTCTAGTTACATGAAACATAAGAGACAAAAATAAAATTTAAAGAATTTATTTGAGCAAAGAATGATTCATGAATCAGGAAGTACCCAAATCGAAAGGACATGTGGGTTTCACAATAGCAGTCTGAGCATAGAACAAAACACAGAAACAAATTTTTTAAAAACTACTTTATTTGCTATAGCTAAGTGTTGGGTATGGTTGGAAAGGAGGGCCCACATTATAGAATGAATCAGCTAGTTAGCTGTCTGTTATTGGCTGAAGTTCAATTCAAATTTAATCAGTTACAAGGAATGCCTCTAACCTGTTTCAGTTTGCTTATGTAAGGGTCCATGAGCCTTCCAGGTGAAGCAATGACTTCAGTCTAACAGCTTCCTACTTATTTTGCTTCAGCAGGCCCTGTAATGTTATATGGAGTGGCAAGGTTACATTACATCTATATCTCTGGTTATTTAAACATGAAATTAACATCAGAGTCATTCAGTTCAGCAAACAGTTATTAAGACTTATCTATTTGGGCTCCATGTTGTACCTGTGTAGGCCAAGGGAGAAAAAAAAAATCACTGGAAACTCAGTTCTTGCCCTGAAAGAGGTCATAATTGGGTGAGGTGGTTCGAGGAGGGTGTTGACTAATAAGACCCAACCCCTGAAAAATTTTCTCCCAGTTATACATTATATGGCCTTATTCTCTGCTTTGTGTTGTATAGATAGTTAAAAAGAAAGAGAGAGATTAGTGGAAAGAAAATTCAGTGTAGGTTATAGCCATTCCAGGCAGCTTGTGAGGTGAAACTTGAGTTTGGACCTTAAAAAATTGACTAAGATTTGGAAATGGAGTTAAGAGAAAATTTTCAGGGGGAGAAGTAGTGTGAGCCATGGCTCATAGGTAAGACCAATCTTTGGAGTATTTAGCAAACAATGAGACATCATAGGTTAGCTCAAAGTGTTTATGTTGGGGAGCACTGGGAGATCATATTAAATATATAGTGTGAAGTCATGTGGAGAGTTACAAATGCCAGGATGAAGGATTTGTAAAACAATAATATGGAGCCTTTGAAGATTTCTGAATAAAGATGTAATTGATGCCTCACAAAAGGCTGAGGCTCAGAGAAACAAGAAGTCAGGATCTAACAAATATATAAGTAAAAAAGGATAAAGGCAAGTAATATGAGGAACTAACATGAACCCTGGATAGCAAGAAAGTCTTATAAGTAACAACATGTATGCCTGAACAGGAACCCCCTTAGAGTCTTTCTTTGGGGAGAGAAATTATTTCCAGCCTTGTACTGACATCTGAATAAACCTTCTAATGGAGATTGGGTTAACCCAAATGAATAGTCAGAGATTTGGAGAAACCCTGATATGATCAAAATGGAGTTTCAGAAAAATGAACTTGTTGTTATTATGATGAACGGATTAGTACAGGGTGAAGCCAGCTGTAGAGGGCCCTTGTAAAATAATTTCAACAAATAAGAAGTGAACTGATAGGGACTTAGACAAAGATTAGAATTGTATTCCTTGAGAGAAATCAATAAATATGAAGAATGACAGAGAGAGAGAGAGAGAGAGAGAGAGAGAGAGAGAGAGAGAGAGAAAAGAAACATAGAAGTGAAAGGTAGCTCTGAGATTTCAAACCTAGTTACAGAAGGCAAAAGTGGTGCCACAGACTGAGTTGGAAAAGCAAATTGTATGTGAATACAATTTGCTGATTTTCTTCATTCAACCCAATAGAGCTCAATTGGAAACAACATTCACCTCATATGGCCTGTGCTCACCATAGTGAATAATTTGGAATGATGCTAAATCTCATGGAGAGTTTGAAGTGAAGTGTCCACTCCACCCCCTGCTTTGGCTTTTGGTTTTGAGTAGCTTGATTATCAATACTTGGGACACTTCCTAATGTTTAAATAATAGTAGAAACATGTTGAAATGTTGGCAGATAAAATTTTGGTTTTTAGATGGACAATCAGTGTTTTGAAAGGAGATCAGAATTTTAGTATGCAAGAAGGCTACATGTAAGTAATGTCTTTGGTGAGATATTTTGTCCAAATTAGAACGTTCTTAGTATTCAGATTTTATTTTCCAATATGGTTGTGTCACTGAGGTAAAATAGGTTTTAAAACTTACTGGTTTTAAAAATTATTGCAATGCTTAGTTTGAAAAAAAAAAGTCAAATGAGAAGTTTAATAATAAGAACCATTTAACAACTACTATGTGTCAGAAATTATGTTGCTTTATCTGAATTTTTTATTTAATTAACAAATAATCCCAGGAGGCATGTACTTACTTTTATTTTCTTCATTTTCCAATGAAGTAACTGTGACCACAGAGGTTAAGTAAATCACCTAGGATTAATCAAAGTAAGTTAGGGTAGAGCCAGGTTCAGACGTAACATCTAGTATGATTTTGAAGTCCTTATTCTTAGCTGCCATCCTCTGCCTATCTCTTCTGGCTTCAGTGATCAAACAGGGTGATCGTGAATTTTACTAAATCTTTCAGCACTCCACCCATAAAAGATATGATTTCTGTCATGTGTGAAGAAACAACGTTTCATTTATAAAATATGCCACTGAATGTTTAGCAACCTATGTTCTCACACTTCTGGCAATGGATATTTTTACTTGCTGAACTGGGCACAGTGCAATAAAAACTTAAATTTCTAGGAGCTTTATATAAACATATTACAAAGGATTTTGTTGTTGTTGTTGTTTTTTTTTTTTTTTGCCTTGATAATTTTCTTAAGACCAAGATCCTCCATGAACATCCTAAACCTAGGATGGGGATAAGAAAAATTATTTTACAAATGTTTTAGGAAAAATACAGATATCAGCAAAAACAAAACTGAGAATTCAAATGCTGTTAAAAACAATGACAAAGTATACCTTTGAAAAGATCTGTATATTAAATAAAATTTAAAAATAAATAAATAGTATCTGTATTTACATATAAATGGTACTTTGCAAGCATCTATTTCTAAATTTATGTTTCTGTGACAGACAAAATGCATGCTAAAGAACTTATATTTTTGTTCACCTGTGAAACTAATGGAAAATTGTTTGTTTGTTCTTCTCACAGCTGAATTTTTATTCCTCTTGTGGGGTGTTTATCTCTGCTATGCAGTGCGGACAGTCCCATCAGCATTTCATGAGCCACGCTATATGGCTGTTGCCGTTCACAATGAGCTCATTATCTCTGCTATATTCCATACAATTAGGCAAGTGATCTGTAGAGCTAGTAAATGACTGTTTTATTTTTCTGATATGTTGCAGTTTAATTTAAATAGAAAAATTGGATAAAATGAATAATGGAAAGATTTAGGAAGGGTGGTGTTTTATAAGTTGACTAATTTGTTCCTGTAATGGCAAATGAATAGTTTTGTTTTTACTCTATTCCTTCTGATATTGCTTTTTTCCCTTTGTTTATTTTGAAGGTTAACTCAATGATATTGCATTATGTTAAACCACTATAGAATATTGTGTATATATGATATTATTTGTTATGAACATATAAAGCAATGAACATATAATTATAAAGCAGATATCGATAACCCAACTGTTTTTATTCATATTTCATATAATGGTTTATATTCTCAAAATCCTAACAATCAAATAGACAATTTATGTGTGAATTCTACTGAATTCAAAACAAATGAAAAAAATTGTCTATCCTCTGGGTTATTGTATGCAATTGGGGTTCTGTCATAATCACATTTTAGCCATGACTTTCTTGGGTAAAAGTGTATACTCCAGGGCTCTTCTCTGTGTTATGCATTCTCTATAGCAGATGAATATGAAGAAAGGTGAAAATGGCATATAATGAAGTGAGCAAAATGACTTATCTTCTGAGAATTTTCCCTTGCTTGATGTTTGAAAATGAAATGAAAATCTGAGGATGGAACAACAACAAAAGAATCCTGTTATTTGAAAAGCAGCAAAAAAATGTCATTCAGATGAATGCCTGACAGATATTGAAAGCAAGGATACACTTAAGAAAATTATTAGTAACTTTGAATGTCTTGGCCCTCAGTGGAAAGAGAAAATCCCTTTTCTTTGGTTTCATCTCCTTTGATGGAATTCAGATGTCCCTAGAAATCAGTGAGAATGGGAATCAGGTTGGGGGCAGGAGACTGTGGACTTGTGAGCATTTCCCAGTATGCTTATTTATCACTTTAGTCAGAAAAATACTAACTAGCACCTGTAGGGATGCATGATGCCAGGAGGCACAGGCTATGCTTCTTAAACTTTTCAGTAAAAAGAGAGAGAGAGAGAGAGACAGAGAGAGAGAGAGAGAGAGAGAGATGTCTGTGATCTGACTATCCTGGAAACAGGATTCAGAGAAACTAGGTTCCTAGCTTTGACTTACCTCTCTCAAGAGAGAGTAAAGAGAAACAGAGAAGAGAAAGAGATTAGAAGATGGAAAAAGGATGTGAATGAAAATATGAGATCATAAAGACACAATGGGAGGAATGGTCTTCCTAGAGTTTCAGCATCTGAAAACAGATGCCCTTGGTCCAGAATGTAGGGAGCACCAGAAGACATCATGTCACAGCCCCAGATCTCCAATATACTTTTCATTTCTCCAAGATAAAGACTATTTTCCAAGTGAAGCTGTTTTTTTCTACTTTGTTTCCAGAATGTCAAGCACATGTTTCAAGATCTAACCATCATCTGAATATTTACAAACCTGAGAGAAGACATTATTCCCAATAAGTTTAAATGTCTTCTACTATCAGCATGTGACTATGCAGTACAAAGTGTTTTCCACTTTTGCCCCACATTAAGCTTCTAACTTTGTTAGAAGCAAATTAATTGGCCAAGTTAAATTTGTTCAAATCAGTTACATAGGTATCCTTTTATACATTAGATGTACTCTATTCAGTTTTCACTATCAATTTTTTTTCAGTAAATGTCAAACTGTAAACTGGTCCAGGTCCTTTCAAAAATAGGCAAGGTAAATTATGCTTTAAATATATATTTTTTAAGTTTAGTAAAATGATAATAGATGGTCATTACACAAAAAATCATACAATAAAGTTTAAAAGTAAACCTCTTAGTTGGGCCATCTACAGATATGTACTATTAACATATTAGTATGCAAATTTTAGATGTTTTTATATTTATGCCTATATTTATAATAATGTAGTATTTTACAGCCATAAGGGACCAAGGAATTTAAATTATAGTTTAACTCAGTAAATCTGAAAAACATTGATTTGGGGTGGAGTGGGTAGGAAGCAAGTAATAGGCAATGATAATTAAAGAAATCAAGTATGCAGTATGCACAATATCATATTTACGCATGGACTTAATTCATACATGCTATAGTTCCAAAAGTAAGAAGCAATAACATAATAATAATTTAAACCAACTGAGCCTATTTCAGTAAATTTTTTTTATTTTGTTAATTTTCTTGAATGAAATAATATTAAATAAGGCTTCCAACATCAGAAAAGATATTCTCTATTAATATATCTTCTTTCTTGTCTGTGTAAAATATAAGATTATATGTGTGTATATGTACCTGTGTGTGTGTGTATATAAATAAAACAACTACATATTATATATAGATTTACTTGCATTCTTACCAAATTGTCAAATTACACAAAAAGAGGCTAAAGAACTAAGTGTAAAAGTACAGAAGACCATTTTCCCAGTACGTTCTACTCCTTTGCTTATTTTTAACTACTGCAAAACCTGATTTTTCTCAAGGTATTTCTAGTTATAATTGCAGTAATTTAAAGCTGATTAATTTGAAGGTAATTATTGTCAGTATATTTCAATTATTTTTTTGAAAATTCACTATTTTAGCTTAAAATATATACAACCATCATTTTATATATATATGTATATATGTGTGTGTGTGTATATATATATATATATATATATATATATATATATATATATATATATCTTATATTCTTACAAGCTTCAGAGAGTATGACTTGTTGCTAAGGATGATGACCCTATTTTAATGCTTATAAAAAACTCACATAACACATACAAACAAACTGTGTCAAAAATATGTCATGTATAAGTAAAAATAACCAAGAAAAAAGTATATCATCCATGAACAAAGAGAATGTTAAGTCATATTGAAAGCATATGTAATGTAAGGCCACTGGTCTCAAAAAGGAGTTAGGTGGTAATCAAGAAAAAATTTTCTAATGATATATGAGATAACATAGCATTTTGCACTTCTATATATATTACAAAGTTTGTTTTGTTTACATCTCCAGAAACCTTGGAAAATAACTCCCCATTTTGGATAATTTTTGTACTTCCATTTTAGTATGATGTTCTAAAAGGTGAGGAGAAGGTAAAAATAAGGAATAAATCCCCTTAAGAACAATGTTGTTTTAAATATTAATAATATTAATTTAATTAATAAAATTGTCCTGAGTGTGATATAATGCAGATATAAAAGTTAGTTTCTTCCCCTTTTTGCCAATCATATAAATTTGTTTTGTGGTTATGATATCATGAGCATTTTCATAGGCTCTTTACTTTTCAAATTTGATGATGTATATCATTGAAACAAAATTCTAATTCTCTAAATCCAAAGCAGTAAAATCCCATGTTTAGATTTCATGGATTAATAGTAGATAGTATAACATTTGGATGTAATTTTTAAAAACTTACAAAGTAACTCTTGGTTTCTACATAAGGATGAGTCATTAAAACACAGCTTTGGTGAACCTATTAATTTACAAAAATAATCCAAAATTACTAGAGTAGACCTTGGTACTGAATTCCTCCTCTCTGAATCAGAACATAGCTTTACAAGTTCCTCAGTAAAATGATAATTAAATGATACACTTTAAATTATTTAGGACAATATGACAATATAACAACTAAAATTTTTACTTTAAAAGTTTATCTTACCTACCATTAGTATGTTAATTTTCCATTGCCTTATTCAAACTTTTGGGATCACTCACAAAGACACATAACTATCCACTCTTTTTTACCTTAATGCTAGTTAATGTTTTTAACTTATAATATTAGAATCAGGACTTATTTGGAATGTGTGCTATAACTCAAATTTGCTTGAAACCTCCAGTTTGTAACCTACTCTTCTTTTCAATTCATGTCTATTTATTGTTCTAGTTTTGCAGAGTCAATTTACATATACAATAATAATCTTGGTAAATGTGCAGCACATATGTACGTATATATTCTCTTTCTGATTAATTTCAAATAATAAATAGTGTTTATATCTTATTAATTCAGTAAGGTTACTCAAACCTTTATTCTTCCTGTGATGAAAAGATAATGCTAAAGAAACAGTAAAAAAACACAGTTTTATTTTCTTTTTAAAAATAAACTGAGCAAAAGATTTTGCAAATATCCTAGTGTTTTAAGGAGAAATCTTAATTTTGGATTGCTGACTTGAATAATTATCATTTCAGATTTGTTCTTGCCTCAAGACTTCAGTCTGATTGGATGTTGATGCTATATTTTGCACATACTCATTTGACTGTGACAGTCACCATCGGGTTGCTTTTGATTCCAAAGGTATTCTTCTAACATTTTATTTTTCTTGCAAGACAACTATTTTAAAAAAGCATGGAGTTGTTTCTTCTTTTAAAAATATCTCACAACACAGACAAAGGGAAGCATGGAAATTTGCTGGGTACTGTAAAAATAGTTTTTTTTAAAACTCCTTTAGAAACTGGGTATGTTTTCATTTTAGATTCATAAAACGTCTTAAATAATTTTAAATGCCTTAATTTATACCAAAATTTATCATCCCTTTCCAAATATTTTTATTTCTACTATTGTTTTAATTATTATGGTTAAATGGCTTTCATTGTAGCTATAACATCAAGATCATATTTTTAAATAACTATTCTAAGAATCCTTCCTCTTTAGATTCATATTCAGAGAAGTATTGTGTTTAAAACATTCAGATATTTTGTTTAAATGGAAATAAATATAAAATTATGTATAGAAGAATCTCAATAATGATAGATTCTGAAAAATCTTATCCAGGTAGCATAATGAGGTGGGGGGAAAAAATGGGCCAGAACTCTGACAACAGGAATTCTGAACTTACGCTACACCATAAACTAGCTATGTGTAATAATGCTAGTCAAGATCTCTTTTATTTACTTTGATCTCTTTGTTTCAGTTTCCATATCTATGACATGATAGCAGTAAAGCTACTTGGAATAAAATAAAATATTGGAGTTTCGTGAGAAGATATATTATAAAAATTAGAGAAATACCATTATTTTTCTCTTTTATGCACATAGAAACACAATAATAGAACATTATATGTTTTCTCAGTACTGTACAGTATAACATTAGCACAGCTAAAACCAGAGTTGTGGTTTGTCTTTCATTGTAGACTTTATATCAGTTCTCACAATTAACTAAAATGTTACATTTAGCCACATTGCAAAGGCCAGTTATAAACAGAACAAAATACCTATTTTATTCCCTACTTGACTTACATTAACTAGACACAGTTTCATGTATTAGTTTGCTACTATAATTTATCTTAATGTTATTGTTAAATTAGAATTTCAATACTTTGCATATCATTATATATCTGTTAGATGGATGGATATTCAGAGTATTCATTCAATAAATAGTTATTGAACTTGAAAGAGAATTGAAAACATATGTTCATACAAGAACTTTGCATATGAATGTTTATAGCAGCATTATTCATAACCCTAAAAATAGAAACAACCCAAATTTCCATCAACTGATAAATGTATAAGTAAAATATGGTATATCCATACAATGGAATATTATTTATCAATAAAAAGAAATGAAATGAAATACTGACACATGCTACAACTTTGACAAACCTTAAAAACATTATGGCAGATTAATAAGCCAGACTCAGAAAGCCACCTATAATATGATCCCATTTATGTTAAATGTCCAGAAGAGGAAAATCTGTAGAGACAGGAAGTAGACCAGAGGTGGCCATAGCAGGGAGAAGGGGGAATAGAGTGATAACTTAATGAGTTTAAGGCTTCTTTGGGGAGTGTTGAAAATATTCTGGGATTAAATAGTGATTGATGATGGTTGTACAACCTGTGAATACACTAACAATTTTATACTTTTAAATTGTAAACTTTAATATGTGAATTATATATCAATAAAAAGACAAATTTAATATATTGAGGGGCTTTGGTAGGCACTGTTCTATATCCTTATAATAAGAATAATGAACAGATAAAAGTCTGTGTTCTCATGGAATTTATATTCAGGAGGCAGAATTGGGGGACAGACAAGATTAACAAACAAGACAAATGGATAAAGTCCTAAGGAAAAAATTACATAGCAGGAAGTGCATATATTTGACAAACAACTATTTTTTGGTGGGGGGAGGTGCTGGGGCCTAGCACATTCTAAGCATATTCCTCTACCACTGATTTACATCCCTAACCTCTGTAACCCTTGGTGCTGTTTCTTGAACTCATGACTGTCTCCAAGGTTTTGCTCAAGAAAAAACAGTCCCATTCTTATAAACCGTCTCCAGCTGGTTTAGATAGTATCCCATGAGACTTTGGATGCCATCATATTCATCATTTATAGCCCAAGTTCATCATGCCTGTGAGTCTCACAAAGGTAGACAGAAGAGGGAAGGAAAGTCTCCATTTCTGAGTCAGTTCCAGTTACAAAACATGAATTATGACTTAAGCCAAGAATTGCTGTTTCACATGTATTTCAGATACATTTTCACCATGCTAGTTGACACTAAGGTATCTCTATATCCCCAATGTTAGTTTTTGGAAAGAATATTTGAACCAATAATAAGCTAGAAGAGAATCCATGTTCTCTGAGCTATTATTTTATTTTCAGCAAATAGTTTTTACATAACTGTTCCTTATTTTACATATTCTTTATGTGTGGCTACATTGCTTTGATTCTTCTTTCTGCTTTCCATCCTTTACCCTACTCATTCTTCCTGATTTTTGCACTTAGAAACAAGTACATGAAGTAAAAAAAAAAAAATCATATGAAAATAATTAAAATACAAAGAAGGAGGCACTTGAGAATAATAGTGAGCTTGAGGAAAAATGTGTTAATTTCAGTGAATATTTGCATTTATACTTAGATACCATTCACTCCAGAACTCTTTAGGCCAAGAGGATACTGTGCTCCAAAGTGATCTCATGTCTTCTTCTAGATTTCATTGATGACAGAATTGAAACTGGAGTCAGATATCCTGTTTATTTTGAAAGTAACTTTTTTGAGCCTATGTGTAGAATACTAAAAGTTACATCCCTGTTACTAGTAGGTTTTTATGGCCATAGATGAAATAAATCCTCACCTAAGTGAAGCAAAATGACAAACACAGGAGACTTCACTGCTCAAAAAAAAAAAAAATCCCAACAATCCAACCAAAAAACCCTCCATCCACCTGCTAGTGAATCTACATTTCTCCTCTTAGGCAACATTTCTTTGGATTCTTCTACTTATTTATATTTTCAAAAGGCAAGTGGAATAAGTTAATACTGGAAGCCTAGGAAATAAACAAGGGTGGAACTTGGAGTCAAGAGAGGGAGCCAAATGCTAATATTGCCTCACTGAGAGCACCAGCATATAACATGGAAAGCAAAACAAAATATAGCGGCAAATCATTGGAAAGTGTTTAGTGAATGAATTTATCAAACTGAAGAAACGCTGTTCATAATAGCACCTTTAGACTATTATTGTGCTATGTCTACAGTGGGTTAATACCTACAGTTCATATTGAATATCTATTACAGTTTTCACATTCAAGCAATAATCCACGCGATGATATTGCTACAGAAGCATATGAAGATGAGCTAGACATGGGCCGATCTGGATCCTACCTGAACAGCAGTATCAATTCAGCCTGGAGTGAGCACAGCTTGGATCCAGAGGACATTCGGGTAATGCTGGCCTATCTTCTTTCCTGTTTCAGAGTAGGCCCAGTTAATCCCATTGATACAGGCAAATGTGTGTGGATTGGTGTGTGCATGTACATGTGTGCCTGTGCTCATGTTGGTGTACACAGCATTAGAGAGAAAGAATGCATATATGTGAACTGAAGACATCAAATGCAGAGGTAATTCAGAGATAACATGTATAATTGGAAAGTATATGCTATTTCAACTCTTACAGTAGCCTGGGAAAATTTTATATTTTTGACGTGACTTATAGGCAGTCATGATGAAGAACTGATTATCCATGTTCTAAAATATTAGTTTGTAACAACCTGCTAATGGAAAAGTAGGATATACCTGTGACCAGAGAAACTGAACTGGATTATTTAAAATGATATGTGATAACATATCAGCATCTGAAGGAAGAAGGTGCCCTTTAGCAGTCTATGAACTGTTGACCCTTAAAGCTAATCTAGCATCACGTAGAACTTCATCAAATGGCAATATGGTGCTTCCAACATTATTCTGGAGTATGGCTCATCAGTAGTAGATAGTATGTTGTATTTTCTTATGGTCCTGGTTCAGCTTTGTCCACACAAATTGAAAGTTCAAAATCCTTGCTCTGTGAAGGAAGGGTAGAATTCATGAGTTCATGTCTTAAAGTTCAAATTTTATGTAAAACAAAACGCAAAATAATTAGAAGGTAGAAATGAGGAGAAAATTGATAAGCACAGATGTTAACAAAAGTTGTAGAGCAATTTCCCTAAAGAACTTAAGCTTATTGACTTCTAATACCATTCAGTGAAATTGGCAAAAACACTCCATTGAATACCTTTTTGAATTTGCTCTTGTTTTGGCAGGATGAGCTAAAGAAACTGTATGCCCAGTTAGAAATATATAAAAGGAAGAAGATGATTACAAATAATCCCCACCTCCAGAAAAAGCGGTGCTCGAAGAAGGGCTTAGGCCGTTCCATCATGAGGCGCATCACTGAGATTCCAGAGACTGTCAGCAGACAGTGTTCCAAAGAAGACAAGGACATGGCAGACCACAGCATGGCCAAAAGTACAGCCCTCGTCAGGAAGAACCCACCAGAGCCTTCAGGTAATACAGGGAAACCCAAGGAGGAGTCCCTGAAAAACAGAGTCTTCTCAATCAAGAAATCCCACAGCACTTATGACCATGTCAGAGACCAACCGGAAGAGTCCAATAGCCTACCAACAGAAAACCAAGAAGAGGAGGCTACAGAAAATTCCACACTGGAATCTCTCTCAAGTAAAAAACTAACACAAAAACTGAAAGAAGACAGTGAGGCTGAGTCTACAGAGTCAGTGCCTTTGGTGTGTAAGTCAGCAAGTGCTCACAACCTCAGCTCAGAGAAGAAGCCTGGGCACCCACGAACATCTATGTTACAAAAGTCTCTTAGTGTCATAGCAAGTGCCAAGGAGAAGACTCTTGGATTAGCTGGGAAAACCCAAACATCAAGTGTAGAAGAACGTGCTAAATCTCAGAAACCTCTGCCAAAAGATAAAGAGACAAACAGGAAGTGCTCAAATTCAGATAACATGGAGACTAAAGATCCTGTCCCCCCAAACTCCAATCATCTGGAGGAACCGAGAAAGCCTCAGAAATCTGGGATTATGAAACAACAAAGGGTTAATCCCACTACTGCCAGTTCTGACCTGAGCCCAGGCACCACCCAGATGAAGGGCAACTTTGACATTGGGGAAGTGTGCCCATGGGAGATTTATGACCTGACCTCTGGTCCTGTGCCTTCAGAAACAAAAGCTCAAAAACACGTGTCTATCGCGGCTTCTGAAATGGAAAAAAATCCAACATTTTCCTTGAAGGAGAAAGCCCACCACAAGCCTAAGGCAGCTGAAGGCTGTCAGCAATCCAGTCAGAAGAGCATAGATAAGGCCGAGGTGTGCCCTTGGGAAATCCAAGATCAGTCTTTTTTTGAAGATGAAAAACATTTGATTTCCAAGACTACAGTTCTCCCAGGGAGAGCCAAAGATGAGAATGGAGGTCAGCACCGTGCAGCCACTGTGCGTGCTGGGCAATACGAGGAACTGCCCCCCAAAGTCATGGCTTCAAAAATAGAGAATGAAAATCTCAACCAAATGCGAGACCAGGAAAAGAAATCTTTCTCTGTGGAAAATGCGCCTGGTTCCTGTAACTCCAGTAAAAACTCCCAACAACCGTTAACATCACGAGCTGAGGTGTGTCCTTGGGAGTTTGAGGCCCCCAGTCAACTAAATACTGAAAGAAGTGTAACTTTACCAGCCTCTTCTGCTTTGAGTGCAAATAAGATAGCTGGGCCTCGAAAATAACGAGGTAGTATCCCCAGGAAGAAAAGAAAGAAGAAAATCCCAATGTGATATAAGACAGAAGATCTAAGAATCAAAAATTCCCAGAGTATTTTGTCAGTCAAGGGAAATATGACAGATAGTGAGGGGAGGTGAAAGGCAAGGGCTGAAGACGACTAGGACAGGTCCAGAATGTCACAATGCAGAAGTCAGCCTTCAGCAGAAGAGAGTCCTCCCCTGGTAAACTAAGAAAATTTTTCATTTCAGCACATTTAAGGGAATGCCCTCAACATCCACCCCAATCCATCTTTCCTCATGGGACTTTGAAGATCCTAAGCAAGATGAGCAAGGAGACAGAAGATGTATGATTTTGGCAAAGAGGAAAAAGTTTTAGATAGATATATATGTCAAATTCTAAGTAGCTGACTGAAAAGACCTTACTTTACCTATTTAACCTTGATAGCACTGCTAACTTAATGCATCCCAAAAATACCTTTTATATTAATGATTGCTCTCATTTTATTAAAATGTATGTTTCAGTACATTGTTGTGTCTCATATTCAAGCATTCCAGATTGTATAATTTTTGCAAATAACTTTGATATTATGTGACACAACACATTTATGCAATCTGCAGCTACTCAATTGTTATTGCAACTTACAGAATACCTGCTATCAACTTTAGTTGATTCTTGAAGTACAGTAAGCTTTCTCTGGCTTAAGAAGCCATAACAGTTATGATAAAAACCTTTAGTTTGGGCTGTGGTTTATATATTGTGAATTTGGATTTGACTCTATTATTTCACATCATGGTTTGTTATACAGTCTTAATCAGGGTTTTTTATACAAGTTGAGTTACTTATTTTGCACTTGTTAGGACTTAGAAGGTTTATTATTATTGGAGATCAAGTGGTCCTACTTAGTCATGTCTCAATAAGTTAAGGACAACTTATCCATTGTTTGTTCAAAGTCAGAGTCATTCCAATTACTTGTCCCTTTTACTCTTTCAGTATTTCATACTTAGCAACATTTCCTAAGGAAGAAGCTAAGAGTGAGAAAAATATACTGTGCATTATTATTACCACTGGAAAGGGAAGACTCTAGGAATGATGAGAATTATAGCATTAATACACATAGATCCAGGAAATTTGCCTTCAAAGTGAAGACAGAACGATAGCTCCTAATAGCACTTTCAAGGGATTATTTTTTTAAAGAGAAAAATTAATGATAGCATCAATATCATTAAATGGATATATTTTATTATGCATACTGAAAATATATTTTAAATTACCTTAAACTATTTATTCTCATAAAATTTTATTCATTGCTTCAACTAGGGATAGAACTTGCTGGGCTCAAATCCCAAAGAGGGTTTATAACCTGATTTATTCAAAGATCATAAGGTGGTATGGATTCTTCATTCTAGAAACCTTCAAGTCCTGCAAATTGCCCTTGCAAGCCACCTTACTCAAAATGAAAAGCCTAATATTATTTGCAAGGCAAAACAGCCTGCAAAGCATATCTTACAAAACTTACTGCATTCCACACTGATCTCTTCGCATGAAAATCCTAAGCTGCTGACTTCACCCTACTGATGTGATCATGCAGTGAGATTCCAAAGCTCAGTCTCATTTTATTTAAAGGTGAATCACTTAAAAATAGAGCCCAGACTTTGCTTTATCTCACTCTAAACACTGAAGTATCAATTGCTTATTTGGCCAGGATATTTCCAACCTAAATAACTGCTTTCCATATCATAAGCAGCAAGAGAAACATGCTAGGAGGTTAAAAGATGGGAAAAAAGAGTCAGAAGGTGGATTTAAGGCTTTTTCTTAGAGAATTTTATCTGCAGCAGAAGGTAAAAACAGAATTCTCTGTGTCCACCATCAACATTTTCTCAGTGATTTCATTCAAGAGTATGCGAGCATGTGGCCCTTTTACAAAGCTGTGTGTGAATCTCCCTCACCCATTTGCTTGCTTTGTGCAATACTCAGGTTGGTGGGGTAGGTACGAAGAGCTATAGAAATTCTATTTTAAAGTGTTGCCTTCATTTCTTTCTTTCATCCCTTCCTTTTTAGTCACCCAATCTTCCTACCTTTTTGAAGTTCCTAGAATACTACTTTAAGGTTTATTTGTGAACTTGTTTTTGAGTTTCTAGACCCACATACATGTTTCACTTACGTCTGAGATTTCTTAGCATTTGATTCATTTTTGAGAATTAAGCAGTGACTTTTATTGCACTTCAGGATGATCCTGCTAGACACACGGCTTAATGAAAACTTGCCAAATTATACCTTAGTGACATTCTACAGACCATAGATTATTCTCTACCAGCATAGAATGGTGAAAATGCCTAGGGTCTTTCCTAGAGTTTCATTGCCATTATTAATCACCAAGAGAAGTTGAAATTTACAATTCTGGAGGATATTTTCCCAGGCTGATTACAATAAGAAAGTGAATAAACACTATTAGAGTCTCACAAACATTTGTTAGGTTGTCCTTCTCAATGCATGTGCAGGCTGCATCCTGTCCTTGTTTTTATGCCAGGGTTTATAAATAAGTAGATTTATATCAATCTTAATAGAACTGTATATTTTATGCAAGAATTAAATGCTTTACGACATGAATTATAACCCATTGTAAACTTTGGTGGCAATATGGATTTGACACTCGACAGTTCTCTTGTATTTGCTTCCTAGGTTTCTGCATGCAAGTGATGACAGGTAGGACTGAAAAAACACTGCCTTTGACTTCTAGCATTTAGCAACTGAGAGTTGTAGCGTCAACAAAGCTGTAAGTCTCTTCACTTAATCTGTGGTTCTTCTGAAGCTATTATCTGAAACCTACAGCATCCCACCATGAGATATTTGGTAAATTTATGTCGTGATGTGTTGCAGCATGTAAATAATTATAACTTCTCTGCAATAAAACATATTTATATGAAAGTGATTTATGGTGATTTGTGTGTTCATCTGTCAGGAAGTAAATTTATTTTACCCAACTCACTTTAGAAAGAATTCCACATAGATCTTTGGTTTGGGTACTCTGAGGCACATATTGCCTTATCTTGCCTATCTAGAGAAACAAGTGATTAGCCAAATGTGGTCTCAAACATACAGGTAATCATTTGGCACCATTAAAACCCATTAGGACTAATGGTATTGATTTAAGAAAGTTCTGCCCAAATAGGAACTAATTCAGCTGACTTTTTGTTGTTGTTGTTGGTGGTGGCTTATTCTGCAAACATAGCAGGCATTCTGTTAAGCAATGATGATACAAAGAAAAATGAGACCTCCAAGAACATTCAGACCCATAAAAGTACCCAGTGCCTGGTAGGATAATACACAGATGAGCATAAGTAAGTCAAAGAGTTAGGGAGTTCATGTTCACTGGGATTAAATTCTGCAAAGGCATCAGGTATGAAGGGGAGCACATAAGGCTAAAGATGACTGTACCCAGCCTTGCTTGCCAGGCTTCAGTTAACTGAAACTTCATGCCATCATACTGGCTGCTATCAAAAAGCTTTCAACAGAGGCATAATCAAGTTGTGTATTAGAAGGATCATTTTGGGAGCATCCCAGAAATGTATTGAAATGGAAAGACACTAGAAGTAACTCGGCCAGTTGGAATACTAGCATTACAGTCACAGTAAGGAAGACTAAGGGCGAGAGGGAAAGATTGCTGTTTACTTCATCAAAATCACATCTTCTAATGAGTTTACTATTTTGTGATACTCTTGTGATGTGAGGAAAATCAGAATACTTAGATAATTAATGACAACTATCATATTTGTTGACATTTTGGCTTATTTCAAAAATTAAAAACCCTCTCTGAAGACATACCTCATCCCATCTGCTTATGAGAAATGTGTAGAATAGGAGCCCAGGTTCATGCTAGGAAAAGCCTTGAAACTAAACTGGGCTGGGAAAGGAAAGAGCCACAAGGGTGCGTTGCAGTATGGACTTCAGTGCCTATCTGGAAATGGTAATTTTCCAAAGCATCTCCAGAAAGAGAAACAGGAATGAAAAGAGGGAGGAGGAGGGAACTGCCTTCCCTACCTAATCCCTGCACCCGTTTCCTTAAATGAAGCATAGCCATTGCTGTTTCCCATCTGTTTATATTGCGTGCACCCGATGAATAGAACTCTTGTAGAATCTGTGGCTACAGCTCTTTGAGCACCCTGAAAGGGCTAACACAAAATTATTTGGGGATTAACAAAGCATGAAAGTTAAGTCTGCTGTAGGTTCTCCTGTGAGGAGGAAGATACAGGCTTTTCAGTTACTGGTCGAATTGTTCAGTTGATGTCTGTATTTTTCATACATATTCATAGTGCTAGTCATTGTCTTGGTTCTAAATTTAGAAACTTTTTGTTAAAAAATGCCTAAGAGAAATAAATCTAACAGAAATTTACTTTATCATACAAAAATTAATAATGTAAACCTACTGTTCAAAACAATGCAAAGTTAAGATTTTCTTTATTTCAGCATATTCCATTCTTTTTCTCTGAATAGTTATGAAGACAAAAATAATATTTGTTCAATTTGGGCTATTTTCTCTTCAAACATTTGTTTCTAGGAAAGCATAAGGGCCAAGTTCAAGCAATTTGAATGTTCTAATTTAGTGTTAACTGGTTAGAAGTCAGATAATGAAATGTAAGAATTGGTTTATATTTTTGCTCTCTATTCTTGTGCTGTAAAAATAATAGATTGCCAGAAACAAACTGTCTGATTAAATAGAAATGGAAAATGAGATATAAAAATGGGAAAGATCTAATGCTACGCAGTAGTCATCTTCCTAGAAAGAAAAATAAATTAAGCACAAATAAAAGGTTCATGCGAGTTCTCACAGAACATACTCCTATTTTAATTCAATCAGCAACAGGAAGGGGGGTGATGCCCTCTTTTATGCATACAAGAAGAAGATTATACAGCTTTCTCCAGACAGTCCCAGGGATTTCATCCTTCGATGCCTTTTGTATTTGCTCTTTGGTTCACTTGAAACTCACCCCTCCTCTCCCTATCAGCATCTTATGTCTACTTCAATACAAGAGTGATCATATATTTTATCATACAAAGAAAACTGTTGAGAGTAAAAGTGAAGTATTAAAAATCACATCTGGACAACAGCAGATCCTGAGCTATCCCAGGCAACCTCTTGGATGTTTATTTGTTTGCCATATTTATGGAGTGACACAAATGCCCCTGCTACCTCTATGGAGCTTTTCCCAGTGCCCCAAGTCAGGAGGATTCCATAGGGCACACCACAGAAACTTGCTTTAAAATCCATTACTGCATTAGCTTGAAATTGAGTTACATACTCCTCTCAAGTAGTTCCTAAACCAAGAGCTCCTTGACAGCAAGAAATTGTCTCACTCATTGATATGTCCCCAGTCTCATGTAGTGTGCTTTTCTATGAGTTCAATAAATATTTTCTAAATTGCAATTATTGATTATTATTCATTTCTTAAAATATGCTTAAAGAGAAAGAGATTCTTACTGTAGCATTTCTAAAATGTTGAACATTAACTGGTCTTCCATATCAATTCTGGAAGTTCCTGGAAAATCCACAGATTATGTCTACATTAATTGTAACTCTCCTGTTTTGTAAGTGTTGATTTGCCTTCATAAGGGAGAAGTCTAAGGTTTAAGCCATAGCCTAGTTTTTCAGAGCTATAAAATATATTTTCATATGTCTAAGAAATATTTAATGAAGCTATAGGAACTTGATCTTAGTTATTAGAACATTTTCTAGAAAAATTGACTAAAGCATTTTCTAAAGCATTGGCTAGGACTATATAAAACGTCTACATAAAGATATATTCTCATGCTAGGCTGTCACATATTTCTGAAAAATGAGACATTTAGTTTGAACAAATAATATATTTAACTTGAATTTCTCATCCATATGTTTATAACTTTGTTATACAGAATGTTATGTAGAAGTAGTCATGATATGCATGCATATATTATATGTATTCCATGGGGGAACTGAAATATATAGGTTACATGTAAATATATATACACATACAACTGGTTGATAATTGGAAAATTATATAAAAGACATCACAATTTACCATATAACATATTAAAATATTATAAAAACATTTTCTTAAGACTTGAAGCTATAAAAAGGTATAGTGAATAATTTAATGAATTATTACGAATTATTTATTCATAAATTATTAATAATTTATGAGTTCATCCCTCTGCTTCTTAAAATACTTGTTACATACAATAAATAAGGAAAATTGGATTTATTATTATCCTCAGGACAAATCTTGTATCAGAAAAATGTAAATAAATAAGGATTGAAGCAAAGTTGGAGAGTAGCCTTTTGTTCTTGGCACATGAGAAAACTGGAAAAAAAAAAGTTTATTAAGGAACACCAAGTTCCAAACCTCAGCCTCAGAACCACTTGAATACAAACAAGTCTATCCCAGAACCATTTTCTGGAAACTAAGGCTTTATTCAAGTACACATAGGCAACATCGCTTTTTACAGCCCCTTGTAAAGATGCAAGAAAACATCTATTTCTCAACTCTGAAAGAATCCTACCTCTGCAGTCACATGCAGTTGTGTACCTTCCCAAAAGATTAGGGATCTAGGAAGCATCAAATATATGGAAGATGATATGTCATGAGCTTTGTAATGTTTTGAACAACCAATAAAAAAAAAAAAAAGAAAAGCCAAAACAAAGCATGCCTTCTCTTTCTTTAGCAACTACTTGCTTTTGTTATATTTCTAGACATTTTAATGAGTAAGTTTAAAAACACATGAAACAATTCAATTTAAATGCACATAGGAACAAGTTGTAAAACAAATCTTAAAAGGCTATATTGGGAGGTATTTCATACCTATTTTATAATATGTAAAAATTGTGGTAATTGCTGCTGATATCAAAGAGTAATGTATAGAGAAGTAATGGGATGCAATGTTTTGTTTGAGAAAGTATTAACTTCCCATTTTACATTTTTTACCTGAACAATCAGGTTTGAATGAGATGGCATCTCAGGACCCTTGTAGTTCTATGACTAAGATCACATGTGCATGCGCAGGTGTGAGTGTTTTGTGTGTGTGTGAGTGTGTAGGTGTGTGTGTGTGTGTGTGTGTGTGTGAGAGAGAGAGAGAGAGAGAGAGAGAGAGAGAGAGAAATTTCACTTCAGGTTAAATTGCTTTGCTAGAATGAATACAGCTAAGCAACTCCTTCACACCTAGTAAACCTTTGGAAAAATTTAAATAAGTTAAAGAAATATATCACACACATGAAAAAGAGCAGAGAATGATGAATAGCCTTCAGTACCCCATTGAAGTTTATATATTTTTTATTAAGATATAGAGTTCCCTGAGGTTCTGGAAAAAAAGTTGTGGGAAAGTATTTCAGAAGCAAAATGAAGCCAGGCTCAGGCCTGAATCAGAAGCAGACAGCAGTTTGCTTTCCAGATCCTCTTTGCTGAATTTCTCACTATGATTCAGTCTTTGCTAGGAATCAATAGTTTTTGCTTTTTCGAGCAGAAGTCACTCTTAGAGTCCTTCATATAATATTGAAAGTTGGGTCAAAATATTTTTGGAAGACCAACCTTTAAATAAAATTTTTTCAGTCTTAAAAGTTAAGGAAATCAAATATAATAAGTATAAAGTTTAACTATGTAGGAAAGTTTATGGATAATTAATCTAGAGAAAGTAAATTTTGTATGATAGATGCTACCCTACCCAATCATATTCTCCTTTGATGTTGTACTTAATTGTAATTTGGAGAACAGACCATCGTGACTAATCATAAATATCCTAAATAACCCAAATAACATACTACATTTTGTTTTCTACACATTATTGTTTGCAACTTTCTTTATTTAATCATGAAAAGGAGCGCACCAATTTAAAAATGATTTAGTTTTCCTAGGTTTCAGCTCATTTTACAGGTATTCATTACATACCATTACTTCTCTATACATTAAAATAACAACTTTTCCCCCAGTTGAATTATTCACACAAATGCATCATGGTCCCTTTGTATTATATTTCTGAAGTGGTTATTACCTGCTGTTTCCTAAAACTATGCTTAACTTAAGAAATTTTTATTATTCTTTGATCACAAAGAATAGGTAAAATATTGGGAATGGATCTGCTGAAAGCCTGCCTTGTGTAAGTAGTGAGTTTTGTTCTCTATAAATATTTGTAGCAGCCACCTGATATATGAAAATTAAATTAGAATGAAAGTTTTTTCTTGTTTTGAAATTCCATCCTAGTTTCCAATTGAAGTTAATGGAACTTAAGCTTCTAGACTATTTGGTCTGGGACCAGAACACACATAATATCAGCATTAGCATTGGCATGAATTTTGATTTTTTGTTACATTTTTTTTTTGTAGTAATGGGGATTGAACCCAGGGCCTTGTCCATGCTAAACAAAGCACTCTAACACTGAGTCACCACCCCAGCCAAAATTGGCATGAATTTGAAAGAGATGCTAGTGATCTGAGGTTTAACTTTATGAACTCTTCCAGTAGACTGTTTGGAAGGGGCAGTGTTGTGCCCAGGAAGTTCACTCTTTGTCTTAAAGGAAATGGATATCTAAGGATGGTATTAGCAGACTGTACAAGAACAGCTAATGGCAAGAGAAGGAAGAGGGCAGGAATAAAATTAGGCAAAGAGGTGACAAAAACATGAATGGACCCAGCTTGACCCTAGGTCAGTAAGGGTTCAGTGTATCTCAGACAGCAGCTTAGGTGTTACCACATATATCGTGATTTGAGTAGCCTTCCACTGAAGGAAAGAGACTTGCATTCCAAGTCCATATTGTAGGCAGCTGGGTAAATCTAGTGACATGAAACTATATTTTCAGCCTCAAACAATAGTTGCTCTCAAACTGGAAAAAAACATTGTAAAATGAAAAGGCCAACCAAGTCCTCTTAATTTTAAATGATTTGGGGGTTTTAAATTATATTTTGTATGTTCCCATTGGACTTGTTGGCAGAGACTGTGGATTTTACCATTATTATTTTAACTTCTTGGTAATTTAATCCTGGAACATTAAGGGGAACAAAGAGTGTCCTAGAATAAATTCTATGTTTCATAGCTTCTTTTGTGATAGATATAGCCAATTGACTAAGTTCTCTTAATAAGGTATAAGCAGAATGTTTTATGTGACTTTAGAAGTGCCTTAATGGTAAACAAGTGTGCCGATTATTCTGCCTATTTTTATTCCTTGCAGTGGAGTTCTTATAGGCACCTTGTACCTGATCTGAAATGTGTACATTGAGGATAACAGAAAACAAAATAGAAGGATCCTGGTTCCTTATCACCATACCTCTCCTGAATCATTTTCCTGAATATTTTGAATTGATTAGAGAAATATAAGCCTGTACTTTTGAAAGCCACTTACTTGGCTTTTGTCACTTGAAGGAGAACTTCATCCTAATTCATAAACACACCAGTATTTACTGGTCCCTTAGCCATAAATCCTTCCTTTCAATTCCTTGCTTCCTAAATGATCAAAAAGATTTTTCATTTTATTTTAATTTGAATAGTGCATGTGAAATAACATTTCTGTACTATTTTATTCAATAAATCTAAGGGGACTTTTTTCTTTAGAACTGTGTGTTGCAGATGGTTCTTTTTCAATTAACCAGCATTGTTTTCTCCAATCCAAAATAAACCCTACTTTTAAATCTCATCCTTTGTATTTAAATAGAAAATGTTTGAATTCCTAATTTCTATTTTATCAAAAATTTCATGGGGTGGGGGTATGACCATATATGGACATAGGAGATTGCATTACTGTTCCCAACTATCTGCTGTCCTCCTTGGAAGTCCTATGCCTTCCCATTGCTTCATGACTTACAGTGCCTCACTGATGGTGGATATATTTCCTGTCACATGGATTGCCCATGTAACTTGCTTTAAACAATGAAATGTGATCAGAAATGACATATACCATGTCTTTCTGAGCAAAAACTTTGATAGTTCTGTTCTCTCCATTACAATAATATAAATCTATAAAATTAGAAAATCAACTATTGGTCAAAGACCATGTGAATATTTGCTAGGCTAGGGCATACATGGGTTCAAACTGAGTTCACTGATATTTGTGTTCCTTGTCGAGGCTACTCCTTTAGCCTGGATCCCAATCAAGATGACACTTGGAACAGAGATAAACAGTGTTGCTGGCACATTGCAAGCATCCTGTAACAAGAATGAGAGATGAGCTTTTTTTATTGCAAGAGATTGAGATCCATGAGTTATTTGTACTACACCTAAAGAAAGCTGACTGAATCAGAAATTGGTGCCAAGAAATGAGGTACTGCTATAAGAACAACAAGAAAAATGCAGCATTTAAGACTAGCAATGGGTATCAAGAAAATTCTAACTAGAAGTTGACATTATTAGTGGCAAATACTTAGTAATAACTGTTGTTTACAATAAATTTGGAAGGTAAACAATGTCCTTAATGAGCTGTGTCTTAAGACAAACTGAGAAAAGGGAAGGTTAGAATGATGAGTGGTAAATCACTGACAGGGAATTTAAAAAAATACTGTAAGAAATAAATAAGCTCAGAAAAAAAATTGGCTGCTTTCTAAGCAGAAAAAAAATGGAGATGAAAAACCCAGACATTGGAGAACCTGAGAATATGGAAAATGGAACTATTCTCAGCCTCCGTTGGTAAAAGTAAAAACTTAAAATATTTTAAACCAAAAGGTTGTTTCAGCCTTAGTCTTGGTACAAAGACCTATGACTAAATTGAGTTGGCCCCCAATAAATCCCTTCAAATTAATAAAATGGTTCCTGAAAAAGTAAATAATGGCATACCTCTCTTACAAAAGCCTATTAAGATCAACATACCAATTAGTTTAAAAATAAAAGCCTATCTCAGAAATAATTTCCTGAGAGGTTACTAGGGATGGTGATAATAGACATGAAATGAATAAAAGGTAGATGTTTTTTTTTTTTTGCAAAATATTTACAGGATAAAAACAAGGTAGTTTTGTAATTTATCCATAATCATTTAAGACAGGATGGGGCATTATTAATTAAACTCAGGCAATAGACATAAATCAAGTCTTCTGGGAAAACCAGAATATATTAACTACTCTAAGAAAAAGAGACTGTGTTTGAGATTTAAAATGACATTTGGGCCCCCTGCCTTTTATAAGCAAGAAGAAACCTGTTCTGCCTCCAATGATGTATATTCTCCAAAGTCATATTCATATGTAGACAAGGAGAATCATGGAGAAGAAAGGACCTACTCAGAGGGTCATATCAAAGAGCACAAAGTACATTAAACTGGGGAGCTACTTCCAGGGAATAGGTCCATTTTCTATTCTGAAAATATTCCCTCCTTCTGTGGTAGGAAGATGCCTTAATACCTTCCCTATGGGATTTTTTAATTGCCATTGGCCCATGGCTACTGTTGTCCTGCCTCATTACCACCCCACCCACTCTCACATCTTTATCCTTCCAGAAAAACTGTAATTATTTTATCCATTCTTTTCCACTCCACTCTTGGTTTGGGTTTTTTTTTTTTTTTTTTTGGCGGAGGGGGGAGGGCGTCGCCGGGTACCTCCGGAAGGCACATCAACTCAAGACTTATTTTTATCAAAAGTTAATATATTTGTTTTCAGATTCATTTAAAATTCACAATTATGGTAATCTAGTTGTTTCATTTGCATCCCACACATTAACCAAATAGAAATACATTATTCAGTCCCTGTTACCTTTTAACAGCTACACCAATTTGTCTTTTTAGTTCAGAGAACCATAGATCAAGAAATGTTTATCTGGACCTGGTAAGGTGACTATCATAAGATGATGGACTTTGAGCGTGATACAGTGCCTGAATACAGTTCTTCTTACATCGTCTCCCTTGTGAAGTAGATGAGTATAATTTGCTTAACGAAGGGAGAATACAAGTTGAACTGTTGTAGAATGCACTATTGTTCTCATCATTGAAGCTTTCCTTGTAATGAACGTGTGCACACACATACACACACACCCTTACCCTTTGGTACATGACTCGAAGGGCTCTCAGGGAGGGAAGCATTCCCTTTCCCATTGACCTCAGTCTTATCCACTTTTAAGCAGAGCTTTAAGAGTCTTCATATCCTTGTGGCTTAGTTGTTCTCTATCTGCCACAAGAATAGCAAGTTCTAAATTGAGTTTAATTTTCCTTTGGCCTAGATCTCAGAATAAAAGAGACACATGGAACAGAGCCAAGCAGAGCCCAGCAAAATCACAGCTGTTCCAAAGCCAACACATGACAGGAGCAAAATATAAAATTTGGTCGCATATACCATCATGAATTTAGGGTTATTTGTTACCACAGCACAATCCAGTGAAAGCTGACTGATACTGAAAATCTGTTTACACAATTTGTTGATCAAACTTTAACCTAAACTCTGTCAGCCATGTAAATGTGTGTGGGGGGGAGCAATATGATAAATAGCATAATTACTGAGATAAATGACCTTTGATAGGTTAGAAACCATCTTATTAAAGATTATACATATTCTTTGAAGATTCCAAGTCATAATCCCATTTAACCTTATTCTTAAGTGACCGGAAGATCTATTTTTAATTCAAATTTTGAATTGACTCTTGTAATGTACTAGCTTTGTTGGGTACTCTGAAGGCCAGTGATGGCAGAGGTCTGAGCCTTCTCCTGAGTGAACATCCTCATGGAGAGATTTGTTTATGGAGAAAGTCTTAATTTTATAAGAGTGCTGTTTTAGTCAGGTTTTTTTTTTTTTTTTTTATTTCAACTGTACTCAAAAGACCTGACAAGAACAATTTTACAGAGGAAAATTTTATTTAGAGCATGTGGTTTCAGAGATCTTGTTTCTCTGGGGCCAAGGTAAGGTAGGACATCATGATGGAAAGATGTAGAGGAGGAAACAGCTCAGATATGGCCACTGGGAAGCAGAGAGAAAACTCTGCTCACCAGGGACAAAATATGTCCCCAAGAGGCACACTCACAGTGACCTACCTCCTCCAGCCACACCCTGTCTGCCTATAGTTACCACCCAGCTAATCCACTCAAGTGGATTAATGCACTGATTAGTTTAAAACTCTCAAGACTAATCAGTTTACTCTAAACTTTCTTGCATGGTCTCACACATGACCACACATGAACTTTTGGGGGTTATCTCATATTTAAACCATAATAGGCACATCAAGAAGAAAGAAATTACAAACCAAAGTGATCTGCTTCTCATGATGAAATTTTTACAACCAGATTTTTGGACACTGAATTGAATTTTTTGAGGAGCTTTAACCAAATTACCCAAGTAGCCACCCTCTCTTAAAAGTAGCATTACAGTGAAGATAATGCATTGGAAAATAACAGCAAGAGAGTAAATCTGAAGCTTCAGTTTCTATCTGTCCTTCTATATGTTACATCATCTAGGTCCAAGATAGTCACGGCATTTTTGAGCTTTCTTATGTTACAACTAATAAAAAATATCAGTTTGATATTCAGAATATACATGTGAACCTGTACAATGGGAGGGAGTTGATAAAGCCCCATTTCTGATGCCTCATCCATAGCTAGTCACATAGCAATGGCTGGTTCCAAGCAGTAGTCTTAAGTGCCAGCAGTGCAATTTGTAAATATTCATACAGTTCCTCAACAACACTTCATTCATAGGTTTCACAATCAAGAAACTAAAGTGAAATCCTGAAAAGAACTTGTTGTAGGGACAAATGAGGCAAGGCACCGAAGATAGCAGTAAACAGTTTTATTTGGCTGCAGCCAGGTTCAGAGGGCACAGCTTTTGCTGTAATCAATTAATCCCCTGAACCCCAAGTTCAGGGAGTTTCAGAGTTTTATACCCAGCATGTAAGGGGAGGGGCTCAGAAGTTCATAGTCTGCAGAAGTTCACATAAAAGCAGCTTTTTCTTTCACTGTTCTGGGCAAGTTAACTCTTCAAGGACAACACCTGAGAAGAGGAGAGCTGCTTTTCCTCTTTCTTTCCTCCCCCTACCAGCTGTTACCATGGAGCCCAATTGTAACTTATCTTAAAAATGTAGACATCTCTGTGAAGCCCAGCTCAAGGCCAGAGGCCTTGTTTGCACATTTCTACAAACTACTGTACTGGATATGTTTGTGAAAAACTAATAAGGGGGTGCCCAGCACCTGAAGTGTGGTATCTTCCTGGCCAGTGGCCAAGTAAAACAGGGCAACAGGAAAATAGGAACTTTATCCACATTGAACTCCTTTTCAGAGACTCTTTGGCTGACAGTCCCAAAATCAGCCATGGTGAGGATTTCTGGAGAAGTCCAGTTAAGACTTTTTCTGTGGAGAGAGGGGGTGCCACTTCAAACTGAGCAGGGTTTATTATAAGGTACTCTTTCTTAGAAATGGTTATTTAAGATTAACATTTGAATTAGGCCATTCCAGTCTATCTGGGAGAGATTTTATACAATATTGAATCCAGGTAAGAAGACACTGAAATGACAGTGTTTCTCTGACTTCTGAGATTTCTTGGTAAGTCACAATCCAGCTTTCAACCCTGAGCTAACATTCTTTTCACACCCAATCAGTTCAGTGAGTTTTTATTTGGTGCCTTCTATGATTGGAAAACTGAGCTTTGAAGAACACGGACAGTCACTGTCTTTAAGCTGCTTAATAGCCTTTCTGAATCCTTTTGATCCTAAGGTGTGCCAAAGAACAGAAAATTGTTAATGGATTAGGATTCAAATCTTCTTGAGACCAATTTGTAAGTGCTAAAAATCCAGCTAATATATTCATATTTTGGTAAAGCCTTGGACTCTTGCTTATTCACAAGCAGGAGGACCCCTGGTAAGCTTCCTCCAGATGAATGTGTCTGGCCATGAAAAGCTGGAAACATTTACTTTCCCAAGATTCTGTTCTCTTTGGCTAATGCTTGACCTTTGTGGAGCATCTTAAGTATCCAGGATATAAAAATAACCTGGCATTTACATAGCACCTCTCTCTCCTCCCCTCAAGAGCTTATTGTTGCTGGAATTCTCATAAGCTTTTTACTTACCAGCTTCTCTCCTGAAGGCACATCCATTTTAAGACCTAATCTTATTTATTTTCATTTTCTTAGTTTAATCAAGAATTTATATGCTTGTTTTAAAACACACAATTATAGTAACCCAGTTGCTTCATTTGCATCCCATACATAATTTCAATAGAAGCACATTATCCAGTATCTATTACCATTTAGCAGCCACGCTTTCTCGATTTTTAAAAATTCTCCTTTAAGCTTCATCTGAAAGATGCTTTAGTTTAATCTTCTTGATATTTTTGGCATTTTAACACCTACACTTTTCATATAGGAAATGTCTAAAAGCCTCAGAGTTTAGGAACTGCCACAACCCTGCAAGTGAGCTAGAGCTTCACAGTGACTGCTTGCCAGAAATGGCCTAGAAATGCCGAAAACGCTGAAAGTTCAGAAGGCCCAATGTTGTGGTCTGGATGTAAGGTGTCCCCCAAAAGCTCCTGTGTTAATGCAGAAATATTCAAAGGTAAGATGATTAGATTATGAAGTGGGGAAGTGGTTGGAGGTGGGTCGCAGGAGGTGTGTACCTTCTAGGGAAGGGTGCTTCTTCCCTGTGACCCCTTGCCCCCTCCCTCTCCCTCTGCTGCTTGGCTTCACCGTGAGCTGAGCAGTTTTCCTCCACTGATCCTTCCCCCATGATGTGCTGCCTCACCTCAGGCCCAGAGCAATAAGTCAGCCTGAGACCTCTGATACCGTGATCCCCAAGTGAACTTTTCCTCCTCTAAATTGTACTCGTAATTGTTATTTTGGTTACAGTGACACAAAGAAAAAACTAATGATCAGGCCTGATATAACTAGATCAGGTTGTTAAACCCCAGTCCCAATGGCATCAAACTGACACACATTAGAAAAGGAACAATAAAGGGGAAAAGAGACAATGAGGAAGAAATGTAAAGAGCAAATAAGGACAGCTGAAACTGGACTGCACAAATAATGGTTACCAAAGTGTATGCGGTTTCAGTCAGCCTTTTTGCTACTATAACTAAAAGACCTGACAAGAACAATTAAAGGAGGAAAAAATTATTTGGGGGCTCACAGTTGCAGAAGTCTTAGTCCATAGATAGCCGGCTCCATTCCTTGGGGTTCAAGGTGAAGCTGAACATCAGGGCCAAAGAGTGTGGCAGAGGGAAGTGGCTAAAGACATGATGATCAGGAAGTAGAGGCAGACTCTGCTTGCCAGATACAAAGTATATAACCCAAAAGCACCCCCTGGATCAACCTCCTCCAGCCACACCCTACCTGCCTTCAGTTACCCCTCAGTTAATCTCCATCAGGAGATTAATTCACTGATTGGATTAAGGCTTTCATAACCCAGTCATTTCACCTCTGAATGTTCTTACCTTGTCTCACACATGAACTTTTCAAGGACACTTAATATCTAAACCATAATACATATCAACTGACTGCAGCACTGAAGAGCCCCAATAAGCAGAGTGCTCTGGGCTTCTCAAGTGGAAACACACACACAAAAACAAAACAAAACAAAACAAAAACCTGACTCTGTGAAAATCATGATGCCATAGCACAATGATTACACATATAATCAAATAACACAATCATCTGCTATTCTTTAAGACACATACCTGTATATGTGTCCTCTGTAGATAAAATGGGACTCCAATCACCAAACTTACACCGTGCTCACTATAAAAAGAGTCACAGTCACAAAAAGAAAACTTGTTCTCTTTCTTTGAGGAATTCACAAAGAAAAAACAAATTTAACACAAATATATTTCATAAAAACACGTACCTGTTAATTGAATCCTGTGGCAACTGGTTCTAAAGGACTGATAGAAATGGAAAAACACAGTTTTTTATCACTAAAACCAATTTGATTTTTTTCCAAATTTTCACCTAGAATGTTTGGTTTAAGGGTTTTTAAATAATATGTTTTCAGACCAGTGTATAATAAAGAAATAACTGCTATGTGGAAGAGTTACTGGACACTTAGATATACAGAGAAAGTAGTTTCTTATCCTCTAATGATGTTATCTTCTTCCTGGCCTGCACCCTTCTGGGAGAGAGAGACAACTTAGATTTGCCAATTATTGGTAGGGTATTTTAGTTGCTTCTAATTTAAGCAGTTTTCTTTTTATTTAGGAACATTCATTCTTTTTTCACTCTTTTGAGGATCATCTTTGCTATAATATTTATTTAAGTTATATTTATACTCTGCTCTTGAGTCTGGGTGTACAAAGAGTTTTCTGGGCTCTCATGGGAGGAGGGAAATGGTGTCTAGGGGTCCGTTTTGTGTACTCTGGAGTTTTGAAGTCATTGTCACAAATGGCCTGCTTGGTTTGCTTACTGGGCCATTGGTAGATGAGCAATCTCAGTCTGTTCTCTTGTGGTCTGTGTTACTGCCATCCATGTACCCTGTACTCCCAGAAACTTGCTCTGAATGAAGAAATCCCTAGCTCTGTAGCTTTTTCCCCACTGAACCCAGAGTTGGCCAGCTTTCTGGTTCTCTTAGCAGCTCTATATCTCATATCTTCCCATCTCATCACTAAGGAACACCAAGACATCTGGATCTCCACATACCAAATATTGACCTTGAGGATCAGAATCACTTCTCTACTCAACCATCTGTGGTCTGCTCCTATCATCAGGCCATCCCCCAGGGTGTGTTCAATATTTGTATGCAGAGTTCCTCCCAAAGATTCAAATCCTCTCTCTGCCATGAAACCCCTTAACCCTTTCTAGGAAATGCTATGAACCTAAATATTTTTGGTCTCTCCCATGCCTCTCTGGGTTTTCTAAAGCCAACTTAGACTGGGTACCGGATGAAATGGGTCTTTATTCTTGTTTTCCCTCTCCCCTTTCTCTTTCCTACAATCACACCAGACTACAAGGGGCAAGCTTCAAAATTTTTCCTTCTCTACATCATATCTCCTAACCACTCACTTTGAGTGAAAGAAATATCTTCTTTAAGAAATAAACTATTATCCAAGTCCTCCAGGTCTAAAGTAATTTCAGGAAACCCCCCTTCCATGTATAAGCTAGGTTGTAAGCCTGCGTTTCATTGCAAAATGTACTGGAGTGGTACAAGTTCCCTGTGAGCCCTTTCTCTTTAGACTACTCATCAAGACCCCCATTTTAGGAAAATGGCCACATCAGATTCACTAGAGGGAGAATAGTGATTTTCCTAGTTACAAAAGAGAAAAAAAAAGTTAATTTGAAAAACAAAACCCAAATATTGAAAGCACAAAGCTACTGAAATGAAGTTAAGAACTCAGTGACTTATAAGTTCAGTTTCCAAAGGAACTAGCTAGCCTTGTTTGTGCAGCACTGAAGGGGAGAGTTCATGAGATGGAGAAGTTGGAACTTCTCTGGAGGACTGTCTGCTCGCCTTATTTCAGACTTTCCTAATGTCATGTTCTCCTGGGTCCTCTGCCCTTCTCTCATTTCTGTGATTCAGAATCTCTGTCCTATTTCTTACTGAGAGATAACTCTTTCTGACACATTCAAGGCTTCTGCTAATTTTTCTCTGTATTTTTCTGGAGATGGCTTTTCTCCCTCCTTAATGCTGCTCTGTTTCATGGCTTTCCTCTTTTAAATATTTATAATTTCTCCTTAGCTCTTGACATAACAGACCCCAGAAATGAGTTCTTGTATGGTTTGCTGTAGTTCAGTCTCTCGGTTCTCTCTCCTCTCTCTCTCTCTCTCTCTCTCTCTCTCTCTCTCTCTCTCTCTCATACACACACACACACACACACACACAATTTTATCAATTCCTAAACAATGATACATGAATTCCATTGTATTGCAACAACCACAATTCACGTATAAAATAATTCCATTTTCAGAAATTTTTCTTTGCCTCCTTGCAGTATCCTTTTACCAGTGGGATAATGTGTTTTGTTTTTTAAACACAATGCTTCCTACCATGGTATGTTTGGGTCCAGAAGAAGCCCACTGTGCCCCCACCCTGGCACCTTGAAGAGAAGACTCTATAACGGTTAAAAAGACTTCCCAGCCCCAGAGATCATCCTAAAATGGATGGAGCCAGCTTGTACTGGAGACGGGAGGAACAGAGTAGTTATGAACACCAGTGTGATCCAGAGCTGGAGAAGGACAGATGGCTGATGGTGGGAATGACAAGGTCTATTTCTTTGACAGGGGGAGGCCCTCCATTGAGGCTCCCAAGAATAACTGGGAGGATACTGTCAGGGCTTGTGTTCCTGAAGAACCAGGGGGGTGAGCTAGGGTGATAACATTCTAGACCTGCTGGGTCACCCCATTCTCACCCTGAGGCAGGGGATCTATGTGGCATGAAGCCAGTATACTCAGAGCTGCCTCATCTGCTTGCACTCTGGTGAATGTTTTCTGAAGTTGTTGAACAGTGTACCTATTTTCTCCCAGTAACATTTTTAGTGAAATAATTCCAATTTACATTTAAGCTTTTCAGTTTTATGTATATGTGTAATACAGATGATTAGACCATTAAAAGTATTTCACACACCTGGTGATTTTTTTAAAAAAAAAAAGGAAAGAAAGAAATTTCTCTTTTCTCTTTTGTTGGGTACTTAGCCATTTTGTTATAGTTCCTCTGAGACTGTAGGTAGTTTCATTAAGAAAATACAAAGATGGGCTGGGGATGTGGCTCAAGCGGTAGCGTGCTCGCCTGGCATGCATGCGGCCCGGGTTCGATCCTCAGCACCACATACAAACAAAGATGTTGTGTCTGCCAAAAACTGAAAAATAAATATCAAAAACTCACTCTCTCTCTCTCTCTCTCTCTTAAAAAAATACTAAGAAATACATCATAACATTTGAACCAAGATCTTTGGTCAGGGACAAATGTCAGTGGTTCATTTAGGGCCAAATTTTAACCACTTCCAAGGGTCCTTCCACCTGCCACCCTTTAACAATTCCTAGAAGTCTGCCAAATACAGTAGAAAGTGTATGGATGTTGGTATTTGAGTCTAGACTTAAGATAAAAATCATAGCTCTAAAAAATGCTGTGTCACATGTCATATTGCTTCTTCATTATCCTCCTCATTATAATGAAACTGACAAACATGAGATCTAACAAATATGTCAGGTTCTGTACCAAACACCCCCCATGAATTAACCCTTTTAAATTCACAATATCCCTGGAGATTGTGATCTCACTCTGAAGCCCAGGAAGGTTAAGAGAACTGTCTTCTGTCTTTATCTAAATTCCATCTCTCTTCCTCATTTTGCTCCCCTGGAGAGTAGGAATAACACCCCAATCCCAGGTCTCCATTGCTACCCCACAATTACAACTGAATACTATAGAGAAAGTATCATGTCAAAGGAATTGGTGTGAATATACTTTGTATACAACCAGAGATATGAAAAATTGTGCTGTATATGTGTAACAAGAATTGTAATGCATTCTGCTGTCATATATATATATTTCTTTTTTTAAAAAAGAAAGTATCATGTCCTCTCCAAATATGAGAGAGATTTCCATCGCTGCAGGGGCTGGCCTGTACAAAAGACGCAGGTGGAAATAATGCTACCTTCTCCCATCTCAAATACAAGTTTGCTGTATTCAATGAATAACAACCAAACCATAAATTGAAAAGAAAATAATTTTAGAGCATCCAAATTAAAAAAAAAAAAAGTCACAGGCCTTGCCGAAGCAAAGTTGGAGGGATATTTATCTTTAGGAACCAGACATGACAAATGATAATACTATAGGGGCTCTCACTTCAAGCAAACTTGGTGCATGGAAATCTAGACTTAATATAATTCAGGAACTGTTTTTCATTTTGCAAGAGACTTCCAGAACATAGCCAACTCTTCTACTATTTTTTAAACTTTTTGAAAAATGCAATTAATACTTGATTCTCTAGTAACACACCTGTTGTATAAAATAGTTTGTACCTATTACTCCCTGGAATGACCTCTATGATTTATTTCTAGATTTATAACACCCATACCTTTTATATATTCCCTGTTGCCTTGATTATTTTCTAGATTGTCTTAATATATAACTGATGAAAGTAAAGTGTGAAGCCACTCTAAAACCTTAAAGCCAGTGACTTGGATAAATCTACCCAGAGCAAGGGAAATGCTCACCAAGGATTTGGGAGCATATTCTGGGCAAGGGTTTGAGTCACTGGCAAACAGATAATAATGAGAAGCTTGTCTTGGAATAGGGTTTATTATGCTATGGAGACTCACTCCTTTGAAAAGAACAAATGGAACCCACATACATTCTAATGGTGGCTCCCACAGCAAACCTCTCCTACAGTTAAAGTGTACTCTTGGAGAGCAACACTGCTGTCTGGCAGGCAAGGAAGAGATTCAAATGAAGGTCTTAAAACTACAAGCTCTTAAAAGAGATAAACCTCAAAAAGAATTTCAATCACCATATAGTGATTGAAATGAGTTTGAACATATTGTTTGATATGTTTGGCTTCTAGTTATTTAATTTATTAAATGGTGTAATGGCTAAGTTGGCATCAATTGGGTAGGCTACAGTGCCTAGTTGTTTGGTTAAACACTAAACTAGATGTTGCCATTAAACTCTTTTGCTGATACCATTAATATCTAGTCAGTTGACTTTAAGTAACAGAAAATACCCTTGGTGTTGTGGATAGGCCTCATATAATCAGTTGTTGGTCTAAAAGCAAAAACTGAGATATCCTAGAAAATAATTCTCTCTCAAGACTGAAATATAGAAATCTTATCTGAGATTTCGGTCTGCCAACCTTCCCTACAGACTGGCCAATCCCCAAATCCTTAAACTCTTCTCCCTTTGTATTAATTCATTTTCTGCTGCTATAACAAAACATCTGAGGCTCTACATTTTATAAAGAAAAAAGTTGATTCATCTTACAGTTTTAGAAGCCAAAAGTCCAAGATCAGACAACACCACTGGTTAGCCTCAGGTGAAGGCATAATTGTGGGTTGGGAGCACCTGTGGAAAAGATCTCCAGATAAGGCAGGAAGCCACAAAGGGATTCAACTTCCAGGCTTACTCTTTTATAGCAATGCACAAGAGATATCTCACTCCATGAGACCAGCTATAATCCTTCCAAGGATGATGCTCCCAACAACTCAATCACCTTTCACCAGGTCCCACCTTTTAAAGATGCCAACATCTCAGTACCTCCACAATGTAAACTAAACTTGTAATGAATTTTTGGAGGGCAAACCACATCCAAACTGTAACATTCTCTATCTATCTGTCTATCAATCATACATCTTCTGATACTGGTTTTGGCAGTGAGAATAATTTTTCTTGTTGTTATTTTTCATTCCTGGGGATTAAACCCAGGGCCTGGTGCATGTCAAGCAAGTACTTTACCACTGAACTACACCTCTGTCCTGATAATGGTTCTAGAGGAACAGAATCCTTTTTTTATTTTTTATTTTTATTTTTTTGGTACCAGAAATTGAACCCAGGGGCACCTAATCACTGAGCCATATCCCAGCCCTTTTTATATTTTATTTAAAAACAGGGTTTCACTGAGTTGCTTAGGGCCTCACTAAGTTGCTGGCGCTGGCTTTGAACTCATGATCCTCCTGACTCAGCCTCCTAAACCGCTGGAATTACAGGTATATGCCACCACACCCAGCAAGGAACAGAATCTTAAGGATGAATTTTCTGAGTTGGGTTTTGGGTTTCTAGAATTACTTCTTTAATTTTACTAGATTTGAAGCCACTAAAAAATGATAAAAAGGGCACTCATGAAACCAGTGTGATGTGGCAAAAAGATATTTTTAAAAAATCACCATTTGGTATTCCTAATCAAATACTTATAAGAGGAAAGGTTCTGGCAGACCATGTATTCAGTACCTTAGAACATTTTGTCAAACTAATGTGCACAAAGAGATTGGTCGTTTACTCCTAACTGCTCTGGAAAAAAAAAAATGTAAGACAAAAAGATGAATGCAGAGATTCAAATTCCAAGCTCTAAGACTATGTAAATGAAAAGACTCAAATTCTATTGAGACTTCTTTACCATAGAAACTACCCTTCCATCCGTCTGTGAAGATTAATCCTGCTTTCTATGTCTTCCCAGAAAGAAAACCTTATATCCTATACATGCAGAGCTTATATTTATGAAAAGCAAACCCAGAGGTTCTTCCAGTATGTGACTGAATTGCAACACAAATTGGATTCCCAGCTTTATAGCATATAGTAATAGCATTGATTGGGAAGAAATTAAGTTCTGAAAATTGGAAGGAAATATGTGTGTAGATCCTGATAGATCTGGGACCAATGAACTCCTAAACTATGTTGACTCTTTTTTCCCATGGAAGCAGCCCTTCCATCTCCACCTTGGGGGGTTAATCCTGCTTTGCCTCATGAAGTGTAATGGCATCCTCTGAGGAAGTTACCCTGCAGGAAACTTCCAACTTGCAACCTCACTAGACCTATGGCAAAATTTGAGCTCTGCTAGGTCCCAAAGGAAGAGGGACAAAGTGTGACCCAATAAAAGTCCATTGATAATGGTGGAAGAAACATCAATAAGATCAGGCTGAATTTGTTGATACAGGCTCACTAAGCAGAGATTCTGCACTTAATGTTGTAGCTCAAAGTTATAAAATGCTATGAACTGACACTCATCACAGAGTACAAAACATCACTGTGATCCTCCATCAGGGTCTTAAGAAGTTCCAGCAATTAATGAAGTCTTAGGTTAGGAATGTCTCACAGTGGCCCCAGTGGATTCCCAAACCTGTCACATGTTTATTTTCCTATTTAAAAGCTTCATAGTTGGAATAAAATTACTCAGCAACTGACAGAATCTTCTTATTGTTTTTCCGACCTGTAGAGTGAGGGCTATTATGGTAGGAAAGGGCAAGTGGATGGCAATAGGACTGCCCAAATGGGAACCTAGGATACCAAAATAACACTGCATTTCTGAAGAGATTGCAGAGATTAGTGGCATCACACAAAAAACTTTAGGTAAGGAGGGGTGATGATTCTGAACCACATCTCCATTCAACACTCCTATTTGGCCTGTACAGAGGACAGATGGAAAATCACAGCAGATTCCCGTAAACTGAACCAGGTAGTGATTCCAAATGCAGATGATGTTCCAAATGTAGTTTCCTTGCCTGCACAAATTTAGACACCTCCATTACTTGTTAAGCAGATATGGATATGACAAAAAAAATTTTTTTGGTCCATACTTGTTAGTAAAGACACACAGAATAAGTTTGCCTTTAGTAGGTAAGGCCATATATACCTTTACTGTCCCACTTCAAAAGTACATCAGTTTTCTAGCCCTGTGTCATAATTTAGTATGCAAGGAAATTCACATCTCTCTTTTCCACAAGATATCACATTGGCCCATTATATTGATGATATGGTGCCATTTGGACCTGGTGACATACTTTAGACTTATTGGTAAGATACTCATATAACAGAGAGTGGAAAATAAATCTGTTAAAAATTCAAGTAGCTTCCATTTCAGAAAAACTGGGGAGGAAGATTCAGTGGTGAGATATTCCTTCTAAGGTGAAAGATTATTGCATCTGACTCCATCCCCCACCCCAATAATCAAGAAGGCAGCATAATGCCTGATGGGTCTCTTTGGATCGCAGAGCAGCACATCACTCACTTGGGTGGGCTACATCAGCCTACTTACCAAGTGACCCAGAAAAACCTGCTCATTTTGAGTGAGGCCCAGAATGAGAGAAGGCTCTGCAACAGACTAAGGCTGCTGTGCCACTTGGCCCATATGATCCAGCAGATCCAGCTGCACTTGAATTATCAGTGGCAGATAGGGATGCTGTTTGGAGCCCTTGGCAATCCCTAAGAGATTAATCATGGTGAAGACTTTTGGATATGGGAGCAAGACCCTCTATCCCTCTGTGTTTCATCACTTTTGAGAAAAAGCTTTTAGTTTGCTACTGGGCCTTAGGAGAGACTGAATACTTAAACATGGACCATCAAGTTACCATGTTTCTGAACTGGCCATCGTGAATTAAATGTTGTATGACCCACTAAACCATAAATTTACATGTGAAAAGCAGCACTCCATCATCAATAGATTACATGCAAGCGCACGCGCGCATGCACACACACACACACACACACACACACACACTATGGTTTAAATATGAAATGCTCTCCAAAAGTTCATGTATGTGATAACACAAGAACATTCAGAGGTGAAATGATCAGTGGATTAATCCAATGACACAATGACACGGATTCTCTAGGTGGTCAATGTAGGAAGGTAGGATGTGGCTACAGGAAGTGGGTCACTGGGGATGCCTTTGGGATTTCTATTTTGTCCCTGGTGAATGGAACTCTCACTTGTGCGCATGCTGTCCCGCCCTCCCCATCCCCCTTCCTAGTTACCACGTCCTGAACAGCTTCCTTGTGCCATACCCTTCAGCCATGATCTGTCTCACCTTGGGTCCAGAGTCCAGAGCTATGGAGTGGGAAGACCATGAACTAAACCTCTGAAACCATGAGCCAAAACAAATTTTTCCTCCTTCAAGTTGTTCTTGTCAGGTCTTCTGATCACAGCAAACACACACACACACACACACACACACACACACACGACTTGAGTAGGCCCTGAAGTTACAAGTTATACAATAATATCACCCAAGTGCCCATGGTGCTCACTTTTGGTGCTCACTTTTATTATGTCATCTTTTTCACATCTCTGACTACATGGGGAGTTGTGTCTGTTTTGTTGAATGAGGAAAAGGAAAATAGAGCTGAGTTTATAGATGGTTCTGTGAAATATTCAGACATCTCCTTTCTGAAATACCCTTGGAGAAAGGTGAAGGAAATCCTCCTAGTGGGCAGAACTTCAGTCAGTACACCTTGCTATTCATTTCGTTTGAAGAGAAATGGCCAGAAGTGCAATTGTGTTGCAATTGATGAGCTGTGGCTAATAGTTGGGCTGGAGAATTGGAAACTTGGAAGGAATATGATTGGAAAATTAGTTACAAGAAGATCTAGGAATTAGACCCAACACTCCAACTTGTCAATAAAGGAACCAAATTCCTTGCCAAGACTCCCAAAGCTTAAGAGATAAAATAAAAAGTCAATAAATGGGATGGCATAAAATTAAAAAGCTTCTGCATAGCAAAGGAAATAAGAGCATGAAGAGAGCACCCACAGAATAGGAAAAAATCTTTGCCACCTGCTCCTCAGATAGGGCATTAATATGCAGAACATAAAAGAACTCAAAAAACTTAACACTAAAAAAAAATAAAATAAATGGACAATTAATAAATGGGCAAAAGAACAAAACAGACACTTCTCAAAAAAATACAAATGGTCAAAAACTATAAGAAAAGTATTCAAAATATCTAGCAATTAGATAAAAGAAATTGAAGCTACATTGAGATTTCATTTCACTCCAGTCAGAAAGGTAATTATCATGAATATAAATAACAATAAATGTTGGTAAGGATGTGGGGAAAATGGTACACTCATACATTGTCAGTGGGACTGCAGATTAGTGCAACCACTCTACAAAGCAGTATGGAAATTCCTCAAAAAACTAGGAATGGATCCCCTGTATAACCCTGGTATCCCACACCTCAACATATAGCCAAAAGAGTTAAAATGAGCACACTACAGTGATGCAGCCACATCAATATTTATAGCAGCACAGTCTGTGATAGTCAAGTTACGGAACCAACCTAGATGCCCTTCAACAATGAATGGATAAAGAAAATATGGTATGTATATATACACAATGCAGTATTGGCCATAAAGAAGAACAACATTATGGCATTTGCTGGTAAATGGATGGAACTGGGGATTATCATGCTAAGCGAAATAATCCAGTTCCACAAAGTCAAGGTTGAATGTTTTCTCTAATATGTGGAGGCTAATCCAAAATGGGATGGAGGGAAGATGATAAAAAATTAAAATAAAAGAAAGATTAAGGGGATCAATGGGCAGGGAGGAGGGATGGGATAAGGGATGAACACTGGAATGAATCCGATGTACATATATGAATATACCACAGTGAATTTCACCATCATGCATATCCAAAAGACCCTAATTAAAATTAAACTATAAAGAGAAGAAAGATCAGTAGAGGGAAGGGAACAGGGGGAGGGAGGAGGGAAAAGGAAAGGGGAAGTACTGGGGACTAAATTAGAAGAAATTATATTCCATAGTTTTATAATTATGTCAAATTAGTCCTAATGTTATGTATAACTAAAAAGAACCAATAGAAAGGAACATTGCCCCACCCCCAGCCCCCTAAAAAAGTAAAGAAGGTCTTGAGGAGGTTTGTGAATAGACCTTTCTAAGTGGGCAAAAATAAAATGTGAAAGTATTTGTGTCTCATGTGAATATTTACCAAAAGGTGACCCCAACAGAGAAGGACTTTAATGATCAAGTAGACAGGATAGTCTGCTCTGTGTCTACCAGGCAGGTTCTTCCCAGCCACACCTACACCATGAGCTCATGAACAAAGTAGTCGTGGAGCAAGGATAATAGTTATGCATGGACTCAGCAACACGGACTCTCCCTCACTAGGACTGCTGTGGTTATATTCACCGTTCAGTGACCAAATTATCAACAATAGAGACCACCACTGAGTCCTCAGCATGGCATTATTCTTCCAATTCAGTCATCTACCTGGTGTCTAATTACATGGGATCACTTTCATCATGGAAAGAGCAGTGTTTTGCTTTTATCAGAGTAGATCTTGACTCTGGATATAGATTTACCTTCTCTGCATGCATGTTTGTGTCAAAACTACCATTCACAAATTTATAGAATGGCTAATCCACCATAATGGTATTCCACACAGCAATGATTCAAGCAAGCAATCACTTTGAAACAAAAGAAGTACAGCGATGGGCCTATGCCCATGTGATTCACTGATCTTACCATGTTCCCAACCATCCTGAGGTATCTGGTTAGAAGAATGGAGAGACCTCTTGAGGACTCAGTTACTGTCCCAGGTAAGTGACAATACATTCTAGGGCTTGGATACGGTTATCCAGGAGGTTATATATGCTCTAAATAAGCCTCTCAATGTGGCCCCATGTTTTTCATAGCCAGAATTCACAGGTCCAGGAATTGAGGTGTGGAAATGGAAGTGGCACTGCTTGCTATTACCCATAGTGACCTAATGACAAATATTTTTTTTCTATCTCCACATCCTACAATTCTGCTGATTTAGAGATCTAGAGGTCTTAGTTCCAAGGGAAGGAACAAAAATGATTCCATTGAACTGAGAATAAAGACTGACCCATGGACACTTTGAGCTCCTCGTGCCTCTCATTTTACAAGTAAAAAGGAGACTTGCTGCACAGACTGAGAAAATTGATCCTGATTACCAAGGAGACATTGAGCTGCTACTACAAAATGTGGTTAAGGAAGGTTATGCCTGAATACAGGAGCTCCCTTAAGGTTTCTCTTAGTGTGACCATGTCCTGTGATGGAACTCAACGGAAAAGTACAACAAACCAACTCAGGCAAGACTACTGAATGATCCAGACGTTTCAGGAATGGAAGTTTGGTTCACACTCCCAGGCAAAGAACCATGACTAGCTGAGGTATTTCTGAAGGAAATGGGAATACAAAATGAGTGACAGATACCCTAGGAAGTTATAAATACCAGCTATAACCATATGAGTAGTTGCAGAAACTAGGACTGTAATTGAAGTGCTGTGAAATTTATGCTATTGCATTTATATTACAGAATATCAGAAGAGTGATCACCAAATGATTTTTCAACCTTTCTTGAGGGAAGACTGGTGTGTGTTTGATTGTATGTAGGATGGTTATATCACATTAAGTATAAGAATGACTTTGTCATTGTCTTTATTTGCAGATTTTTGTGTGATTTTAGCAGACGTGTATGAATGCCACATTGACAAAGGACTGTTCATGATGGTTAATTTTGTTTCAACTTGGATGTAATATGGTTCCCTGTTGTTTGGTCAAACATTAATCTAGCTGTTGCCATGAAGATATTTATAAGTGTATTAACACGTACAACAAATTGACTTTAAATAAAGGAAATTACTCTCATCATTATGGATGGGCCTCATCTAGTCAATTGAATGCCGATTTAATGTTTTCTGAACTCGAGACTATAGCATAGAAATCCTGCCTGAGTTCCCAGGCAGCCAGCTAGACAGCCCTGTAAATTTCAGACTTACTACTTCCCACAATCACATGCCCCAATTCCTTTAAATCATATATAACACATGTTTATGTGTTTGTGTGTATTTACATTTAAATATATGTGTGTAATCTGTTGGTTCTATTGGCTTGCTATAAGAATTAAATAAAATAATATGTATGAATGCAGTAAGCCTTCAATAATAGCCCGATGGCAGTGGAAGTAATTACTGTTCTAAAATCTTACATACAGCTTCTAAAGTATTTTTTAACTACACATCCAACAACAAGGTGGCTCACAAATTATTTCAATCTCTTTCTTTCAAAGAGTTTCAGTGAGTTGAACAATTTATGCAGTTCACATATCCTTGTAGACAGACCATATCAATTGGGCTTTTAAACATGACCCATCATTCTTCCTGGACAAATAGAGATAGGGGATCCGTGCAGGAAGGTGAAGGCTACAACCCAATCAATGGTGTTGGAAGTAACTCGGAAACCTGGGGGAATTGTAAGGCACCAGTGTAACATGAGGTCTCTTTGTCAGAACCAAGGAGTAAAGTCCAAATCATAAACGGGCCCAAACAGGAGAAAACCAACAGCTGAACCCAAATGGATCACAGGCCATGGGTGCTGTTTTCATTGAAGGGCTCTAAACCAGATTCCTGTCAGCAAAGAGAAACCACGCTAGTAATTTTCACCAGAAAAATTCAACATGAAAATTATTAACTAGTAGCAAGGGATCAACTTATAATAGACATAAAGCAAATTCTTAATAATGTAATAGGGGTAAAGAGAACTCTTAATATTATGTACAGAGACAGTGCCCAAGGAAGAAACAAATTTGGAAAAGCCTCTACCCATGACTGACATTCACCTTGTTGGAGTAAATGTGTCTATAGCACACTGAATGGTGAAGTTTGCTGAGATGCTGTTTTAGTCAGCTTTATCACCATTGCAACCAAAAGACCCGATGAGAACAATTTAGAGGAAGAAAGGTTTATTTGGGGGTTCACAGTCTCAGAAGTCTGAGTCCTTTGTTTGGGGCTCAAGGTGAGGCAGAGCATCATGGCAGAAGAATGTGGCAGAGGAAAGCAGCTGGGGTCCTGGCACCAGGAAGTAGAGAGAGCTCCACTCAATGAGGAAAAACTATATACCCCAAAGGCACACCCCTGGAACCCTCCTCCTCCAGCCACACTCTACCAACTTATAGTTACCACCCAGTTAATCCCCATCTGGGATCAATTAACTGATTAGGTTAAACATTTTATAAGCCAATTTGAACTTTCTTGTATTGTCTCACACATATGCTTTTGGGGGACACCTCATAGCTAAACTATAACAGAGGCCATAATTCAGGATGGCTGGCAGGAAACTGCCCTTCAGGAATTCTGCTTGCTCCTAAGGACACTGCCAAAGGCAGCTATGGCCATACCTTAAGAGATGATGATGATGATAATAATAATAATAATAATAATAATAATAATACTCTGAAAAGAAAAGAGAAGGCCCTTCCTGTTGTAGCATTTCTCCCAACCACTCTAGCCCATCAAACATTAAGATTTATCCAGCCCTGGGGAAAATTTAGGCTCCTTCTCCAGTAGCACAAAGCAGGGCAAAGGAAGGTAGATTTGAAGCTGAGACATTAGTAACTGGCACTGTGAAAAGCAGGTAAAAATGAAGGCACAAGTTTGGAGAAATGGTCTAAATTCATTAAGATGATTTTCAAGGTCATGCTTATGACCCCTGACAAGGAATACTGGGACCAACTAGTAGAATATTGTAGGCATAACAGCTCTTGCAATTAATCTGTGACTAAGCATGTAACTGAAAATTTTCTAAGGCTGTCGCCTTTTCCCTAGTTCTTAAAATAAATATGATACTCTGGCTCCCCATTTGTCTCAGCAGATTGGTTGAAGATCTAATGAGTCTGTGGCGTGCTCTGGGCTACAGCATCATTCCTACAACTAGTAACTTTCCAAAGCATAAGCTCAAATTGAACAAGGGGAGATTTGCAGCAAACATTGGCTACAGGAGCACATAAATCTGGTTTGAATATTTTAAAGTTTGATAAACTGTTAACTATGAATCATATGACTTAACTTTCCAAGTAAATCAGTTAAAATAGTCAAACTGGTTGCTAATGCAATTTAATTTCACTTCCTAACCATGTAATCATGTGGTAGATGAGTTGAGAGACACTGGGAAATCTTATCCAATGAAATATTTAAGAATAGAATTTTATCAACTAAAGGCCCAAAGGACTTAATTTAAATATAATAACTCCATTTTCCTCCTTCTCCTGCTGAAATGTGGTTAATCTATGCTTGGTTAATTAGTGCATACAGCAATCTACCCACATGACCAAGAAACCTCTAAATTAGGCTACGTGCTGAAGATATCCCGTTTGTTAACTTCAGGACTATGTTGTTTATTTTTTTTTTGTCTGGCCTGTAGGCTTATTTTCCTGAACCAACCTAGTTAACTTACTATTCATTCAGCTCTTTTCTCAGTGCTGAAGGAGGGTTTTTTAATAGAAGAAACAGGCGAAGGCTACAAAAACTAAAAAAGAGGCCTCGATTATATGGCTTAAACATGAACTATAAGAGATATTCAGAGGTAAGTACAATCTGTGTGCACTTGAATACCCTGGGCAGGACTTATAAAGGTCACAATGATGTTGCCTAATTGTGTCACATGAATATGTCAGAATGTGTTGGAATGACATGCTAGGTACTGGTAGACGAAAGATTTGAAATGAGTAATATAAATCGTAGGTGCCTGTTCTAATTCATCTCAAAATTTTGGAGACTTTAGGCAAAGTACTCATTAAAGCCCAATCTGTTTATTGTTGAAGTGAGAATGTTAAAGGATGACTTGTCCACACAAAAAGGAGACACTCCAAACCGGAAGTTGCCATCAGGTTTTATTATTAGCACGATGTACTTAAGACTATGCGATTAGTCAGAATTGCTCTTTTCCTTGGCTTCACCTGATTATAGTCACCTTTGAAAAGAGTTGAATTTAAATGAGTTTGAAAGGGAAACCGCCTTCAGCTGCATAATTCACCTCACATAAAGGCAATAGCAAATGATGCAGCAGACAGCCTCATGCACTTATATTTATTTGTTCTTTTTTTTTAAATCTAAAGATTGCAGTGATTATTTTAAAGCTAAAGCAATCATGCCAAGTGTCCAGGTTTCTTCAGCATACGACAGCTGAGAGTCCAGAATGAGTTGAAGGTTCTATTTTTAGTTTTTAGTCAAAGGATAAAAATCAGACCTTCCTGTGGGAATCGTCTATTCTGAGTCATGCAACACCATCAGGCCAGAATAAAATAGCTCTATAACCAAAGCATTCATTACCTGTGAAATAAAGAAACAGAAGCAGCTTTAGAGATTCTTCTCCCCATAACCTCAGAACTTCTATGGCTTTCTGTGAGATGGCATGATGCCCCTAGCTAGTACAAATGAACCAAGTAGCAGATTTTGCAGTTCAATGGGAAAAAAAGAGAAAGCATCTTTTTAAAAGAAAAAAAATCAAGGATCAAAGATTATTTAAATCCAAAGCAAGGACAAAGCAACTTGTCACTAAATAGTATTCATTAAATGAATAAAAACATCTAAGCTCTCTGCCCAACCTGAACTGATAAGTCTGTGTTTCTTTGTTCAGGGATAGAACATAGAACAATTGGTTACTCCAATAATGTAAAGCATGTGACCCCAGAAACAATATTCAATACCATCTAGGTGTTACGGACACACAGAAACTCAATGGAAAAGTACAACAAACCAATATCAGAGGCTCAGATATCATCTGATTGGAACTCCTTAACTTTTAAAGTGAGGTAGCTGAGCTCCATAGAATTTTAACAAAATTCTCCAGTCAACTGACTAGTTAGTGGCAGAACAGTTTCCAGAAAGCACAAAGTGAAAATATGAAAAGACGAGTAATTAAGAAACTAATCCACATAAGGGGAAAGAGCAGAAAGAACTACAGATACTAGGATGGCAGAATCGTAGCTTCATAGCTGGAGGGCTCCATACAGATCTTTTACTCTGACTCACTCATTTTCCAGATGAAATGGGACAAACTAAAGTGCTTGCCTCGCAACATTCCCCAGTTAATGACAGAGCACGATAGAACCTGGGTCTCCTGATCTTTGCCTGAGGATCTTTCCCCTTCACTAGCAATGGGATTCTTCTCAGGCAAAATTCTAGAATAGATTATTAAACAGATGGCTTGGGAGCATTTAAAAAAGAAAGCAATCATTAGCAACCAGCATGGGTTCAGTTAGAACAAGTAAGTCATGCCAGGCTAACCTCATTTCCTTTTTGATACAGTTACAAACAAATGTATACATTATTGTGGTGTGCCAAAGTTGGGGGTATTCCTCCAGAAATAATGAGGTGAAATATATTTACCTAGCTTAAGGTCATTGCCAACCTCTCTTGGTCAGTATTTTTCTTCACCTTGTTTTTCTGATCTCTGTTTTTGTTTTTAAGAACTCTATAATTCTCTACTTCTCTAATACTAGGGTCATAAAGTGAGGTCCATACTCCTTCCTTTTTAAACTTTCCACACCTGGGAACCTTAACTTCACCAAACTGGAGATGGAGGATTTATGTAATTATAGAGCTTGTTTTGTACGTAAATAGTAAATAATGATGAGAAGACACACAAAGGTAATATCCTTGGTAAGATGACACTGGGAGTTTCAGGTTCTCCTTGCTGTTTTTAAAGTGCTGCTGGGTAGGCACTATGTATCCCCCTGTGCCAAGAACCCCAGGTAGGAAGGAAAATACATCACCAGGTGGTGTGCTGGGATGGATAGCTCTCAGTGCATAATGAAATTAAGATAGCAGGTTCTTCCACGGATTATCACAGTACATATTATTTTAGAAATAGACAGTAGATGAACTTTGAGTAGTTTTTCAAAAATTTTCAATGGAAAAATGGGGTTTTAATCTATATAAATCTCTGTTGAATCTCTACCTCAACCTCTGTCTCTACCTCTTTGCTAATAACATTGTCTACATGCCAGAGGGCAACATGAAGTTACCTAGACTTAGCAAGGGTAACAGGATTTTGACTTCCAAAACTATTGCCAAAGATTCCCATGGTCTCCATATTATTTATTGCAACCAGATTTTGAGCCTGTCTTGACCAATGGCTCCAAAAGTTGACCATGGTGCACTGTGCTCAATTGATGACCTGAATGGAAACCTGCAATTTGATGATGAAACTAATGGCTAAAAATTTAGTTTTGACTCAACTTTCTAAGAATTAAAGCTGTGCAAAGATGGTTAGCTCCAGGAGAGAATCACTTCCCATGGCTAGAGGCAGTGGAATAGAGGCCCGGTGCAGGTCAGAGGAGACATACCAAAGGAGATCTAACGAGTTTATGAGGTCACGGGGCTTACTGATCTTTAAAAATTCTTTCTATTCTGTAATTTGGTTATTTCAAAATACAGGCCCATGAATATATCTGAAATGCCAATGCCTACTACTGAGTAATGGTTGGGAAAAGTAATGTTTGTTTCTTTGTTCTTTATCCTTTTGGCTTTCGCCTGTCCAAGGTGACATAGGCCTTAGGTGTCCAATATGCTCAAGACCTGGATGAATAACTCAAAGGAGACCAGCCAGCAATGGGGAGCCTCTAGGTTAAAAAGGTGAGAGTGAGTCACAAACAGATGCAGAAATTGTATTTGCATGACAATGTTTGGATTAGAGAAGAGTCCACAGGAAAAAAAAACGATCTATTTATTCTGATACCTTTGTTTATAGAAAATATTATTTAAAGGCAGAAACTGGGAGTAAAATATGCTTCCATGTTAAATCAAAGAACTTATAATGAGACATTGCCTAACATTTTTAAAAATACAAATCTCCAGAATCTTTTCGAACAAATATATAGTAAGAGGAATTCTCTCTCCCTATAGATTTTGAAAAGGAACCTAACTGTGAAAGCTCTGAGATGCTGCTAAGTACACATCTATGTGACTTCTCAGATGGTCAGAGTTCTTTCTGCCAGGATCAGTTTCAACTACTCAGAAATTATCTAAAATTTGCAATATATTCCCTGCTTTCAATATTCAAGATAATGCAAGCAAAAAAAATTAGAAGACATTGTCCTTATACTTATTGGTTTCCCTGGCTCATGTTAGAAAAAAATGCATGTAAATGCTGGGTTGATATAGAATACAGCAGGCAAGGTAGACAGGTATGGGAAGAACCAGGTTCTGTCCAGGCTCCTTGCTTTCATAGTTGCATAGCTCCGGGCCTTCATGCTTTTTGTAGCATCCTTGTCTGAGTCTCACCTTCTCTGTGAATCCTAATTTTGAGGGGAAGCATTCTTAGGATATTTGTGCCTGAAAGATGAAGAGAATTCAGCCATATGCGGAGGTTTTCAGGTAGACCCAGCAGCAATTGTAAGTGTATTCAAGGAAGCCAGAGTCTGAGGTCATGCCCAATGAATTTAAAGGAGACTGGTGTGATGATGAGTGACAGGAGACAAGGATGGAGAAGTCAGAAGGAGTCAATCAGGCACAGCCATTGCTATGTAAAGAGGTTAGATTTTTTTCCCCAAGCACTCTGTAAAACAATAAGGGATTTTAAGCAGGGAGAGTTGTTTCCTGAGTTATCATTTTTAAAGCTTTACCAAGATGTTCTATGGGGAATAGATTGCAATAACTTGAGGACTGTAGTAATTAGAAAGACTGACTATGTTGCAAAGTTGTCCAAGCAAGCATGATAGAGTTTTCAATAAGAGTAGAGGGGACAAGAAGATTGTGATATATTTAGAGATAGAGCTGAGAAGATTTGTAGCTAATGGCTAAGCTGTTACTGTATGAATAACTCAAATAAAGTATCAATAGGCTTGAAAGTCTGTACGTCTATGGAAATGCAAGGCATTGATATTAACATTGCAACACAGAGCAAACTGTGTGATTCGGGGTATAAAAGGCTTTTCTTGGTAGATGTACGTGTCAAACTCACTTCTGAACATAAAGAGAAAAGCTTCAGTTATATACATTTTTCCACCAAGAAATCGAGGGACTCTGAAGGGTCTTATCAGTGGGCAGTCCAAAAAATCATCAACAATAATTACTGTTCCAGTTATTCCCCACTGTAACTCACTTACCAAAGCAAGGATAGAGCTACTCCTTTGGAGACAGAATTGTCCTTGTAAATCTGGGCAGCATCTTGAACTCACCAGTGGCATCCTGATCCCACAATGGGTTCTCAGGAAGGACATGCCAACTCCTTACCCAGGGAGGCCACTAGAACATCTTTAACAGCCTTTCTAGTTTTACAGGGAACTGGGATTTGCAAAAGATGCATTCATGGAACCAAAATAATCATGCAAATTTGAAAGCCCCAAATCTGTAATTTTACAGAAAAATTAAGTAGTTTATTATATGAATTTATTTTAAGCTCTGAGAAGATGGGTGTTATTTAGACATAGCCAGAAATCACTGCTCCATAAAGAGCTTAGGGCTACCCTGAATCTAAAAGATAATGAATAAACCCAGTTCTATTTCAAAAGCTTCTATAGAACCAAAATAAATCATCAGCAGTCTGTACATTCATTTATCCATACATAGTGTACCTTCTCTAACTGAAAATAATTCTCACAACAGATTGAATTCAATATGCTTTCCCTGAAGATGTTATTCTGAAAAACAGAAGTGCTATTACCTAAAATTAAAAGAATATTAATGGCACAGTGATTTTATTGCCTCCATGTTATCTCTAGTGATGTTTCTCTTAAACTTTCTAATTACAAAGTGATCCAAATAAGCATGTTAGTTTAATTAGAAAATACATGGTAGGATTCTTATATTTCAGCCAGATTTCATTCACAAGTCAGAAATGAACAGTTGTAGTCTAGGAAAAGTGTCTTTTGGAATATTTCAGGACTTCTTGGGATCAGTATTTACTTTCTAGAGATTTCAAAGCAGAAAAAAGATATTTTAAAGTATGCAATCCCTTTTAAATTGCATAAATACATTTTTCTGTTAGATCAAGAAAGATTATTTAAAGCTATTTCTTGAAGTTAGCAATCAATTACTAATAGCAAAGTAATTGTTCTAATCTTTTTTAAAAAGTAATTAAGCAGTTTTGGAAAAAGAAATGAAGAGATTTATATATTTTTTATACATTTACTCTCAACATGATAATATAAAATATCACCTAATTATTTCAAAAATATAGAAAAATTATATACACAAAGAAATATTTTACATCAATATTTACAACAGCAACATATTGTAAGAAATCCATATACCCAGAAATAGGGAACTGATTAAATTTTGGTCCATATTCTCAATCAAATATCATAAAACTTTTTTAAAATTTATGATTATACTTTGCAACAGCAAAAATAATGCTTATTATATGATATTAACTAATGGATAAGTTTTATTATTATTTGGACAAATGAATTCAATAAGACATAAAAAGAAAATGCTCTTATTGATTAGGTCAACTGTCTAAACTGGGTGAGAGTTTTGAATCAATATGAAAGCAGCAGAGTATATATGCATGAACTTCTGCAAGATCCTGGATATCTTGTTTAAAAGAATATAATTAGTCTGAGAAACAGAATCACTACTAGTAATACAGAAGGAGTTTATTGGAGGGGTGAGAGTTTTATGGCATTCTGGCTGTGATAGAGGAGTCTATGCAACACTATTGTCTCTGCATTGGATGTTGAATCTGAAGTCTCTGTAGAGTGGCCTGACCAGAAACTGGGAGAAAAACAAAGGAAGCTAGAAGCCTATAGGACAAATTCCTAAAGTCAATCTATACCCAAGTCCCTTGGATCGTCGGGCTTTCTGTTGCTTTCAGTCTAACCATAAAAGTAGATCATTCTTGGCTTTGCAAAGTGTGATTATTTTGTAGAGACCTGACTCTGGACCCATTTTGCGGGAAAACCCGTGGATATGAATGACTGACAGTTCATTCCAGAGACCAACTAGGCAGTATCTGGAAGGAAAATGGGAGGTACAAAGGATTTAAAAAACTATAGAAGGTCATAGAAGAAAAAACTAAGAATAGGGACATTGAAAAGCAGCAGTTTTGCAACCTTGAGTGTCTAAAGAGGAGACTCTTCATGTCCATTGAGGACCTTGGGAATCAGCTGGCACTCTCCAGTCTCTCCTCTCTGTGCCCTCTGTGTGGGTTATAAAGTAGAACTGAAACATAATCCTTGGTGAAAGCTGCTTCATATGTTCTTCTAGACCCTCTGTTCCGATCTTCTAAGACAGGCAGGGTGCTGCGGTGCTTCATTGTGGAGACAAGACAACAGCAAGGGCCAGAGTTGAGTGGTAAAGCTAATCCTGCTTTGGTGTACATGCCTCCCCTTCATGTTCACATGAAAATCCATAGAAATAGAAACCAGGAAAACAAAGGATAGCTCTTTGTAAACCCAAAGTCATGTGTCTATTATGCCTTTGTATCTAGTTGAATTGGAAATCATCTATGATATTGCCAAACTGTTTTTTTTTTTCTCTCTAACAGTTAATGGTAATGATCTAATGCTCTCTGAAAAGTGATCTTGTGATCATTTCCCTCTGAAATGGACTTCCTCTCATTCCAGTGCCCTGCCCAGTGTATCTTTGCCTTCAAGACTCCTAATAGAATGATCTGCTGTAAATATACCATTGTTAGAGAGGGAAGCTTTGGCTTCGGAGGTCTTTCTCTCTGAATCTGGTTTATGTCTGTCTGTCCCTGAGAAGTAAGCATGATGTATAAATCAAAGTCACCCTGAGGCTCACATAGGTTCTCCAATTTTAACGTTAACCTTGTTATTCTGGTGTTGCCTTGAAACTCTCAAAAGTAACACTAAAAAAAAAAAAAAAGACTCACATTTCTTATATCTCAGAGAAGTTTGTTATATCTTTTTATTCTCCCCAATTCGTTATAGAAGGGATTAGTGGAGGCTTGCTATAACACAGCAGAACTAAAGAAAAAAAAAATTAGTAAAACAGGACAAAGAACAGAAATTGTGGAGAAATGAGTTGTACCCACATCCATTTTTTTAAGGTCCTGAGAAACTGAGCTGAATATTTGGGTCAGATTCCACAGTTAAAATGGAGAACTGCTTATTATCACTGACATTGGCTCTTTATAGTTGCTCAGGAGAAGTTTCTGAAAAGAGACTTTAGTGGAATAAGATTATCTTCCCATCATTCATATTGAATTACGCATGGATTTTTCTATTTGAAGATAGGTTAAGGAAAATTTTCCTAGGGAGTCAAAGTGGTCAAAAGCCCCAATCGATGCTCATGCCCTGATTCAGCATTCTCGGGTGCCTTGAGGACATAAGCTCTAGTGGCATGCATGACCATGTGGGAATAAAAATAAAGTTACTGGGGTTCAGGGTTGATAACCTCTCTGTTTATATATTTTCACAGGAGTCAGCATCTTTCAGCATATGGGATCAGGGAGTTCAAACAGACAATCTTACAGACAGAACTAAATGTGATCACAAATACTAATCTGTTTTTATGCCGATTCATCAGCTCACAGTGAAACAGACTGGCACTGAATGCGCCCAAGAACCATTTAGCATTCATTAAGCATGTCCTCAGGTGAATTTTTTAAGGTAATAGGAGTTTTTAATATAATAAAGTTATAGCAGTGCTAAAATCATGCTCACATTATCCTGCGTTTCAGAATAGCCAGCCTGGTTACTACCAAGTCATAGATTTCTGTGATTGTTTGTTTGCTTTACAACTTTATTGAAGTATAACTGATGTAAATAAACCGCTCGTATTTAAAAGTGTATTTTCGATGGGTTTTGACATACTATCTTCCCCCGAAACCGACATCATGGTCAAGTTAATGAAGTTTTTATCAGTAAGTTTCTCCCACCTCTTTAACATTCTAATCATTTTTCAAGCCTGTTTCCACTATGTAGCAAATAATTTCTCTTTTTAGAATCAAGTTCATCATGACACAATGGATATTTTTCATTGGCTCTTTAAAACTGTGATGGATGGTTCTGTCACTTCTGTAGTATAGGTATTGCCCAAGGCACTTCCTCCTGTGTGGGAAGCCTGGGTTCAGCAAAGGACCGAACCTCTGTGTATTTCACATGGACTAAGAAGGGAGCAAAGGGGCAGACGCTCTCTCAGGACAGGAGAACATTCAAAACGGAGAGGAGGGGAACAGGTGCAAGGAACAGTACCTCTTTGATAGGAGGGAAGAGCAGAGGAAACCAAGCTGCAGCAAGTACTGGCAGGAGCCAGTCCTGATCAGAGCAGAGAGGTAGATAGTTTAGAATGTTAGAGTCTGTAAACAAGACAAAATAACACCTGGCATTTTGCCAGGGGAATGTTAGCGTTCCTAAACAAGTCTGGATGGTGCCTGGCAAAATGCCAGAGGGAGTGGTTTGAGAAGTAACAAAAGCGAGCCATTAAGTGTGGAGATTCCTGATTGGTTGACTGATGTATCTAGTTTATGTTAATTAGATAAGCTGTGTGGAATGTATAAATACTGCTCCTGTCCTGCAATAAATGGCTCCCACTCCTGCTGTATCAAGTACACAAGTTATTCGTCATCCCCGGCTAGTTTGCTGCAGCCGGACTGTGGCATTAGAAGATGCTTGGTGCTGATGAAGAACTCCACCGAAGAAGAAAAAAGACAAACAGAAAGCACTGCAGAGGGGCTCCTGGCCAGACGGAGCAGAGTGACTTCTGTGGTGAAGAAACCAACCGAGGTCGCACAAGGGTGTCCCCCAAACTAGAGGCAGCCTGTGATGCTGCTGCTAGATGAAGAGCTGAGAGACAGGAGGCGACTGGACTGTAATCAGGTTCCCCCAGCACCCCTTCCACCACCAGCCCTGGAGGCGGAGGAAAACTTGCCCTCCTCAGGAAAACGGAGCTGTTTTGGTCAAGTTGGATGAGCCTGAGCCTGCAGAGCTGAACTGGCAGATGAGTGGTGTCCATGGGTACAGTCTCTTCAGGGCAGGAAAGGTTCCAATCAGAGTCTCAACTCAGCAGCCACGTGAAGGGCAGCTTATTAACAAAAGTGAGATGAAGTTTCAGGTCCGTGACAGGATGATGAGCTCAGTCCTCGCCCCTTCTCTTCCCTAGAGGAGGAGTCTGGCAGCCCCACCCCTCGGTGGTGTCTGTCCCCACGCTGTTCTTCTCAGGGCAACAATTCAAATGCCCTCCCCCGCTCGGGAATGACTGCATTTCAGTGTCAAATCAAGCCACTTTAATTGCCTAATTGTGATTCTCTCTCTATCAACTGACTTTTCATGGAGTTTCTAATTTAAAATGACCAGGAATGGCTGCTAGCTACATCTTATTCTGACGACTGGAGAAGGGGGCGGGAGACCAAGCAAAGGGAAGTAACATTCGCCCTTTAAAAACTCAAACAAACTATTTACTTTGTATTTTGTGAACTTGATAAACATAGACTGCTGTGTAAACCATAACCAAATTAAGATATGGAACATCTATGTCACTCCAAAACTTCTGTTGTTTTCCTTTGAATTAATCACTCCCTCAAATCCTAGAGACAACCCTTGCTCTGCTTTCTGTCATTATACATTAACACAGGCTTTTCTACAATTTTATATAAACAAACTCATATGATGCTTTTAAAGAAAACAGCTGAAGGTTTTTGAGATCCAATTTATCAATAGTCCATTCTTTTTCATAACTGAGTAGTATTCCCTTGTATAATCATACTTCAGTGTGTTTCACCATGAATATTTGTTTTGTTTTATGATTTAGGTATTATGAATAAAGAGTCTATGAATATTAATGTCCAAGTATTTTTGTGGACATATGTTCTTATTTCTCTTAGGTAAATACATAGATGTAAATATCTAGTAAATAAATGTATTTTTAGCTCCATAAGAAACAGCCCATTGTTTTCCATCAGGAATGCATGAGATTTCCAGTTGCTTCCAATCCAGTCATTGGATTAGATATAGAGTGCTGTTTAGTTTTCCTGATGACTGGTGATACTGAGTATTTTTATGTGCTTATTGGTTATTCCTTGAGTTCTTTTGTAAAGTGTTTGTTAAAGTATTTAACCCATTTTTAAAGAGTCATTGTCTTATAATTTAATTCTAAGAATTCATTATATATTCTTAAATATAAGTCTTTGTGAATATTTGTCTTTTCATTTACTTAATTGACTCTTTTAAATAACTAAATTTTAAATTTTGACAAAGTTGTTTTTCCTCATTTTTGTAGTTTATGCTTAGTGTGACCTAAGAAAGCTTTGCGCATCCCAAAATCATGAAGACTTTTTATCCTATGTTTTCTTCTAAAAGTTTTATATAGTTTCAGCATTTAAACTTAGGTCTTTCCCATTTTGAATGAATTTTTATACATTCCATGAGAAAAATATTGAAGTTCTTTCTATTAAATATGTTTATTCAGTTATCACATACTATTTATTGGAAACACTGTCCTAGTTAAATTACCTTGCCACCTTTCAAACAATCAATTGATTGTACATGTGAGGTCTATTTCTGGACTCTTTTCACAGTCAATTGATCTATATCTCTATCTGTATGCAAATACCACATTATTTTGTTTTAGGAAGTTTTAAATCTTTATGTCTTGCATTTTGTTCTTTTTTCTCAATCATTTTGACCATTCTATCTCTTTAGCATTTCCATATAAATTTTGGAATCAACTTGCCAATTTGTGTGCAAAAAACCTGTTGAGATTTTTATTCTCATTTCATTCAATATATAGAATGATTTGAGTAGAACTGGCATCTTAACCTATTGAGTTTTCCAATCCATTAACATGATATATCTCTACATTTAATTTCTCTCAGCATGTTTTCTAGTTTTTAGAGGACAAATCTTACACATATTTTACTCAATTTCTTCCTAAGTAGCTGATATTTTCAAATGATATAAAAGCGTGGTTAATAAATTTTTAGTTCTAATTGCATTACTAATATTTACAAGTTCTATTGTTAGGCTAACTTTGAACTCTGACTTTGCCTCACTCCTTAGTTCTAATAGATTTTGTAGTTTCCTTGACTTTCTACATGAAAGATCATGGTATACACTAAGAGGGACGGTTGTATTTATTTCTTAATTAGGATACATTTTATTTACTTTATCTTATTGTATTACCTGTAACTTTGAGGGCAGTGTTGAATGAAAGTGGTGAGAGGAGCATCTTTGCTTTCTTCCTCGTCTTGCAACATCACCATTAAGTCTGATAATGGCTACAGGCTTTTTGTAGCTCTCCTTTATAATATTAGGGAAGTTACTTTATCTTCTTAGTTTTCTGAAAGTTTTTATGAAAATGAGTGTTAAATTTTGTCAGATGATTTTCTGTAACTATTGAAATAATCAAATGTAAGTTTTCTCCTTTATTTTGTTAATATAATAATTTATATTAATTTTATGCACCAAATCAACTTACATTCCTAGAATAAAACCCACTTACTTATGATTCATTAACCTTTTTATATACTGTTGGGTTTGTTTGCTAATACTGTGTTAAAAGTGTATAATCTATTTTAATGAGTGATTTGGGTCTGTAATTTAGTTTTCTCATACAATGTTTGTCTATTTTTGGAAATACTAACTTTATAAAATAAGTTGGGATGTGTTTTTTCTTCTATTTCCAAAGGGTTTATGAAGGGGTAGTATTATCAATTTCTTAAACGTTTCATAGAATTCACTAGTAAAACCTTCTGACCTGGAAATTTTCTTTGTGTAAAGATTTAAACTCAAATTTAATTCATTTAATAGCTATGGGTCTCTTTCATTTTTCTGTTTCTTGTGATGTCAGTTTTAATCATTTAAGAAATTTTCCATTTAATCCAAGTTGCCAAATTTCTTAGCATGACATCATCAATCTACTCAACATAAGTAGTATTTGCAGTGATGTCTTCTGTCATTTTCATATTAATTCACCTTTTGTTCATTTTTCTAGTTGAATGTCTGATTTCTGTTGATTTTTTTTGCAGTATTTCCTTTTATTGACTTTGTTCATGTTCTGTTCCATTGATTTCTTGTTCTGATTTTTTTTCCTTTATTCCATATAATTTGGATTTTTTTCTCTTTTTATTTTTCCAGAATCTTAAAATGTAACATATATCTTGAGATTACTCTTTTTTTTCTACAATAGTATTCAAAAGTTTCAAATTTCTATCTGCACACTGGTTTAGCTGCATCCTACAAATTTAAAAAAATATATTTTTAGACATTGACGAATATTTATTTTGTTCATTTGTTGTTATGTGGTGCTAGAATTGAACCCAGAGCCTCACACATGCCAGGCAAGTTCTCTACCACTGAGCCACAACCCCAGCTCCAACATCCTACAAATTTTGATACATTGTTTTACCTATCATTGTTCAGTTGGAAATATTTTTTATTTTCCCTTTTTATTTTTTCTGCAACACATGAATTGCTTAGAAGAGGGTTGTTTAATTTCAAAATATTTGGGGATATTCAAGATACGCTTGTTTCTAATTTCTTATTAATTGCATTGTCCTTACGAAATATATCCTGTATAATTTTAATGGCTTACCTTGGTCAGTATTCTATATATACTTTTAATTATGTGCGTTGTTTTTGTTAGTTTAAATTGATTAACAATTTTGTTCTAGACATCTAAATATTTGTGAATTTCCTTTGTCAACCTGTTCAATCAGCAACAGAGATTTGTTGAATTTTACAACAATTAATCTGTATTTATTTCTCCTTTTAATTATGTCCATTTCTTCTTCATATATTTGAAGCTCTACTTTTAGGTGCCTTTAGGAATGTAATATTCTATTAATGAATGACTCCTTTGTTAGTATAAAACGTCCCTCTTTATATTTGGCAATATTCCTTGTCTTGAAGTCTATTTTGACTGTTAACATAGAAACTCCATCATTTCGTTATTCATGTTTACATGGTAAATATCTCCCAAACTTTTGTTTTTACCTACCTATATCTTATGTTTAAAGTGATTTTCTTCTTGATAACCTAGCTGAGCTTTGCATTTTTATCCAAGCTAAATCTCTGTTTTTTAATGAAGCACTTACACCCATTTATATTTAATGAGGATCTTAATACGGAAACTTCAAATCTACTGTCTCTCTCTTTGTTTTTATTGGTAACATCTGTATTTTGTTCCTGTTGGATTAATTTAAAAATTTTTAATATTCCATTTTATCTGATGTATTGGCTTATTAGGTCTACTCTTTGAATTCATTTTTTGATTTGTTGCTTAGGTTTCCAATATGTTTCTTTTACTGAATCTAAATTCAAATACGATTATACTACTTAATATATGATACAATAACACAAATAACAATGCCTCAATTATTTCTAACCTTTGTGCTGTTGTCATACCATTTATTTCCATGTTATAAACCCAAAATACACTGTTAATATTTTTCTGTTAAATACACAATTATATTTTAAAGAATGTAAAAAAAATGAGAGGAAATACACCACATATTCACCGTTTGGACACCATTCCTATGTGGATCACAGTTTCCATCTGGTGTTATTTTTCTGTACCTGAAGAGCCTCTGGGGGGACATGATTTCTGGCAATGAATTTTCTCAGCATCCAATTTGCCTGAAAAGTCCTTTATTTTTGAAGGGTATTTTTATTGCATATAAAGTTAACATTTGGTTTGTTTTGCTTCATGTTTTTCAACATTTAAAGATATGTCCCACTGTCTTCTGATTCACCTGGAGATGCCCGTGGTCTCCTCTGCTCCCCTGTCCACAGTGCCTGTACCTCCTGCTCCCAGCAACTGACTGCTGTTCAGATATCCTCCTACTCACTGTTCTTAACAATTTGGTTGTGGCCTGCCATGGCATAGTTTTGTGTGGGAGTTTAATCTTCAGGAAGTTTGTTGAGCTTCGTGTATCTGTGACTGTATAGCTTTAGTTAAATTTGGATGTTTTTCAACTATAATTTTTTTTAAATGTTTTGTTTTATCCTGGCCACTTCTATTTTATAGAACTGAGTTTGTATATTTTCACTATGATATTCCATAGGTCACTGAGACTCTGGGTTTTTTTATTCTTTTTATTTTTTATTCTCTTATTTTTTTGTTCTTTTTTATTTTCTCTATATTTCCATTGAAACAATTTCTAAAACTATGTGTGTAACTCCTCTGTCATTTGCTTTTGTAGTGATTAATCTACTGTTTATTGCCTTCGGTAATTATTCCACTTTAAACTTTGCTTTTACAATTCTATAAATTCCATTAGATTGTTGTTAAATGTATTTTCCATAGTTTATCTCATAATGTCCATGTTTTCTTTTAAATCCTTTGATGAATTTATTATAAATATTTCAAAATTCTTATCTGCGAGTTTTATCATTTCTATCTTTTCTGAATCCCTGGCATGTTCTTTCCAAATTATGGATGCATTTTACTACTCCTTTTATGTCTCATAAGTTTTTATTTGAAGCTAAGCTTTGTGATTTGTTTGACATTTGAGTACTAGATTTTGTTGTCTTGAAAAAGTGTTGGACTTTGCTCTATAACGCCGCAGTCTGGCTGGGCACAATCAGGAGCCACTTGTCAAAAGAAACTAACTTTATTTTTAGAACCACTCATGCCAAACAAAACAGCCTCTCAGGAAAAACCCTCAGAGCCTCAACTGCCACCACCGCCTTTCCACAAGCCTTTCTCTCCCCCAAAAGCTTCTCTCCACCTCCCACAATCCTCCTGCTCTTGAGGCCGATTGGCTGGGTCACGTGGGCAGAGCCAAAAAAGTCCCCCAATGAGCAGCTCCGTGGTCTGAAAGGGCAGGGAAACAGCCCAATGAGCATCACCGCAGAGGAGCCAATCAGCTAGATGTTGCTGGGGCCGCTGTGAGCCAATCATCAGCCGGCAGCTGGAAGTTTGCTGGGGCCCCTTCAGCTGTGGCTCTAAACACTATTATGCACTAAAACTACCTGAGATTCAACTCAATTCTTTTGAAGGCTGTTTCAAAGCTATGTTGGGGCAGGTATAATACTCTTGGAATAGTTTCACCCTAATACCAAGCTATAACCTTTCAGGAGACTCTACTGAATGCTCTAGTTGTTCACTCAACTCTGGGAAATTTAAACATCTCCCAGTCAGGTGAAAGGTGGGAATTGTTCAACATACAAATCCCACACTATTCTTTTCTTAGCCTTATGGATTTTACCCTCTACCTGTGGAGTTTACTATCCCACAATACTCAGGCGATGTCCATCATACACACAGAACTCTTTTTCTGCATATCCTCTTCCTTTCTGGCTATCTTACAAGGCAAATTCCAGTCATCTCAACCCATACAGTCTCTGATCTTTGTTTTCTTAACTCAGAGAGACCAGGCTCTTCTCAAGTTTCTCCTGCCCGGATGGCTGCCCAGAAAATGCCTCCTGGCAGAACACCTGAGTGATGGTAGAGCCTACTCTCTGTTTCTCTTCAGTCCTATAATGCATCGTGTCCAATGTCTGAAACCCGTTTTCTAGTTGTTTATGGCAGGACATCAAATCTGATGCCAGTTACTTTGTTATGGTTTGGGTGAAACCTCCCTTTTAAAAAAACAAAATGTAAAGAGTTCTTTTATAAAGGTATAGTAGAGGAAATCAATTGTCATTGTTTGTGCTCTTTTTAATCGCAGCATAGAACTAAGATATGTTTTATTTTATGATTTTGTGTAACTACAAATGAAGCACAGTAGCTCTTCTTTTCCATTAGAACTTCCACAAAATGTGGAAAAAGAATCCAGATGTAGACACTTTAATGAAAGTTAAGGATACTTCTATTGGAAATTTGCATTTAGAGTGTTTTATTATTTTATTAAGCAATTCGATTCTTCCATAAAGTAAGACTCCCACTAAGGACAGATTTTATTGTCCTATCTTATAATGGACGAGGGAATGCCTAATTCCTACCAGACAATTATAAAGAACAGTTTTTCTGCTCTATCTTCGCCACTTTCCTTTACATTTGATTAATCTTTAATGAGAATTTCAAAGTCCAACTCGAGCCCATTTCTCCAGGGGTCCTATCCTCCTGTTTCATCCCTATTTTAGTTATGATAAAACTAAGCAACTTCCAAAAACAGAGACAAACTATAGAGCCTTGAAGTATATGGAAATTTCTCTCTTGGCTAACAGTTTCAAGGTAGGTTGTCTGTGGTAAGCAGGGCAGTTCCTTCTAAGGTCCCTCTCAAATCATTGTGTCATAATCCCTCAAGTGCAGCTCCGATATGGTCAAGGATGTATTTCTACCACTGTGTCCTCCAGAACAGCCAGTTTCAAGGGAGAAAATACAATGGAGGAGAGCACATCCACACGAATTAAGTCCCAAACTCACACACTATTGGGGGGAATTTGGTCACAGGGTCATCCCTATTACAAGGTAGGAGAGACCAAGTAATCTAGCTGGAAAGCCATGGTATGGCTTCATTGACACATAGGGAGGGAGGGAGGCAGGGTGTTTTACTCAGCTTTTTCATTGCTGGACAAACCTGAAAAGAATAGTGTAGAGGAGGAAGTTTCTTTCAGTTTAGGGCTTCAAAGTTTCAGTCCATAGCTCTGGGCCCAAGGTAAGACAGAATATCATGGTAGAAGGGTGTGATAGAGGAAAATAGCTGATAACATGGTGACCAAGAAGCAGAGAGAGTTCCACTCACTAGGGACAAAATACAAAACCCCAAATCAGAACCCCAGTAACCTGTCTCCTCCAGTCACACCCTACCTGCCTACAGGGACCACTTGGTTAATCTATATCAGTGGGTTAATTCACTGATTAGCTTACAACTCTCATAATCTAATCTTTTCACCTCTGAATGTTCTTGTATTGCCTCACACATGAACTTTCAGGGGATACCTCTTATCTATAACAGATTTTTGGTGGACAGCTAGTATTCTCCTCCTTTAATTCTCCCTTTTCAGAATGCAACCTTGTGTTCAGATCTCAACAGCAGTCCACTCTGTTATTCAGGGACATAAGAGGAGATACTCAAAGTGCAAAGAGCCATTTCATAAGCTTTTCATCCAAATAAAAACAAATTAATTATTCTTTTTGTTTAAATAAATGATTATTTGTCCAAATATAAAGAGTCAGAAAGTCTGACTCTGGCTTGGTAGTATTCATGTTCACTGGGATTTACTAACGGGGCTTTCTCCAGTCCAATTTCTGTTCTCATTTCAAGTGGACAATCAAGATATGCAATATAATGCGTTTGTCATTGCTAGAGTTTTAGGAGAAAGTCAGGCCTGGCTCAAATCTTGGTTTTGTCACTTCCAAGCTTTGTCATTTTGGCAAATTGTTTAATTTCTCTGAACCTCAGATTGTTTATAAGTGTTCCAATATCTACTTTTCAGATTTTGGTAAAAATTAAGTGAGGTAGCATTTGCAAATACCTAGAAGAGTGTCTGAGCACATAGTTGGAACCCAAGAAGTTAGGGAAACACACACACACACACACACACACACACACATACACACGAGTACACACACTCCCTTTACTCTCATCTCTCATTTTCTCACTGTTTTCCTTTCTATGGAATATTCAAGAGCAAACAATGTGCACCTAAGAGGTACTAATACATATTTTATTGCATATCACCACAAAAGGGCAATTTCCTTTCTAGTGAAGAAGCTCAGTCCTCCAGTACAAGTCCAGTATTCCATGAATAATAATCAACTTATATGAAAAAGAAAATCCAGACAGCATGACACTCAGAAGAATATAATACTTTTTTCTTTTTCTTTTTTCTTTTATTTTTTTAATGTATGAATCTTTTTAGGGATTCACAAACTAATATGTAGTGATAAAGAACACCTCCCTAGGAATTTCTATATCAATCCAAATCTCTCACAGCTAGCTGTGTGGCTTTTAACAAGTCATTGATCAGCCTGGGCCTAAAAATCATAATAATCATCATAATCATAAGTTATGAAAAATTTTTGTACCTAGCACTACATGGTCATTTTTTATATTTTGTTTTATAATCAAGGCTAAAAATATTTAAGTAACTTGTCTAAGATTTCTGCGCACTGCCGCAGTTTTAGCATCAACCTACTTATCCAAATGTCTTGCTCTTAACCAAATGGGGAGATCAGACTAGCTTATCTTTCAGGTTGTATAAAGCTCTGAAATTCAATGACTAGGAATTTGGGTCAAGGAAAGATCAAAACAGAAGACAGCTGCCTAGAAGACACCACAATAAAAGCTATTTTTTGACTCAGGCAAATAACATTTGCTGCTCAACTGTGCCATTTAGCATATGTTAAGGTATACAGAGTCTAAAATAACATGCTCTTAAAGCTGTTTTCTTTCTCTTACATTCATGGGTCAGGACATTTGAAAGCCAGGAAGAATTCCATCAGGGTCAGTGAATTTTGGAATTCCCCTAATAGAACTTATCCATGAATTACCTCTCCATATCCTGGTGTGGAACCTCTACATTTATTCTTCATTGCATCCAACTGTTTACTTTCCCACCATCTGATTCCTGTATCAGACAAATCTTTCCTTGGAGAAAGGTTCATTTTTTAAAAGTCTTCTTAAAGGCCAAGGTTGTTGATTTCTCTTGCAGGTTTGTATTTCTAAGCATCTTCCTATACTTACTCCATTTCAGAGAGTCTTTCTGTCCTCTCACCATCTTGGGCTCGCCGCTGATTTCCAAGTTATACACCTTAATTTTATGTGAATGTGCAATTTAGCAAATATTTCACCAAAGACATTTGCAGTAAAACTGAACAGTGGTACCTACCTTGAAAATCCACTTGTTTTACTAATGACAAATAATTTGAGTTTGTGCTCAGCTAAGAAGGCCACCTATACTACATCACCACGTTTCAGAAAGTGTGCCACGTAATTTACATTCTTTATACCATGATTCTTATAAAAATTATATGTAGCAGACATTATCTGATAGTCAGAGTATTTCCCTCCTTTGTCTCAGTTATAGACCTGCTTGCCATCTTAAAATACCTATTTCTAAATTCCAAGGTTTGGGCCTTCATTTGACTTGTAAAACATTTTACTTATGAAATCATTGTTAACTAGTATAAACCCAAATTTAATCCTCCACTAGCATAAAGGAAAATAACACTAAACAAGCAACAAACTAAAGTTACTCTCTATTCAGAATCCAAATGAATAAATTAATTAATTAAATAAAGAGAGTTTTAACTTGGGGCTTTGCCTCTAAAGCAATTCATTTGTCTATTTAATCATGCGATTGATCTATCCAGCTCCAGACATGAGATGACAGATGAGGCATGTATTGGGCTGAGTGCCCAAGGGAATATGTTCTACTAGAGACCTGTCATGCAGGAGTCAATGTGTAAGACTTTTTTAGTTCAAAATTAATATGTCTTTTTTTTCCTGCCTCCCAAACTGTATACGTGCCCTTTTTGATATTACTCTATTCTAAGGAAGCGGGGTGGAAGTATGGCATAGTGGTAGACTGTAAGCATGAGGCCCTGGGTTCAATCTCCAGCAAAAAAATAAATAAATAAGTAGAGAGAGAGAGAGAGAGATCCTAAGTTCAAAGTGGGGAGCTGGGGCACCAAGGACACTAACAAACCCCCCTCTTGGAGGGCCTCCTTCTCAGAGACCCTCCAGTTCAAAGCTGAGTCTCAGGAAGGCATGCCATAGTCATGGGGCAACTTGCATACACAGGGAATAGCATCATTGTTCTTTATAACACTGTGGCTTGACATTTGAGTACAGGCACCATGTTACTACAGATTTCCCTGGTGAAATTTGCACAGTGCTTTCTCATTCATGAAATATGTTCACATCTCTTACCTTAGGACAAGGGCTCTTGCCCATGGTCATCATAGAAGCAAAGATTAAAATAACAGAGCAGTTACTTAACACTAAGTACTAAAAACATGATGCATGTAAATGAAGTTAACAGGCAGAGCAACACTACCAATAAGAGCAGTGTAGCATTACAGGTAACTCAATCTTGCAAGGCTTGTAAGAAAAGGAATGGAAGAAATAAGGAAAACAAAAGCTTCTTCCTTAGTTTTAAACAACGATCAACAATATCTACCTATACCTACTTACCTATATACCTAATTTCACAAAACACTTAAGGCAAAATAAAACATTCATAGTTAAATAGAAACATATGAAATACTCAAGAGTTCGGGAAACTATGAACAAAGGAGAAATTATCAGGTTAAAGTTTGGAACAGTTCTCCAAAAAACTTAAGAGAATACAGAATAGTTATGCCAATGTATCAGCAAGAGGGAATGTTTTCTTTACACTAAAGCTTATAGAACAATTTTCACATGAATCTTAAAATACAGAACTCTGACTAAATGGATGATGTTGTTAACCATTGTTTCCATAAATGTAGCAACAAACATGTTACTTTTTTTTAAAGTAAGCTCAAAATAATTTAATTTGTTATAAGAATCACAAATATTGATTCTTTTTTTTATTAGTTGCTCAAGACAATACAATAATCTTGACATACATTTGACTCAAATGGGGTATGAATTCTCATTTTTCCACGTGTACAGATTGCAGGATCACATTGGTTATACAGCCACAGAAGAATACAACAACAAATATTGATTCTTAAAAATCAATATGAAACAATACACTAATTTCCCTTAAGCTTTCGTATGTACAGGCAAGCCTTTTCTCTCATAAGTAAATGAATAATATATGGAATTCCAAGAGTGTTGTATGTCTAATGCTTGAGGATTTAGAGGGAAGATTGTATTATCATCAAGTCCAGTGTCACTATAAATCTTTCTGAATTTCTTTTTTCTTTATTAAATTACCTAGGGCTCTTTCTTTTATGATCCCTGTGCTGTACTCTGGATCTGGAATGTCCTCCAAAGGTCCAAGGGGAAGAGTCTTGTCCCCAGTCCGTGATGCTATTGAGACGTGGTGGAAACTGTAAGCGGTGGGACCTCCTGGAGGTCTTTAAGTCATTGAGGGTTTACCCTTGAAGGGGACCCCAGTCCCTTCCTATTCTTCTTTTTTGTCCCCACCATGAGGTAAGTGACTTTCCTCTGCTACATGCTTCACACCATGATGTGCTGCCTCACCTCAGGCCCCCAACAGCAGGGTCAATTAATCATGGGCTGAAACCTCAAACAACTTGATCCAAAACAACCTTTTTCTCTTTGCAGGTTCATTCTTGTGGGTATTTATTACAGCAATAGAAAACTGACTGACATACCCTGAAAGTCAGCATGAGGCCTGTCACCCACCTAAAACCGTGTGGTTTCAGTCTACAGGTCTCTTAGTTACAGTTTATGGAGGAGGGGGGAGGATTCTAGTGTTTCCAGATGAATCATATTTTTTTCTATTTTATATACATAGCTGATCTCTCTTTGGAGACTTTTGACGAACATCTGAGCTTATGACAGGTCAAGATTACTTTCCTGAGAAACAATGGGATGTGTGATAAATGTGTGACAACACAGCCTTTAGAGGTGATGCCATCTGATAAAAGAAATTTTATCAGAAAATGAAGGCAGCTCACTGGGGCTCTCCATTGAACAGACAGGCATTGAATCCCTCTGTAAAGGCTTGCTCTTAGAACATGAAGACAACCTAAAACTAGCTTGTGCTGCATTGACTTGGGAAGGTGAGGGCCTCACGCAGCCTAACTTGAGTTCCTCTCCCTCCTGTGCTCCTGTGGATGAGGTTCCCTCATCAAACAACCCTCCTTGCTGGGCTCTATGGCCCACACCTGTAATCCTGGCAGTTTGGGAGGCTGAGGCAGGAGGATCTGTGAGTTCAAAGCCAGCCTCAGCAATTTAGCAAGGCCCTGAGCAATTTAGAGATCCTGTCTCTAAATAAAAATATTAAAAAGAGCTGGGGATGTGGCTCAGTGGTTAAATGTTCCTGAGTTTAATCCCCAGTACCAAAAAAAAAAAGAACCTATTTTACAAAGGGGACCAGACTCAGTCTTGTTTATCCTGAGTAGCAGTTTTCAGTTCTCGCCAGCATATGGAATTATTCAAGCAAACTAGTCACATCTTCCTGCAAGAACCGAGGGGCACCCTCACCTCTTGATGCTACAAAGTCAGCCTCCCAAGTTCCCAGGTTCTTCACTCCATTCCCCAGTGAAGCCTGGCTGTGGCCCTCGTGGCAATCCAAATGTGGCCCCAAAGTCATGCCCTCAAATTACAGAAACAGCCTGCTCACCTTCGGCCACCAAAAGGCATCCCTAGACTAGTGGCAATATCCAATGGCTCTTTGACCCCTCTTTCTTCTATGAGTCCCAGCTGAAATAGACACACAGCACATAGGACCTGCTGCCTTTCCCCACATTTACAAATACTCTCATTTCTTGTTTTCTCCTCTTTCCCTCCAATTTTTGTACTTTCTCTCCTGCACCCAGGATAGTAGTTTTTAAATATTTTTTTAGTTGTCAATGGACTTTATTTAATTTATTTTTTATTCATTTATTTATATGCAGTGCTGAGAACTGAACCCAGTGCCTTACACATATAAGTCAATTGCTCTACCACTGAGCCACAATCCCAGCCCAGCAATATTATTTTCCATTAATAAAAGTGATATCTCCATCCCAATTGTATACATTCTAGTGATAAACAACTCTTTTTTCCACCAATGTGTTCTCAAAATATGGTGATCAGACCACCTGCAACCGAATCACCTGGAATCTTTCAGAAAATGCTGATTCTTGGACCTCAATGGTCAGAGAGTTTGCATTTTTTAGTATGCCCCCTTAGGACTGCTGACCTAAACACTTGGTTATAGGAGAACAGCTGTGTCCGTGACTGTATCACACATCCAATTCCAATGTACCTTTTGGTGAGACCCAATCAGAGAGCCTAGCTGGGTTGGGAGCCTAAGGACCCAAGTTGTGTGCTTTAATTGCTCTCCCTGTTTTATGGCACACTCTCTGTAATAGATTCTGTTGTCTTCTACACTCCCACCTGACACATAAAGATGGAGAGATAAAAATAGATCCCACCTGCCCAAAACATCCCCAAATTGGGCTGCTTCCTTCTCCCTGATGGTGTAGTCCAAGGACATTGCTCCAGATACATTTGTTCTCAATTGTTCTTGCTGAGAAGTGACACATGGGTTCAGACAGCAGTGTGACCTCCTTTTTTTGTTAAAAGACCTGTGTGGGGAAAACAACTCAAACTGTAATTGTAGTCATGCCTAGTGACATTATATGTAAATTAACTGAGAAATTTACCAATTCAGAACACAGTTTGACATATTTGGTTTTCTATTTTAATAAAAATTACAGTTTACTAATCTATATTCAGTTTCATGATTAGAAATTTTTATTTTTTTGATCATAAAAGTAACTTGAACCAAAAACAATAAGCTAAGAATGATCTTACCTATACTCAATTTCAGATGCTTAGAAAACAATGTCAGTCAGTGGTCTGAAACTAACATGTGAATAAGAATCATCTAGGGAACTAGTAGAGCACAGTGTCTCAGTGCCAGTTCTGCCTGTGTATTGGTCAGTGTGCCCTAAAGAAACAGAACCAATAAGACACAGACACACACACGTATGTGTGCGGGCACACACACACACACACATTCATACATATTTATGAATGAAAAATCGGAAAAAAGAAAATTATTATGAAGAATTGGCTGCTGTGGTTCTGAAGGCTGAGGAGTTCCATCATCTGCCATCTGCAAGCTAGAAAACCAGGAGAGCCAATGGTGCAGTTCAGTCCAATTTTGAAACCTGACAACCAGGGGAACTGTTGGTGTTAATTCTAATCCAAGGGCAGGAAAGATGAGCTGTCCCAGTTCAAGCAATTAAAAAAAAAAAAAAAACTAAGACAAATTTTTCTTCTCTTGTCTTTTATTCTATTTAGGTCCTCAATGAAAGTGATGATGCCCATCCACAATGGGGGAAGCAATCTACTTTACTTCCTCTACCAACTTAGATTCCAATTCCCCCTGGAAACATCCTCACAGACACACGCAGAAATAATGCTTAGTCTAGGCACCCCCATGACCCACCTAAATTTATCTTCTCATCTAGTTATTAGCATGCAGCAAATTACTTAATCTCTTTGTGACTCCATTTCTCCATTTGTGAAATGGACATAATTATAGTGGTATCTCATAGTATTCTTCTAAGGTTCATATCAGCATAAATAGATAGATAGGTAGATGTTTTGGGAAAGTATCTGTCAAACAATGTACAATTAATATGTACTACTTTCAATAGAGATTACTGAGTTGAACTTTCAAAGACTTGATAAAATTCCCCAAGAGTAGATCCTGGGAATCTACATTTTAGTTAATTACTTCTGATCATTCCGACACCGTTATCTTTTGGACTACCATTTAGGAGACAGTATTCCCTGATGGAATTCCCTGTCAGGAGAGAGTGAGAGTCCCTAAATCCTTGGTCTTCAGAAGGATAGGCGAGTGAGTGAAAGGGGTGACTCACTGGGGTTTAGGAGGAGATGTTGCTTCACTTTTCTGTTTTTCTTCTTTGTCCAAAACCAAGAAATTTGTTTTAATAGTATGTTTTAGTCAGCTTTTTCACTGCTGTGACTAAAAGGACCCAACCAGAACAATTGTAGAGGAGAAAAGGTTTATTTGAGGGCTTACAGTCTCAGAGGTCTCAGTCCATAGAAGGCCAGCTCCATTCCTCAGGGCTCGAGGTGAGGCTGAACATCATGGCAAAAGAGTGTGAGGGAGGGAAGCAGCTCACACCATGATCCCGAAGCAGAGAGAATCCACTGCCAGATACAAATCTATACTCCAAAGCCACCTCTCAATTCCCACCTCCTACCACTTCAGTTACCACTCAGTTAATCCCTATCAGGGGATTAAATCACCGATTGGGTTAAGACTCTGACAGTCCAATAATTTCTCATCTGAACCTTCTTGCACTGTCTCACACATCAGCTTTTGGGGTCACTTCTCATCCAAACCATAACAGAATACTTCAAATATTAGCTGACATTGGGGCCCTCACTAGTCTTATATGGTTTGGGTGCCATGTAAGGGTCACAAAGAATTCCTTGTCAGGAGAGAGTGATAGTCCCACAAGAGAAGTTCTGATGGGGTCCCCTCGCTGATGGTTTGCTTTGAACGTGCTGTGATTGATGGGGTTCTGATTGCAAACGTCCCCATAAGGCCATGTGTTGGAGGCTTGGTTGCCAGCCTGTGACACCTGTGGGAGGTGTTGGAACTTTCAGCAGGTGGTCCTAACAGAAAGAAGCTAGGTCACTGGAGGCATGCCCTTGAGTGGGATATTGGAAGCCCATTCCTCCTCTCTCTCCTTTGCCTCCTAGCCACCATGAGGGGAGCAGTTTCCCTGTACCATGTGCTCCTGCCTTGATGTCCTGCCTCACTACAGGCCTAAGAGTTATGGGGTCAACTGAGCATGGACTGAACCTCTGAAAACTGTGAGCCAAAGTAAATCCTTCATCCTTTTGTTTATTTCAGATATTTTTGTCACATTGCTATAAAGCTAACCCAGTGATAAATTGCAGTTTATATTTACTCCAAGTGAAATTAATCTATAAACTGCATCTATCTAATTACAAATAGATGTAACTTTTTTTTTTATTTTATAAAATATTTTTAAATAAAATGATTATATCACTAACAGTATGGCTACATAATATTTTATAATATTGACATGCTTTCTTTAATCAGTCTTATTTTTCAATATTTATGTTATTTCTAGCTTTTTGCTGTTGAGAACTGTTCCACATTGAGTACTTTGTGTGCACACATGCAAAATAGATGTAACTTTACAAAATACACATTGGCTTGAAATATTTTTGCTAAGAGATTATGCATCAACGATAACACTAAAATTTCAGCAAAAGCAAAGAAAGAGAAAATGGCAGCCTGGCCATTTGCCTTGGTTTACACATGATCCCTCAGCCAACCACATCTCCAATTAAAGCATCTCCATATAGTTAATCTGGGGGGAAAGGCTCCCAAAGATGTATTTACCAAGAACACTATTTAAAATATGAATTACTCTGCTTTCATTAGTGCTTATTTCAACTCAAGTATACATCATGCCTTAATATATAAGGAATGTTCCCAGTGCAATTAAAATGTTTTAGAGTAAAGTTTTAAATTCAATATTATTTTTGTCAACTAGTAAATTCACATGTATAGAGAGCAAAACCAAGTAAGTTGTCTTTTTGAGTTGGGAAAAAAATGATCATCTCACTAGAAGTAAATGATAGAAGTGTAGTATGCAATCTACTGCATGTATTTTAGATTAAGTTACTTCCTAGGAGCATCAAATAAAACTAAAACCAATTACTCAGTCAGAGCCTAGTTGCAATAGAGTTCTCCTTTCTCTTTGACTTTAAATGTTTTAAAATGAAACTACATGATAAGACATCTGAGTATATTTTCTGTTGGCAGAAGTTGGTTTTCCCTTAGCCTTGGAAGATGACTCAACAAAAGAAAATATGGAAGACTTAAATAGGAAACACATAAAAATTGGTGTGATTGGTGGCCTCATTGTAAGCTGAAAATAACTTTTTTTCAGACCAACTGGTTTTTGAAACGCACTTACTGTGCTGTGTAAAATTCTTTGCATTTTTATCAAGGAGTCATCCTTCCAATTTGTACCTAACACACACTCGTTGTCAAATGGACATCAGCCTCCAGCTAAATACTGTGTGGAAGGAGGGGTCGGAGAGATTCGGTTAATTCGTTACTGTGATTAAAACACTGACAAGAACAACTGAGGAGAGGAAAAGTTTGTTTTGGCTCATGGTTTTAGAGATTCTGACCATGATAGGCTGATTCCATTTCTCTCAGGGCTACAGTGAGGCAGGACACTATGGTGGAAGGGCATGGCGGAGGAAAACTGCTTAGTTCATGGATCTGGAAACAGAAAGAGAAAGTGTGGAGCCAGGAACAAGATATAGTCTCCAAGGCCATGCTCCCAGTGACCAGTCCTCCAATCACACTCCACCTGCCCACAGATACCATCCATTAGTCCATTCCAATTATTCATCCACCAAATGAATCCATAGATAAGATCACAGTTCTCATAATTCAATATATATATATATATATATATATATATATATATATTTTACTTCTGGACATTGCTACATTGCCTAAAGTATGAGCCATCTGGGGGACATTGAAGAGCCAAACCACCACAGACATGAACTTCTTTAGTTTTGTTTTGTTTTTTGTAGAGAAATTATCACTTTGTTCCGATCTTTAGGGAACACATAGGCCTTGTTGGCCTGAGCCTTGGTATTTGTATTTTATGACATTTACTAAGAGCTCAAAAGCATGCACTATACCTCTGAACTTTTAAATGGTTTTTATATCTTCTGTTCTATAGTATTACACTCACTGCAGCAACCTGCCTATCAAAATCAAATATTGGTTCAAGGTTATAATTACAGGCACAAACCTAAGGCAGCAGAGCTTAAAATTAAGTTGAATCATGTGACTTGCCATTTTTGGAGACCAAAAATGAGAAAGGAAGAAAGAAAGATTGATGGATCAGCTCTCAAGCCAGGCAATCCTGGATTCAGGTTAGAATCCAGGGCAGCCCGACTCCAAAACCAGCTCCAGCTCTGTGAATGTTTTGCGTCCATTTATCCCCCTCATCCATATGATATCTCTGAAATCCTGGGCTACAATTCTTATGAGTTGAACCTAGTCATACAAGAAACCTCTGCAAAGAGAGGTTTAACTTCACCTTTTAAATTCTTCAATGGGGTATATATATATTCACTTCCCAAAAGTGATCTATGCCTATCAAGGTCCAGAAATTTGTGAACTTTGAGAATTGAAATTGATAACCAAACTAATGAATTTTCCTTCAAGCCTGTCTTTGTGAGAGCCTGCATTCATTCCCCAGATGAGGTTCCTCTCTGAAACATAGCTGGCACCTCTGTAGGCACCCTGATAGAGCAGACAGAAATCATCATCATTCAGTGAGACGCTGTCTCTAAATAAAATATTTAAAAGGGCTGAGGATGTGGCTCTGTGATTTAATGCCCCTGGGTTCAATCTGCAGTATTAAATAATAATAATGATGATGATGATGAAGAAAACACTAAGAAGTATGACTGCTTTATCAGAATTTAAAGGAAGGATTGGTATTGCTAAAACTCTGCGCTGAATCCCAAAAGAGTTCACAGATTAGTTTAGTAGGGCAATTATAACTGTGAATATTCACTAGCAAGCGGTAGAAGCAATTGAATAAGAAACCATTTTTTAATGAGATCGGATCTGGGTGTTTGTTATCTATCCCATACTATTGTCTAAGAAATACTTAAATTCTGAAGTTTTATGAAAGTCCTCTGAAGTTTGAACAGGAAAGAGTGAACCTATTTGATCCGTGTCCTCTGAGCCTTTGGTATGTGAAGGATTTCTCCTGCCTGGGGGATCTCAAGAGGTGCCCTTCCAAGGGACCTGCAGAACAGCTCATCTGCACATCCCACCCGGCTTTTCCTAATAGGAGACAGAAGTGAGAAGCAGAAGGTGGGTGCTTCTTTATTTCCTTTCCCTCTCAAAGTCACAGCCCTCCGTTTACCTTGGGTGGCAGTGTTCTATGCTTAGTGAGCAACCAAGAGCCCGATTCACAGCCTCCCCTGAACAGCAGCCCTCCTCATGTCTTCTTAGATGATCCCCATGAAGTTCACATTGAACCCAAGGCTATAGAATCCTGAACTGGAGCTGGCTCTTTTTTGAACTTTTTCATATCCACGAGCATCTATCTCCATACAAATGACAATATAGCCAATCTATCTTATAGGGATCTTCAAATTAGATGCAATTAGACTTTAATATCAGTTTTTATTGATCTGGGGAAGAGAAGCCCATACATTTCCTAATAAAACCTTGTTCTTGTAGATAGTCTCATATTCCTGATCTCATAGACCAGCAGTTATGAGGTGGCTTCTCTCCATGCCACAGGGTAATCTGATTACTGGAAACAAGAAATGTAGAATTACAGATGGTGTGCCAGAAAGTGTACCTAGACTGTAGCCTCTTGTATAATAACCATCACTGAAGCCATGCTTACAGATGGGGGTGTCCTGCAGAGAGGTGGTATCTGTTGGGTGGGTGTGTTAAAAGAGAAAAGGGTTAAGGACAATTGACATCAAACTCACTAGGTTTAGATGAAGTGAAATGATACAGGGATGCCTGGCAGAGGGGATAACTACAGACAAGACATACTAAGAATTCAGTCTTGGGTCATAGTAAGATGAACTCTCCAGTACTGGCAGGCCCAACTGATATTTGGGATTGCTTGGCTCCAGAGCTGATTTTTGACTGATTCTGGACAACAGATATAGCCATTTCTCATGGTTCAACTTAATTAACATTTTCCATCTGAGGACTGTCTTCCAGGATCTCACAGTGCTCCAGGGAGTTTCCTCTCTCACACCAGGCTGCCTAAGCACTGCCAGTGGTTGTGTGGTCTCTAGCTGGATCCTATATTTTGTGTTCTGTTCTTTCTCTGTATCCAAATCCACTGTGTCTAGTTGGGGGAGGGGGGACAACTTAGGTGTTGCTATAGCTTGGTGCCTTTCTTAGGCATCAATTTCCCTCAGCTCATGGTGGACCCCAGAGGGATCCACAATAAGAGATCTTTTAATTAGAATAGGATAGCAGAGGGAATAACTGTGGCTGGTTCTGAGATGATGGGGGGCTCCTGTCTTGGATTCTGATTCTAATCATAGCCAAGTGTATGCCTGCCTCATCCAGATGTGCAACAGTGTTTTCCTAAAGCCTTCTGGTGGTGATTAGGAAAGTGGAGAAAATATTACATGGTTCTTGGGACCTTGTAGTTTGTTACTTTTTTTTTTTTTTTTTACAATAGCTGTAAATAGGGTACCTTGAGAGGCATTTTGAGATCAAAAGGGTTTATCTTTGCGATCATTTTCCTTCCTTGTCAGGTTGGGGGCCACTCTTTGGCATAAGATATATGCTGTTATGATATTGCAATCTGCTGGGATAAAAATAACTCATGATGTCAAACCCTCAGCCCAGGAGTGCTGCCCCCTGGAGATCATCTGTGAGAAGGGGAGGCAGGGTGGGCCAGGCCCAGAGCCTCAGCAGAAACAAAAATAGAGCGTTAATGGCCTGCAATGACATGGAAGAGAGTGGGAAGCGGACAGATACATTTATAAAGAAAAACGACTCTGAGCATCTGCTAAGTCCCCATTGTTTTATTTTTCCCAGGTCTATTTCTGGCTTCTATTTCCACAGCACAGGCGGCTCCTCAAAATAAAGAGCCTTTCTCCTGTCTACCCTGACCTCCAACTAAGCTCTGAAAGAAGCAGGCCGAGAATAATGTTTGTGTGTCTGGAGTTTCAATTGAAAAACATCCCCCCGAAAAAATGGAAAGAAACAGGGAAGGATCTCATCACAGTCATTCTCCCCAACTTTCGGTTTTGTTTCTTTAAGGTGGAACTCAATGCAACAGCGTCCCCACGTGGTGGATGCTCAGAACTTCAGGTATAAGCGGGCTGCCTGTTACAAGGAATTCTTTGATTCAAAACCAGAGGTCAAGAAAGCCAAATTTCAAAATTTTATAACCTCTCTGATTAAAGTAGTCGAGACTAGCTTCTTCCTTCTGTGATTCTCTCTAGACCAATAGTTGACAGTTTATAATTCACTGCTCAAGGTCATGGAGTGGCCTAACCTCAACATCAGTTTGCAATACTTAGGAGGATGGTGAGGGAATTAAATGCTAGACATGAATTTGTAAGTTATGCCCAGAAATAGAAAACAATTAAATGAAAAATTCATCACCTTTCCCTCAAATAATATTCTTATGAATAAAATTTACTTGGAAAAAAATATTAAATTGATTATTTTGTGTTCATAGAGTGATCCCAAGACCTTAAACTCATTAATCAAACTTTTTGAAGGGGATTAAACCCAAGGGTACTCTACACTGAGCTACATCCTCACCATCCCCCCATTTTTAATTTTGAGACAGGTTCTCACTAGGCTGCTCAAGCTGGCCTTAAACTTTCAATCCTCCTGTCTCAGCATCCCAAGCAGCTGGGGTTTTAGTCAGGTTTTCCCCTATTGTGACTAAAAGACATGACAAGAACAACTTTATGGGGGAAAAGTTTATTTGGGGACTCATGGTTTCAGAAGTCTCAGTCCACAGACTGAGACTGAGACCACTCCATTGCTCAGGGATTTAAGTGAGGCAGAACATCATGGCAGAAGAATGTGGTGGAGAGAAGCAGCTCACATGATGATCAGATAGCAGAGAGAGACTCTGCTTGCCAGATACAAAATATATATCCCAAAGGCATGCCCCCAATGGCCACCTCTTCCAGCCACACCCTACCTGCCTTTAGTCACCACTAAGTTAATCCCAGCATGGGATCAATTCACTGTTGAGGTTAAGGCTCTCATAACCCAATCATTTCACCTCTGAATGTTCTTACCTTTTATTACACATGAGCTTTTGGGGGACACCTAATATCTAAACCATAGCACTGGGATTACAGGCATGTACCACTATGCCCAGCTTCTCTTCCTCTCCTCCTTCTCCCTGCCTCTTTCTCCTTTTCCTCCACATCCTCCTCCTCTCCTCATCCTTCTTCTCTCTCCTCCCACTTCTTTCTCCTTCAATTATTCCTATATAGAATTCTGAACTCAGGGAAGCAAAAGATTAGATTGTGGTTCTTCCCGTTGTGGTAGAAATAAGATTAAAGTACCCAAGATTCTCTATGTTCACATCTTTGATGCATCCACAAGAATAGAGACTTATTTCTCCTTTTAATATCAACTGATAAACCTCACAGAATGCAAGTAAAAGGTTTTGCAAATGACACAATAAGCCAAATTTGACCCCAAATCTGAATCTATCTATCTCTGAAGATACTATCCAAAAAAACTTGTCAGAAGAATAAATATCATAATCCATTTTATGTTTCCATAATGGAATAGTTGAGACTGGATATTTATAATAAGCAGAAATTTACTAGAGGCTGGGAAATTCAAAGCCAAGGTCCTGGCAGCTGATGAAGGCCCCCTTCTTGTATCATTACCTCATCACATGGCAAGAGCAAGAGGGTAAGAAAAGAGCGAGGAGGCAAAAACTCACCCTTTTACAAGGCCACCATGAGAATAGAGGCCTCAGGGTCTGGTCACCTTTCAAAGGATCCATTTCTAAATACTGTTATGATGACAATTACATTTCAACAGAGTTTTTATTCAAACCATAGGAATAGGGAGGAGGTGTCTCTTCAGGAGAGGGGAAGCTTTTATGATTCACCTTCTCAACTCTGCCTTGTCAGGAGGTTAAAGTGTTAAAACTTCTGATGGTTAAAGTATAACCCAATAGAGAAGCTACCAAGGAAAGTCTAGTTGCTTCCAAAATAAGGCCTCCAAGGTGGCACCTGCTGTGATTCTAAAATATCTCAGACTTTTAGGCTTTAAAATATGTTGTGTCAATTTCCCAGGGGTGTTCTCTCTCTTGAGGACAAAGTTGCATTCACAGTACTTTCGAGACTGATATATAATCCAGAACTCCAAATGTACAGTGAGAAAAAAAAACTGCTAAAATGCACTTGAAATGTTCTTTCTACCTTTTCTCCTTGTAGAAAAACTACATAAAAAGAGAAATTATAACTGGAAAATGGTTTGATGATCATGGAATCAAAGCATTGGGGTAAGGGTGAGGTAAAATGATCTGAATGGCTAATAGCATTGAACTGTAATAACCTGGCCAAACCTATCTTGACTGGGACATGCCTGCCAAACATTCTGGGATGCCTATTGTCTTGAACCTAGGTCAGGTTTCCCAGAAGAGACAGACTCAGAAAATGATTTATGTGAAAGTGATTATTTTTTGGGGGGAGGGTCATTGCAGGGGATCAAAATCAGAGCCACACACATGCTAAGCAAATGCTCTACAACTAAGTCACATTCCCAACCCATGAAAGCAATCTTTTAGAATGTGTTGCAGGAAAAACAGGTAGGTGCCGGGGCGGGAGGTGGGGATGGAGGTGGGGAGGGACTGAGACAGGAATGGGATACAAGCTAAGCAAGGCTGAGTTATCAAGGCCAAGTGCCTAGGAAAGTAATTTGGGTTCAGTGTCCCAGGAGAGCTCTGGAGATGGTGCAATTCCTATATCAAGCTGCACCAGTCAGGGCAGAGGGAGCTGGAGTGCTTACGCTCCTGCACCTACAGTCATTGGGTAGGAGCAACCTCAGGTGCAGCAAAGCAGGCTCTGTTAACCCGCACAAAAGCCAGCCATGGCCAAGGGTGAGCACTTAAAGAGATGCAGGCTGTTGATGAATGTTCTGGCTTTTGGAAGTGGAACGTACAGGAAAACCAAGTGCACAAAATGGAACGGATCCATGGAGGTGCAGCATGGTTGGCTACATCTCTCTTACAAGGCCAATGCACCCTCCCCTGGACTGTCGTAGGGATTCTGTGTCATAGACTCCCCCTCAAATACCCTAAAGGCCATTCATTGCCTTCCTTTGATATATCTGGGTTACTGAACTCAGACATAACTTATATCCATCTTTTTTATCAAATATAACTCAAGGTGACTGAATCTACATATAGATCGAGCTTGATGTTTGCATGTCCATATGCTTTTATTTTGTCCCAAGAAAAACTGCCGCAGCCCGGCTGGCTGGGCAAAATAACCGGGGGGTGACGAACAACTTGTGTATGTTGATACAGCAGGAGTAGGAGCCCTTTATTGCAGGACAGGAGCAGTATTTATACATTCCACACAGCTTATCTTAATTAGCATAAACTAGATACATCAGTCAACCAATAAGAAATCTCCACACTTAATGGCTCGCTGGCCTTCTCAAACCACTCCCTCTGGCATTTTGCCAGGCACCATCCAGACTTGTTTACAGACCTTAACATTTTCCAGGCGCCATCCTGACTTGTTTACAGACTCTAACAAAAAACATCAATATCACCCACTTTGTTTTAGGTGAGTGTTCCCCAGAGGTCCATATGTAAAAAGCCTTAGTCCCCAGGATGGGCTTTGGGATTGGATAGAAGTTTAGGAGTTGGAACCTAGTGGAGGTCCATAAGACATTGGAGGGATGTCCTTGAAAGGGATTGTGGGACCTGGCCTGCCTCTGACTCGCCCTTGGCTTCCTGGTCCAGGAGGAAAGCAATTTCCTCTGCCATGCGTGTCCACCATGATGTGCTTCCTTGTTAGAAGCCCAAAGCAATAGGGCCACTCTGTTTTGGACTAGAACCCCTAAAACCAAAATAATTTTTTTTCTTTATAAGATAATTATCTCTAAATATTTTGCTATACTAATGGGAAGCTGACTCATAATATCACCCCAGGTCTTATAGCCTATGTGGCATGAAGAAAGAAAAAAAGGGAATTGTGAACTACATAGATAACAAAGGCTAAAAGTCTACCTCTCCTCTCCATGTGTTCTTCATCACACACCATCTCTGAGTCTTTAATTTCAGTAAAATGGATAGTGTTCTACTCCAGTGCTCAACCCTCCCTAATTCCACTGCTTCAAACCTTTTCATCCTTAGACCACAAAACTTGAGATTATTTTCTCCTGTGTATTTTTTTCTAAGATGTCTGTGCCTTGACTTAATTTAATTGATTACTTCTGCCTCTAGGGAGTGCCTTTCTGTGCTTCACTTTCCTCATCTATAAATTGGGATAATAATAACAGTGGGTTGCTCTGCTGGTTAAATGAGTCGGTACATTTTGAAACAGAACCAGTTTCAGAGTAAATGTTCAAAAATGTTAGGAATTAGGATGATAGTATTTATTGTTATCATAACAGCCTGATAAAATCTTGATATTTTGGAATGATTGAATAGTTAAAAATAATTAGCACTTATCTTGAAGCATGGGTGACTTGAAAACACAATCCTGAGCCCTGGACCCAACTAAGGATTGTCCTGTCATCGTTGGGCTCATGTTATAAGAAGGTCTGAATTGCCCTGTGACCTTCAAGCCTCACCTGCCTATTGGACTAAAGCCCAGATGAGGTTAAATCAGAGCCACCTAAGGACTCTCCGGAAGGAAAAAAAGTTGCCAATAATTTTATTATTGCTATTTCAGAATAATAATGTTTTCTCCTGTTGTGGATATTTTTAAATCATCTAAATATGAGAGTGTAGGGAATGACAAGGAGCCCTGTTGCTTGACGGTAACACTGGTTGTGTAAACCCAGGAGACTGGGAACCTCTTGAAATTCTTTTAGGTGAAGGTCAAATCAAAATCATGGCATCAGTCACCACTAATAGATTCTGCTTTTATGATGTGGTTTGGTTCTGGTAATTTTTCCTACTTTATTCTATGATACATGTATCTCTCCAAAAAGAAAACTTTTAGAAGGAACTCATTAATCTGAATTTCTCTTATATTCCTCCCTGGGTCTTCACAGACCCATAGATCCCCAGTTTGAGTGTCAGTATCACTTGAAGACTTGCAATGAATACAGATTTCAGAGCCCATCCCCAGGCTTTCAGACTCAGAAGCTTAGAAGATTGCATAACAAGACTCTTACAATATTCTAAAGCCAGTGTCAGCTGGTCTTAGTATTTAACTGTCGCATAAGAATAGAATTTATTCTTATTTAACTAGAATATCATTAAGTGTTACTGACACCCAGACAATAATTTTGTTGTGGTTTCAATCTTGGAAATTCCCCTGAAGGCCTATGTGTTAATGGCATTGTCCCAATACAACAATGTTCATAAGTTGTTGAATAAGTAGGGCTCTAACTTCATCAATGGATTAATCCACTGACAGATTCATAATTTGATAGTAGTTGGGAGGTGGTGGAAACAGTAGGAGGTGAGACCTCATTCCAGGAAGTGGATCATGGAGGGCATGCCATGGAGGGGTATTGTCCTCAGCCCTTTTCTTGCTCTTTCTTTGTGTTTCCAGGCTGCCATGAGCTGAGCAATTTCAGTCCTCTATACCCTTCCACCATGATTTTCTGCCTTACCACAAGCCCAGATCAATGGAGCCAGTTGATCATGGAGTTAACCTCTAAAATGATGAGTCAAAATAAATTTTTCCTCCTTTAAGCTGTTTTTTGTTGTTGTTGTTGTTGTTGTTTTAGATATTTTGACACAGTGACAAAAAGCAGACTACACAAATTCATTCTATTTTTAGGTCTTTGAGGCACCTCCATGCTGTTTTCCACAATGGCTCTACCAACTGACATTCTTACCCACAGTGTACAATGGTCCAAGTTCTATTTCCTTATCAACACTTGTTATGATTGGTCATTCCAATCATAGCCATTTTAATGAGCATCCAGTGACATCTCATTGTGGTTTTGATTTGCATTTCCAAGATGATTAGTGATGACCATTCTTTTGTTAGCCATTTGTATGTCTTCTTTAGAGAAATGTCTTTTTTTATGTCAATTTTTTAAAATTATTTTTGTTTTTTCCTGTTTTGTTATTATTTTGTTATCATGTTAATTTTACATATTAATTCCTTATAGGATATATGACAGGTGGAGGTAATTTTGTTAAAGACAAAGTAAATCACAGGAGACAGAGTGACAATTTATGTGGAGAGCCTGGATGATCTTTCTAAAAGGGGGCATTTGAGGATGGATCAAAAGAGTGAGCAGGCCTCACACACAGTGGTGTGGGGAAAAGAGAATTCTAGGCCATGATGAAAGCAGGTGCTGTGCCTGTGAGGTTGGCCTGCCCTTCAAGTGATAAAGGCCATCCAGAGGTCAGCATGGTGTCACAGGATGAGCAGGCCAGGAAGTAGCAATGGAGGTAGAATCAGAGCACTGGCAGGACCAGCTCATGATGGGCCTTGTACACAGTTGGAAGGACTTTGGTTTTAACTCTGAGCAAGATGAGAAACCACAGAAGGATCAGAGCAGAAGAGAAATGTGAAGAGTCGTGTTGGAAAGGATCCCCGAGGCTGCTTTGAAGAGAACAAGATGGAAATGCCAAGAAACTGATGGCAAGATCTCAGCGCTTGAATAAAACCACACAAAAGCCACAAAGCATCCTGATCTTATTATCAGAAACAAGTCAAGGAGAGAAACTGTAATAACAGGGAAATGAAGAGCTTCATAAAACACTCCAGAGGTTACAGGGTGAGGATTCAGAACACCAAAAGCAGTTTTGAAAATTCAGTGTGGATTTTTGAGGCTAAAGTCTACATTGAAATTCTCCTACCCAGGCTTCCCTTTGAGTGGGGCAGACTCCACATTAATTACGTGGCAGCCACCAACAAGCACATGGATGGAGAGAGAGAGCCACCTGCTGACTTTGCCTGACATTCAGCCTCTTCCAGCCCAGACTGGTTTTGTTTGGCTAAGCAGTAGCCAATGTGACATCAAATCTGGACAGAAATGTGTTACAGAAGCTTTTTTATTTATTTTTCCCTTTCCTCGGCTTCATACACCTCTCTCTCTCTCTCCCTCTCTCTTCCTTCTTTTTTTCCTCTGATTTCTTTTTTCCGCCTCCTCATAAGCACCCTTGTTGTCTTGAAAAAATAATGCACACTCACTTTGAGTTATCTAAATATGCTTTAAAGGGCAAAAGAGTCTTATTTTTATTTATTTATTTATTTGTTTGTTTGTTTATTTATGGTGATGCTAGGGATTGAACCCAGGGCCTTGTGCATGCAAGGTAAGCACTCTACCAACTGAGCTGTATCCCCAGCCCCAAGAGTTTTATTTTTTTTAAACTAACATATAGAAATAAACATCATTAACATGAAATACACTGATAAAAAGATTGGACAAGCTTGATGGCTTATTATAACACAAATAACTCACTTTACGTTTCTGTAGGCCACAAGACTGATACGAGTCTCCCTGGGTTGAAAACAAAGTGTCTGCAGGGCTATCCTCCTTTTGGAGTCATCACAGGTGTATCTATTTCCTCACTTTTTCCAAGACTTCAGGAGCCTCCTCCTTGGGATCCCTTCCTCTACTTTCAAAGATAGGAACATAATATCTCTGTGGCCCTGGTTCCTACAAAACATCTATAGAACAGATACCTCTCTTTTCTCTTAAGACTCATTTTATTATATTGGACCCATGATTTGCCTATCCCAGAGTCCTAAACCTTGAATACATCTGCCCTGGAAGATAACATAGTCACAGATTCTGGGAATTAGGACAGGGCCACTTTTGGGGGACCATTATTCTGCCTACCAGATATATACACAGAGTGCTCTTATAAAAAAGGCAATGTTCAATTTGTGTTATTTTTAAAGAGTTTAGTTTCACTCTAAATTAACAGATTTCAGAATTAAGTATTGCCGAGAAATCCTCTACAGTCCTGCCACAGTGTGCTAAGTGGCAGATGTAATTACAGAAAGCTAAGAGGCTGGCGTCAAGGGCCAAAAATCTGCATAGCAACAAAACAGGTGCCGTGCAAAAATCTATGTAGTGTTAAAATCAACATAAGTGGGATGTCTTTTTTTGAAATATCAACTAATTTATTTCAATCCATATTCTGTCTTATCTCTAGGCCCTATCATCCCCCTAACACCACTGCCAAAAACAAGCTGTAAGTTAATCTAATCTTTAGCTTTTGAGTTTTCAGCATTTAGACCTGGAAGGAATGAAAAGGAGTCAGGACATACACAATGTCTGAGCGACTGCCTTGTTAGGGGTCTTATGATTGGATGTGCAGTGTCCTCCAAAGATCTGTGTTGAAGGTTTGTTCCCCAATGCAGCCACATTCAGAGGTGGGGCTTTGGGAAGTGGTAGGATCATGAGGATTCTGACCTCATCAATGGATTAATCCATTGGTAGCTGGATGGACTATTGAGAGGTGGCAGAAACTATAGGCAAGTGGGTCATGTTGGAGGAAGTAGGTCACTTGGGATGTGCCCTTGGGGACATATTTTGTCCCTGACCCTGTTCTCTCCCCCTCCCCTCCTCTTTCTCTCAGCTTCCTGGCAGCCATGAGTTGAGCAGCTTTCCTTCACAATGCCCTTCTACCATATTTCTGTCTTGGAGCCAGCCGGTCATGGTCCATAATAAAGCCTTTCTCCTTTAAGTTGTTTACATCAGATATTTTGGGCATGGTTATGAAAAGCTGACAAATCCAAGTCACTTCATCCTCCCTTTCATCTTCTCAGTCCGTGCTAACATGAGGTGTGGAAGCCCTGGGGCTGTGTGGTAAGGCCTACTCAGAGACCATCAAAGATCCTATCAACCAAGCTCCAGCTGAGCTCCCAGCAGGCAGCCAGGGAGGTCAGCGAGACATCCGGAACCCTCAATTTCATGTAAAACAGAAGAACTAATGGTGAGCCTACCATGTTGTGAGAAATTATATAGTGTTGATTTATATCACTGTTTCGGATGTGGTTTGTCATGCATCCAATTAAGTAAACGAAACAGTATGAAGATGCTAGTGGAAACCCAGTCTTCAATGAAGGTAGAGAAGAAAGCCAGTGAGTCCATGTCAACCCCCCCCCCCCCCGCCGAACCTGGAGGCCTTGACACATCTGCTAGCCTAGCCCACCTTCCATTACCTTCACTTTCTTGAAGCCCACACTTTGGGTCATGATCAGACCTAGGCAAAATCCTTGTATCCTCCACCACCTTCCTGAAATGTCCTTTTACTATTTTGATGTTCTAAAGCCACTGCCCCTTACAGAGTCCTGAAGGGAAAGGTGTTCAACTCTCCAAACTCCTTCACACCCCACAAGTGTGAGGTGAGACAAGTGTTCTCCATGCCCCTTACAACAACTCCAGAGACTTCCCTTTCCCCTCTCAAGTTCTGATGTCCTCAGATTGCACCACGGTGGCTGTCCTGCCTGGAACACTGGGTTGCCCTCCAACATGGAGTAGAGCTCCTCTTCCGTGGCACTCTCTTAAGTGCTGTGCCCATCAGAATCCTTGGTCAGTTGGTGAGCACAAAAGCCTCTTCCAATACCTGGCCCTCCCTTCCTTGCCTTCCTCCCTCTGGAATCTGTGCTCCACCTCTCCTGGCTTCTCCCTCCATCATCCCTGCCTCATGCCATCCCTAGACAATCAGTCCTCCTCAATCCCTTTCTGACTTGTGCTGATGTGGACATAGGGCAGAGAGCAAGTTGGGCAGGAAGATGGTGGATCTGGCTTTGGACATGCTGAATGTGAAGGTTCTGTTCCATCCAAGTGGGTGACATGGAGTAGGTACATCCAGAGGGGGACAGAGATTAGAAGATATTTGTATCCACATTGCAGCCGGAGCCAGGTAACACAGGTGACCCAGGGACAGTCTTCAGAGTGACAAGAATGGGTGTCAAAGGATGAAACCTGGGGTGGGGCGGGGCGAGAAAGGACTAAAGTGGACAGAAAGTGGTGTTTGTGAGGTGGGTGATAAGAAATAGCACTTAATGCCATGAGAAAATGGTCCTACAGAGGCCCAAGGAAGCAAGTGCTCAACAGCGACAAAAGGTCTAAGAAATCTAGATAGGCATTTATGCAGCCTGGAGGTGCCTAAGATGAGCCACAGAGTCCCCCTCTTTGGCCAATCTTAGCCAATTATCTCCAGACCTCCCTCCTTTGGTGGCTATTTGAAAGTATGTGATCTGAAGATGTAGGACCTGGGAGTGAAGAAGTTAAGGTGGGGACCTCACTTGCATGTGTGCAGTTCTTTTCTCCAATTTGGAACGTTTTTCATGAGCACTCCTTACATTAGTAGCTGACATTGTTTTAAACATGGTTAGGTAAGGAAGTATTATGGGATGAATTATGCCCTCTGCCTTTATGTTGTGTCCCTAACTCCCAGTACCTCCGAATGTGACTGGATTTGAAGATAGCATCTTTAAAAGGTCATTATGTTAGAGAGGACATTAGAGCGGGCCCTAACCCAACATGCCTAGTGTTCATGTAAGAATAGGGAAGGATGCCAAGGCTCTGTGTGCACGAGAGGAAGTGTCCAAGGACACAGCCAGAAGGTGGCCATCTGCAAACCAGGAGAGAAGCCTCAGGAGAAGCCAGTGCTGAGATCTTGGATCTCAGCCTTCAGAGCTGCTAGGCTATAAATCTCTGGTGTCTAAACCACCGGATGTGTGGTATTTTGTCATGGCAGCCCTAGAAAACCAATTTTATTAGGAAATAGAAGTTCCAGTCACATCTGCTTGGCTGTTTGTGGGTACAGGAGGCAGGGTGGGGGTGTGGGTGGGGGGGTACATGTGCACCTAGAGGTAGGTCTGGTGGTGCTCTCTCACATCAAAGGGGGCAGCAGTAGGAGGTGAGGTATGAGGCCAAGAAGACAGCAAAGCAATCAGATTATGTGGGCGAGTTCAAGTATACCTCTGTTGAAAACCATTTTTAAAGTTATAATATTTTGGTTTTGATAAACCACTGGGAAAATAGAAAACATGAGCATTAAATTAACTGAGAACACTTTAAGTGACACTCATCTTCTTACCTCTTCAACAAGGTGAACAAAGAAAAAATGACTTAAATTTGAAGTGCTAGGCATCCGAGTTTTGATGATATCCTACAGAGACTATAAAGGTAAAAGCATGAATAACTAAATGGTAGGTGTTATTCAGGGAGGGTCAAGGAGAGGAAGGGTTGGAAGGCCAAGGACACTTCCAGCCTCAGCTCCCTGCCTCCTACCTGCTGTTATGTCAGTACCTCCTGTAAATGTGGCACGAAGAGCCCTTGCCCCCAGCTTCAGTCTTTAAAAGATGCTAAGCTGGGTGTGAGGGTGTATGCCTGTAATCCCAGCTATTTGGGAGGTTGAGGCAGGAGGATTGCAAATTTGAAGCCCTTCTGGTTAACTCAGCAAGACCCTGTCTCAAAATAAAATATTTTTAAAGGGCTGGAGATGTAAATCAGGGGCACCAACACTCCTGGGTTTAATCTCCATTACCACAAGGAAAACAAACAAACAAAAAGATACTGAGCTCTGTATGCCCAGTCAAACTTCTCACCGCTCAGTGACACAGGCTAAGGAGCTGTGTCTCCCAGAACCCGTGCATCTGTTGACCACACCCTCCAGTAACAGGGACCCTGGAATTATCTACCCCAAAATCTCAAGTACACTTCCAGCATCTCTGTTTCTCTCCAAGGTCCATCTTTTGGGAAGGCCAGGTAGAATTTTAGTGTATATAGGCTGAGGCAGAGGCTCAAACTGCTGCAGCTGGAACACGATGTGAAGCTACGATATCCACACACTGTAAGTCATGGGTGAGAAGAGAAGACACTGGGTGATAGGTTAGGGGCAAAGAGCTGGTTCTCTTTGCAGGTTGGCTTTTTGTCATTTAATATTGAATAATCTGAGCCCTGAACTCAAACCTGGCTTTCCACATCCTTATTAAGCTGTTATTGAGGTAGGAAAATAGAACATATTTTATATGAGTGTGTGTCTTGATTTATAGCTTTAAATGTTGGACATATAGTATGTGGACCTATTAGTCAGTCAGCTTTCTGTCACTGTGACAAAATACCTAAGATAAATAGCTTAAAAGAGGAAAGGTTCATTTTTAACTTATGGTTTCAGAGAGGTCAGTCCATAACTTGGCCATGCTGCTTTGGGCCTATGGTGGCTGGGTACATTATAGCAGAAGCACATGGCAGAGGAGCTCAGTTGACCTCATGGCAGCCCTTCAAGGTCATCCCTCAATAACCTAATTTAGCCACCAACTCTGAAACAGCAACCCTTCTAGGGTCAAACCTAAATGATCTATTTATTCATCTTCCCTGGATTTTAGATCATTATGCCCAAACTTGTCATTTCTTCCCTAGAGCACTCTATGATGATATTCTCAACTAATGGATGATAAATTAATATTGGTATTTTCAATATTTTCCCTTTGTTTACACATTAGAAGAGGAAAAATGATGGATGTCCTTTTGTTACTAACTCAATGACGTGGCATTTTTGTTCTTGTTTTCTATTTTTCCAATATTCTGTCAAGCCACGCTGTAACTTTTCTTCCCTTCCAATCCTAATTCCACGATGATTGTGTTTAAATGGAAACATCCATCTTCATTTCAATTAATTTGGAAGCATTCAGACACTGGTAATACACAGGGTTCCTTTCTTGTCTGCTTGTTTTCCAATTTTATGTGCAGTGACTGAGTCTGGTCAGCAGATGGCAGCGGACATCCTGTAAGAAATTATTTAGGTTGTGTTAAACAGAAAGAAAAAGGGAAATAAATTCAGGACAGAAAGAAAGAAAGAAAATACAGGCACATGAAGAAGTAGGATACTGCCTTTCTTGCAGGACAGGGGAATGCACGCTTCTTATAGGATCTATTTCTTGTTTCATGAGCTCCTTTCTACCCAATCCTACTCAACTCATCCAGGAGAATTTGTTTACTGTGAGGTGTTTCATTCGTGAGATGTGCAGAGTGGAGCATTTGGGGTGGGGGTGGGGAGGGCTTGAGGCTGGGGTATCTTGGAGCACAGAATATTTCCCTGACTCTTGTCTCCCAGGAAGGGCCGGGCTGGCTGAGCGGCTCTGTGCCCCTCTGAATGTCCCACTCTGACCTACTTTCCAACTGCTGCAGCTTTTCCGGTCCTCCTCCTGCTCTGTATGCACCAGGCATCCCTGTCTGGCTCCTGGTTCCAGAACCCAGCCCTCCCCCAGGCAGCCCCCAATGCGAGGAGACAGCCAATTTAACCTGCAAGTCCTCATCTCTCTTCTTATCTGGCGGTTGCTATGGCAACCCCCAAGGCTCCTCTGGCTTTCTCACTGACTGACCAGGCCTAGAAAACCATTCTGGAATTGACAGGGCTCTACTGGGGGGGTAAGGGGGGAGGGTGGTTAATGAAAGAGCAGTTTGACCCAGTTTCAATGCTGCTCAATTAAATAGGAGGGACTGAGGAGTTGTTGAATAGAAAGGGGTCCCTGTTACCAGAAAGATGAGGGGACTTCCAAGGTGAAGGGCAATGATTCCTTCCTGCATTACGTCTTCATCTTCTCACAAGAAGAGCTCCCCATTATAATTAGTGGGGTGATTCTTCAATACAGCGGGGGAATTTCAGAAAATTTTCTATGATCTAATAAACACATAATACTAGGTTATTTTCCCTCCTGAAAAAAAGAAAACAAAACAAAATGCATGTCTCACTGGGAAATGTGAGGTAAATATCCCTGACAATTTAGATCTAAATTTTACCAGCACGGCATGTATTGATTCCTCCAAATTCCAAAGGCTATTGTGAGAGGCAGCTTCTAAGATGCCCCGGTGAGCTCCATCTCTGGGCATCCCTACCCCAGTGTCATTCTTTCCCTTTCAGCATGGCCTGGATGTATCGATTTGCTTCTAATGAACCAAGCTGCAGAAATGACAGGATGTCACTTCTGAAATAAGGTGGAGCAAGACTGCGTGTCTAGGAAGCTCTCTGATGCTGTGTCACCAGCCTCCCTGACTGCCATGTCATGAGGACAGGCCCATGCAGCAAAAACTAAGGCCTGCTCACAGCCATGAGAGAAAGGCTGGAAGTGGATATTCTCACTCCAGGTTTACCTTGAGATGAACTAGCCTCATGAGGGACTCAGCCAAGTTGCACCCAGAGTCTTGATCCCCAGGAACTGTCAGGAAAGCACTGTATTTTGGAGGATTTGTCACATAATGATAGGTGACTAACACAGCCGTTTTGTTTTTCTCTTTCTTCCTTGGTTTGAGCTGGTGTGACAAGAGTGTGCTCTTACCCTCCATCTGGTGACACTTAATTCCAGGCAAGTGCCTTAAGGAAGTTACCAACCCTCTCCAAGCCTGTTTCTTCATCTAGTAAAAAGAAATTAAGGATCAGATGAGTTAATACATCTGTCCTTTAGTGTCTGCTGGGGATTGCTTACAGGATCCTCTTGAATACCCAAATCTGTGAATGCTCAAGTCCCTTATAAAAACTGGCATAATATTTCCATATAACATACATATACCCCAATATACTTTAAATCGTCTCTAGATTGCTTATAATACCTAATATAATTTAGGTGTTATATAAATACTTGTCATACAATATTGGTTAGGGAATAATGACAGGAAAAAATCTGTATATATTCATACAGGTGCAAGTTGGGAGGTGGGTGGCAGGGGCAATACCTGGGATTGAACTCAGGGACATTCAACCACTGAGCCACATCCCCAGCCCTATTTTGTATTTTATTTAGAGACAGGATCTCACTGAGTTGCTTAGCATCTCACTTTTGCCGAGGCTGGCTTTGAACTGGCGATCCTCCTGCCTCAGCCTCCCAAGCCACTGGGATTACAGGCATGTGCCACCATGCCCAGCTATAGATGTAATAAAAAAAAAAACAATTATTTAATATTTGGAATCCTTGAATGCAGGACCCATGGAGGACAAGTATACTTGTAAAGTTCTTAGAACATATGTAACTCAAAGAAAAGGCTTAATAAAATATTATCATTATTATTGATTATAAATTATTCAGTTTTCTATGCAACTCTTTTCTTCTAAGTTTTTATCTGTAATTTTCCAGTAACTGATTTTCTTCCCCCACTAAATTGGCAAAAACCTAGCAATTAAATATATGCTGAAGCAGAACTGTTTAGATGTAACCTAAGTGGCTTGTAAAGATGCTGTGATCTCATATCTCTGTAGCTCTGTCAATTCTGTCTTGAAACCTCAAAGATCTAAGCTGCACAGACTATGTCCAAAGAATTTCAGAGCCTGGGTATCCAGGAGGATATACAACTATCAAGGAGAAATTTTGTGGACAGTCCATAATTTTTAGGAATAGACAAGACAAATATATCTTTGATTGACTTGAAGTGAATAGAAGAGGGAGTCATAAGGCCATAAGGATGGACCAATCGGCAAGCCTTGGAATGTAGGTGGGGCACTCTGTGCAATAGCACCCTGTATTCAGCATCGTGCCCTACTGCTGCACTTGGACTCAAAATAGGAAATTACAAGGTCATCCCTGGGGAAAAAAAGCAGTGTGGATGTGTGAGCTGAGTTCAGGGAAGGAAGGGCACTTGTGTTGAGAAGTTGATGAGGCCTCTTTCAGGATGCCAGTCCTAAGTTGTCAAAACTGATATCAACACAAACAAGGGCAGTGGCTGTATCTGCTCACTACTGGTCTCACTTAGAATATGCCTAATGACTAAGGGATGTGATCAAGTTCATTCCCTCCCAAGCTAATAAACCCTAACATACCAGGTGTCCACTGTAGGCTGAATTCGCTGCTAGTGGCAGTGATGTATTACAAATGTTTGTCGAATGGGTAAAGTGTAGCAACTAACTGCCTCTATAAAGTATGTGCTATTAGAATCATTTTCTAGTTGAATAAAACTAAAATGTAAGGAGGTCGCATCACTTGCCCAGACAGATACAGGTAGTTCAGAGGCAGAACTGGAACACAAAATTCACCAGACGATCAGTGGAATCTGCTTTCTTATTTTCTAGAGGAGACAGACTCTTTTGTCACCCTCATGTTGATTGGAAGCCCATGTTCTGCTGCATTGCAGAAACTTAATCTCAATCAAAAACACATGACATTGTCCTATTTCTGATGGCTGTATCTTAGTTTATTGGGGGAATTTAAGCAATGTTTTGGGATGTAGGTGTCAGTGCAGAATAGGGTATATAGGAAACACTAGTCAACTCCGAAGGCTAGTGTTTGGGAGACTCTATGAGACCATCACCATCACCTTGCCCCCACATGGCATCGCTTAGGCTTAGTCTAGATCTGCCCCTTCCTCGGTTTTCTAGTTGCCAAAGACCAAGGGGAAATAAGGCTTTTAAGACCTTATCCCACTATGCCCACTTGGCTAGACTGAAGCAGCTGGGGTGGGATCAGAATGGCATGCAGGTGGCCGCCAGGAGCTAGGCCTTGTATATTTTCATGGCTGCTATCCACTCACCCCATCCCAGAAACGCTAAGGAAGGGCCGGCCACTATCTAGACCTTCATTTACACCCCAATAACAAACAGAGCCTCCCCAAGAGGTCCCTCAGCAAGGTTTTACTTTAGAAAATCCAGGCTCCTAGCTGGTTTAAAGGAGATTTTTCTGAAAGTCTTTCCTGTGCATATTTTTTTCCCTGAAGGTCATGGGTACCCTGGCACTTTGAGGATGTTGCTGTAGCATCATAATCATCACTATCATCACCACCATTGATGGCCTGCCTCCTCTGTGCCTCACTGTGCTGTGTGATTTGCATACATCATCTCTAGCTACATTCTAAGGTCAGCAACTGGTGGCCCAATGGCAGGATAAACCTCTCAGAACAGGCCATGACTAGCTCCTAGTGGTCCCCCTCCCAGCTCATGTTATGCATTTAGGTTGCTGCTAGGCACGCCCAGGTACAGGTCTTACTTGATATGCACAATATATCTACTTGCACGTTGTTCTGATGCATCTCTGCTCAAGAAGGGACTTCAAACAAGAGTCTTTAGAATTCACTGAAGCACATGGAATCTAGAACCATGGGGCTGGTCACCCTGACTCTCAAAATTGTTCTGGCCCCTCACCAGCCAATGATAACTTAATCTTCTCCCTTCTCCCGGATGCTGTCTGTCTCCAGTTGGTGGAATTTGTGGTAGACTCTTCTCAAACTGTCACTCCTCCCCAATATCCAAAAACAAAACAATCATGAAGATCCTCAGATTCATTTGTGCCTAATCTCTTATCCTAAAGTTTTGAAAATAGAAAAAAGGAAAAAAATAGCCAGATAAAATATTTTCTAAATGAGGCAATTCATTTAGACACTGACAGCCATTAATGCATCATTATGAATTAATTTACCAAATTAATCAATCAATTTGGTCCAATAATCAGATCAAGCAGATAGCAAGTCAGTCTGCTTTGGTTTGATTAATTAGATGACTAGAAAGATCAGAGGATTAGATCAAATTAATCAAATGCTTGTTCCAAGCATTCATAGAACAGAACGTAAAAGCCCTTCACAGTGCTTTGTGAGCCTAGCTGTGTGTGCTGGGGCATTGGGTTAGTGACAAGGGGCTGTCTGGGATCCTGGGCTCTGTTCCCTGCTTAGGGTTTAGGAGTCTTGCAATTTCAGACTTAGGACAAAGCAACCAAGTTTCTGGATAGCTGTATTAGTTTCTTGTGACTGCTGTAACAAATAAATGCAACTTTAATAGCTTAAAATAACACAAATATATCCTTGCATTTCTGGAGGTCAGAAATGGGTCCAATGGGGCTAAACTTATGGTGTCGGCATAGCCACATTCCTTGTGGATGTTCCTGGAGAGAATGCATTTCTTGCCTTTTCTACCATCTACAAGCCTCCTGCATTTTTTGGTTCATGGTTTCACCACGCTGCTCTCTGTTTCCATCATCAGTCTCATCTCTCTAACCTTTCTGCCTCCCTTTTCACCTACAGGACTCTTGTCAGCTCATTGGGCTGACCCAGAGAGTCCAGGAAACTTGGCTTAGTCCTCTCTGCAAAAATCTCTTTTGCTCTGTAAAGGAACATATTGACAGATTCCAGGATTAGGACGTGGACATCTTTGGAGGTTCATTTTCCTGCCTCTTACAACAACCTAAGGCCATTGCCAAATTTTCAGTCAGAAGCCTTGATGGCATATCTGGTCCCTTGCTCAGGGACACTGAAAGACCTTGTGGGATAAAACCACATACCCCTGATTCTACCCTAGCTCCTAAAGCTCTTAAAGTAGTTCTTCTGCATTAGGACATGGCTTCCAGAAAATTCCTGCTACCATAACGAAATCTATATCCTGGGGTATCAATAACATGCTTCCCTTAACAACTTTCACCTACAGAAGGTGGTGGGTTGGCTGGTCAAATTATCTATGTTTAAGAGGTGCTATAATTAATCACAGGCTTTAAAGAGATGCAGTGATAATGCTCAACTTGGAACTCGAGGCCCAGCTTCAGACTTCACAAACTCAAAACTCATTCAACTTTTGTTATTTTTGCCATAAAATGTTATCTAGGGACAGGATCCAACAATATTGAAGGGACAGAGTCCAGCTATACTGAAGTGTGTGTTTGTGTGTGTGTATGTGTGTGTGAGATGCACACAAAATCTTGTGTATTTCTCATGGTTACGGTGCCAGTGGACTCAGTAAGCCCTATCCTTGGAAACTGGAGATAAATTTTATAAGGCTAAGAATAAAACAGATTACTATATATCTTCAGTGAATATAGCAGTTAAAAGTTTGCTGGCTTTTTAAGCAAATTACATTAGTTCTTTGGGTCACCATGACAAGGTATCAAGAATGGATGGCAGAAATGGATGTTTTCACATTTCTGAAGACCACACCTCTGAGATCCAGATTGCGCTCTGATCTCTTGTGGTAAGGACACTAGTCATATTGGGTCAGGGCTCACCCTGGCGACCTCATTTTATCATAATTACCTCTTCCAAGGCTATCTCTGAATTCACTCACATTCTGAGTGCAGTTTGGAGGACACAATTCAATCCATAATAGAAATGTAGGACTCAGAAAATCAAAGAGGGGGAAGCAGCAGAGGAGAAGAGTTGATCGATATATAAATATTTGTGGAAGGGGGCCTTAATAGGGGGCTGGGACAGACAGCAGAAGGTTTAATTTACCCTTAATTAGAGGGAAAGCAACAGATGTAGGGATGCTAGAGGGTAAGGAATCTTTCAAGTGCCTCTGGATGATTCCCTAATAAATGATTCCCTGTAGTTTCAAGGCCTTCTTTGTCTATACTCTGCCTGTGGTAGCACTTGTAGAATACCCTCACTTCAAGAGTGCCCAGAAAGTCAGGCATGGTGGCGCATGCCTGTAATCCCAGTGCTAGGGAGACTGAGGCCAGAGGATTGCAAGTTCAGAGCCAGCTTTAGCAATTTAGTGAGACCCCATCTCAAAATGAAAAATTTTAAAAGGGCTGGGGTTGTAACTCAGGGGTAAAGTGCCCCTGGGCTCAATCCCCATCACCAAAACAACAACCAAACACAGTATCCAGAGTATGTCTGTTCACCTCCATAATTTAAAATCTCCAACTTTAGCCTACTATTATGAGACAATCAGTGAAAATGAAGGAGACATAGAAGCACTTACCTCCATGGAGACGGAAATCTCTGACATTATATGAGCATCATCCTGAATCGTCTCTTCTTTAATTTCCTCCTCTATAAAAAGAGACGATATCCTGGATGATTCTAAAAATTCGATTATTTAGTGGGTTAGAAACTCAAATCTACTTAGGACTCTAGAGAAAATCACTTAACTTATGATTCCCAGGGAAATATTAAATTTAAATCATGGCTACATAATAGCTAAATGCCAAATGAGGATGAAGACCAAAGAGGAAAACAATTAGCACAATAACCAATTGATACACTCTTTGCATTTTATTACCATTAATGCTAATCACTTCCTTAAAGCAATTACCGCCCACGTGTCTTACAGGGATGCTATGACAAAGCACTACAAGCCACATGGCTTAAACAACACAGATTTATTGTCTCAGGGTTCTGGAGAGGGTGGTATGGGGCAAGGTTCTGAGGACACTAGGAAAGCATGTGTCCCAGGCCTCCCTCCTGGTGTCTGTTAGTTCCTTGGCTTGTGGTGGCATGGTTATGATTCTTCCAGTGGCATTCTCCCTGTGTGCCAGAGCATGTCTGTGTTCAAACTATCTCTTTTTATTAAAAAAAGGATACATGTTAAGAGCCCACCCTACTCCAGTGTGAACTCAACTAATTACATCTGTGGAGACCCCAACTCCAAGTCAAATCACCTTCTGAGGTACTGAATTTGGAAGGGGACACATCTTAGTTCATCAGTGGATTAAAAAAAAAAGATATTTAACTCTCTTACCTCCTCCATTTCAAAAGAGAGACTTAGGCTGAATCAATGTGTACCTATGGTTTCTGTAATATCACTTATAATCAATTCTTAAATCAAAAGCAATGTTTTTAAAAGGAAAACTTTCCAATTTAACTTAAAAATCTTGATTATAAGATTATTTCACGTCTGCAGGAAATCAGTCTGCCTCTAGAATTGTTGGAGTCCTTCTAGCACATCTGTGTTTGCTCCTCGAATTCATATATTCATTAGGGGCAGAGGTGAGCTGCAGAATGCCTTCTACTTAAGGGATCTTTGAAGCAACAAAGTTGCTCTGTACCCAGGGGTTCCACCTCTGTGTTTTGTTTTGTTTTACATTGTATTAGGAATTGTATATAATCTTGACATATTTAATGTATGTGGGAGGATTGCATAGGTTATGCATAAATACTGTACCGTTTTCAAGGAACTTGAACAGCTACAGATTTTGGTATCTGAAGTGGTGGGGGATCCCAGAGCCAATCCCTTTTGGATACTGAGGGATGACTGTACCTAGTTTAGAGCACCTGTCCATGAGGCATCTGAAAGGATCTGAACTGCCCCTTCTTGGAACCTCAGAGCCACTTCAATTTAGATGTGCTTGGAAAATCTGTGGGGAATCTAACTCCCAGGTAGATCACTCTGCAATCTCCAGAGCAGTATTTATAATAAAGAAACAAATATATCTTTATTCCTTTTTTATCTTGCAGTAAACATTAACAAGACATGCTTTCCTTTAATTCTTCACTTTTAATTAGCCTTAAGGAGAGAAAAATTGCTGTAAATGTCACATTAGAATAGTGACATTTGCCAGTAATGTAAGAATTCAAGGTGGCTACAAGTACTCCCACAATTTAGGAACACCAGAGTTTAATGTGGACCTTTAAAAGAAATACATATGTTTAGCATTTGGAAATATTCCTTTAACTCTGATTTGAAGCTGTCTATTCTGAACATTTGATATCTTATTTCTTAAGGGCATAACATTTTAAAACCAGATTTAGAATGAATATCTCATTAAGCATTATCTGGTTAACATCCTCAAAGAAAATCAAATTAAAAAAAAAGTTTCTAGATATACTAAAGAACTGGGGAGACATCTTGTGGCCAATTTTATTAAAGATTTTTTTTTTTTTTTAATGAGAGATTCTGGCTTCACAAATACAGTGAATGGTTACAATGTGTTAGATAACTGTGCAAGGGTAAAAAGATCCTTAAAACATAACCTGTATTTGGAGGATGCTATCAGAATAGAAGGGGAGCTATTGAATATGGCCAGGTCTCGTTTTACTTATTTAGACATAAGAAATCCAGATATCTTGTGAATATATTAGAAACAGACATAAATGAGGGGGATACAGCTCAGTGGTAGAATATGCACTTAACATGAAGGGGGCCATGGGTTTGATCCCACCACCACCACCATCAGAAAAGGACAGAGTACAATATCTTTCTTCAGGTTTCTTGTCAACCTGCAGCTGCTGGCAACCGGTTGCCATAAGGTAGGGAGTGCACACCTAGGAATGAGCATGCCCGGTGGGGAGCACATGAGGAAATGAAAGCATTTGAAGTCTGACCAGAGGATTGGGGCATCTGGATCAAGAATATTCAGTAAAAATTGCTTAGTATTGAACAAAAGTGGCTGACTTAATGCAGAAATAAAAAATAAGCAGAACAAAACAAAATGAAAAAAAGAAGTAAAAAATAGTCAAGGAATGGAAAACTATCAACAGCTTTCTTATGCAAATATATATACATATTGACATAAATATACATAATAAAATATACTTAAATGTAGTTCTGAAACTCCGTTTTTCTGACTAAATACATTGTGAAAATCTTTACACATGAATAAATATCACCCTGAATTATTCATAAGGGTCCATGTTCTAGAGGCATCACAACTAACACATCAATTGTCATCTGTCAGGTGCTTTGAATATTTAATTTGTTGGCAAGTTTTGTGACTATCAATGATCCTGTAATTTTTCATGCTTGCCTGAAATATTGTCATATTATTTCCTTAGAAATATGGAGAATATTTTTTTTAAAAATCAGTGTTTAATTATCTAATTATGTTTGAGATAAAATACAAATAATACAGATAATTTTATTCCACTGGAAAATATAGATGACAAGGCCATGCTAATTGAAGATTCAGACAGCAAGGCTGCCTCAGGAATCAAAGTAGCCATTCTCAGAGGAAGAACACCCAAAGGAATACCTGAGACCTGGTACCAGGAATGGGAGCTGGGGATTGGTTGAATGTCACTATTTGCTTGCTTTCCTTTTTGTCCTCATATTCACAAATAAACCCATGAAAAGACACTCAACATTATTGCTGATTAGGGAAATAAAAAATATATAACCAAATTAAATATCTGCCACTGTTTTAAGAGAGCCTATTACAATGGTTAAAATTAAAAAGATATTATGCCAAGTATTGATAAGGACAGGAGCAACTGGAATTCTCACAACTGTTTGATGGGAGCGTAAGAACGTGCTACTAATTTAGAGAACTGACCAATTTCTTAGCAAAGTTAAACATAATCCCATCCTAGGACCTACCATCCATGCCTAGGAATTAACCCAACAAATAAAAAACATATTTTCACACAAAGACTTATACATGAATGTTCATAGCATATTCTCATTATAAGTCCCAAAGTGGAAACACCCAGATGTCCTTACTTATTTACTTATAATACATACATGCAATGGAATACAACTCTACACTAAAAAGAACAAATAACTGATTTGCATATGATGGGAAAAAATTCAAAATCATTACTCTGAGTGAATTATCACAAAAGAGGACATAGTATAGAATTCTCTTTATACAAAACCCTATAAAATGTAAACTAATCGGAGTGAGAGCAGGTCAGTGGTCATTTGGAGTAGCGGAGAGACAGATTGAAATGTGACCTAGGAGTTTGGGAGAAATGGAAATTTTTTAAATCTTAATCACTGTCACATTTTCATGGGCATATATATCTGTCAAAACCTACTGAGATACACACTTAAAATGGAAATACCTTGTTGTGTATAAATTATGCCTCAATAAAGCTTATATAGTAATGTAACTAGCAAAAAAAAAAAAAACGTATGCTGCTTACAAGAGCAATTTTTTAAATATGTTTATGAAGTTTGAAAGTAAAGGCATAAAAAAACACTTAGCAAAAGAAAACAAATGTCACAAAATGGGGGCTTTAAGGCAGGAAGCACTAGTAAGATAAAGAGGAATATCTCATAATAATGGAAGAATCAGTAGCTCAGGAGGGCATAGTTGTAAGTCAATATATACATAATACCATACCTTCATAATATTTAGATCGAATAGAATTTAAAGGTAAAATAAAATACTCAAATTTGTGATTGTATTTTAATATTTTTTAACTTTTCATATTTTAAATTTATTTTTATTGGTGCATTATAATCATATATAATAGTAGGATTCATTAGGCCATATTCCTGCATGCACCTAAATTGATCAGTCTCCTTCCCTGAGATCTACCTGCTTACTGATATCCCTAATAATAATAATTATTATTTTAATTAGTGCACTATCATTAGGTATATGTTAAATCTATTGTGGTTTGTACGTGGACTTAACAAAATTTGTATTTGAAGATTTGTATCACACTTTTCTCAGTGTGATACAAATAATAATAACTGATACACTAAGCAGACAAAAATGTAAGTAAAGCTATAAAATATTAGAACAAAATAATTAAACTTGAGTGATTTGACATTGATAAGAATATGAACCCCAAACTGCATGATGGCCATTATTGTTATGCAAAATAGTTTAAAATGGTCCTTTTACTGGACCATAAGACAAGTTCCCTTATATTTCAATAAAGAAAAGGGGATCTTATTAACACAGAAAGGGAAAAAAGTAGAGTACAGGAAAATGATAGAGGGGAAGGGAGGCAGAGAGGGAAAAGGGAGGAACTCTGGGGTGAAATCAACTAAATTGTTCTATGTGTATGTGTCCGTCTGAATATATCACAATCAATCTCATTTATATACATAATTATAACACATCAATTTTAAAACATTAATAGAAGACCAGTAGGATAGGGGGAAAGTGTCAGAGGGAAGTAAGTTAGAAAGAAAAGGAAAATACTGGGTAACAAAACAGAACAAATAATGTTATGTGTATATAAGAAAATGTCCCCCACTATTTTTAATAATTTAATAATTCAGACAAAATAGAAAAATTCCACCCAAATACTGTCAATTACAATGTGCTGATAAAATCATAATAAAGTTTAAAAATCTGCTCACAGTAAAAATAAGCTTGAAATATATATTATGAAAAATCAACAAAAATGTTCAAATGTTTAAAATTAGAAAATACATTTGTAAATAACCCATACATCAAAGTATTTTTAAAAATGGATATAGAAAATAATTGAAACAATTAAATTCTAATTAATTCTAATTAAATTACAAATAAATAATTGGAATAATAGAAATATAGCATTCTAATATGTGTGACAGATAAAATTCCACTAAAGAACTTAAAATAAATGTATTAGAGGGGCTGCCTTGCATGCAAAAGGCCCTAGGTTCAATCCCCAGCACCACAAAAACAAACAAACAACAACAACAAAAACATGTCTTAGAAAAGAAGGAAAGCTGAAAGCTGAGAATAAATTATTTGGGGACTTTAGTCCCCAAAATAAAAAATAAAACTAAAGTGTGAGTAAATTAAGATCAAATAATATAGAAAGAAGGAAAATTATAAGAAAAAGAGTGTGATTAAAAGATAACAAAGAAACAGCAGCAAAAATTAATAAAATGAAAAGTTGAGGGACTGGGGATGTGGCGCAAGCGGTAGCGTGCTCACCTGTCATGCGTGTGGCCCGGGTTCGATCCTCAGCACCACATACAAACAAAGATGTTGTGTCCGCCAAGAACTAAAAAAAATAAATAAATATTAAAAATTCAAAAAAAAAAAAAAGAAAAGTTGATATTTGGAAATATTAACAAAATTTATAAATTCTTGGAAAAGGTTATTTTTAAACAAGAAATTATAAATTGTTGATATCAGGAATGTAAAAATAAAACTCTAAATAATAATAAATGAAAACTCTAAATATACTAAGAAATTAACAATGGAGGAGCCATAAAAGACATACCAACAGATTGTATATAAAATGCTAAAATAGAATATTAATGAGGAAATTGGAAATTTGAGAATTATGTTTTTAAAAATAATTAAGGAATTATTACCATAGTTTAAATGTGATAGCATAATGTATTTAAGTGAAAAATATACTTATCTTTTGACATGCATACCAAAACATTACTGTCTGAAATTATATAATGTCTGGGATTTGCTCCAATATCACAGGGGAGTACAGAAAGAGTTAGATACATAGAATAGGCACAATTGGTCCCATGTTGGTGGCTAGGTTGTTGGGTTAGGTAATGGGTACATGAGATTCACTAAAGTACATCATCTACATTTGTGATGTTCAAATTCTCCATCAGAAAAAAAAAATTTAAGGTAATTTGAACATGATATTTATAAATTTAATAATTCAGACAAAATGGAAAAATTTCCCCCAAATACTGTCAATCAAAACTGACACAAGAAACAGAAAATAAATGTTCTGTTACTTTTACATAATAGGACCTATTTTTTAAAAGCCCAAACAAAAAAATAACAAAACGTTTGATGCACAAAATTTCTCTTGTAAATTCCTCCAAGTATTTGCAATTAACTAATGTTAGATTTTTCTAGTGAGCAGCGAGTGAGAACAGTATTTAATTTTATGAAACTACCATAATCATGACAGGAAAATCTGACAAAGACATTATAAGAAAGGCAAATAAGTTATAGACCATTTTGCTTCACAAATAAAGATGCAAATTTTTAAAAGTAAACAATTATAAAATCAAACCCAGAAATAACATTAAAATAAAAAGAAGGAAGGAAAGAAGTTAGGAAGGAAGGAAGAAATATAGAAAAACAAAAAGCTGGGTTCATTCCAGGACTGTAAGTTTTGCTTTATCACTGAAGTGTTGCTCATCTCATTAAGAGAATAAAGGACTCATATTATAGATTATCCCCATAAATGCAGGGAAAGTAGATGATAAAATTAATAAATATTCATGATCAGATCCTACAGTCTTCCATTCTATAAGCTGAGTTACCAAAGGGAGCCGACATAAAATCCTTATTTAACTCCTAGAAGAATAAACTAAAACAAATCAAGGGTACATAAAAAAATATTTACAAATATCATTGTACAAAACCCTATAATTGTAGAAGTTTTTCCCTGAAATCAGAAATGAGATGGGGTGCTCATTATCACCAGTTGTAATCAACACTGTATCGGGTATTCTAGTCACTACTCTAAGGCAAGAAAACAAACATTACCCAAAAAAAAAAAAAAAGATACAAGAATTGAAAAGATAGGAATAGAATTGTCATAGTTTTCATCTGCATTAGTAGTACATTAAAAATGACACAAAGTATATGCAGTTGTTCCATTTGAATTAATAAGTAAATTTCAGTAATGGCTTATAAGGTCAATATGCAAAAGGCAATTACATTTTATTGAGCAATCACTAATTTAAAATATTTTAGAATGACACCATTTACGACAGCATCTCAAAATATAAAGGAAAAAAAATACAGCAAAGTATATATGCCCTGTGGACAAATTGTTACTAAATGTTAATTAAATCTTTAAAAAAATAAAGGTCTATGAAGGAATAAAATAGATTCATGAATTGGAATATTCAGTGTTGGAAGACATCAGTTCTCTTAAATCAATCATTAGTTTCAATATAACCTTAAAAATAATCCCAGAGAGCAGAGCCACCGCCCGCACCCGGAACAGGCCCAGCAGCCCGCCATCGCGGTAGACACGTCACCCCAATTGGAGGAGGGGCAGAGCAGAGCCGCCGCCCCTGCCCGCAAGGTAGGCAGACCTGCAACCGACAGGGAGAACAGACCCAGCGGCCCACCGGCGTGGCAGATACATCACCCCAATTGGAGGAAGGGCCCAGCTGCCGCCCGCAAGGTAGGCAGATCACGCGTCCCGGAGAAGGGGCCCAGCGGCCCGCCGGCCTAGTAGAAAGATCACCCCAATTGGAGGAGGGGCACAGCTGCCGCCCGTGCCTGCAAGGTAGGCAGACCTGCAACCTGGAGAATAGGCCCAGCAGCCTGCCAGCGTGGTAGAGAGATCACCCCTATTGGAGGAGGGGCCCAGCTGTTGCCCGCAAGGTAGGCAGACCATGCGACCTGGAGAAGGGGCCCAGCGGCCCGCCGGTGTGATAGATCACCCTAATTGGAGGAGGAGCACAGCCGCCGCCCACCCCTGCAAGGGAGACTTTGCAACTATACAAGAGCAATATAAATATATAGGGGGAAAATTTAATAACACAATAGTTTCACCAAGCAGAAGGACACGAGAGCAGTATGAACAGACAAGGAAAGAAAGGACCACAAGCAATGCAGGTCAACTCAACGTTAGAAGAGGTAATAGCTGCAGCAGATGGAATGTCAGATAAATAATTCAGGATTTACATGCTACAGATGATCTGAAGTCTCAAGGAAGACATTAGACAGCAAAATCAGACAATGAAAGATCACTTCGACAATGAATTACATAAACAAATCCAAGAAGCAAAAGATCAACTATACAGGGAGATAGAGGTTATAAAAAACAAACAAACAGAAATCCTAGAAATGCAGGAAGCAATAAACCAACTTAAAAACTCAAATGAGAATACTACCAGCAGAGTAGAACACTTAGAAGATAGAACATCAGACA
>NW_026000048.1:13300698-13341621 GCF_001458135.2 Marmota marmota marmota | reverse complement strand
GGGGGGATAGTAGAGGATAGGAAAGGCAGCAGAATACAACAGACACTAGTATGGCAATATGTAAATCAATGGATGTGTAACCGATGTGATTCTGCAATCTGTATACGGGGTAAAAATGGGAGTTCATAACCCACTTGAATCAAAGTGTGAAATATGATATATCAAGAACTATGTAATGTTTTGAACAACCAACAATAAAAATTTTAAAAAAGAAAAAAAAATAATCCCAGTAGGATTTTTTCCAGAAATTGACAAGATGATTCTAAAAGTTATGTAGACATGCAAAGAACCAGAATAGCCAAGAATCTTTTTTAAAAAGAATAAAGTTGAGAGACTTCTTCTAAAACACACACCTTTAAAGAAAAATGATACAATCTAGATCAATTACAATTTATAATCTAAACATTCACCATGCAATTTAAAAATTAATAGATACACACAAAAGCAGAAAAATATGGATAATGAGGATAAATAATAGAAATGCACTCTGATATAACAAAGGTTTTGGAATTAGCACTCAAGGACTTTAAGAGAGCTATTATAAATGTGGTCAAAAACTTCAAAGCAATTAATGATGGGAATTCTCAGTCAAGAAATAGAAAATAGAAAAAGAACCCAATGAAAATTCTAGGACTAGAAATCACATCATCTGAAGTAAAAAATATTTACAGTATGGACTCAAGAGAAAATTACATGTCAGAAGAAAAAGTGCTTTTTAAGACGGACCAATAGAAATCATCCAATCTGAAAAACAGAGGGGAAAAAAGAGTGGAGAGGGACAAAAAACAGAATTTCATCTGAACATATGTATAATTGGACTACAGAAGGAGAGGAGAGGTGTTGTGGTTCAGTGGTAGAGGGCTCACCTAGCATGTGCGAGGCCCTGGGTTCGATCCTCAGCACCACATAAAAATAAATAAATAAAATAAAGGTGTAAGAAACTTAAAAAAAAAAAAGGAGAGGAGAGAAGAAACAAATAATTTTGAAGAAATAATGACTGAAACTTGCTAAAAGGTGACCAAAAGTCAATCCACAGAACCAAACAGCAAAGCAAATCCCCAAAATGAAAACAACAACAAAAAAAATGAAACCCCTCCCCCTACCACCCCAAAGCAGCCAGAAAGAAATATGTACAAGGGGAGCCGAGTATACAAATGGCGGCCAACTTCTCATTGGAAATAATAGAGGGAGAATGCGATGGAATGTACAATACAAAACTGTCCACTCAGCATGCTGTCTCTAAACAGACTTCAAAAACCAGCTTGAGGTAAAGACTTTTCCAGGTAATGAAAGTTGAAAGGCTGTGAGGACAGTAGACTAGCAACACAGGAGATATTAAAATAAGTGATTTGGGCTAAAAGGAGAATATGCCGAAGGGAAATCTTCATCTACAGCAAAATATGAAGAGTAATGGAAATGATAAATATGGAGAGGAATATAAACAAGTTTTTTTCTTCTTTTAACTTACTTTAAAAACAACTGATCATTTCAAGTAAACAAAATAACATTATATTGTGAGTTTTAGAGAATATGTCAAAGTAAATGAAAACGGCAGCACAAAGTTCAGCTAGTGGCAAATAAAATTGTAGCTGCCATTAGTTGTTTATATTTTATCTGCTGTTATACAATTTCAACTCCAGGTAAGCTAATAATGCATATATTAATCCCTGGAGCAAGCACTAAACACAGAGAGAAGGAATTACTGCTGTTTTTTCCTATAGCCTAGATGGGTAACTATTGATTAAAATGATCTGTAAAAGACTTCAAAATGACCAGAAAAGTACAAAATTCCTAACACATAAAAATGTTTTAAGAGGTGGAAATGCTTATTATCCTGTTTTGATTATTACACATTAAATACATGTATCAAATTACCATAATGCACCCATTAAAATGTTCAAATATTTTTGTGCCTCAATACAAAATTTTTAAAATGATAAAATATACAAACAAAAAAATTAAAGAGTTAAAGCACCAATACAGTAAATCCAATGGAATACGATATTAATTTGCCAGGGCTGTCATAAAAATAAAGCATCATAAAACGTGGATAGAACAACAGAATTTTATTGTCTCATAGTTTTTAGAGTCAAAATCAAGGTGTCAGCAGGACTGTGCTCCCTCTGAAGGCAGGGATCTGGTCTGGGTAAGAGTCACTAAAGAACCCACTTTAGGGTAATGTGTGTTCCTCTTATCAGCATTATTTCGGGCCTGCATTGTTCCTGTTTCTCTAATTCCTTGACTTGTGACAGAGTAATCCTCATCTTCACTTGGTGGTTTCCTTGTGGCCAATATCTCTTCTGCTTTGTGATTGATAAGTTGTACAACTACAATTGCAAAAAATATGTCCAAGAAAATGGACCAAGAGTGAACTGAGATTCAAAATATACTCTGATCATTGCTTCTCATGGCATTACTTTTTGCCTTCGATTCCAGAGGATTCCCTTTAATGTAACTGTATCCACTCATGGCCACTAGATGGGTCTCTCCTCAAAAACACTGGCCTCGCTTCCTTTTTCTTCCAAAATGCAAAGTAAATTACATTAGTGTTTGAATGATTCTTTCCTTCTAAAATATGTGTTTTTTTTTTCATGAGTTTCTAAGAACAATCAGTAATCATGAATGTCAAATATTTGAAAAAAAAATGACTATTTTATTTAAAATTGCTATTTTAAAAAGAGGAACATTTGTTACAATGGAAATTTTCCACTGGATCAGGCAACGGAATGGCTCCAGCCATGAGTTCCTGCCCTCCCTCCTTCCATCTGTCTCTGCCTCTGTCTCTCTCTCCTTTCCATAGTATGTAAATCAAATGTCTCAGAAGGGCCATGTGTTTAAGGTTTGGAATTGGAAAGCTGTGGAAAATTTTAAGAAGCGGGGCCTACTTAGAGGTTTTAGGTCATTGGGGTCATGTACTTGATTGGGACAGTGGGACCCCAGCCCTTTTCCTCTTTCTCTCTTTCACTTCCAGGACATCATGGACACTGAGAAGTGAGTAGTTCTGTTACAGGGTTGAAACCTTCCAGGAAACTGGGGTAGCACAAATCTTCCCCCCACCCTCCAAACCTGGATTCTTGGGATCAAGTCAGAAATATGTCATTCATGTCGCTCAGAATAACAGGCATGAGTTTATTAGAAGGGAAACAGGGATACTCTCAAGGGAAAGAATGGGTCCTCTCAGAGAGAGGAAGCACACAGCATGTCTCTCCTGCCCTCCAGTTTTATTGGGTTCCCAGAGAAGTTTCCAGAGAGTTCTGCCCAGTTCCACCTCTTGACTTTTGACTGACATCAGACTTTCAAGTCCCAGTTATCATGACCACTCTAGGTCCCTGCGGTTCATGCTGACTGATTTTAAATGGAACCTGTTCTTGCAGATTTGATGGTTAGGAGTAACTATCCTTATCTCCCTGAGTTCCAGGATCTGGCCTTTTTTTGTAAGAGTCACAAAAGTACCCACTGTAGGGTAATGTGTGTTCCTCCTATCGGCATTATTTCAGACCTGCATTGTTCCTAAAGATAGCAGGTAGTTTGCTGAGGAATGTAACATATCCTGTCCAATTAAGCTGGGCAACGCTGCAGGTGAATTGCTTTTTAAAGGTGAAAGCATGTGGGGGTCAGCACAGTGAGGCCAGTTTGTAGAATTATCCCCTAACCTCATGTTCCCACCACTCACATCTCTCTGTCTGGTCTATCACTTTTGTTCCATCACACATCATGATATGCTGCCTCACCGGACACCCAAAAGCAATGGAGCCACAGACTGGAACTTCCAAAACCATGAACCAAAATCGTGAGCCAAAATAAAGCTTTTCTCTTTTGAAGTTGATTATTCCAGGTGCTTATTATAATAATACAAAGCTAATATATCTCCTCTTTCTTCCTCTTCCCTACCCTCCTTTCCTTTGTTTGTTTATTTATTTATTTATTTATTTTGCTTCCTCCCTTCTTTGGCTATGGTGTTCTGCCTCCAGAGTATCTACAGGAAAAGAACTCAGAGGCTAGTACTCTAGAACATCAGGGCACTGGTTGAGTTTCTAGTCTGGCAACTCTAGTGACTTCCTCCACTTGGGTGAGCTTTATAGAGGCTGCAGTGACACTCATTGGTGCCTGACCTCATGTTCTCTGACATTGTCTTGCCAGTGGAACAATTGTTCTCCCAGTCATGAAAAGAAGGGTCCACAAAATTAGGGACAAGTTACAATTTAAGCAAAGGGAAATATGGAATTGAGTGCTTCAGTCACATCTTTATTGGTATCATCCACTGGTTCTGTGTCCACAAGCAAGTTACCTAACAATCACTGTGTCTCAGATTCTTTGTTTGTTTCTTGGGAAGGAGGGTGCTGAGAATTGAACCCAGGACCTCATATATGTTAGGCAAAAACTCTATCACTTTTTCTATGGGTTTGAGCCACCCCCACAGCCTGTCTCAGATTTCTTTTTTTTTGGGGGGGGGATGGTAATGGGGATTGAACTCAGGGGCACTCAACTACTGAGCCATGTACCCAGCCCTATTTGTATTTTATTTAGAGACAGAGTCTCACTGACTTGCTTAGCACCTCACTTTTGCTGAGGCTGGCTTTGAACTCGTGATCCTCCTGCTTCAGCCTCCGGAGTCACTGGGATTCTACATGCACCACTGTGCCCAGCTCTGTCTCAGATTCTTTATCTACAAAATAATAATTTTATCCACTTTAAAAAAAAAACTATTAAATGAGTAAAGCATTTAGAAACTTACCTAAAACATGGTATATGGTCAATGAATGTTAGCACTATAATACTAATGTCTACTATTTTCATTAACTTGAGCAAACAAAGAATTAAGAGTCTTAAAACAGGCAAGGAGCAGATGAGATGATTTACAGTTGTTCTTCATTCTGAAAGCTTTGTCATAAAATCTTTAAGGAATGAGACCTAGAGTCATTTCCACAGACAAAAAGTTCTGCCTACCAGGGCAAAGTGCAGACTGACAGCATCTACTTTGGCATTTTTGGTGACTCATTATAAGCTTCCTTGGGCTGGGGTTGGGGGAAAAAACAGGAAAGACACACTCTTAATATGTACAAAATTCTTGGAGACTACTATATGAACTCAGGATTGCTATTTAGGGAGAGGTATGTTTAGAGTTATAGGTTTTATCTTACAAAATAAAAACAGAGGCTTCCCTAAATTAAACTTCCCTGCAGGGGCAGGGAGGAAAAGGGGCTTTGCCTTAGAGGATTTTCAGAAGACGTCAGAGCAAACGTCTACCTTGCTTCATTTTGTTTCAGAATGTCTCCATCTAAAGTAAAAGGATACTGCTGTCCTGCTTCCAGATGTAATTATCTGAAAATTCGATGGCTTTATTTTTTATTTTTTCCATCCTGGAATAACATCTTACCTGTGAGAAGACATAGCTGACCTTTCAAGAAAGGAGAGTTACAGCAAATGAAGAAATTGTGAACTTGCACCAGAATTTGCCTCACAATTCATTTCCAGAACAGGAAGAAAGATGAACTTAAAATATATGTGGTCATAAACTGTGGTTGCACATAAGGTTTCTTAAATAACACTCCTATCATCATAAGAGATGTCTTGTAAGATGTGGAAGTATCAGACCAGAAAGAGGAACAGCATAGGTTATTTTCATCACATAAGGAACCATGTTCAGAAGTCATACCTAATATAAACAGCCAAACTATATTATTTGTGAAAATTACTTACATTGCTTAAGGCTTTCTTGTCAGGTTTCCAGAAATCAGATTTGAGTTTGCATAAAGCATCCTATTTTGTTCCTGAACCCTGAGGACTTCATTTAACTGTCTTTGCAAATCTGCAACAACTTCTTTTAAGTCAAGCTGAGTGCTCAGTCCCTGATGAACACAACATGTCTGAAAACAGTGACACTATGAGTCACCTTCTTTTTTTTTTTTTTTTTAAAAAAAGCATTTCTTCTTTTGACTTTTGTGAGGCCACATTCTTCTAGTTTTCTATTTTTCTGGATACTGGGTTTCCTATATGACTTCTTATTCTCAGTGGACTTGTAGAATTTGTGATAATAAAAGATTATGTGATCTACTCTTTTTAGGGGGAGTGGGGGGCAGGGGGTAACTGGGGATTGAACTCAGGAACACTCAACTACTGAGCCACATCTCCATCCCTATTTTGTATTTTATTTACAGACTGGGTCTCACTGAGTTTCTTAGCACCTCGCTTTTGCTGAGGTTGGTTTTGAACTCAAGATCCTCCTACCTCAGCCTCCCAAGCCTCTGGGATTACAGGCATGCACCACCATGACCAGCCTGTGATATACTCTTAAAATACATAATCATAGTCAAGTGTTGCCCCCACCATCAGAGGCAATCCATATTCTGGTATTTCTCTAACTAGATTGATTGGTTTTTGTCTATCATAGAACTTCACAGAAATAAAAACAAACAGTATACACTTTCTGATTGCACAGTGATAGCCCACCAATAATAAATGATCCATTCCTATTGTATTATCACACAGAGCACAAATACTGAAGAAGAACAAAGTGGGACTCTCCTTTCCTGGTTCCAGGAGTTACTATAAAGCTATAACAATTACAACAATGTGGTATTGATGAAACAATAGACATGGAGGTCAAGGGAACAGATAGAGGTTCCAGAACTAGCCTCTTATGCAGTTAATAGATGTTTTTATTTTGGTAAAATATATGTAACAAACATTTCCATTTTAACCACTTTAAGCATACAGTATAGTGTCATCAAGTACATTCATAATGCTGTACAAATATTGCCACTATTTCCAGAAGTTTCTATCATCCCAGAACTCTGTACCTATTAGACAATAATTCTCCATTAACACAATTAAACACTATTCTGTCTCTATGAATTTTCTCATTCTCAGTAGCTAATACAAATGGAATTATGTAATATGTGTCTGACATATTTCATTTAGCATAATGTTTTCAAGGTTCATCCATGATGTAACATATATCAGAATTTCATTCTTTTTAAGTGCTAAACAACATTCCAGTCTATGTATGCACCACAGTGTTTATCCATTCATCAGTTGGTGGATTTTGGGGTGTTTCTACCTTTGATTATCATAAGTGATGCTGCTACAACATGGGTGTATATCTATTTGAGTCCTGTTTTTTAACTCTTCGGCATATATACCTAGGAGTAACATTACTAGGTAATATGTTAATTATATGGTTAACTTTTTGAGGAATTGACAAACCACTCTCCTCAGTGATTGCACCGTTTTACAGTTCCATTAGCAAGGTACAAAGGCACCAATTTCTCAACATCCTTGTCAACACTTTTTGTTTTACTAAAAAAAAAAACATTAATTGTTGTAAAGTGGTATCACTTTGTTTTCGATTTGCATTTCCTTGATGATTAGTGGTGCTGAGTATCTTATCACATGGTTAAGGACATTTGTATATCTTTTTTGGAAAAATAAGTCTATCCAAGTCCTTTGTTCATTTTTTAATTGAATGGTTTTTGTTGTTGAGTTGTTGGAGTTCTGAATATATTCTGAATAAAAGTATCTTGTTTGATGTATTATTTGCAAAAATTTTCCCCATTCCTCAGGTTGCCTTTAATAGCATCCTTGGGCACACAAAAGTGTTTAATTTTGAAGAAGTCATATGTGTCTGTTTTTCCCTTTGTTGCCCACTTTTGTTGTCATATTTCAGAAATCATTGCCAAATATAATGTTGTGAAGTTCTTCCCCTGTTTTAGTCTAAGAATTTTATAATTTCAGCTCTTACATTTAGATCTTTGGCCCATTTTGAGTTAATTTTTATATATAACATAAGACAAAAATACAACTTAATTATTTTGTATGTGAATATCTACTTTTCTCAGCACCAATTATGAAGACCATCAACCAATTTTTGACAAAAATCCAAAGGACATTCAAAGCAGAAAGAATAGTCTTTTCAATCTGGGAGCAGTGGCGCATATCTGCAATCCCAGCAGCTCTGGAGGCTGAGGCAGGAGGATCTTGAGTTTAAAGCCAGCCTCACCAATAGCAAGGTACTAAGCAACTCAGTGAGACCCTGTCTCTAAATAAAATACAAATAGGGCTGGGGGTGTGGTTCAGTGGTTCAGTGCTCCTAAGTTCAATCTCTGGTACCCAAAATAATAATAGTCTTTTCAAAATACAATCATAGTACAACTAGACATACATATGCAATGGACAAATGGTAGTCATTTTCCCAAAAGAATGGTCTTTTTGAAATCAATATTCATATGCAAAATATGAACCTGGACACAGAAATTACACAAAAATAAACTTAAAATGGATCACAGATTATATGTAAATGGAAATCCATAAAACCTCTAGAAAAAGTTTAGTAGAAAATTTATGTGACTTTAGGTTCAGTAATGAGTTTTTGAATACCATCAATGACCCATGAAATAAATATTAATAAGTTGAACTTTTTAAAATCAAGAAAATAATTCTATATATAGTAACATCCAAAAGAATAAACTGCATAGGAATAAATTTAATCAAGGAGATGGAAGATTCATACACCCAAAACTACAAAACATTGCTGAAGAAAGATAATAAAGACCTGAACAAATGGAAAAGCATCATATGCCCATGGATTGAAAGACTTAATATTGTTAAGAGTGCAATCTACTAAGTGAGAGATTTAATGTAATCCCTCTAACAATTCCAATGCCCTTTTTTTGAGGAAATAGAAAAACCAATCCTCAAATTTATATGAGTTGTAATGTACATAACAATACTGAAAAAAATCAAAACAAAGTTGGAAGACTAAAATTTCTCAATTTCAAGACTTACTACAGTTTCGGGAAGTTAGACCAACAGAGGCGTTGTCAGACGGTTGGGGCATCTGCCCTCTGCCGGCCCCAACGACCCCGTGGCAGTGTTTCACGACGAGGTGGAGATCGAGGACTTCCAATATGATGAGGACTCCGAAACGTATTTCTACCCCTGTCCATGTGGGGATAACTTTTCCGTCACCAAGGAAGATTTGGAGAATGGGGAAGACGTGGCAACGTGTCCTAGCTGCTCTCTCATTATAAAAGTGATTTATGACAAAGATCAATTTATGTGTGGAGAAACAGTCCCGGCCCCTTCATCCAACAAAGAATTAGTTAAATGCTGAAGAAACCTTCAGGAATCCACATCCTGAACAGTTGAGAATGAGCCCAGGTGGAAATATCAAACGCAGAGTAACTGATTTTTTTTCACGGGGACAACTGTTTTGTGGTTTGCCATTCTGTTAGCGTGTGGATCTTTTCACCAACTGCTGAGTTCATCTTCAAATAGAAAAGTGAGCACCAGATAGGTCATACCTGGATTTCATGTTTAGAATGGTGAATCGGAAGCATTCTTAATTATCCATACGAATTTAAATGAAGATAATTTTACATCAGTGCTTTCTTTCCCTTATACCTTAAACCTAATTCAGTATCTGATAACAGCATCATCTACCTCAGTCATTAGGATTTCTTAGTTTAAAAGATATATTTTTAATTAGTTACCAATATGGTTAAAATTAGCCCTTTCTTTGAAATTTGACATCAGCTTTATTACTCTAGCTTAAAATTTGTTGCTTCATCAGTACTGCACTTCCAGTTCCCTCACCAAGCCAGTCTCCCCAGTCTTGCTATTATTAGAATGTTCAGGTTCTGTTTAGCATGTTTTTTCTGCTACACTTCATGCACAGAGTTCTATTGTGGTAGTGAATAAGGAAGGTTAGTGAATAAGGAAGAAAAGTCTACAGTGAAATGATTAAAGAAGTGGAGAGTCCTTATGTTCCTTAAAAATCATGACAAGATTAAAAAAATAATCAGAAGGAAGCAAAGTTGTTAACAATGAGAGGAGTTAAACATGCCAAATTAGTAAATGAATGCTTTAATTATTTTACCAGATCAAAGCATATATTTTGATTTTTGTTTATTTTCTGATAAAACTAATGAAATTGCATTTCATAGATAGGTTAATACCAAGTCTTTGTGGCTAGTTCCAGTGCTTTTAGCCTATCACAGTATTGTGTCACTACTCCTAAAAAGTAAAGCATCTACAATAGAGAATGAACTTAAAAATGGGAGGCCTGTTCTGAATAAATATGTCCATGTGGACACATCTAAACCAAACATGCACTCCTACAGAGAAATGTTGCTAGGGAGTAAGAGAAATATATGAAGATAGACTATTAGTCTTCCTTTGCTAGAGTGCTGAGAGTAGCAAGAAATTAGAATCACAAGAAAATTGGAAAAAATTTCCATTATAAACACAACTTTGCTGTCTGTATGAAAATGCACTGATACCTGGCAAGTTGTTTTAGGTATGGCTCCTGCAATTAGAAAAGCTTCTTAGAGTATGAGTGTTCTATACTGGTTGATAAATAAACTACACACAATCTTTGGAAGTTTAAATTAAAACAAGTGGACTTAAAAAAAAAATCTGGTAGTAGCATGGCTGTATGCAACCATTAGGCTGAGACACATAATAAATCAAAAATTATATGCTAGATATACTTCGTACATTATATGGCATATTTGTGACATGATGAGAAGTCTCACTGCTGCTTGGAACACTGTCAGCCCAGAAGTAATCCACACAACTTTGAAAAGCAAAGTGACTGCTCAGATGAACAGAGCAGGATACAAGTTAACTCTAGTGGGCAGTGACCTGCAAAGAGAAATGAACTGTCTCAACCTCATTTTAGATGGTACTAACTATATATAAACTTTCTCCCTGCCAATGAATTTCAAGCAAGAACAGACATCCTTGGTGAGGGTCTACTGTGAGCATAGAACAGGAAAAAAATTTGCCCAAGTTCAAACATCCCAGGAGAAAAGAAATACAAACAGCATTGGCAGTCAGTGATTGTTGATAATGCTGCAATAATAGGAATGATTTTGTTTTAAAGCAACTGTGTTGTTTAAGTTTGAGAACTACAACAGAACATACCAGGAATTAATTCTATAGTAAGCAGAAAGTAAAACCAAGGTTTTTCAGGTATGATTGGAGTTCTGAGTGATGCTTGTGCCTTATTTAGCCCCACAGACATTTGTGGAGCACCTCTGTGAACTGATTTAATCCAATCTCTGTCTGATTAGCTCTGGGGTCTTGAGTTCAGGCCAGTGGGTCCCTCACCTGTACAGGTATAGGAGATGGGATCAGAACGTTTTCAGCTATCAGTTCTCATTTCAGGTGTGGGCGATTGCCAGAATGGAAAGGGCAATTGAAACCTTGATAAACTCAAAACTTATGAATCATGAATTCAGGAAAATTCCCAATTTTTATCAGCGATGTTACCACACTTCTGAGTTTGAAAATTAAGTCGGCTGTTTGAAGGATCTGCATATACTTTATACATTAAAAAGCATTTTTCTTGGATAGCACAAACATTTTATAACTACATATTAATTTATTACCAGGATAAATTGTATTGGCGTACTAAATAAAATCTGATAATTAAAAAAAAAAAGACTTAATACAAAGTTACAGTAATCAAAACCGCAATACTGGCATAAAGATAGTCATATCCAACCATGGAATAGAAATGAGAATCAAGAAATAAAACCAATATCTGTGGAAAACTGATTTTCAACAAGGGTGAAATTTTATTATTATTTCACTTATTGGGGAAAGAATAGGCTCATCTGCAAATGTTGCTGGGACAAATGAACATCACCCACATGTTAAAGAATGAAGCTAGACTCCTACCTTACTCAATATACAAAAATTAAGAATGGACTACTGACATCAATACAAGTACTAACTATAAAACTTTTAGAAGAAGACATGGGGATGAATCTTCATGACTTTGAAAATAGCAAGAGATGCTTATATTTGACACCAAAAGCATGAATAACCAAAGAAAACAATGGTAAGTTAGATTTTATAAAAACTAAATACTTCTGCCCATGAAAGGATATCATAAAGAAAGTGAAAACACAACCTATAAAATGGGAGAAAATATTTGCAAATAATATATTTGACATTGGCTTCATAACCAGAATATATACAGAAGTCTATAAGTCAACAACAAAAAGATAATCCAATTTAAAAATGGGCAAAACTTACAGAATGGAAGAAAAATTTTGAAAATCATACATCTGACAAGGGTTAATATATAGAATACATAATGAACTCAAGCAACTCAATAGCAAACAAGAACATCAACAAAAACAAAAGTTTAAAATGGACTGAAGATTTAAATAAATATTTCTGAAAGAAGACATACAAATGTCCAACAGTTATGTGAAAAATGCTCAATATTATTGGTCATTAGGGAAATAAAAATCAAAACCACAATAAGTTACTACCTCACCCCACCGAGTATGGCTATGATCAAAAAGACAAAACAGAAGTGTTGTCAAGCTTGTGGGGAAAGAGAACTTGTTACAGTAAAAATAAGTATGGGAATGTAAATGAGTACAGCGATTATGGAGAACAGCATGGAGATTTCTCACATAACTGAATTAGAACTCTCATGATCAATCCCATTGCTGGGTATATACCCAAAGGAAGTAAAATTAACATGTTGAAAAGAAGCCCCTCCTAGAGGAGTTTATTGTAGCACTAGACACAGTAGTCAGGATGTGGATTCAACTTAAATGTCCATCAACAAAAGAACAGATAAAGAAAATATGATACACACACACACACACACAATGGAATACTATTCAGCCATCAAAGAGCATGAGATCCCGTCATTTCTGACAATGTGGATGAATCTGGAGGATATTAAATGAAAAAGTAATGCACAGTAATACAAGCACTGCATGATCTCCTTCCAGGGTGGAATCCAAAAATGTTAATGTCATGAAAGGTGAAAGCAAACAGGGGTTACCAAAGACAGAGTAGAAAAGGGGGAAAAGGGGCGGACAGGTTGATCAGCTAGTTACAATGTTGTTGTTTGACAGGAGAAATAAATTCTGGTGTTCTACAGCACAGAAGGGTGAATATAATTAACAGTAATGTCTTATATATCCCAAAATAGTTAGAAGAGAGGAATTTGTACTAACCATAAAGAAACAATAAAAGTTTAAGATGATGAATATGCTAATTACCCTGTGCTGATCACTACACAATGTATACATTAATCAAAACATCGAATTCTGCCTTATAAATGTGTCAATGAAAAAAATTAATATGTTAAAAAAAGAAAAAAATGGAAAAAGAAGATATGCAAATGGCCAACAAGCACATTCTGAAAGTACGTTCAACCTCAATGGTCAACAAGGAAATGCAAATAAAAATTACAGGATACCACTTTGCATGGGTGATGATTGCTATAATTTAAAAAAAACAACTGAAAACAACAAGTGTTGGCAAGGAAATGGAGAAATAGAAGTCTCCACACATTGTTTATAGAAATGTAAAATGGTGCAGTCTCTATGGAAAATAATTTGGCAATTTCCAAAAAATTTAAAATAAAATATCATATTAAAATAAAATGATCAAATTTCTCAGAAATTTTACTCTTAGGTATATACCTAAAAAAATGAAAACATAAGTCCACACAGAAACTCGTTCATGGACATTTATAACATTATGCATAATAGCTAAAAGGTGGAAGCAACCTAAAAAACACTCATTGAATAAATGGATAAACAAATATATGTATCAGACACAAAAAGGAATGAAATACTAATATACACAGCTTAGACGAATCTCAGAAATATGTGAAGAGGCCATACATAAAATATCACATATTGTATGATTTCCTTTTCAAAATGTTTTGTTAGTGCATTACAGTAATACATAATAGTAGGGTTCATTTTTACATAATCTTACATCCATGGAATATAATTTGCTCCATTTAAGTCCCCAGTATTTCCTCTTTTGTTTTAATCCTCTCTCCCCCTGTTTCCCTTTCTCTACTGATCTTCTATTTATTTATTTATTGTTTTGTTTTTTAATTTGTTCTTTATACATAAACATAAAATGGAATTCACTGTGGCATATTCACATAAGTATATAGTATAATTTTATTAATTTCATTCCATAGTTCCTCCCTTTTTCTACCCCTTCTCCTTCCCCTCAATCCCCTTCCTCTACTCTACTGATCTTCCTTCCATTTTCCTGGGATCTACACACACACACACACACACACACATTCACATGCATGCACACACCTCACACCCCTTGTTTCGCTCTAGCTTCTTCATATGAGAGAAAATGTTTGACCTTTGGCTTTATCAGTATGGCTTATTTTGCTTGATATGATTTCTCCAGTTCCATCCATTTACCAGAAAAATACCACAATTTCATTTTTTTTTAAATGGCTAAGTAAAACTCCATTGTGTGTATGATTTCTTTTATAAGAAATATTTAACATGGGCAAAGAAAAGCCAGTGGCAGACAGCATCACTATTGAATTTCACAAGACATTTGAAGATAAATTATCACTCAAGCTTTATAAAGAAAACAGAAATGGGGAAGAGTGGGAGAGAGGTAAGGGAGGAGAAGAAGAAGGGAGGCAGGAGGAAGAAGAAGGAAGAAGAGGAGGAAGATGACCAACAGGGAACATTACCCAAGTCTTCCTCAGAAGCCAACATTACCCTAATGCCAAAAGCAGGTGGAGATGGTAAGAAGAAAATCTATTATAAATATGGAGGCAAATAACCTGACAAAACACTAGCACACTAAATCCAGCAATATATAGAAAAGAGCATGACATATATACACACAATGGGATATTGTCCAACATAAAAAGTAATTAATCACTGATACATGCTACAATACGGACGAACCTAGAAAGCGTTATACTAAGTAAAAGAAGTCAAAGACCAAAGGTCACATTTTACAATTTCATTTATATGAAATATGCAAAATAGGTAAATAATAGAAATAGAGGGTGGGTTGGTAGTTGCTACCAGGTAGCGGGAGGCACTAGTAAGCATTTCATAGATAGGAGGTCCTATTTTGGGTTAATGAAATTGTTATGGAACTAGATGGAACTTGCAACAGCACAACATTGTGAATGCACTAAATGATACTGAATGGTTAATTGATGCCATTTAAGCTTTGCTAATATTTTAAAAGGGATATATACTATAACCATTTAATGACACTAAGACAATTTAACAGAAAATGATATTTTTTAAACCAATGGAACTGTGTCAAATGGATATCTGCCTCCTAGTTCATATCATATGCAAAAATTAACTTAAAATGGATCATGGAACTAAATATAAGGACCGAAACTATAAACCCTTAGAAGAAAATATAAGGGCAAATCATAACTTTTAATTAGGCAATGTTTTTTAGATATGACATGAAAAGCTCAAGTGACAAAAGAAAAAACAGAAGAAGTGTCTTATCAGAATTTTAGTTTTGTGCCTTAAAAAGTACCATCAAGGAAATAGAAAGTCAAACTTACAGAATGGGTGAAAATATTTTGCAAATCATATATGTGCTACAGAACTTCTATGCAGAGTATATAAAAAAAGTCTCAAAACTCAACAATAGAAAGATCAACAATTGAAAGATAAACAAAAAAATTTTAAATTGGCAACAGATTGGATTAGGCCTTTCTGCAAAGAAGATCTGCCTATGGCTAAGGAGCACGTGAAAAGATGCTTGACACATTAATCATCAGGGAGATACCCATCAAAACAACAATGAGATACCACTTCATACTCAAGAGAAGGGCTATGATTTAAAAAAGAAAAAGGGAAGAGAAAAATGATGAAGGGGTAAAAAGAGTAGGAGAAGAAGGGAGGGGGTGTGTGTAGGAGGACAGGAAAAGAGAAAGAGGAGGAGGAAGGAAAGGAGAAGGAGGAAAATAACAACTGCTGTCAAGAATGTGAAGAAATCAGAGCCCTCCATACATTGTTGGTAGAAAAGAAAAATAGTGAAGCCATTGACACAGCAATTCTTCTCCTAGGCATATCCCCAAGAAAACTGAAACCAAATATCCACGTGAAAACCTGCAAATAATTGTTCACAGCAGCAACAATATTCACAATAGCCCAAAAGTATAAAAGCCCAAATATCCATCAACTAATGTATAGATACATAAAATGTGATATGTCCATAAAATGGGATGTTAATCATAAAAAGAAATGAAATGCTGACACAGGCTAGCTACAACATGTATAAAACATGAAAGACATTATTCAGAATGAAAGAAGATAGACAGAAAAGAGTTCATATTGCAAGATCATATTTGTATGAACTGTCCAAAACAGGAAAATGTATAGACATAGAAAGCAGATTAGTGACTGCCATGGGCTAGAACCAAGGAGGAATGGGGGTGACTTCTTTTGAGAATAAAGAAAAGTTCTGGAATTGAATTGTGATACCTGCACAACTTTGTGACAACAAGAAAATCTACGGAGCCATATGTTTTATAGGGTGAAATTTATGGTATATGAATTATATCTCAATAAAGTTCCTATTTTTAAAAAATGGTCTGAAGATATGAAGAGGGCTGTAGCTCAGAGGTAGCATGTTTGCCTAGCATCTGTGAGACACTGAGTTTGATTCTCAGTACCACATAAAAATAAATAAATAAAATAAAGGTGTTGTGTCCATCCAAAACTTAAAAAAAAAAAAAAATGAAGAAAGACCTCAGCAGAAAGGACAAGCAGATGGCAAATAAGCATATGGAAAAAGTACTTAACATCATTTTTCATTAAGGAAAGGTAAATTAAAACAACCGTGAGATTTAACTGCACATCTAGTAGAATGCATGCAATCCTAAAATTTAAGGATATAGAATAACAGGAACTCTCATTCATTGATACTGGAAATGCAAAATAGTACAGCCACTTAAGATAGCTTGGCAGTTTCTCACAAAGCTAAATATAATTATAGGATATGATCCAACAGTATCATGTTACCCAACCGATATGAAAAACTATGAACATGCAAAAACAAAAACATGAATGTTCATAGCAGTTTTATTCATAATTTCTCGAATTTGAAAGCAACCAAACTGTCTTTCAATATGAAAATGCTACAAACTGGTACATTCACAAATTAGAATATTGTTCTGCAATAAAAAGAAATACACTATCAAGCCCCACAAACAAAGCTGATTTTTAACTGTATATGTATAGATTTTTAAAAATTCAATCTTTTGTTTCATGGATGACATTCTAGAAAAGGCAAAACTAGAAACAGTAAAAATATCAGTGTTTTATCAAGGTTTCAGGGGGAGTGGAAGCAGAAGAAAGAGTGCATAAACATTGTACTCTAGATGTAATGTAGATAATAAATATGAATTTATTTTAGCAGAAAGTGAATATAAATTTAAAATAAAATAAATATTAGAGGAAAATAAAAATAAATATTAGAGGAAAAGTTAAATTGTTGATCAGAACAGACTTCTCACTGTGAGAGTGAGGTTTTAATTTATTAAGGTTATGATAAAATCTAGAATAATTTGAGAAAGAAAGGCTAATACAAACCCATGTTTAGTTTAATATAGTTACTACAGGTGGTTAGAAATTTATTGATACATGCATACTCATGGCTTAGTATGTGCATATGTACTTCTTTGAGTCAGCTGAGAGGGTCTGGCAGCAAGAATAACCCAATAATAATGAGCACACTTAGCTCCCAGTTTTTTATTTCTAGTATTATTCTCCAATAAAATGTTCAAGAACTCCTGATTCTAAACAATGGAAGAAAAGATACAAGAAGAGCCCCCCCCCCAGAAAAGAAAAACATAATGATGAGGTTGATATCTGAAATAGCTCCCCCAGTGGAGAAAGCTCCAACAATTTGGACAACAAAATGTATGCTGCAGTATTGGGTTATAATTCTAAGAAGAAACTGAGTATCCATGAATACATTTTAATATAAATGAATGACTGGGTGAAATAAATGGGAGAAAATGAGTGATTTTCTCATGCAAAAGAATTCTAAATAATTTAGATAGATTTTCACTCTCAAGAAGATGGAGGATAACTCTCTTACCTGTCTCAACCTGCATGACAGTTTATTCCAGGGAGATAAGCAGAGCAGGCGATGAAAGACAACCTGACACACAGAGAAAAGGCAGGGGCTTGGTGGTTCAGCCAACCTCTGGTGGAGGAAGACTGACTATGAGCAAGCTCAGCATGTTTATTAGTTAAGTTTTATCATTAAAAGAGTTATTGTGGGAAAGTTTTTTCAAAACAAGCAGAGCCAAGGTTGTGAGTATGAGCATCCCGATTATGACTATCAGCTTGCACCCACAACTTTCTGCCTCCCAGCAGACGGAACTCAGGGTTAAAAACTGAATAGCTCTGTGACTGGTTCAGAACCACCTATTGAACAGGGCGTCACAATAGCAACTGGGCTAACCTTCACACTGAGAGTTCTCCAGAGAGGTGTCACCTCTGTCACAGGACAGCTCGACCTACAGTTCAGTTGCTGCTGCTCAACATCTAATCTTTATGAGTGGGCTATAACAAAGTGACGTCTTCATCAATGGTGAGCAGGGAGAAACAGCAATCTTTATCGTGGGAAAAATCTGACCCATTCTATCTCAGGCAAGTGGTCAAGGTTAGCATCATCAGGGCTAAGTCATGTTGACTGAACAGCACTTTACCTCCATAGCCTTCCTCCCCCAAACTTATAACCTGTTTAAACATGAGAATAACGTCAGACAAACTCAGTTGGAAGTACAATGTACAAAATATCCAGCCATTAAGTGCTCCTCTAAATTGTTAAGGTATCAAAAACAAAGAAAGTCTGGGAAAAAAAAAGTCACGCCATAGTCAAAGGAAATATGATGATTGAACATAATATCAGATCCTGGATGGGCTCTTGGAACAGAGAAAAAGGATATTAGGTAAAAACTATGAAAATCTGAATAAGAAATGAACTTCAGATAATAGTGTATCAATATGGGTTCATTAACTGTGACAAAAGTATCTGAAATGTCAGCTTTAATAATGGGAAACCGTGTGGAGCACATGAAAATTGTGTACCACCTTTATAGGTTTTCTGCAAATCTGAAACATTTCTAAAATTTAAAGCTTATTTTTAAAAAGAGATAATATGGGGCATAGATCATACCCTTTAGCATTATTGCCAGGCTGACTGATTTTCCACACAATTGATTTGATTGAAATGTGAAATGGTGGGGAAACTCCACTGACAATATCATGGCTCCCTGGAATTTGTAAAGGGTCACTTTATAATAGGAGCTAACTCTTCATAGTCTTTGAAATACAATCTTTATCAAGAGGTGGAGATGAGCATTATGTGTATTGAGATGGCAAGGGGAAGAGTTAACACCAACTTAAACTAGAGAAATCCTCGGACAATTTGTGATGGATCATAATGTCGTTTTCAAGGAAGAACAAATTTGGTAAAAATGGGGTCATATGTGATGCTCCTTCTCCCTCTCTAATAGCAATTTCCATTCATTTCTGCAGTTGGAGTTTTGCAAGGTAGTGTAGTCTGTAGGAACATACACCAGGAGTGTCTTTGTTCTGCTAGATCAAAGGTAAGATGTGTTGTTTGCATGTCTCTGTGAATTTCATTCATTTCACAGGTTATTTGACAGTGTTTAATCATCAAGCTAAATTCAGTTGGCACTTTCTTTCCCCTACATTTCTCTTTAGAAATAACTTAAATTCTTTCTCCCCTCATTTAAATGCTAATAACTTTGGCACTGTTGAAAATGGTGTGATAACTAATTTAATTATTTTCATCATCATGATAAATAATTATTCAAAGGTTGTTCATTACACAAGGCACCACATTAGCCATGTCTAGTTTCCTCCCTCCTCTTTGCCCATGCAAACACAATGAGCTGATATTATATTGTCTATAGAATAGTCCTCAGCATAGTTTTTCTGTTTTTCAGTTAATCCTGATTCAGAATTAAGGTAATACTGTTAAGGTCAGGTTGACAAAGAAATAGTGATGATTTAGACATGTTCTTTTTATGTGGATGGGCATAATTTTGAATTATAAAAAGTGATTTGATTTCAGATTATCCTGCATTTCAGTTCTTATTGGATCTATGCTTTATGAACATTAGCATTACATTTTTTAAAAAAAGATATTATGGTGCTATAACCCTATTTCAGAACTATGAGTAAGTTATTTTCACCTAAATTTGATTTTAACTGTCTGAATATACAAATGCTACTTAGATTTTTGAAAGACATATTTCTCTATCAGAAATTTGGTGACTTTCACATTAACATTTAAGCAAATATAATTCTTTTTTAACGGAGAGTTTTTAATGGCTGAAGACTTTAAGTCAGATCTTCAAAATGAAAGTTTAATTGAGGAAATTATACTTGAATTTTAATGTAAAATTGCAATCCTAATTTTGCTGAAGATCATGGATAAATATGATGCATTCTAATGAATAGTGGGTAGCAGAGTCATCAATGATATGTGACTTAAGAAAAGCTACCTAAATTTTTAGACTTTTGGTCACATACTTATTTCCAAAGAGAGTATTAATGTCAAGCCTATTCTTCTATAGTAATTCCCAAAAGTGACTTGGGAACTTTTTAGGCCCCAGAGATATTTATGAAAATTAGCTTGTCACAGGCACTAGGGAATTACCCTGAAGAAGTTAAAGTGGAATTGTCTGGCTCATTATTATCAGTGACTGAGGTCCAGGGAAACTAATTTGCTTCCTGACACATTGTTTGATTTAGGGACTGAATGACTCACACCAAATTGAAGACCTCAGGGTAATGCTGCATGCTTAATTCCAAAGATAAGCTAGGCTCTTGGTTCAAAGATAGTCTATAGAAGCGGCTGACAAATCAAGAAGACTATTAGTGAAGTTTAAATTATAAAGTCTGGGTTGAGAATTGTGATTAACTATGGACCAGTCCCAATTAATCACTAAGTAAGCTAGTTTCTTCCCCTGAATTTCCTTCACTCTTTCTGACAGTAGTCATCTAATGAAGTGGTAGAAAGGATTTGCAAAGAAACCTAAACAGCATCTCAGGTTGTGAAGCTTGCCAGAACCTAAGGAATTTAGGCAATATCTTAGTTGATTTTAGTTGCTATAACTAAATTACACAGACTGGGTAATTTATGAAGAATAAAGGCCTATTTGGCTCATGATTCTGAAAGCTAGGAAGTCTGAGAGCAAGGTGCCAACATCTGCTTGGCATCTGGTACAAGAAAAAGCAAGCCAAAGAGGTCTCATTTTTATAACAAAGCCACTCTTGTGATAAAACACTACTCCATTAATCCAGTAATCCATAAATGGATCAATATGTTCATAGAGGCATAGCCCTCATGACCAAATCACTTTCCAAAGGCTCCCCCTTCAAATATCATTAATGTATAAATGTGGAGATTGAATTTCCAACACATGAGTTTGAGAAACACAGTCAAACTGTAGAAGGCAGCATCCAACTTAAAACCACCCCAGACATCCAGAGAGAGGGTGCTTCTGTTGCTCCTCACCCTGTCCCACCTTGACTACCTGCTGCCAAACTTGTAAAGGTAATTGAAAACTTCATGGATTTCAGGAGAATTAAACAAAAACAGGCAGAAATAGTTTGGGTAAAACAGATCTCTAAAACTTCCCTTCTCATTTTACTTTGAAAAACTCTGATCTTCCACTAATTTGAAAATACACTGAGAAAAGATATTCATTCCCTATTTAAAAAAAAAAAATAAAAGCTATTCCTGGGGTGTTGGAGGGCTATTACTGTGAAAGTAATTATCTGAATCAATTTTCATGGCTCCTAGTGCCTAGTGGAGACCAAAATGTGCCAAGGGAATGAGCAATTTAATAAGAAGGAGCATGGAAATTAATGAATTGGATTCTGGGTACCTTTGGAAGAAAGGACTTGAGAGGGAACAATTAGGACTCAAGGCAGCATGGAGAAGTGTTTAGAAAAGAAGGCAGGAAAAACTGCCAAAATACCAATTTTTTTTTTAGGCTTGTCCTATACTAAAATCACCCACCCCCAACCACTTCTCCCCCTCTCCCCTCTCTTTTTTCTTCTTCTTCTCTATTTTCACTCCAGCATTGGTTCTTTGATCAACTCAACCACCAAGGACCATTTGGTGGGGAAACGTGTTTGAGTTACAAGTAACCAAATTGTATGTGAACTTAGGCCTGCATTTCTTGAGTAAAGTGCAGGTGGGATCACATGCACAGATACCGCCCAAGAAACTTCTTTACAAATGATTGTTTCTCCTGCCTTTGTATTTATTTTCCTCTCTGTGACTAATATTACCAAAGCAGGTCAGCTGTTCTGCATGACTGCCACTTTCTGAGCTGGCATTTTGTGATGAGAGACGACCAGATGACTCAAACAACAAGAGGCAATCTCTGTCATTCATGGAACGTATTTCTGGGGAAAGTAAAAGAAGAGGCCAGAGTTATGAGATTTATTTTTCAGGTTTCAGAGGCGAATGCTAAGGGAAATATTATCAAACCAATGGGGAGATTACCTTTTTCTCCACCCTAGAATTGAAGGTTTCTACAACTGAGAACAGTTCACAAATGGTCTATGCTTGGTGACTTTTCATTTCAGTTGTCATCTAGGAATATTAGAAATCTTGATATTTTTTTTTCTCAATCTACACCAAGCCTTAATTTAAATTTTCTTATTTAAAGTTAACTAATTAGATAAAATCAAAGTTCAATGTGGGGAAAAGGGTACACTTGTACNTCATATATATATATATATATATATATATATATATATATATATGATTCATAAAAGAGAGGATTATCATTGTACCAAATGGTCCTGAGATGTCAGAAAAGGAGAAGGAAGAAAATTATGAGTTGGCTTTATATTGTAGAAGTCATTGTGATCTTTATAGGAGTGATTTCTTGGCTAGATGGGGTGAAAATTGTATATATTCAAGACAGCATGGGAAGTAAATGTATTCATCACTTTATGGTACTACAATGAAATATCTGAGACAACTAACTTATTAAGGAAAAACATCTACTTAACTCACAATTTTGAACATTCAAAGATATGGCACCTGTGTGGCTCAGTTCTGGTGAGAAAAGCAGAGGTGGCATATCATGGTGGGGACATGCATAGGAGCAAACACGTCTCAAACCAGGTATAACAGAGAGAGAGAAAGAGAGACAGACAGAGACTGAGATGGGTTGGGGTCCACCATCATCCAAAAGCACTACTCTTGGACTGCACCTTCATTCATGAAGTTTTGGGTGATACTCAAACCAATATCCAAACCATAGCAGTTTGGAAGCAGTAAGAGCAGGAAGAAACAAATATTTTAGAGAACTTTCTATAAAAGAAAACAGAGAGAAAACACTGGTTTAAAAGGGAGGTAAGAAGACAAAAGTCTTTGTTTAGTTTCTCATCAGGAGCATCACCATTGAGAAGGTGAGAGGAGAGGAGATTCACTGTTCAAGTGCAGGAACTGACCTCGGAGAAAACTAGAGGCAGTTTATCCTTTGTCATAGGAGGGAAAGCAGAATTATGGGCTGGGATGTAATTGACTAGTAGATTTACAAGTAGGAAGAAGTGTAAGTTCTTTTCCCATCACTTCCATCATCTCAGGAAAACAATAAGCAGGAATCAGCTAAGAGTGATGATGGGAGAGGAGGAGTTTTAGAAGAGAGAAGAGAGAAAGGGTCAGTGGACCATTCTGAAAACCACTCAGAGTCTGTGTTCGTAGATTCACAATCACTCAGACAGGATGATTGGGTTTTTCTCCAACCATTTTTAGCTCTTTGGAATGGGCTAAGCAGAGAAGTGGGTTGAATTCACATAAAGGTTTTGCCAAGAATGTATGGTCAGGGGAACTAGGAGCCAGAAATTTTATAATACATGCAAAGGAGTTAAAATGATGGGCCTCAGAATCTAATCTGAGCAAGAAGAGAAACAAGTATTGAAGGAAGATTCTAAAAACAGTAGCATGATAAGGCAAATGGGTTGGAAATCTCCTATTGGAATTTCACAATTACACAAGGAATTCTAACTGCAATAGGGAGTGCTGAAATTGCATCTTCCTTTGAGATGAGGATATAATACCAGAAAAATTTATTTTTCTCCTTATCCTTTCCCCTTTTCCCTCCTCCTTTTCTTTAGAAATTTTACATATGCTCATAAGTGTTCTTTGAACAGATTATTCACTGATGAAAAGGCATGAGTCCTGTGAATTGACCAACTCGAGTAAAGAGACCTAAATGCCTACTGTGTCAGCTAGAGTGTACATAAAGGTTAATTGGGTTATTTTTCAAAGTTAAAAATATATATATTTTAAGGGTAGAGATTATAAATCATGTAAATTCAAGCAAACCACAGTAGAGTGATGTTGGCTCTATTGGTTGCTACAATTTTCAGCAAAAAGGAAAGTTTCACTCAGGCAGAAAGAGCCCCATGAAGTCAAAAACAGATGACCAAATTGCTTAGGTTCATTTCCATCTCCCCAGGCAGGCACAGCCTGAACCACAGCTCAGTTCTAAGTTGGGTACTTACAAGGGCAAATTAACTATTTCAGGTCAGCAGGGTACCATTGCACATAGAGCTGCAGTCATTTTCAAAGTGCTAAAAATGTGTAGCACTGACAATCTGCTACTTGCCATGGTACAGTATAGGGAGGGCCTGGTAGTCCACGGCAGCTGTGAAGGCTATAGCATCTTAGGAAATTTGAGCAAAGCAGAACAAAGTGATCATCTAAGTTTCCCCAGTTATAACCTAATTTTACATGCGGTGAAGATCATTTTAGAGATGCTTATAAATATAACCTACAGATTTGATCAAGAAAGACATTTGTCTTTTTATCTCATATGCATTTCTATATTTTTTCTCAGCTACATTCTGTAGAATGTTGGAACTAAATCAGAGACATTTATGGAAAGAAACTAACATATTCTGTGCTAGTGTTTGAAAGCATAAATTGCATAATCTTTAAGGTTGCGGCATTTGCAGTAGCCTGTTTGTGCTCCCCCCTTAGAAAGATTCCATGTTCTGAAATTACACCTTTGCCTGGCCTTTATAACCTTGAACCATTGGGTCAAAAACTACTTACCTTTTTATTCTTGTCTTTCATGAGGAAAAAGAAGGGGACTGAGATGTTGAGATGTGAGTTACCCCAGAATTGACCAGACACGTTTCATACCGGTTTGATACACGGCAGTGTTATTGCTACATCTTCGTTTGATTAGGAGGGGAAATGAGGTTTAAGATGCCTGTCCAAGTCACATATTCAAAAGCGGCTGAGCCGGCATCCAAAGCCAAGCTCAGAAATCTCACTGCTTAGAACCTTCCTGCTCCTTTGACCAAACCAAACAAGCGGTTCACTTCCCCCTGATGGCTTGTGCTTCCCTGGCTTCATTTTTTTCAAAGCTGTCCAAGTGTTATGTGGGCCTGAGGACCTTCGGATCTCACATCCTTCAGAAAATGCCACATCTATTCCTATCAGGGCTCCCTTCTCTAAGCATCCCATGGCCATAAAGCATCTCAGATGAGAGCCAAGTCTTTTGGGTCAGGAAGACATAAAGAGAGTCCAGGCTCAACCAAATCGTAGCTGGGTGACCTTGCTCTCAACTAAAAGCCTCAGGTTAATTCAGCAAAAAATTGAAAAGATACACTGTTACCTTCTTTACAGGGTTACTGTGCAGATTGAATAGACCAGGAATGTAAAAAAAAAAAAAATTAGCACAGTGGTTAGAAAAATGTTATTATGCATTATTGTATTTTCTAAATGTCAGTTGTACAGATTAGATTGTTTTACCATCATTCTGACTGTTCATCTAATACCATCTGGTGATATCTATTGTCTTCTATTTAACCTTTAATCCGTCTTTGCCTCTCTAAACCATTAAGCCTTTAATGCTTGAATGGTCTCCCATTCCCTTGTATATCTGCTGCACACAGCACACCTTTCCCCAAAACGTTTGTTGAGTTGATCTTATTTCATAACATATTCTCTTTAAATAGCAACAGGAAGAACAAAACACACTGTGGATGTTGGTAATATGTTTCTTTTCTAATGATCATCGGCTGGCTCTTTGTCTTGCCTTTTTTCTTTCTGAGCTTGTGTTTTGAGATAACACCTGGGGGCACCATTGAGTCAGCTTGCGATTGACTGCTTGCTGTGAATTACAAAGAAATATGAAATCTGAAGGTAGAGGCTGACAGATAGGAAATGAATAATTCTCCATATACGTCACTGGCTTTAAAATGACTGTGCACTTTGCTACAGATATCTATTTAAAAGTAGCACACCCTCTGCATGCCTCATGGGAGCTTTTGAGGATAAATGACTTGTTTTCTCTCTAATCCTAGGTGGCAAAGCAAACTGTACATTTAACCATTTGCTCACACAGCAAAATGGAGCAAATACGTAAGCTACATTATCAAGCAAGATAAATGTAGCATACGTTTATGATGTGAAAAGGCACATCCACTGCTCTGGAGATTTAACACTTGCTTAGTAGCTAAATCAGTTTAATGAAAGTAAATGTAAAAGCCAGATTTTTGCCCTGAAATACTAAAAAGAAGAAAGATAAGAAGTTGAGAGCAGAGATTTAATTAACAAAGCAACTTCCTAAAATATGCTATGCCCAGTACAGATTCTATACAATCTTCTACAGCTATAGGGATGTCACTACAAACATTTGCTTAGATGCTCTGCTCATGCTCAGAACCGGGTCTCTGATTACTGCAAGATCCTTACCAGGCAAAACTAGAGTGCTAACCATCTGATAAAACTAAGTGAATTTGGGCATTTCAAAAAAATATTTTTAGAGGTATGAAGCTCACAGAAGAATATCTTTTTTTAGCAACTTGGCCCTGTCTCTACCCTTCACCAGAATCTAAAGAAATAGCATACATTTTTATACCAGTGGGGCTCCTGTGAAAACCAAATGGAAAAGTGTGACAAGATATATCCATTTCTCCATAGGTCCACACCTAATTTCTGTTATACCTATTCCCTGACTTATTATAGAAATATTTCTTCATGTATTCATTCAACAAAAAATTCACTGAATACCCAATATGTATTATCTGTTTTCCAAAGATGTTCACAGTTTAGGAAGAAAGACACACACACACACAATTGTGATCATACTGATTTTCTTTTAGACTTGGAACCTTTTATTCTTTTCATTGCTCAACCTATTTGCACTTCAGAGTATAATCTCAGAGAGCAGAGATCTCATTTTACAGGTAGTGAAAGTGAGGTCCAGAGAGGGTAAAGGATGTGGTTCAGGTCACACAGCCTTTTTTCTTGCAACCATTGGTTCATTTAAACCACATATGTTATCACTCTTGAATGTGAGATGGTTGAGATGATACACTATGGTTGCATTTCCTTGGACATTCTAAGTCCCTGGTAGAAATCTCTAATAGACATTTGTTTACTGACCTTCCTTTAACATTTCTCGTGTAGCCATTTGGCCACACATGAATCTCACCATTACATGTCTCTGACATTAGTCTCAGTTGGCCAAAGCAGACTTATTTTTTTTTCTATTCATGATGAGTAACCTCAGAGCTATAAATTGCCTGAGGGCAGGCTAGTAGGCATATGGATACTAGTGATCTGAACTTAAACTTTCATTACCTTGCATTTTTCCCCACCTATTTCCAACCAACCCCATCTCCCAATTTGCATTTAAGGGCATCTCTCCAAAAGGTAGTTGGACAGTTTGTATGTCTACACATCTGGTAACATCCTGGAAAATGTTTAACAACAGAGTCTAAGAGACAGAAATATATCCAAAACTCTGATAAGTACCATTTGCCAGTTTCTGTGGTATAATTACATGGTCCATTTCAAACTACCAGTGTATCCTTGACTACTGAACACAATTTAAGGGGAAATGTGAACCATCTGCTCTCAGCGGTCAGTAAAAGCCAGACTGCTGTCCCATAACTCTGAAAGAAGCAAACCAATGATCTGCTCTCACTCCCACCCCCTAACATTCTTGCCATAGTTGAGGTACATACGAGAGGCAAGTTTGGCTTGTGGGTTTGATAACTGCAACTGGCAATAGGACTAATTTTTTAAAAGTATCTGAACTTGTAGACATATAAAGAGAAAAACATAGTTTTTAAATTAAAGAAGATATAAGAAAAAAGACAGCAAATAACTACACTCATCTGATAACAATTATTATTATTTCAACACACATACCTTTGGTCATTTTTGTGAACATAATTGGGAACTGCTGGTAAAATTATTGTTGGTGCCTTGATTGTAAAAAAAACAACAGAATCCTCGGGGGGTTTGAATTTGCAAGCTCAGTCAATCTGACCAAGCTCAATGCAGGAAGAAAATAAGAACAATGGAAGGGAGAGTGAATATGCTTAAAAGCAGAAATGAGAAGCTTAAGCAGCAACTTCATGTGCATTCACTCAGTCAGTCAATGGTGTTTGCATCCTTCTAAAATTCATCAGCTGAAATCCTAACTTCCAATGTGATGGTGTTAGGAGGTGGGGGTATTGAGAGGTGGCTGGATCATGAGAGTGGAACCCAAAAGAATGGACTAGTGTCCTTATAAAAAGCAACAAGAAAGTCTGTTCTCTCCCCTCCATGTAAGGACACAGCAAAGTCAAGGCCATCTGCAAAGCAGGAAGTGAGCCCTCTCTGGCACTTTGATCTTGACTTTCCAGCCTCCATAACTATGGGAAATAAACGCTGTTTAAGCCACCCAGTCTGTTGTGATTTGTTACAGCAGCCTGCATTGACTAAAACAATGGGTATTGGTTGAGAGTACTTCTCTGTAGTCCTACATATTTATAATTTGAGAAAAAAAAGACTCAAGTAATGTAAAATAAGGGAAAAATTTGATACTTAGTTGTTCTATAGAAAATTAAGAAAAGATGCCCATGTTCTGTTCTACTCCGTGACTCTAACTCCAGGGCTATAGAAAGAGTAAAAGGAACATTCTAAGCCTCAGTCTGACCTAATGGCTCCAGTCCAATGCTTGCTAGTCAGTTCCCAGGAGAAGAAGCCTCTGCCTTTTCCCAGAGGAAATTCTTTAATGACAGGCTTAATTGCCGTCACCAATCCAAACTGAGTCATCTGGGAAGCCACAGTCTCCAGAAGTTCTCAAACATCAGGCTTGGACTTAGGTATTTATTCAAGACCTGAGAAAAACTTCATTTATTTCCTTTCCTGACTCTGGCCAGATTCCCAACTGCTTTGGGATTGTTTTGTGGTACCCTGTACCCAGGGGGACTGTGTAGGGCCTGTATTCTTAGTACCTTTCTTACGGTATTGCTTTAAGATGGGGAGTTTCTGACTGTCCCAGGCATCATATCTGGTACCAACCCTCCACAGGCTCATTATCTTCCAAATATAAGCAACCTATATACTCACTGTGTTCAAAATTAATCCTAATTCATAGGATTAATTTTCATATAACTTTATAAAACTGTACTTTTAAATATGACTCTCCAGAACCTTCTGATATTTTTTCATTTTCTTTGCATCTTTCATTCTGCTTTTTGAATTGGGATTATGAAATATGTGTATTATCTGGAATACATGTTAATATATTTTATGGTAGCAGGAATCCCCACACTTTTAAAGCTTAATAGTCTATATTAATAACCACACAAATTCTGGTGCAAGGAGATTTGCTTTTGTCTGCCTGCCCTATCTGTACAAGAACAGTCTCCCTACAGGCAGCTAAATTTGAATATGGCTTGAGTGTGTCCTCAAAGGCACTTTTGCCAGAAATTTGGTCTCCCTCAAGGGTGGTATTAAGGTGGTGGGACCTTTAAGAAGTGGGGCCTAGTACAAGGTAATTAGGGCGTGTAGGCATCACGCTTGGAAGAGATTAATATAGTTTTCACAGGACCAGGCTAGCACCAGGAGAATGTGTTTTATAAGCCTGGAACCTCTCTTGAATCTCTGGCTTCCCATCTCACCAGGTGACCTCTCCCTCTCATATTTGTTCCTATCAGGATGACACCCCCAATGCTGGGATGTAACCAGAAGGTGCTCATAGTAGGCTGAATGGACGGAGCCACTCAATCTTGAAATTCCAGCCTCTAAAACTGTAAGTAAATCATTTTTTTTCTATAAGGTATCCAGTTTCATTTATTTTGTTAGAGCAACACAGAATGGATTAATACACCAAGGAACATTAATGATTGTAGAGATTGTTCCAGACTCTTTAGCCTCCAAGTTGAGATCTGAGGTAGGAAACAATGGGAGAAGAAAATTCTCTCTTTGAGCCAAGTCCCTAAAATTGATATGGGAAGGGGAGACAGGAGGGAAAGAGCTCTATAAGTCAAGATAACTAGTGAGAATTGGTGCTTATTTGGTTCCTTCTCTGGTGGTTGGCTTCTCACTGAGATATCAGTGAGTTGTGGGATAGTGGTTTTGTGTTTTCTGACAACTGTGGGGTTTTTTCCATAGCCTCAGGCCTGAAGTTGAGGTGGAGTCTTACTCAAAATATCAACATCTATTGGGAAAGACATATGCCTATGGACAGTTCCCACACAGTGGCAGATAAATTTCCCCTGAATGCTACTGAATGTCATCCTCTCTCCATTCTTCAGGAAAGGGTGAAGAAGGGGAAAAACCTTCACTAAGTCAGGTTTAATAATTGTGGAATTAGACTTTGGATTGGAATGTAATATAGAACAGAGGACAAAATAAAATGTAGAGATAAACTGACAGAAATTTCTGGATTCGACTGAAGAAAAAAAATCTCAGAAATGTCTAAATAATATTTTCTGCCAAGAGTAGAATTAGACACTGAGAATTAAAAAAAATCAAATTTGAGTCAGAGATGAAGAAGACATTTGAGTCTTATCTATTGTCATGATCATGAAAATGTGTCTATCATACATATTGAATTTAAGTTAGCTATTAATGCCATATCTCCCCACATGCATGCCCACCACCCTACTTCCTAGTATGAAAGTGGCTGATTGAATATGGAATTCTTTTTTCAATCACTTAAAGACCACTAGTGTTCATGTTGTTGAGACAGACTTAAATGTTTTTTTGTATTTATATTACCTCTGACTCTTTCAAGGTGATGGCTAATTCCCCTTCTAAATATGAGCAAAAGAAATGCCTATTGAAATAGATTCATCTTCAAACTATCAGCTGCCAAGGGGTTAATAAGTCACTTTATATGATTATTAGCAAATATGCATTTAAATCCCTTACCCATTAGGGATTCTCAAATCTCCATATAGATTGTCTTCTGGAGTAGATTAAAAGGTGCCAAGGGACAAGGGGGTTGGATGTGTTTCAGGCCATCTGATGCTAGGGGGCTGATGTGTGTGGTAGGATCAGGTATTACCCCAAGCATGGCTTCAACACAGAACTGAATGTGCTTGTCTCCTGTAGGAGGACTTCCATGGACAAAGTTCCAAAAGAGAAAGGAGGGACAGAGAAAGGGGAGAGGGCAGGAAAGAAAAAGAAAGGGAATAAAAGAGGAAAACCCAACTAATACATTCAAGATTACTTTTTAGAAAACATTCGGCTTGATTCATCAAGGTAGAACTGATCTTTGGTACATTCAGATGAGGTTACATTGTTCCTGAGAATTTAGACAAAATAATTAGACAAAGAAGGCACAAAAATTCTTCCTTATGGAGACTTCAGCTATCTCCCCTCCCCCCTATTGCTATGGCAACCATTTTTCTTAATCTGAAATATTTGCACACTACACATAATTTAAGATAATATTGAAAATCTTTCTGATCTGAATACCTTTGTCCTGTCTGTCCATAGCCTATGGAATTGGAGTTAAAGCCCTTTTAATTTTACCCTTTTAATTTTAAAATGCAACATCACCTGCACTTTGCAGAGGCTCTGACATCAGCTCTACCATTTCTGTAGTCAGTATTTATTTATGTACATCACAGCTACGTTCAAATTATTGTAATTATCCCTCTTTACTCTCCTCTTTGTTTGATAAAGTGTGAAGCCAAGTATAGACAGGAATCACAAGTTCTCTTTCTCCCTAGAGTTGTCACAGAAGTCCTCTCCCCATCTCATCCTTCCACCCTGCAAAAGAGGAAAAAAATACTATGGGCTTTGGAGGAAGCATCCCTCACTGTGGGAACCCTGCCCCTCCCCGGGCCTCCCCACTGTGCCCCTAAACGTGCTGTCTGTAACCAACTGTTCCTGTTGAATAACAATGGGAGCTGCGGGGCTTTTTCAGCTTATGCTGCAAATAGATTAGCCTGCTCCCTTTTATGTGTGCTAAGACATTACCCAGAAGCCCCCAGGATTCCATTATCAGCCGCCAACAGATGGAGCCTATCAGCGCGCTGTCAATCATCCCCCACCTGTGGATTGCGCAGCCAAGCCAAAAAATTAATTGCTTAGAAATATAAAATCTGTAGACTCAGATCGGAAAGGATTAAGAAAGGAAAGGTTAAGCAAGGGAAGGAGGAAGCCATGCTGTGCCAGAGTACCTTATCAAGTCGTGTGCTTATCTCAGTGCGTGAGGCAGTCAGCGTTTGATTTGGTTTTCCTACAGAAGAAAGACAGCAGGATTAGAACCAGAAATGTTGGAGAAGAAAAAAAGAAGGCAATTTGCAAGAAGGCATAATGCCCGTTGCTTCACATTGGGTCATTCATATGCGTTCTGAAGAAAAAAATAAATAAAACTGAAAAGCTATTCTCTTCTACTTTTATATTTTGCTGGTGTCATTTCACATTAAAATTTTTTTTTGTTTCATTTATTGTCCTTTTATTTAAATTTGCCATATTTTTAAGTACCAGCAGGGAGAGGTTATTTTGTCCTAATATTGGTTTCATGGAACTATTTTTCTAACTCATATACCCTTGTTTCCTTTCAAGTTTTTGGGGGTTTTTTTTAGAAGAAAAAATAGTTCTGATTATGTTGGATAAAGTCCTTCCTCACAATGTGACCTTTAGTTGTTTTTTTTTTTTATTTTTAATTTCAGTTACCTGCAAAATGAAATATGATGTCTGTAATCTCCTGCAGCTCTCAAATTGTGTGACTCTATAAATTGATTGCCAGTAGTATTTAGAAATGACTTAGACAAGATATCTGGCATATGGAAATAAGGGATATGGGAAAAGAGGAATTCCTCAAAGGATTATTTGTTGGAGTGCCTAACACTGCACTCTGCCTTGGGAATTTTCTCTGGTGCAACTACAAATGTTCTTATTACCAAGATGGTAGTGAAAAGACTTTAATGGTCTGAGTAATTTTGACAAGTACTTTGGGCTATCATTACCAACTTAATTGATTAAAAGTCAATAGTTTTTTGTTAATGTTTTGCTTTATGTAAGTTTTTAAAAATCGTATTTTTGAGCTTGGCTCAGCGGAGCATTGTATATTCTACTTTGAAACTAAAAAGAGCATTTTTCCCCCCACAAATAGACACTTAGGGGCAATTTAATTCAATTAACAATGAACTAATTCAACAAACTTTTATCACTTGTCAACTGCTGGCATATGTTGGAAATAAAATATACTGACTTTCTTCAAGTATTTAAAATCTAGTAGGTTGAATTAAAACAACTGCATGAATAACAATAATGCTACCTATTGAATACTTATTATATGTGTTTACTCACTTTGTATAATAGGCCTATTTTTCAAAACAATGCCACAAAGCCAGATAGCCTAGTAAGGTGGGAAGGATATGGAAAAAGACAACCCCCAGGACAGGGAAATGACAAATCCTTAAAACTGTCTGACCTGGAGGAAGAGAGAGGAGGAAGGCATCATTATTCCTCTCCCAGTGAATCCTTTCCCATTAACAATGGGCCCCTGAGGGAAAAAAGCAAACTTTCATCCTTTCCCTGTTTGATCCACAGCATCTCCACTAAAAGCATCATCCCTTCACAACCACAGTGGGTCCTGAAGGGAGGAGGTGGACACTGAGACGCTGGATCCTGGACTTTTACCCTTGCCCTGGAAGGAGAAAAGTAAAAAGTGAAGCTCTGGGAAACAATGAATCCCAGAGAAAGAAGATAAGCAGTGAAAACTGAGTTCTGAGGTTTTCCAGGCAAACTTTTTTTTTTTACCATGAAATATCTCATTTAATGTATTTTTATTTATATATGACAGCAGAATGCATTACAATTCTTATTACATATATAGAACACAATTTTTCATATCTCTGATCGTATACATAGTATATTCACACCAATTCGTGTCTACATACCTCTACTTTGGATAATAATGATAGTCACATTCCACCATCATTAATTACCCCATGCCCCCTCTCTTCCCCTTCAACCCCTCTGCCCTGTCTAGAGTTTGTCTAGATAGTTTGTCTAGTTTGTCCCATGCTCCCACTCCCTATTGTTGGGTGCAGAGCAGGCTGAACTGTGTTGTCTGCAGGGCAGGCTGAACAGATGTTGGCTGCAAGATAGCCCACACACTCAAACCCCCCTCTATCTGGTCCTTTATCACCTGTTTGCCTCAAGTCTGAACATTCAACCCTGCTTAAGGCTGAACACTTAACCCCCACTTGGGCCAACAAGGCAGCTTGCAGACCCAGAGGCCCCATTAGATTTGGGCTATAAAAACTCCCTCCTGCCAGGCCCCTCTCTCTCTTGCTCTCTCTCTCTTGCTCTTTCTCTCTTGCTCTCTCTCTCTTGCTCTCTCTCTCTCTTGCTCTTTATCTTTCTTGCATGCGCTCTCTGTCTCTCTCTTGCTCTTGCTCTCTCCCTGTTCATCTCTTCTCTTCTTTCTCTCTCTCTCTTTCCTTCTTTCTTTTCTCTTTGTTGCACTTCTGCAATAAAGATCTTTTGGTTGCTCTGAGTGTTGTGGTCACTTTCCTTTCACCTATCCCACTATGAATCAGCCTCCTTATATCAGAGAAAACTTTTAGCATTTGGTTTTTTGGGAATGGCTAACTTCACTTAGCATTGTCTTCTCTAACTCCATCCATTTACCTGCAAATGCCATGATTTTATTCTTTTTTATTGCTGAGTAATATTCCATTGTTCATATATGCCACATTTTTTACTTTTTACAACTTCTTTCCTGACTGTACAAACCAACACATCCTGCTTCAGTCTCCAATGATTAAACCAGCCTCATTGTAAACTATAAAACTCAAACCCCTTAACTCTTGGCCATCTTTCTATCCAGAAAGTGAGCCCCTCCAGTGCCTGATTGATTGACTACACTGCGGAATAAAGGAAAGCTTGCTGGTTGGTTTGAGGTCTGCTTCCATCCCGGTTACTTGTATTTCCATGATGTTGCTGAAACCGTGTTGGTTATTTTTGCTTACAAGGTGCACTTTGAGTTCAGACCTTTGCACACTGTATCATGCCTGTGACACCAGGTAGTGTTTTATATTTATAAGACAGATGTAAAGTGGAGCTCAGAGATGGAATAAAGATCAGAGTTGAGAGCATACTAAAGAAAGAATGCAGTCCCACCAGCAATGTACAAGTGTACCCTTTTCCCCACATCCTCGCCAGCACTTGTTGTTGTTTGACTTCATAATGGCTGCCATTCTTACTGGAGTGAGATGGTATCTTAGGGTGGTTTTAATTTGCATTTCTCTGACTGCTAGAGATGGTGAGCATTTTTTCTTGTATTTGTTGATTGATTGTATGTTCTCCTCTGAGAAGTGTCTGTTCAGATCCTTGGCCCATTTGTTGATTGGGTTATTTGTTTTCTTGTTGTTTAATTTTTTGAGTTCTTTGTATACTCAAAACAGAGCAGGGAGGAAGAGCTTGAGAAGAAGATTACCATTAAATAGGGACAAGAGGTGCTTGGGAATGGGAGAGAGAAGGGGAACTGCAAGGAAGATGGTAGGAGACCCTCATTGTTATGCAAAATTATATATAAGATGGTGTGAGGGGGAAGAAAAAAGAGAGAGAAACGTGTCACAGTAGATTGGGTAGAAAGAGGTGATGGGAGGGGAGGGGAGGGGAGGGCGGGTAGAAGGGCAGCACAATACAATAGACACTAGTATGGCCCTATGTATAAATGTGGCTGTATAACCAATGTGATCCTGCAATCTGTACACGTGGAAAAATAAGATTATGTACCCCATTTGAATCAAATGTATGATATGTCAAGATCATTGTAATGTTTTAAGCAACTAATAAAAAATTTTTTAAAAAAAGAAAGAATGTAGCTAGCTGATTAAAAAAAAAAGCCAATTTTTCCTTTTGAGGAACCCTCTAATGAAGCTAGAGCCTCTTCTGCCCTTCCCTACATCACAGATTCCCCTTCCCAACTACTTATCACCCTTATAATTATGTCTTAAATTCTTTCCCTTTTAGAATGTAACTCTTATAAAGACAGGAACCACTAACATGCTGGTAAGTGCTTAGCCATCAGTTCTCTGGTACTCCATCTCTGTGTTCAATGCTCCCCGAGTTACTCACATGCCAGCTACTGTCCAGGAACAATCCTGAAAATGTAACAGTCATCTCTTGTGAGGCAGTATCTCAGTATCCCCCTGACTCCCCTTCTGCACACCACTGGAAGGAAATGCCTGCCTTGTTTATCACTGTATCTCAAATGCTGGTGCTTGGTTGAACTCAACATTTCTGTTGAATGAATGGCTATTTCTTCCAAGTTGAAGTTGAAACTCAACTTTCTCTTGTCATCTTGTACTTGGTCAGGTGATCACCATATCTGCCCAATGCCAACAGAGTTGAGGAGGGCTGAGGAGGAACTGAGGGCTTACAGATTATCTCCCAGAGCTCATCATCATATAACAATCGTATGTACATAACTGTTGCAAAAACCCTCACCATTGTGGGTGGTCCTCTTGAGAAATATGCTTAAGATAGAATGAGAAAAAGTTATTATTTATGTCCTTTGGAGGGGGGAATAATGTGCAATTTAATTCAATTTCTTATGGCTTCATCATTGCAGATGATAAAATTTAAATTTTTTACTCCGAAATTTTATAGGTTCAGTCCAGGTGCAGTGGCAAACTCCTAAAATCCCAGCAGCTGAGGAATCTGAGGCCAGAGGATCCCAAGTTCAAAGCCAGCCTCAGCAACTTAGCAAGGCCATAAGCAACTTAGCAAGACTTTATCTCCAAATAAAAACTAAAAAGATTGGGGATGTGGCTCCGTGGTTAAGCACCCTGGGTTCAATTCCCCGTACAAAGAGAAAAATTATAATTTTAGCCAACACAATTCCAGAGAACTCATGTAGATCTTGTTGAAGAGTTGATCACCCTTTCTTCATCTTTAAAATGTAGGGGTTCAATCCTCAGTACCACATAAAAATAAATAAAGACATTTTTTTAAAAAAAATGTAGGGGATTAGGGAAAATGACATAAAGCGCCCAAGACAGGGCTCATGGCAATGCAGGCTACTGCTCATTGTCATTACTGTAAGAGGCATACGTGCCAATCCCTTGCACTGGATTATGAGGCCCTAAAGGAAAAAGAACTCTGGAGATTCCTGTCTGCGCTGTATTCTCCTTTGCCTTTCCCATGTGGTTCCCCAATAAACCCCCAAATTAAATAACCTCCCTATAGTGAACTGACTTTATGACAATCTCATCAACCAGAGGGCCCAACACTATTCAGGAAATAGCAAACAAAGTTAAAATTTTAACATCTATTTGCTAAAAGTGCATTTAACTGCTACTCCTGTATCCTCCAGACCTGTGGATAAAAAGGGAGATCCTATAAACAGCCAGATTCAGCGCTTTAAAAATTTGCAGACACTCTTTCTCTCTTACTTCACAACTTGTATTTTTCCTTGTTGTTAAGAACAAGAACTACAGAGTCAGACTTTCTCAGTTAAAATTCTGGTTCCGCCTTGGTCGGCTTATTAAGATCCCTTTCCTCACCTGTGAAATATGGCAAATAATTATATCTACCTTATTGGGTTACTATGAAGATTAAAATGTAGTGATATGGGCATAAAGTTCCAACACAGTGAACACCCTCAATAAATGCTAGCTATTTTTACACATATATCATGCTTAGATCTGTTGTCTCACCTTAATATATTTCTTGATTTTTTTCAAGATATGTTTGATTTTTTTTTGAGATATGGTTAATTTATTGGATCTCAGCTTTTATGTATACTTATGTATACCTCCCAACAGACTATAAAATTCGTATGTAACCACCATTTGATATCTATGAAGTCTGTGACTTTTAGCCAGAAAAAGTCACTATCTTTCTACAAAATATTACTTAATATATCTGGATCTTGGTGGCAGAGGTTATGCTGGAAAATGATGATCTTTAAGTCCTTTAGAATTAACTCTAAAAGATATTTTGTTATGCTTGAAGTGAAAACCATCTGTCAGAGTAGATAAAAATACATTACTCAAAAGATGGCATATTTAGAGAATAGGATATTTACTTCAACTGTCACCCAGGCTCATTTGCTATGGTCAATGGGGACATTCCATTTCTAGATACATAAATTAAACAGATCAAACCAGACATTTCACACAGTATACTGTTGTAGAATGAAGTGGCCTTAGAACCAGAAGACCCACATCCTCATCTCAATGGCTATTAAATTGCTGTGTGATCTTGTATAAGTCTGTTCACCTTGTGGGGTCTGTGTCCTCATCTGTAAAAGATGATGATTGGATCAGACAGTTGGTAAAGTCTCTCCGGTTCTGTGATTCCATAGTTTATGCCTATTTAGCACCATCAATGTCAGAGACACTTGGATTAATGAAAGTAGGGAAATAGGACAACCTTGAGTTTTATTAATCAAGGTTAAGCATGGGTTTATTTTTCTCTCCCTCTTTCTCTTGGACTTATCTAATATAACCAAAAGCCTTATATGTTTCTTTCTATAGATGGCTTAATGAATTTAGGACCAGATATGTTACAAGAAACAAGTATATGATGATTGAAAAGTTCTTCCCACTACTTAATTCTAATTGAATACTTAAAAATCTCCCGATTCTACATCTTAGTAGATCCGTAAAAGAGAGGACCCCATTAAATTTTCCAAAACAGGTTTCTGTTTTTTGAGTTTTGATGGAGGCTCAATGAAGATTTATTCACTCATAGCTGGAAACATAAGAATCCAAGGGATCAGAACATACTTCCTATGGGCTGGTGGCCCCACTCAGTGAAAAGGTGTCACAGTTCTGTGGTGCTCGACTTACTTGCACATCTCTCTCCAAATCTGCAAACTGAAGAAATGCTTCTAGGCATTATTTATTTATTGACATCTCTTAATAACCTTGACATTTGATAAAGTCTCAAGGAATGAAAAGCAAACTTCTCAACAAATTCAGCACAAGTTGCAATGCATTGGCTCCTCTTATTTGCTTTATGCTCCTGCTTAATGTAGACAATTGTACTCTCTGTGAGTCCCAGGGAGTGGAGCACATGTGACATTTCTCTGTTACCTCAAAAATGTGTCACAAATATAGGTACTGGGAAATGATGGCTCCTTATTTTCATGCCTTTAAAAAACAATATATACCTTCTTTGGGGTTAAAAATATATTTTAAATAATATTTATTGTTTCTAATTATAAGATACCCAATATCATAGAAATTTTGAAAAAAATTTATAAATTGTCAAAAGTAATAAAATTATTCCAAATCCCACCAAATAAAGATAACTGTCATTAATACTATGGTTCATTTCCTCCCAGTTTTCTAGTCTTTTCTATGCATGCATGGGTGCATGTGTATATTTTTTAAAAGAGAAAACAAGGCTAATGCCAGATAGCCAGATATGCTGTTTTGTACTTGACTTTTCTTCTAGAATTATATAGATAACCTTTACCAACATCCACAAGTATTAAAAAAGACACTTTGTAAATGGTGGCATCATGTTCCATTATATGATTTAACATAATTTGTTTAATTAGTACCTACTGTTACTTAATTTTTTTCTAATTTTTACTTTCCAAATAAAACTACCATTTCTATCAGTGTTAATAAATGATTATCTGACTTTTTTCACCGGAACAATTTAATATCAGTAGAGTTACCAGGTCAATGGCTATTTTTCTTTCTTCCGTCAACCATCAGGAAGGTCTAGTTTTATTGCATGACCACCAAGAATTCAAATTATTTAAAATTGTGGCAATTTAATGAGGGGAAAATGAGAATTTGCATTTATCTTGTATGAGCCTTTCTATTTTTTATGTGAGTTACCTATGTAGATCTTTTTCAAGTTCACAGTGAAACTGCTGCAATAATCTTAAAAGATCCTATGTACTGCCACATGTTCTAATCACTGGGCGAGTGATAGATTCTGGTTCCATAAAGAATTTCCAATTTTGAGAACTCCCAGGACAAACTCTTAGATTACCAGCCTCACAAAGGTAGGACACTAGTACAATATATGTCATATGGGTAGTAGATGGATACTTTCCCTAGCTACTGAGATACCTCGTTTTTGATATTGAAAATTCATAGTGCTGTGAATGGCAAAACTAGAGATTCAACTTTAGGGAAAAAAAAATAAGACAATTCTCTGAACATAGTCATCTATTTTTACTCCATAAATTCTTAAAAAACAAAACAACATTTTGCAAGAAGCATCAAAGCCTTCCTAGGATTTACTTTCCCTAGTATGGCATGAAATTGTGGGAGATATTTTGACATTTCAGTGATAGCTATTTCTAAATGATAGGTACAAGACACAAGACAAGTCTGATACCTTGAAATCAAAGAAATATAGGAAGCAGGAGTCTCCTCACTATGGAAGTCCAAAGGCTCTATAGCACTTAATTCACACTGTTACCAATTGCAGGACTATTAACATCTCCATGTCACAGTAACAGGATTATCTGATTTTTAAAAGTTCATTTTGCTACATTTGATTCAAGCAGATCTGCTTGAATCAAATGTATGAAATATGATATGTCAAGAGCTTTGTAATGTTTTGAACAACTAATAATAAAAAAAAATCAATGAAAATGAAAAAAAAAAGTTCATTTTGCCTTTTTTGCTTCAAGTGACTGACCCAAAAATTTGCATTGGTGAGCAAACAAATAGTGTTAGTCTTTCCTAAAACTACCCTAGGTGGTCATCTCCCTTTTTAACTACATAAGACATCTATTGTTTTGTTGTTGTTGTTGCCTCAATCTAAATTTGTGATGCACTTGAGTATTGCTTTTTCAGATTCATAGAAAAAAATTAA
>NW_026000048.1:13282837-13300691 GCF_001458135.2 Marmota marmota marmota | reverse complement strand
TGTACATATTATATATATATATATATATATATATATATATCTCACAGGCCCTCAATTTAAGATTCTGATTCACCTGGGGATATTACATTGCCAGGTAAGAGGATTCCTTATTTTATTTAATTACTCAATCAAGACATCAAGGGAGAAGGTCACAGTGCTGGATAAAGATCACGCTTGCAAAAATATTATGTATTTGATGAAGAAATGTTCTGTGGTGCCTCAGAACAAGGCTTTGCTTCATTTGGGGTCTGCTCCATTTAGTTCCTGGTGAGCCCTTAAGGTTGAAGATGTGGTCCCTGATTGTCAATATTGAATGATGAAGGGAAGAGCAAGAGGGAGAAAGAGAATCCGGAGAAAAGCACCATGAAGAATTGAAAAAGATTGGCATGATGCTGTGCAGTGGACATGGTGGGTCCTCATCCTGCCACCAATGGAACATCAGTGGCATCGAGAGATACAGAGTCCCAGGGAATGGAACACACTTTCCATAAGGTGGTGGACCCACTCATTGGAAAGGTATCACATTTCCAGTGGTTCTTAACTGTTTGTATGTTTCTCTCCAAATCTACAAACCAAAGAAATGCTTCTCAGTATAGCAGCCCTGACATTCCTGGAGGAAATACATGGGTGTAAACACAAAAATCCTTCAAAAACCTACTTAGTTGCTTTCTATACTTTTATCACCAGTGTCACCATTTTGACTTATTAATTTTCATGTTATTTAAACCACAACATTTCATAATACCTTTACCATAATGAATAATTTTCTAATAAAGCATGAGTACTCAACCAAGAAGGGAAACAGATCAGAATGATTTCCCTGATGTATTTTTTATTAAAATTGTCAGGCCACGGTCAGTATAACTTTTGATTGTGTTTGTCATTTTTTCATTGCTTTTCATTGTGAACAAAATACTTGAAAAACCTACTTAGAGCAGGAAAAGTTATTTTGGCTCACAGTTTCAGAAGTTCATGCTAAGAGCCACAGCCAAGTAATATGATGCATGGCATTTTTGGTTGAAAGGTGATGCCAGCAAGCCATTGAAATGATATGATTATATTAAGATTTGCATTCATATGGATATTGGACTCCTGCTGTTCACCTCAGCCTGTTACGGGACTCCTGGAGAGTTCCCATTGGTTGGGGAAGTGCAGTAGGAGGGAATTCCGGAGGAGGAACTTCCTCTTGGGATCCGGGAGGAAGCTGCGTGCGTGGATTGGCTTGTGATTTTGTGCCCAGCCAGACTGTGGCAATTGGTGGCCCACGGGAACTGCGACCTTGGCGTTATCAGCACCAATAGCCGAGGTGAACAGCAGGATTCCAATATCCATATGAATGCAAATCTTAATATAATCATATCATTTCAATGGCTTGCTGGCATCACCTTTCAACCAAAAATGCCATGCATCATATTACTTGGCTGTGGCTCTTAGCAAGTTCAGTCCACGGTCAGCTGACATCACTGCTCTGGGCCTGAGGTGAGGCAGAGAGTGGCAGTGGATGAACATGGCAGAGGAATGCAACTCAGAACATGAGAGCCAGGAAGCAGGGAGAGAGGGGCTACATAAGATGAACCCTTCCAGGGCATTTCCAGGGTAACCCACCTTCTCCAGCCATGCCACCTCTGCCTACAGTTACCATCCAGTGAGTCCATTCAAACTCAGGTACCCTGATTAGGTTACAGCTCTTACAATCCAATCATTTTAACCTCAGAATATTCCTACATTAACACAGAAGCTTTGGGAGGACATCTCGTATCTAAGCCATAGAGCATTGCTCTCCATTTATTTCTTTAATTTAAAACATTTTCAAATGCTTTCTTTCATTTTCACCTTAGTTTTCTTATCACTTATTTTTCTTTAGCACTTTTTCTTTGCTTAAATATTATTTCCCCTATTTTAATCTGATCACACATTTATCTTCATTTGTGTGAAATAAGGGTTGCCATTTCTCCTGAGTCTCCTTCTATTTTCTTTCCAATTTTTATTATGCTTATCAAGATAGTCTTTTTTCTCTTTCTACTTTTATGCCTTATTTAAAAAATATTTTTAGTTTAGATGGACACATATTTTTATTTTATTTGTTTATTTTTATGTGGTGAGGATTGAACGCAGTGCCTCACATGTGCCAGGCAAGTGCTCTACCACTCAGCTACAACCTCAGCCCCCATGCCTTATTTTTATTATTGCTTAGTTTGACTATGCTATGGTCAGAGAAAATAGAATTGGGAAAGACACCACTACCCACCAGTCTCTGCTCTGACAAGAAGGCAATACCCTTCAAATTTACTCATCTTCCATAATTTCCCTTAAAGGGTAATTCATATTCCACATGTCTGGAAAATTAATTTCATAAGAAAATTCTTTCTACTCTGTAGTCTATATTTTTGCCTGCTATGTGTCACCATTTCCAAATTCCATGATTCATCTTGATTATTACTAAGATTAGAAGTCTCTGACTTTCTTATTCGGGGCAGACACATTCTGTGTTCAGGTCACATCCTTTCTCTGCTCTCTGGGTTTGCTGCCTTTTTCTCATGTGCCCAAGGCCATCTCTCTGCCACTTTCATCAGCAACTCCTGGACAAGAGAGGGAGCAGTGACCTAGAGATCAGGTGTCAGGCTTGATGAAAGAAGAGCCAGAGAGGGTCAGAGCTTATTTTGTTTTTGCAATTCCATTTTGGTTAACTGTTAATATAAAAGCCTTGACTCATGATTAAGTTGATGTTTTTTTTTTTTTTTTAATTTCCAATTTAAGCTTATGTTCATGCATTCCTAATATTGCATTTTGAATGAAGTGATTGCTGATAATGTGGTTCTGGACACTTGATATCTGCATAATGAAGGATGATTACATTCTCCTGCAAATGAATATGGGTTATCAATAAACATCGATGCCATAACAGTCCAGCAGCCATGCATGAATGAGATGTTTTCAAAATCAACTCAGAATCAGCTATCACTGCCACTTATTACATAATGAGTAAAAACAATTGGATTAATTAAGCAAGCAGGCATTCTGCTTGTGTGGCTAATTTTAAAGAGTAGTATGCCAGTTCATTGGATGTACGTACTTGACAGCCATCTGTCCTTTGATGCCTTTCATCTTAAAGATTTATACTAATTTCGCAACATAAATGACCAATGTAAGCTATACTCATCTATACCTACATGTTCCTTAGACCTTCTTCTGTGATTAATTTTTTAAGTCTACTTAAATTACTTGGATTGGACTAATTTTTAGACTGCTCCTGTCTTCTGATCCAGCATCTGACCTTTTTGTGAGCAATTTACTGCTTCATCTCAAATTTCCTCTCTCTGATGATAACAAAAGTGATACCAATGTAACTCCAGAAACACCTGGATATTTACCAACTGTTCAGTTCTTTTCCATTTGGTTTCAAATCAAGTCTTGGCACCAGATATTGTGAGGCTGTGTCTATCACAGGACTGATCCTGACAAACAGTCTGTGAAAAACAGACAGCAGCTGGCTGGCTGAGAGGGGAGCTCTCTGTCTCTTTGCCAATTGTTACAGCAGTCAGATCAGCAGGCATATAGTAAGTGCCCACTCAAGTTTGGGGATCTGAAATATTTAAAACGTGACACTTGTGTTTATGATTTGCCTGAGATCTCACTCTGTATCATTTTCATGACTGTTATTCCAGCCTCTGAAGATGGTTTCAGGTGACCAGTGGGCAGTGCCTACATTGGTTTCCTATTTCCTCATCCTTATCACTCACTGTAAGCAATCCACTGCGATCTCAGTGAGTTTTACATGCCAATCCCCGGATTCAGGTCTATATAGCAACAGAAGCCTCTTTTTCCTTTCCGTAAAGGTAAGGCTGGTTCCTTTCCTCCTTGGGGCTTGGCTAGGGAATGGTGGTGGTGGCTCCAAACCTTTCTCATCTTTTCTGCTGTTGTTTATTGCTTCTTCAGAGCACAGTAAATTCATGGGGGCAATCAGGGCTGTTTTTAGCAAAATATGGAATCTCAGCCAGGCCATTTCTGATGTCTGGAGGCTGTCTACACTCTATCAAGTGGATCTTTTAAAGTCACATTATTTACTCTTGATTTTGGCTGTATTGATTTCTGAAGACTTCCCAGAGAACACACCTGCTGGTGTCCTTAAATCAAATCCAAATTACTGGATACAAAGCAAGATTAAGCCACACAATACCAGATTCTTGGGCTTCTGTGAAACAGTAACACTCTCTGGAACAATAGGCTCTTGACTATTAAAATGACAAATTATGGGAGCAGGAAGAGCCTCCCTTTAGGTATCCATCACTATGAGTCACTGTCTGGGCTGCTGCCTGTACTGGGACACCGCTGTTTTATGCACCAGGAATTTTAGAGCAATGAGGTTTGTTTGACTGTACTTCTTGGTTGTTGAAAGCAGACAGACTCTCTTGATGCCTCCACTGTCACATAATTAAAACTACGGCAATTTCTTGAGAAAGGACTTATTTTTGAAAAAAAAAACCCTGAGGCTACATGAAAAAAGTCAAGGCTAATTAAAATGCAGAATCCTGACTCCACCCTAGAGATTCTTAGTCATGGAACTAAGGCAGGACCCAAAGATGTGCATTTTAAGAAGTAGCTGGTGGCACAGGATGCAGGCAGTCCTCAATCTTCACTTTGAGAAACCCTGATAATGCTTAAAGTTTTACATGTGCCACTTCACATTTTCAGGAGAGAAAAATATTTCCTTAAATCGTTCCAAGGCAGAGGACTCATAGCTTCAAGGGAACAGAAATAAAGGAGGAATATAGTCACCTGCTTGAATTCCACTGCTTCACAAAAACTTTTTGTTTTCTCCATTTCACATTTTTAGTCCTAGTGAGTTACCACCTTATCCCTGCATGATGTAAAGCAAGGGACTTGGCCTTCTCACCACTCACCTGATGTTAACTGCTTCTTATTCTGGCCAAACAGTCAGTGACTGTTTTCAAAGTTGGCTGAAACACCCTGGCAAGGTAAAGGTCATGTTAAGTCTTCTCTGGGGAAAGGAGTCCAAGCATGTACTGATAGACCCTGGCTCATCCCTTTTCCAGACTCTGAGACATAGAATTTTTGAGAACCTCCTCCTGATTTCTTCCTGGTGGTTCTCAGCTCAGGCTGCACATTGGAATCACCTAGGGAAAACTTTAGCCAACTAATTCTGATTCCAACATCAAACTGGATTGTAAAGGGAATGGTATTGTTATGCTCGAATTCGGGACCCCCAAAGACCACCAGAGACCCCAGATGGATGTAAGCAGCAAAGAGGTGTTTATTGTGAGCTAGCTCGGTCCTCCGTGCACACACACAGCAACTGGTGACGCTGAGAGGCCCCGAGCCCAGGGTTTGCAGCAGTTTTATACATTTTTTGGAGAGGGCAGGGACTTCACATACATCATAGCCTCTTTTAGCAAATCATCACACACCGCGGGAAAATCAAATAACAACTCTAAAACATGATTAGCACATTCACTGGCGGGAACAAGTTGGGTAGGGGTGATTGGTCAGGACAAAAGGGGTATTCGTTTGAACTGATTGGTTTGAGCCAAGAGGGGTGTACGTGCTGAACTACATGGTTTCCCAACATGTTATCAACCACCATAAACTGGGAGGGTCATCTGGCATCCCAGGTATTTCCCTGTCTCATGCTGATTGGTGGCTGCTAGGAGGTTACTATGGATCTCCACCTAGCCTGACTGAGTCAGGGACACCTGGTGCAGCAGATCACTCCTGTTATTTGTAGATAAACAACTTAGCAGGGTGGGAATGTGCCTAGGAGTGCTCTGTGGGTTTTTCCAAGGACAAAGGCCATGTCCCTTCCTTGGACAGCTTTGCTCTGAGATAGAGGCTGGTTTTTCACCAGGTGACCCACAAGTATTCAGTGAACAGCCACTGAAAGAAAGTAGTGTGGCCTGTGAGTTTACTGTTATTCAATAAATTCTGACAGTGTGGAAAGACACAAACACGTTTGGTCTGTGTTAATAAAAGCTTGCTCATGACAACTGGTCAATAAACAGGGTGGAAAGGGGTACAAGAAACACAGTTGCAATGTCATGAAGCATTAATGAATTGTGCACATATTTATTGGATATCTACTATATTCAGGGTTATGTGTAAAATGCTGGAGGAAAAAAAAATGGAAAATGAGACATAAAGCCTGCCCTTGAGTAGCACGGAGCCCAGGGTCCTTGAAAGAATATCTTGGGTCTGGATGAGGGCAGGATCTCTAATTGTTCTCACTACCTCTGCCTTTGACACCTTCTGACCATTTTCAATACTAGAACCTATTAAAACCTAGCTCAGAGAATGTCATTTTGTAAGGGTAAAAGAAATTGAAGTTAAAGTGTAAAACTTAAAGTGTAAAAGACCAGGTGTTGTAAAGTTTCTAAGCTGCAAGGCCTGAGTTAAAATGTAAAGGACCAGGTATTGTTAAGTTCCTATGCTACACGCAAAACCTGAAATTCCTGTAGCTGTTAGGACAATACCCGGAACTGCCCAGTAAATATTCCCCCTGACCGCCTGGTTGTTTAATAACCTAGGACCCTGTGCGGCCTTGCACGTAGACATCGCAGGGCCTAAACCAATCAGTTTGAATGTGTACCCCACTTTAGAACTGACCTATCACTCCCGCCCGACCTGTTCCCACCAATGAATGTGCTAATCAAGTTTGAGAATTGTTGTTTGATTTTCCCGCGGTGTATGATGATTTGTTAAAGGGGACTGTGATGTATGTAAAGTCCCGCCCTCCCCAAAAAGTGTACTTAATCACTGCTCAACTCCTGCTCGGGGCTCTGGGCTGCTCTCCCTTCTTGAGTGAGCACGGAGCCCCAGCACGCTGGATTGGATCCTCAATAAACCCCTTTTGCTGTCTCTTGGTGGTCTCTTCCTCCGATGTTCACCAGACCCCTACAATTCCCCACTCCAATCCTGCCTATAGTTTTGCATTTCATTCAGAACTAAATCCAAATCCTCATCCTGCTCTAGGAAGCCCTGTTTTATCTGACCCTTTCTTGCATCCTTGATGGCAACTCATCTTCTTCATCTTCCGTTTGCTTCCCAAGGCCCAACCTCACCGGTCCCTTCTGCATCCTCAAACCCTCAGGTACCCTCCTGCTTTAGTACTGAGCAGCACTGGTACTAAAATCCCCAAGGACTGTTCTCCCAGGACTCCCTTCTTGCCTGCATTAGGTCTCTGCTCAAATTTAGCCTTATTAAGGCCATGGTGATAATCCTGAGGCCCAATATAAAATACAGAATAACAAGTATCTCTTTACCTCTCCGGCCTTTGTTCCCTTTATTATTTATCTTCATAGCACTTTTTCTCGCAGGACATGCTGTATCTTTCTTTCTGACTTTTGTCTTTGTCTTCTGTTAGGAGTATATGTTTCACATGGGTCTGTGCATCTACATAATCCGAGCCAGGCCCAACATGAGGCAGAGCTTGATGCCATGTACCAGCACTGCTGAATGCCTGGGCCCATGGTTGGCACACAGTGCACACTTATTGAATAAATAAATGATTGGATGACTATTGGGAAACCATTAACAGTTTGGTGTGATTAAGGCAAAGAGTGGGTGGGGAAGGGCAGGAAATAAGACTGGGAGGGAGCCTGGGGACAGGAAAGAACACGTTTGCCTTGCAGAAGAATGGATATGCCTTTTAGACAGATAGATCCATTGGTTAAGTGTAGAAGATGAAATCGATTATTTCTTCATTCTATAGATGAAAACCTATAGGGGCGATTCTGTCATTTGCCCAGGTTCACCAAGTATGTGCATTAGTAAAGTTCAAACATGGACATTTCACCTCTAGAGTCTGCCTTCATCACAGACTCCCCTTCTCCCAAAGGATTAAAATAATTTTCTGGACAGTTGTCTTTTATTTGGTGTCTATTTTTGGTGATAGTAGATAATAAATATTGTCTACTATCACCAAAAATGCAATATCTAAGCTTAAATACAGGGGTTATTCATTTAATTCCCTCTTTCCAAAGGGTAAAGGATCACACACACACACACACACACACACACACACAGAGTGCAGAATCTTCCACCCCAGGGTTGGCAATTTCCTCTCCTCCTATTCCAGAAGTTGAAATCAGCAATTGGGGAGCATGTCCCATATGAGCACTGCTCTGCGCATGTATAGAGCAAGCCCCAAGAGTTTGGAAGCAGCACCGATAGGACCAGCTCCATGGGAGGACTCTCAGTTGCAAAGGATCATTGGAGTTTTGATATACAATACCACAGAGGGCACAGGAGGAGACTGACCCTGACTAGACGGGGGCATCTGTTCCAAGGCAGTCAAGGGTAAGAGAGAGAGAGAGAGGCACCAAGGGAGAACGTTCTAGACAGAATGGGAACAGCTCAGACAGAAAGAATGCACCATACCCATTTGTCTGCTTGAAAACAAAATTTGGACTAATACTTGGAACCAGTTCTCTGTCCTGCAGTATGAGGTTTCTGAGGAATTCTACCATTAGAGGTAAATAAGTGCTCTTAGATCTCACTGAAATGTCTTTGGCCTCATATAAAATTCATTTCTTTTGCCTAAGCCTGAAAATGATGGAACTTTCACATGTGCAGACGAGTCATGTGCTTCTGGGATTTTGAAAGGGTCCCAGCATAGTTATGTAAAAGTGTTAAACAGATAAGCAAGGTCAGTGTAAGGTTTTGTCTCAGGCAATGTTGATAATATTAATGCATCCACTTTTGGAAAAATGAGGAAATTGAGCTATTTTTACATCTATTTAAGACAACCCTGTTCTTTTTCATATTCAAGGATTTAAAAATATCGACTAACTTATATATTTATAATTTCATTATGCTAGACATGAAAAATCTTGTAAAGAAAAGGCAGAAAAAAAATTAAAAAATAAAATAAAATCGCAAACCCCATGATTTCCAACTATGTTTTGCTTTATTTGTGTGTTTATTTTTAGGACTGTGGATTGAACCCAGTGGCACTTTACCACTGAACTACATACCCAGTCCTTTTATTTTTAATTTTGAGACAGGGTCTTGCTAAGTTGTTGAGACTGGTCTTGAACTTGCAATCCTCCTGCTTCAGCTTCCCAAATTGCTGGGATTACAGGCATGCACCACTGTACCTGGTTCCAACTATGTTTTAAAAGTAACATAATGGTGTGGAATAGGGCAAGGCACCACTGGAGTTTCTTTGTAATTCAAACTAGATTTTTTGAAAAAGTAATTTTGCAGTAAAAATAAATTTCATATAAATGCACATATAAGATACCCAAGTTTTCACCCTTTTAAAAGAATCCTCTATGAAGAGTGTACCATATATATGTAACTATATAATTTTATATATATATATAATTTCTCCCAATTTCAAGATTACTGACTTGCCTAAATTTACATGTTTAGTTCAGTGAAGAATCAGCTTGGGCTCAAGACCTGATTTCCTTAGGTATCAAGTCTTTCTTCTACAGTCAGAGCATGTCAAATGACAAACATACTTAAGTTGAAGGAAGGCATTTTTAAAGTGGAATTATTTCCTTTGATTGCTTTTATGTAACTGAAAAGATGACATAATATGGCAAAACCAAAATGTCATCTTCTGATGAGTAAAGAGGAAGATTAGAAGACCCCCCTCCCCCCGATACAAAACAGTATCTGGCTCATCGTAGATCTTCAAAAGTATTGACCAAAAAAGAATAAATAAATGGGTGGTAGGACAAGAGGTAAGAGAAGCCTAAATTCTCTTACATTTAAGATACATTCAGAGTGGTATGGCCATAGACAGAAAGCCTAAGTTCAATAAGTAATTCCCACTGTAGTTTAGATCTCAAATGCTTAGTCCTCAGGGTGATGCTATTGAGGGGTGGCAGAATTTTTGAAAGTGGAGTTAGTGAGAGGTCTTTGGGTCATTGACAGAGAGCCCTTGAAGAGGATTGTGGAACCCCGGCCCCTTCTTCTTTTGCTTCCTGGACATTAGGTGAGTAGGTTTGTTCCTCCCATGTTCTTGCCATGATGTACTTCCTTACCACAGGCTCAAAGCAATGGGATCCTCCAATCATGAACTGGAACCTCCAAAACAGTGAGCCAAAATCTTTTCTCTGTAAAAGTTAATCTACTTCTAAGGTTATCTCAGGTATTTCATGATAGAAACAGAAAGCTGACTAATACAGTACCTGTCTTTCAAAATGCCAATTAGTTTGGATAGACACTATCAGATTATCCCTGTCAATAATTTAAACTAAGGGACCATAATCCAGAGTCAGAAATTATAGTTCACATAGTAAATCACATCCATTCACAGTGAAAAAAGAGTCAAAGTAAAGGGAAATGGTAGAAATCAATTTGCAGAGATGAAATTATGATTTAGGAACAGAGAAAAGGGACATGCAAGATGGTGTGGCCAGAGAAACCTTCACATAGAAAAGCAGAAGGAAGAGAGGAGACGAGTGAGAGAAAGACAGAGAGGAAGAAATAGAAGAAGGAAGAGGAAAACAGATATAAAGAGACAAAGACAGAAAGAGAGACCATGGACTTGGATCTTCAAGCCCCAGATTTTCACTAACATTTTCATGAAGCCCACCTTTATTTCTTATTCTTGAAATTTCCTTATACTGTTCCAGCAGCAATACTTCCTGTCCGTATCATATTTTATTCTACTCTTTCAAGAGTTTTCACTAGAACACCATACTCCAAAGCTAAAACCCACAAACTTTAAATAAAACTGAGTAATGTGTGCTCTCCAATTTTGTTCCAGGTTGACACTTTTAATCTGGAACTTTGTGCCAGTGGCTTTAGCAGGGCCATTGTTAGCTCACATTGTTATCTAGGGCATTTGAGCAAGTAAATGTGTCCTATCACCTTGCCAACAGGCCATTGGAATTGGTTTCCAGAGAATTTTGGCACTTGGAACTAATGGGTATTTTAATAGATTGAAAGTGTTTATGGAAGAGAGTTTATTGTAAAATTTCTGAAAGAATGAGAAATTTTTTGATTTCCTTGAGCATGATAAATAACTAATTTGTTAATAAATGGATCATGTCAGCCTGACACCTATATGGATGAGAGATTACCTCCCTTAGTCTTTCGACACACAATTTTCCTTTTGGCTAAAACAACTGTGATTTATCATAGCAAGGCTCCTGACATAGTTATTCCCTATCCAGTATATTTGATATGCAGAAAAAAACCCCATTGTTTACCTACTACATATATACATGTGTGCATACGTCTATATAGTGACACATTTTTCTTTTGACAAATATTCTTTGAGGGTCTCCATTGTACACGATGACACTGGGTATTGGCTGTGGACAAGGATACACAAGGTATCCCTGCTTTCAATATTTAATGGCAGGTTGAGAATTGATTTTATAAAAGGTTCTGCTAAAGCATACACAAGTTATGTTTTCCCAGAGGAGGCTAGTTTGGAGAATCAGATTCCTTCCACATCTAGAGGTTCATAAAATCTGTTAGGGGAAGTTGAGTTGGATGAATTTCTCCCCTACTCCATTCACGTTGTATCTACCATGTTTAGGACAAATCGAAACAAAAAATAAATGAAGGAATGGATGGATAGATATAAACTGTTGGAGAATATAAACTTAATTTTTTTATATGTGTAATCTGGTAATCTGCTAGCAACAACTAGTCTTGGTATGACTAATTTAAATAATAGGTTATTTTTTTCCTACTGCTTCCTCAGAGCATCAAAATCTCAGGCTGATCCTTGTCTACACGCCCTGCATACCCAAAGTAGCCATTATAGTAAAATATGATAAATTGGGACCACTGTCCTTATCTTCTTGACCAGTCCCAGACAATGCATTAATGAGAAAATCTTGATTCCCTTCAATACATTTCAGCAACACTGCCCATCCCCCAAATGGTCACACAGGAACAGATGCGCAGAGCTTCTGATGGCCTCTTCTGTAGCTCAATCCGTTGTCTACTATGTGTCATTTTTAAACTCCTGACACAGGGACAAGTAATGTACTGTAAGGAGTCCAAGCTGAAAAATATTCCTCCATTGCAAATTTAAAAGGTATTTTCTGTGGGACAAATTGAAAACCTTCTGGCTCTAAAATATGGTACCACCTGAGCTGCATATAGTCATCAGAGAAGACAACTTGGTTCCAGCTGATGCTCATAAAATTAGCTATTCCTGATCAACATTTCAGATTCAATAAAACCAAAGTTGTTGAGTTTTTAGAATTGATATTAATTCTGTATCTTTAGGGAGTTTAAGCTTAAAAAACATTGCTAAATTTCATTTTAAAAGAGCAGACCAAAAGTGGTGCTTCCCCCTCTCCCTCTTCTAAGTCATTTTTTTTTTTTAAACACAGACTTGAGTATAAGAACACAAATACAGGGCTGAGGTTGTGGCTCAATGGTAGAGTGCTTGTCTAGCATGTGTGAGGCACTGGGTTCGATTCTCAGCACCACGTGTAAATAAAATAAAGGTCCATTGACAACTAAAAAAATTTTTTTTAAAATAATGCAAATTTCATTTTTTTCTAAAACTAGGAGACAGCAGTCATCCCAAACCATGATATATACAGTTGGTGTTCTTTCTATGAAGTGAAGTCAAATTTGGGTCTGGGGAAACCCAAGGAGAAAAATCTCAAAGGTAGGCAGACTCCAAAGAGTTGTCATACAAGGAGAAGCAAAGGGGTTAATATTGAATGAAGAATCATCAACTGCTGTCAAGGAAAACAATGCTGGCCCCTAAAGTGGTGAGGACAAATTTTAATCAGTGATAACTATTTCAGTAGGGAAAAGAGTCCAGTGTGAAATGAACACAACTTTGATTTGTTCAGAGGCATTTTAAAGGGAGAAGGAGGGAAGGAGATGAAAGAGAACTCGGCAGAGTCGGGGGAGTGAAAAATTACAAAAAGTGCCTCACACATGCTAGGCAAGCACTCCACCACTGAGCCACAACCTCAGCCCCTCCATGTGAAACCCACCTGGGTTTAGTTGTTCCTTATGGAGGCTAGTCAGGCTCCTAACCTCCCCCAGAGGCTGGAACACAGATGCCTTATCTCCAGGTGTTGGCTGCAACACACAGTGGATTCATTTGGTAACCTTGAGTTTTCTAGGACAAGCATTTTAAGTGGGGATAGGATCATGCTAGGGATGCAGCCTTGGGCTGTTAGAAGCTATGTTACTGTTCATCCAAGTCTTCATAGGCCAAGATGGGACCTAAAGGGCTCAGAGGAGCCTGGCTACAGATTAGTCAAAGAGCGAATATTTGCCACCATGAAGTCAGAAAGATGGAATATAGTATGGTAACAGAAAATACAGACTCTCAAACCTGCTTTTCTGGATTTGAATCCTGGCTCTGATGCTTTCCAGATGTGTGTTCTTGGGCAAGTTATTAAACTTCAGTTTCTCCATTTCATTATCTATATAAGGGGGACTAACGTAATACCTACACCAGAGGAAATTCGCCATGATTCAATGAATCCATGTTTGTGAAGTGCTTACAATGAGGCCCAGCATCAGATACATGTATATAAGTGTTTTCTATAATTCCACTTTATGAAGCAGTCTATCCAGATTCAGGGGAGAAATGATACTTTGTAGGGTGAATAAATGCAGTTACTGATCTTGGTTTGCTTAGGAGTAGAAGAGGCTAGCATATTCACTTGCTTGTATGATCAGATGTTATAAAGCACTGCTCTGCAGGTCAGAGAATCTCTGTATGTCTAGAAAATGTCCCAGACTCCTCTCCAGCAAGGAAAATACTCATCTTCTTCAGAGTTAAATTCCAATCCAGAAGAACCATCTCAGGATCCACACATAAATCCTATTTATGAAAATGAGAATTGAAGAAAAGAATGAAAGAGGTTAAGTGGGTATTAAATGAATCAAAGAAGTGCTTTTTGTAATGATTAGTGTTATAAGTAACAGCAAATATTTAATATTTATGATTAAGCACTAACCATCATGGCACTGATATACATAAAGTCAAAATACAAGAAGTCTACAGGAAAAATAGAAAAACAATAGAAATACGAGTAAAAACTGAGAATGAATTCAATCTAAGAAAATAATATGAAAATATACATTGCTATGGTTTGGATATAAAGCTCCTATATGTTAATGCCAGGAATATTCAGAGGTGAAATGATTAGATCATAAGAGCTGTAACCTACTCTGTCCATTCCCAGTTTGAGTGGGATTGACTATGTGGTATCTGCAAGCAGCTGGTGGGTCATGGCTGGAAGAGGTGGGTCCCTGGGGACATTCCCTGGAAGCATTTCAACTTTTCTTGGGGCCCTTTCCTTTTCTGTCTCAGCTTCTTGGCCAGTCATGAATGGAGCAGTACTCCTCCACCACCTCCTTCCACCATGATGTTCTGTCTTACCTTGGGTCCAGAACATGGTGCTTCACAACATGGACTAAATCTCAGAAACTGTGAACCAAAATAAACTTTCCCTCTTCTAAATTGATCAGGTATTTTGATCCTGTGATGAAAAACTGACCATTGCAGCCATAGGTAATATAATTGATACAATAGTATAGAAAATAGATTCAGTAAAGTAGATCTAACTAGTACAAATCAAATACTATATACTGAAAAGACAAAGTATCTTTTTCTCCCTATTATCCATGGAATGATGATAATAAACAACCACATATTTGCCCACAACCATAACTAAATTACAAAACAGGAACAACACAGACAGCATTCTTTGATTGTAATGCAATGAAAACAGCATAACAATTTGGGAAACAGCAACATACCAAACACACTATAAAACTATGTTGTCAATACTATGTAAAGAAACTTGAAAAACTGGATGTAATGCATATTTTGTAAAAAAAAATATATAAATTATTAATACTGATAATTGATTAGATGAAAAACATAAAAGAATATGTAAAATTTGTTTAAAAATCTACCCTAACATGATACTCTCAAAACAAGCACATTATACTCTATAATATCTTAGCAAATTCATAAGACCACTAAGAAACAGATCAATTTGCATCTTATCTATAATCTCCCAGAACATAGAAGAAAATACCTTCTAATTTTTTTCTTGTGGTTATATCACAAACATGAGGTAGTAATATACAAGAAAAAATAATAGTCAAGAAGAAAATTACTAATCATCCTCATGTGTGATTGATGTCAAAATCTGAAACAAGACATTTGTAACCAGAATTCAGCAGTCTGTTATAAAAATTCACAACATGAGCAAGTAGCATTTATTCTGTTAGAGGTAGCTCAGCACTCAGCTATCTGTAATATTAAATCCAACATATCAAGAAATCAATATGATCACTTCCATACATTTCAACAAGGCATTCAATGATTCAGTGTCCATTCCTAACAAATGAGAAATGGATCTATGTGTCCTCAACATGACTCTGCACACACACACATAGACACATGCATAAGTACCAGGATCATACAAGTAATGTTGAAAACATCTCCATCAGAGACAGGAACCATACAGAGAAGTCTACTATTTATTTTATCATCATTATTTATCATTTTGCTAGTGGTACATGCTAATGTAATTATAAGAGGGGAAAATAAAAGAAGAATACAAATTAGAGGATTGAAGGTATCACTTTGGAAAGATTACATTATTGTATTCATAAAAATTCTAGAATGATTGATTGTAAAACGTTATAAACCATAGAGAAACAAACATGACAACTGAGTATTTGAAATCAAGAGACTTCAATATGTAAAAACAACATCAATTAGAATAAATTATTGATTAAAAAACACATTTACAAAAAGTGACTGTAGCACTTTTCCCAAGTCAGTCAAAAATGTCTCTAGACATTAACCAATATTCCTTGGGAGCAAAATCCACTCTGATTTAGAACCACTGATCTGAGTGTCCCTCAGTAAGAGCATTAAATAAAGTATGATCTAATTGAACAATGAAATAATAGAACTAAAAAAGAACAATGCAGTTCTATTAGAACTAAAATGGAAAGCACTCTAGATCGTATTGTTAAACAAGCCAAATAAGGTTTGGAACGGTGTGGAGATTGTTTTTTATTAGTTGTTTTATGTGTTTGAAAGATTTATTAAATGGAAAATGATTAGGGATAATGCCACAGTCTGGCTGGGCACAATCAGGAGCCATTTGTCAAAAGAAACTACCTTTATTTTTAGAACCACACACGCCAAACAAAACAGCCTCTCAGAAAAAACCTTCAGAGCCTCAACTGCCACCACCAGCTTTCCACAAGCCTCTCTCTCCCTCACAAGCTTCTCTCCACCTCCCACAATCCTCCTGCTCTTGAGGCCGATTGGCTGGGTCACGTGGGCGGAGCCAAAAAAGTCCCCCAATGAGCAGCTCCGTGGTCTGAAAGGGCAGGGAAACAGCCCAATGAGCATCACCGCAGAGGAGCCAATCAGCTAGATGTTGCTGGGGCCGCTGTGAGCCAATCATCAGCCGGCAGCTGGAAGTTTGCTGGCAGCTGGAAGTTTGCTGGGGCCCCTTCGGCTGTGGCTCTCAACAGGGATATCTGCACACATGTGCTGCTTGGGTATGCATAGATTATTCCTGGGAGAACAGAGAAACAACTATCAAGAGAGGGCAAGTAGGAGCTGGGGTTGTGGCTCAGCAGCAGAGGACTCGTCTAGGATGCATGAGGCACTGAATTCAATCCCTGGCACCACATAAAGATAAACAACAAAAAAGGTTCCTTTAAAAAAAAAGAGAGAGAGGGCACATAGGTCGATGGAGGCCAAAAGAGGGAGGAGGGTGATGACCAACTTTGCTGCAGGCTCCTCATCTTAACAGAGCCCCTGATATGCCTGGAGAAAGTTTAGAGTGAATTGAGACAGGTAGAATCCTGGTGGACACATGGAAACAAACTTGGCTTGTTGTCTAAGTGATATCCAACACAAATTGTCTCGTGGATCTCCTATTGACCACAAGATTGATGCTGGCCTCGTGGGGGCAAACAAACCATGGAAATAAGCTCCATTGAAGCAAATGTTTTCAGCCACTTGGGAATAATCTTATGAGCTTCAACTACATGATGGCTATGGGAAGATTCCTTTTGAATTCTTGATTGCAAAAATCTGCTGTTTGTTTTGTTTTGTTTTTGTACAGGTCCCAAGAAACGGGCAAGGAAAATAATATTTCCTTCTAGAGAAAATAATTCAAGAAGAAACTCAAGTGCAAGCACAACGTTTAAATAAATTTTGCCTAAAATTATAGATAAACAAAATACATTTACGGAAGCAAGTTTTCCCTGATAGTGTCTTGTGAATTTCTATAATATCATTAAAAACAAACAGATTTTTCCATGAGAGTACTAAGGAGTTAAAAAACATGATTCCCTATTTTTAGGAGAGAAAATTCGTTGGATTTCTAGCTCCCCTTATGGAAAATAACTTTTTTTTTTCTACTGGTTATTATTACATTGATTTCTACTGAGTGGTCTGAAAATATAAAAATCTGTTACTTGTGTGGTTTCAAACTAAAATTCTTAGTGACATATATTGCCTATCCCTGTGCTTATTATGTATTACGGCCGCAGTCTGGCTGGGCACAAATGCCGCAGTCTGGCTGGGCACACAGTCACGAGCCACCACACAGCTTGTAGATTCAAACAGCAACTCTTTATTCCCGAACTCACACCAGCCGTCTACAATCACGTTCTGGGGAAATCCACGTTCTCTGCCCAAATCCACGTTCTCTGCCCAAATCCACATCCACTGGGCTTCTGTCTCCCCAAAAATACTGTCTGAATCCCATGAGAACTCAAGGGGAACTCAGGCAGCAGGATACGCCCTATTCCCAGCAGGAATAATCTTAAACCTGGAATGCCCTAAACCCGATTATCCTAAACCGGGAACACCCTAATCCGCCCTGGTCCTTGAGCAAGGTCA
>NW_026000048.1:13273768-13278397 GCF_001458135.2 Marmota marmota marmota | reverse complement strand
TCTCTCTCTCTCTCTCTCTCTCTCTCTCTCTCTCTCTCTCTCTCTCTCTCACACACACACACACACACACACACACACAATTCTCTGCCCCTCTGCAATGTATTTCACTCATGGATATTAACTTAAATAACAACAGAAAAATATTATGGCATTTGGATTTACCTTCTTCTAGCTGAATAAACTTTGCTTTATAGCTTGGTTTCATGCTTTTGCATCTGTCAGTCTTCTCTGGATACCTCTAGGGACAGAAGGAAGACTTTCTTTAGTTGATGTTATTTCAAGATATTTAGAGGTTTAGTACAAAAAGCACATTGGTATCGAAAGTGATATCAACTATAAATAGATCCTTAAATACAAACTAAGATTCTGAATGTCTTTGGCCTGTTTTAAACACAATTGAGTTCTTCTTCATACATATGTGTGTGTGTATTCCTTTAAATACACACACACACTATATTGTGATCCATGTCCATTACTGATCTCTTGCAAGGATGCAAAGTGCTCCTCAAACTGTTTACAACTGAATTTCAGATACATTAGTGTTTTGGAGCTAGTAGTCTATGGGTATGAGAAACACCTCAGGTGATTTTTCTCTCGTAGAAAAGGAGCAAATTTACAGAAAGCAAATTTCCAGGTGGCAGAAGTACCTTTAGGCACAAGATGCTCAAAACTATACTATTTGGGAGACGTTCCTCCTAAAGCATATTCTACACTCATTTGGCTAGATGTTTTGAACATAATTGAACCTTTCTTTGAAGACTTGTCAACATTGTAAACATAAGTCTTTGTTTCATACTGGGTAATAATACAGGGATGCTGTCATTGGGGCAAGTAAAATAATCAGAGTTGGTGCCTCTCAGGGTTCAGTTTCTGACTTTCTATCATGACCTCAAGATTCCTGATTCAGTGCAGCTTCATGCACAATATTTTCAGCCTCCTCCTGGGAAAGGGGTAGTTTCCTGTCTGTTAGCATAAGGGTTCTTTCATGTTTACATGGCCAAGCACTCTCCTCAATCAGAAAAATGACAGGAGAGCCCTGAACAAATGACTCTGACATTTTATATCATATTCTAATTCAAATAAAGAGACTCTTGATTCATGGTAAATTATAAGGTAGGGAAAAGGTGTTTTGAAAGGACAACATAAAGTATCAGTGATGGCTATAGACAGATATATTGTTCCTTTGTTTCTTTCACACCGCACACCTGTGGTCAACAGATTTGCTGTACAGCCCAGCGAGCCACAGAGTTACGTCCCTTTCCTTATCTGTTCTCTGAGTGGCTGAACTAACCAACATCTGACTACTAGACAAAAGATGGGTTAATATCATTCATGCAGAAAATGTCTTAGGACTTAAATTATTATCATGTAAGAAAAGTAGCTTTCCTAAAAAAAAAAAATGCCTTACTTAAAAAACAAAAAAGCTATAAGACAGAAGTTAGAATGTCAAGTGTGACCATCCATAGTTGTTCAATTCAATATATAATCATTGAGGGTCTTCTGTAGGGCAGATACTTGAGCACTCAGGTGAGTGGATACATAGTTGCCACCCTAAGAGCTAAACAGATTTAGAAAGAAAAACAAACCAACAACTATAATTCAGTGTGTGGAATGCTATGATAGGCAATGGAAATCGAGCTAGAAATGTATAAAGAGAAAAATCAAATGAAGTTAAGGTTAACTTACTTATGCAATGAAATGGAATTTAAAGAAAGATGATGTGATTTAAGGTTACTTTCGAAAAGTACAAAAACATGGAGCTGAGAGGGAAGGGCAATTTTGACAAAAGAGGCAGCATGAACAAATTACAATGGAATGTATGCACAACAAATATGATGAGCCATAAGGTTTCTGGAGCAGCATTTAAAGATTGAGTCGCAGACACTGGGTTGGAGTTAAATCAATGTCATAATAGGGCATTTGGAAGTGTGGGAGGATGTTATGTAGTTTAAATTAGGAAAAGGACAAGGTAATTTTATTTATGTTTTTAATTAAAAATAATTGAAAGCAGTATGGAAAATGGCCTGGAATTGAAGAAACCAGAAATGGAGAGACTAATTATGAGTTTGATGGACTATTATAAGCAGGCTTTGTTGGGGCGTGGGAGTGCGCTATGCTGCAGTGGTATCAGGCACACAGAGGTGCAAATGTTTTTCCAGAGAGGAAAGGAAAGTCAGCTGGATTAGCTTGGAAATGTTGGAGAAAGTGGATTTTAGGATAACTATCAGACATCTGGTTTGTGAAACTTACTGGACAAAATCTCAAGTCTGAGAAGGAAAATGTTGAGTTTCATATTCTGGATAAGACACCTTTGAGGTGTTTACATGCCTTGCAGGCTGCCCGTTCTACGGTTCAGTTTCTAGGCAGCTGAAATATAGATGCCCTTGGAAGCAAGGTTGGACTGATGACAGGGACCAGGTAGCAAAGGGACAGAACATGGCAGGATGACAGGATGTGAGCCTATGTCTGAAGCAGCAGAGGTCTGGCATCTGTAAGGTTAGTATTTTCCCGAACCCATAATCAGGACACTTCTGTTGATAAACGTATATGTCCTTCCAACTAGATGGGACACATCACTACAAGTCAAGACTCTCCTAGAAAATGCTGGGCAGAAGCTGGGCGCTGTGGCACATGCCTGTAATCCCAGTGGCTCAGGAGGCTGAGACAGGAGAATTGTGAGTTCAAAGCCAGCCTCAGCAATGGCAAGGTGCTAAGCAACTCAGTGAGACCCTGTCTCTAAATAAAATACAAAATAGGGCTGGGGATGTGGTTCAGTGGCTGATTACCCTTAAGTTAAGGAAGGAAGGAAGGAAGGAAGGAAGGAAGGAAGGAAGGAAGGAAGGAAGGGCAGATTTTGCTTTCTAAGTTAACAAGCAAACAGACAGCCAGAAAAAGAATCTGTGCTGGAGATTGCTATAGGCTGAAAGAGGACAGCTGAGTTGCTTACACTGTTTTTGCATAGGATTGCGCGGCAACTCACATGCCTAGACATTAGTTTCACTGCATTTTATCTTTCATAAGGTGGCAGCCTCCACAAGGTAAGAGCACATCCTCCACAAGGTAAGAGAGAGCTCATCCTACCTGTGCTGATGACTGTAGCTGCCATTCTGGTTTTCTGTAAATTGTTTGGGCTCCTGTTATTTGGACTGACCAGAGCAGTGACCACCTTGAACTACAATAACCTGTTTTCCCTAGTACAGCCAGTTCTTCTATCTTTTTCAGTCTTAATTTTAAAAGCTTCCTTATCTCTTACGTTTTGCTGGGGGTGAGGCAGTTCTGCTTTCAATTTTTTCTCCCTGTGACTTGAACATTTTCTTTTCTGAAGTCCAATTTAGCTTTTGTAGGGTCAAAAAGCACAATCAACAAACAGTTGGTCACCCCCTTTCTCAGAAAGAATAGGGGTTTGGATACTAACGTAGTTGCTGCTGCAAAATATTCATGAAATCTGCTGACAGGGTATTTGGTTTAACTATGCAACCAGTATCTTCAAAGTAGGGTGGTCTGAACAATGAAGACCAGAGGCAGAGCTTGAAAAAGCCACACAAATAGAGCCCACACCTGCAGACACCTCCACACCAGCTCTTTCTGAGCATGCAGTCAATGCATGCTTTATCAGTCGAAGGACAGAATTCACAAGCAGGAGAAATGCTAAACAGTATATTGTGTTTGCATGTAAAGTATCTTTGCTCTGTGTTGATCAGGCTTTCTAAGGCAGAATGTTCTTTTTCACAAAATGAAAATGTCAGAAACCATGTTAGCCAAATTCATATGTTTTTAGAGAACCGGCCACAAATGCAAAGAGGAAATATGTATTCCAGTCACAGACTGCCAGCAGTTTATTCTGGAGTTCATTCTCAGGAGGTAATGACTAGGAAAATGACAAAGAAAACTGTTACTGACCATTAGTGAGCAATCACTCTGTCATATTACTGAGATAATTTAGATAAATGCGGGGTTTCGCTGTCTCCCAGGGAGACGGGCTGCTGACGTTTTTGATAATAGCATCCTACTTGAAGGTTGCTTTTGATAAATGTATTGTTTCATCATGCAGATGTAAAATAGTCGTGTCTAGCCTGCCTGTTGGATGTAGTAATAGCTCTTTTGAGAAGTTTCTCAAAAAGAAGTCTGTCAATTCCCTGTGCCCAGGAACACATGCTGAAATGCCCCTGCGAATGCTTTGCAGCCACTGTGAAAAGCAGTGTTTGGAAACATAAGGTATTTGATAAATGAATGCAGAGCATACCATATTTTTGTTCAATTGATTTCTATTATTTTAGCAGCTGCTAATTATACACTGTTGATATTTGGAGGATGGTAACAGATTTCTCTGTTCCATCTGGGTAATCTGGCTTTTCAAGAATGGACTTTTTCCACCCTAATGTTAATAGGATTTTTGACTGCCAACTTTTGATGGCAATGATCAAATCAGGTTGAAATGAGTAGGTAGGTAGCTGTTTTCAAGGAAAAAGATGAAATTTACCTGGCAGTGTTAACAAAATCTTTTACCCTTTGTGTGTGTGTGAGGGGGTAGGGGCTGGTTGTTTGTGTTTGTGGTGCTGGGGGTCAAACTCAGGGCTTCACTCATGCTAGGCAAGCTGTCTCCCACTGAGTTACACACCCCCCCCCCCC
>NW_026000048.1:13266190-13271131 GCF_001458135.2 Marmota marmota marmota | reverse complement strand
CCCCCCCGAGCCCCTACTTTATTTTTGATATCAGAGTGTGCTCTCTGGTGCCATCTATGTCACTCAGAACCAAGAGAAAAATGGGAGCTACTATGTTCATTTGAGATTGAATAATAAATGTATAAATTTTGAGAATATTTTATTTTGAGAAAATATTGAGCAAAAATGGCTATGACCTACATCCTACTTTTAGGCAGTTACAGGAACTAGGTGGTATCAGGTATCTGTAGTCAGAGGGAGCAGGGCAGGTAGGAGTAGCTTGAAGCCAGACTGAAGGGGATCAAGCCCAGTGCAATGCTTTAGCTGTGCAAATGGACACAAATATTGGGTTTCCTCATATATGAAATTGGGTAAAATGGTGCCTAATTTTTAGTATTATTGTGAGAATTACATAGATAATGAATACGGAGCTGTGATGATAATAATGTTATAACCCCCACTTTGAAATAAACAAAGGTGGTCTTACACAGATAGTGCAATATCTTTGGGAGTAAGAGGTAGGCTCTATTTGCCATCCAAACATAGAGGAAAGCAAAGAGCTACGTAGAAATTAAATACAGTCAGATAAGAGGAATAGTGTTCTATAGCACAATAGGTAAATTATAGTTAACAAGAACTTATTGTATATTTCAAAATAGCTAGTAGAAAGGATTTTGAATGTTCCCAACACAAAGAAGGATAAGTGTTTGAGGAGGTGAATATGCTAATTACCCCATCTGATCATTGGATATTGTATACATGTAGAGAAATGCCGCACTGTATCCCAACATACAGTTATTATGTATCGATTAAAAAATGGAAAAAGAAGTTCCCATCATTATCTCTCCTCTTTATCTCCATTTTGCTTTTTATTTTGTCCTTTCAGAAATAGCATTGTACAATGAGTTTTTAATTCTTATTTAAAGTGACTGATTGATTAAAGATCTGTTAACATGGGTGGTGCCTCCGTGAACACAGAGCTGGGCAGTGGGGAAGCACATTCAGTCTATTGCATATGTAGGCTGTCACCATCAGAGATTCCCAAGTTCCCTCTTTAAAAAAAAACTAATCTTAGTAGTTATAAGTAAAATAAAACACAAGGTATTTGCACAAAATGACTGTTTGAAGTGAGGGTTTTATTTACATAAAAAATATTGTATCTGATGACATCTTTTGAGGATTTCATACATACTCCTGACATATGTTTTTTGAGTTGTAGATGGACACAATACCTTCATTTCATTTATTTTTTATGTGGTGCTGAGTATCGAACCCAACACACAGTTATTATAAACCCAGTGCCTCACCTTGTGAGGTAAGTGCTTCACCACTGGGCCACAACCCCAGCAACCCATTTAATTCTTTTAATCCCAAATAAATACATCCTCAGCTGATTTTTAGTTCAATCAGCTAAAGATTCTTGCCTTCAAAACATTTAAGGCATCTAGGATGATTCTGTAATTGGCTATTGTTAATAGTGTTACAATAAACATGGAAATGCAGACACTTCTTTAATATATTGATTTCCTTTCCCTTGTATATACATTTAGTCATGAAATTACTGTATCATATGGTAAATTTATATGTAGTTTATAAAGAAAGCTTCATATGATTTTCCATAGTAGTTGTATTAGTTTACATTCACAGCAATCCATGGATGGATGAATGGATTAATAAAATGTAGTACATATATACAATGGAATATTATTTGGCCATAAAACAAAAGGAATTCTGTCATTTGCAGCAATATGGATGAGCCAGGAGTTCATCATGTTAAGTTAAATAAGTCAGACATAGAAAGACAGTGCATGCTCACGCTTATATGTGGAATCTTAAAAAGTTGATCTTATAGAAGTAGAGCAGAGAATAGTGGTTCCCAGAGTTGGCAAGACTGGGGCATGTGGGAGTGAGGATGGAGAAAGAATGGCTAACAGGTAGAGGGTGCATCTGAATAGGAGAAACAGCTTTTCATATCTTATAGCACACCAGGGTAACTATGGCTGATGATAATTAATTATATATTCTGAAACAACCAGTAGAGATTTTGACATGATAAATGTCATGATAAACGTTAGAGGTGACAGATGTGCCGGTTATATTGATCTGATCATTACACCTATACATGTATAGAAATGCCATGCTGTTACCCCACAAATATGTAGTTATCATGTGTCAGTCATGAAGTAAAGCTGGGCACTATGGCACATGCCTGTAATCCCAGTGGCTTGGGAGGCTGAGGCAGGAGGATCAAAGGTTCAAAGCCAGCCTCAGCAATTTAGCAAGGCTCTAAGCAACTTAGTAAGACCCTGTATCAAAATAAAAAATAGGCTGGGGGATGTGGCTTAGTGGTTGAACACCCACGGGTTCAATCCTCTATACCAAAAAAAAAAAAAAAGAGAGAAAGTTAAAACGTTAAATTAAAAAAATATTTAATGCAAAATTTCTCAACCCAGATGGCTTAGTAGAATCAATTGGTAAGGTTGTTCCTTTATTTTGTTCTTGTTTTAAATGCTAAGTCTCAGGTTCTTTCCTAGGCCACTTAAATCGCAGCTTCCAGGTATGGGTCCTGGATGTAAAGGTAGCCCAGGGGATTCTAATTCATTCAGGGTTGAGAACCACAGATACAATGCTTTCCAATTCTGTCTCAATTGCAGTAGGGCCAGCACTTAATTTTTATGAAAATAATAAAATCACCATGTAATAAAACAATTACACAAGCAATCTGTACACACAGAAACACTGCTAAGATTGAACTGTTGACCTTCATGATAATTAACTAAAATCTTTCTCTGTCAACTGATGTGTGAAAGATTAACTCAATACATGAAGGACTCCAAATCCATAATGGCTCCTATCTCACTCACAGTGAGATATTTCGTACAATGGCCCACTAGTGCTATACTCTTCCTTTTACATCTCTGATGTCATCTCCTATCCTCTTCCTTGCTCACCTCTGCTACAGCCCACTAATGTCCTCACTCTTTTGAATGGGCCAGGTGTGTTCCCATCTCATGGGCTTTCTGTTAACCACCCCTCCTGGAATGTACTGTCCCAGATACCCAACTAGCTGAAGTCCTCATGCCCTTCCAGTCTTTTCTTCAAATGACACCTTTGTAATCAGAATTCACTGAACACATATTTAGAACTTGATACCCACACTCTATATACATACCGAGCATTCAGATCCCTATTGCCCTACTTATTTTTTCCTATAGAATCCCTCAGCTTCCAACACTATAACATTTACTCCATGATCATGCTTATTGTTAATTACAAGTTTTCTACTACTAGAATGTATGCTCCACAAGGACAATGATCTTTGTTTCATAAAGATCTTGGTATATTCCACCAATATGTCTCAATTGTTTGAAAAAGTGCCCAATACTTAGAAACCACTCAATACATTATGGTTAAATGAATAAATGAAATGCCTATCTAGATCTCTAACACCCAAATTCTGTTCAGTTCCTTGGACAGGACTCTTAACTTGTCCTGCAATTATTTCAGGCTTCCAGACTCGTGCCTTTCAATCTAATACCTGCCTATTGTCTAAGCCTGAAGGCAAATCATAGCACACAGTATGATTCTGCTTTTGATATCCTGTAGAAATTACAAAAAGAAAAACTAAACCAAGTTACTCCATCAAAAAGATATTGTTAGCACTACAATTTTTGAAGATATTTCATGATATCCTCATTGCTTCATTATAGTCTGTTTTATATCTTGGATCTTATGCTTTGAGGGATTGAGGAGCTTTTCTCACATAGAAAAATGGACTATTTGAAGGCAGAGTGCAACTAATGACTGGATATTGTCTATGCATATTGTCTACAGCTCTGGGTTCAACACCCACTGGGCAAAGTTCTCTTCAAGCAATTTATGTCTCACCCTGATTTTATCTCAAGTGAAAAACATGACGGAGATGGAGAACTCTTGGCATTAATCCTCATTTCCTATTACTTCGAATTAATAGCTTTTATCTCACCTTCCACTCCTGACTCAAAATCACCCCAAAAAACCAGAGCTACAGAAACCCTTTGGAAGCAGCAAAATCCATCCTCTCAGAAAAACAGTATTATTTGAATATTTTATTTTCTCCTTTTCCCATCATGAACATGAGGTTGATCTGAAGATGAGACAACAACCTTAGAGGCCCCAACTGGCTGACTGGAGTTTTCCAATTTCAATATGTGGTTTTAGGGAGAAAAAGTTGTCATATAAATTCACCTTCAGCAAAATGAGAGAAAGGCGGAAATTGGAGTCAAAAATAGATGGCTTTGAGAACATGGGCTCTTTTCGCTCCCCCAGGTTGGACATATTATTAAGGAACCTTTTAGTGAAATTACAAAGCTCTCACGTGGCCCTCTCCTACTCATCTGTAGATGGCTGAAGCAAGAAGAAATTATGTGCAGCCATAAAGTATTGACTTTTCAGTCTGTGAGGGTTTTTTCCTTCCATTCAGCTGCATTTGCCCTTATGAAGGAATCTTTCACCTAATTTGTTGGAAGTGGCCATTAAGGACAGTAGAGAGGAAGAAAACATTCTTATTATTAAGGCTATGAAAATTGAAACCTAAAAGCAAAGATTACCAGTACTATCTGGACACTGGCCCCTGGAAAGTTCTTATTCTTGATCAACTGAGAATGGCTGAGTAGGCAGGTATAATATAGGAACAACAGTCTTGCTATAGCCGTCTCAAACTCTGTCATGAAAGTGAACCAGAATGTTTTCACCTGTTCCCTTGGCACATGACGGAGGCAAGGATTGACTGCTCAGATTGCACAGTGAACCTGAAATCTGTAAATAAATATGCAAAGATGGGAGGGGAGCTTGCTCTAAGACCTGCTTTTTCTATTCATTGAGTGTCATCTGAAAGTCTTCCTAATTCTGTGAGAATCCTTAATGTTGGTAACTCTGGGATTTGGTGTTTTCTCTTAGGGAGAACTGGAATATATATATATA
>NW_026000048.1:13256329-13266180 GCF_001458135.2 Marmota marmota marmota | reverse complement strand
GCATGATGTCAAATATCAACATTGGCAATTCTAAGAAGCAGGACCTGTGGAAAGGCAGACCCTCAGAGCTCATCCACAATCTATGAGTAAACTGGTCAGAACTCCTCCTAGGTATGGCCTCCCTTGATCACAGTATGAGAGAAGACCTGGGCCTCCACTTAGCTATGATTTGTTGGTGACAGAGAAGGGAAAGGCTTAAGCAAGATGAACTGTTGAGATTACCTGAATTTATTTGTAGCCTGAATTTTACATGCCCCAAAGAACTTAGCAGATGGAGGGAATTGAGAAACATTAAGCAGGTTAAATGGAAAACTCACTTTAATTCTGCTCATGCTGACCACAGAAGAATGTCTTTTGAGATTCGGGAATGCTTTGGCAATCTTTAACACATTGCAAATGATGTTCTTAATTGCTATATTAGCTCCACCTTGAAAGTCTTTGGAACTTATTATAGCATGAACGGGTTGTCATAGATACATCTAAGAATATTATCTGTGGAAAAATATGCTTTGAGAAAAGTGTGATGGGATATAGGTGTCAAACCTGGACAAATGATTCTTTCAAGAAGTGTGTGTGGCAGCATATGGCTGACACTCTGTTTTTTTTTCCTTAGTTGTCAATGGACCTTCATTTATTTATTTATATGTGGTGCTGAGAATCGAACCCAGAGTCTCATATATGCTAGGCAAGCGCTCTACCACTGAGCCACGACTCCAGCCCTCTGGAGCTTATTTTTAAAATGAGGTCTTAATAATTTTGCACAACTACCTTGGTCTCTTCTAAGGAAATTCTATTTGTGTGTGTGTGTGTGTGTGTGTTTGTGTGTGTGTGGTTGGACTGGAACTCAGGGATTTCTATCTTCCAGGCAAATGCTCTTCCACTGAGCTACAACCTCAGTCCTTGGGTCATTTTCTGTTTTTTTTTTAATTTTTTTTCTTATTAATGTGTTATAGCATAATAATGGGGCTCACTGACATATTCACAAATGCATTCAACAATTTGCTCCATCTGAATTTCTAGTACTTCCCCTTTCCCTCTCCTTTTGCCTCCCCCTCTTTCCCTTCCTTTACTCTAATGTCTTCTTTCTATTTATTTATCATTTTTTAAACTGGTGCATTATAGTTAAATATAAAAGAGGAATTCAAGGTGATATATTCATACATGCACATAGCATAATATGGAGGATTAGTTTCTAGAATAAATAACAAATTCATAAAACATCAAAAAAAATTAATGGGCAAATGAACTAAACAGTCATTTCTCAAAAGAATAAATGCAAATGGCCAATAAATATATTTTTAAAAAGCTTGACACTGTCAGTATCAGGGAAATGCAAATCAACACTACACTGAGATCTCATCTCTCCCCAGTTAGAATGGCAAGCATCAAGAATATAATCTATATTGTTGGTGGTACCACAAATTAGTACAACCACTTAGGAAAGTAGTACGGAGATTCCTCACAGTGTATTTAATGAACCAAATTGGCTTTTGAGATTCTCTCACAGACTACTCCAGGGCAAAGTGAGGGATGGCTGTAGCTGAAGAAGGCCTTGATAATATCTCTTTGGTCAGTGCTGGTAGTACATCACCTCTTCGTCCTACAACTCAAGCCATAAACAAAGCTTCAAGAAGTTCTGCCATCACACAAGTTTCCTATTATTCTCCAGAGTATGCAGACTGCTTTCCTTTGGTACCTCAGTATCAGATCAGATCACATTGACCTTGGGCATGGACATCCCACAGTGATGGGCTCCAAGGACAACAGTAGATACAACTACTGCAAACGATGTTCATTCAAAGTGAAAGGAAAATTGTGCTTGGATGGTTTCACCTCAGGCAGGTCACAACCTCACAGTAAGGTTTCTGGAGCTGCAATGTCTCTGGAGAACAAGAAGGAAAAACAATATTTTTGTCATCTAATCTTTACTATAAGAAGGAAACAATGAAGAGCTAATCCAATTTGGTCATTTCAAAGGCAAAAAAAAAAAAAAAATGAGACTTGGAGAGACGAAGTCATTTCCCCAGCCACCCAGACCATATATACTGGAGTTGGGGAGGAAGGAGCTCATGTTCCCAGCCCTGTGCTGGTTTTCTTTCCACTGAATCATGACAGCCCTTATCATGTATTATTAACCTTTTAGAAAATCCCTTTCATCCTCATGTGTGGGGGGAAAGGGCTCTCACACTGGGCCTAGGCCACATTTACCCCAAAGAGACAGACATACCTGTCCATGTCCCAAGGCCTAGTAGCATATGTCAGTCAAGGATTTATTTGTAAAAAGAACCACAGATTTTGCTAATTCATTCATTCTGAGGAGGCATGAACTAAGCATCCACAATAGAACTAATAAGAATGTCTTACTTTCAATGAAATAAGTATTTCTGTCAGTCAGTGAGCATCTTTCAACTCAGTCACTATAGATTTCATTCTCAAGCCCCAGAGTAGCAACTAAATTTTCATAAGAATTAGCTTAACAGTAAAAATCAGGGAACAGGGCTGGGTTGTGGCTCAGAGGTAGAGCGCTTGCCTCACATGGGTGAGGCACTGGTTTGATTCTCAGCACCACATATAAATAAATAAATAAATAAAGGTCCATCAACAATTCTCTCTCTCTCTCTCTCTCTCTCTCTCTCTCTCTATATATATATATATATATATATATATATATATATATATATATATATATCAGTTATTTCAACTTTCTGGGCCTTGCTTTTCTCATCTGCAAATGGGTCCATTAGTAATTAATTTTATAAAGTTAAAATTATATGACTGGTTGCACCTTTCTGTGCATTTTGCCATAGTGGAGGAAGAGACGGCTTGTTGCTAGAACCAGTCCTTTGGCTCATTCAAGAACTATTTTTTGCTCACTTTATGGTCATTTCTCTGGAAGAAATCTCTTTTTGAACATGAGCCAGAGTTGCCAGAGGGAAGGTTGAGCCACAGCACCTCACAAAAGACTTCTGATTAGTACCCTGGGGAGCCACTGGCAGGGGCTGAGTCAGCCATGTCTCCTTCTAAATATGGGCCTGGTCGTGCCTGCACCCTGACAGCACCCCCTCCCCTTGACGTCAGAGAAGTGACTTGGGCAGGAGAGGTGCACCAGAAAACTGCGTGGTGGATCACAGGCCGTATCCGGAGTCAGGGAACAGCACAGTGAACAGATCCCTCTGATTTTAAGTCCTCTGACCTGCTGTCAGATGGCATGTTCAATTTAGTGTTCCAATGGCAGTTACCACAAGGGGAACCAGCATGACCACTCCAGTGTACATGCCCATCTTCTTGGGGAAACAAATTACCTTCATAGAAATGTCTCTTGGGATATTAAGGTAAAGAGAGAAGATGACATGAGTCTTTTCACACACTCAGGAAAAAAAATCTTTGACTGCCATTTAACAAGCTCTAGAACATGGAATGATGGAAAATTTCCAATTTCTTCTTTTATGAAATAAGAATTTACAGTACTATAAAAGTCAGGCAAAGATATGCAAATAGAAAAACCCAAATCCATCTTACTTATGAGTAAATGCCAATGGAAAAAGTTTAAAAAATACTACTAAATAGAACTTATCAATAAATTGAGAGAACACAATTATAGGACAAATAGGATTCAGCAAAGAATGTGATCAATGACTTCAACCCTATTTCCTGTGGTGAATGCTGTCTCTGCCAGTTAGTAGCTGTGTGGTCTTGGGCAAGTGGCCAAACCCTTCTGTAACCCTAATTCTTATCTGTAGAATAGGGCTAGCTGTACTCCTTACCTGGTTGGATTGCTGTGTGGAGTAAATTAGCTTCATACTATATATGAAGTGCTTAGAATAGGGCCCAGCAAACAGCAAGTCAATTTTCATTTTTGTTATTATTTTTTTCATGGATACAAGGTATGAGGCAGAGGTCTAACTTTTTTTCCAAAATTTTCCTAATTTGTACATTATAATAATGGATTATTTTCTTTTTTGAAATATCAGGTTTTATTGTATTCTAAATATCAGGGTCTTCTCTGACCTTTTAGTCTGTCCACTAGAAGTCCATTCATGGAGTGGTAACATACCACTTAGGTTATATTGTAAAAATATGTTTTAATAACTTGTACAATTGTTCTCTATTACCTTGTAAATGTTTTGGTCACTGTCCCTTAATATCATTTTTAACATTATAAAAAAGGAAAACTACAAATCAATATCACTTAAGGAAATCAATGTAAAAAATTTAAATAAAATAGTAGTAAATTTAAGTAGTAAAATTATTATAATTTTTTTAACTTAAAAATTATTTTAATAATATTTGATGTTTACTATATTGCAGGGAATTGAGTATTTCCAGCTACTCAAGTATTCTTTTAATTATTTCAGTCTATTTTAAGTTTTCTTATAATGACTCTTCTATCTTTATTGTTAAATTAATTTATTATTTGTTATAGTGAATTGGCACTCTTTCCCTGTTACATGTTTAACTGTTAATTGTCCACATATAGGGAAGCTGTTGGTCAATATTATATGTTTGTTTTTTAAATATGGTGTTCTTTCTCTCTCTTTGTTATTTAGTTATAGCATGTTTTTCCCCTTGAATTTCTCTTGACTTTTCTAGGTCATCATATCTATGGAACCACAGACTGATATTGCACCAAAACAATACCTCTTGGCTAGAGCTAACAAACAGATTAGGTTAATCTCTCTCCTCTTCACTTCTCCACCACTCCATCTCTCTATCCCTCTGGACCATACAAAAAATAAACAATCCACCACATTAATAAAAGCATACTCTGTGTACCATTTTAGACTAAGTGCTTATTCTTGACTTTATAGAGAATAAGTAATTTACACAATGACACAAAGCAGGTAGATGGCAGAGCCAGGATTACAAACCAGATCAAGCGAACTCAAAGCTTTAAACCGGAGCACTTGGAAGCCTCTTTAGACTTTGAGGCAGATGTCAATCAATGCTCACTGTCTCTGAGTGCAATGTCTGGTTGATGGGCATCTAATCATGTAAGCACATGGGATATGTACAGCCACCTAAATATCCTGCACTTGATGTTCAGTCTTCTGCAACAACCAAAAGGTCTAGGGAAGAGCAACAAATTTCTTAGTCAGCTCTATTTGCACATTATAGACAAGCAAGGTAAAAATAATGTATTTTTATTATCATGAAAGCCAATGCACACAAAAGCTTTTAGGTAATTTATGACTCATCAGCCCTTTCAAATTTCTATCTCTGCAGCTAGCTGAATTTCAGCTTAAGTTGACAATAATTTTTACATTTCCATGACTTTTTAATAGTACATATTTTACAAATTTTACTTATATGGGCAAAACCATCTCTAGAATAACTTTAACAATCATAATCTGCCCATCAATTAATATGAATGAAACACTTTCTCCTTCCATCCCCCCACAAACACTATCAGGTTCAAAAGAAATGATCAGCCACAGTGCTTCCCACATGAATTCTTGCCCTAACATGTATTTGTTTTTCAGAAAACCCTTCACATAACAATTTATTAAAATTTCATTCCCTGATAAACATCCTGGAAATTTTATCAATTTTGTTAAAAGCAATAATTAACAATGGTAAACAATGAGACATTAACTATACACCATCAGAAATCAAGCCCTTGGAAAGAAGCATGGTTGCTACTCACTACATGATTTGTTTTTATTTTGTCTGATCAGCACAGTTTATATATGCACCCGGCCTCTTACAGATTTCATTTGGAGAAGTCAGTGTCCAAGGGCATATTTTAAATTAATCTAACCTGTTTCTGAGAGATAAGCTAAATTAGTTCTTTAAAAGGAGGATGTGAAATGCAAACTTATGTATTCATCATTATATTTAGCTTTGAGAAATAGCCTTGCATAACCCCAAAGTGGATTTAAATGATGACTAAAATTCAGTTTCAGGCTAGAAGCTGATATAAAAGCTCTTAAAAGTATATGCATCATAATTTTCTATAGTCATAGGTTGCATTCAGTGTATCAGATTTGTTTTTACATTTACATCATCGTTTAAATTATGAGAGTGCAGTCCAGTCGGGACAATCAATATATAGTAAGCATCCTTATGTACTGTAGATATAGAAAAGGTGTGTAGATATGGTCTGTCTACAGAGTGAAGTCTTAGTATGGGATGTATTAAGCAGTTATAGAAAAATAAAAAAGAAACATGGAAAGGATTAAAAATGCATGGTTTCCTAAAGCTCTGTTACACCTTTACATTCTCTCAGTTGTTGACCTCTGTTCCCTGGTTTGATCACAACCTGAAACCTCGTTCTAAATCTAACTGGTGCCTCTAGAAATCTCACATGTAGGGCTGGGGACGTAGCTAGCTGGTAGTGCATGTGTTTTTCATGTGTGAGGTCCTGGACTTGATCCCCAGCACTGCACAGAGAGAAAGAGAGAGAAAGAGGGGGGAGGGGATCTCGGATGGAGGTCTCTTTACCCATTAGGAGAGTACCATTGATTTGAGAATAATATTAATAAAAAATACCAGCACATAAAGCCTAAGTGGCCAATAAAAATAAAAAAGAAGAAAAAGAGAAGTTCCAGAGAAAAGAAGGAAGGGGTCTGGAGCCACTTCAGTTGGTAGCAAATTCTCCTCTGACCCATTCATTTCTTAACCAGTAACAATCTGAAGATCTCTAAACTGTAACTTCCTGGAAAGAAGACAGTGTTTATGTTGATTGTCTCAATGCCTGCACACACTAGACATTTATTATTCTCTGCATGCTTGATTTTTTAACAAGTACGAATAAATAAATGAATGTGTCTCCTTGGTAAGCTTTAAAATACAAGATTCATTAGCATAGTGCAACTTTGGATAAAGCATCCAAATAAACAAAAGTTTTAGTTTAAAACAATCTGTATGTCAATGCCAATATTTGCTTTTGATAGTTGGTTACAACATACATGAACAAATTAAGTACCAGAGCAACAGTGATGGAAGACTGCTGTATTCTTTTGGCTTTGCATGTATAAGAAGTAAAGTGGGTTTTTGTTTTATTTTTTTTGCAAATATAGTAAAGAAGATTATTCCAAATGGGGTTCTAAAAAAATCTATTGATTTAAGCAAAGAAACATAACCACTTCTAGCCTTCCCCCAGGTTTTCTGGTTGGTATCAACACTGTTGTTGATTTCGTTTCCAGAGCTGCAACCTCTAGTCAATTGAACTTTGTGGTTGGCAATCAAATAGATGTTTTCGAAAAATAAACTGCTGAAATACCACTGGTAAATTTTAATATGCTCACTCTTGAATAATACCAGTAGTTTCTGATAGGAGAGTTATCCATGTCCCACAAAATGTAAATACATTTGAAATAAGACCGATTTCTCATTTGTCCAGTGAAATTAAGAGATCAATTAATGGTTGCAGAGACATATAGATTCCCAATGCAGCTGAGTGAGTATAGATAATTCCTCCTTGATCATACAACACATCCTAAGCTAATTTTTCTGTTGTTGCATCTCAGCAGTAAGTATGTGCTCTCCTTACATAATCAGAATGTCCCTCACAAATAAATCTGGCCAACTCCACTGTGGATGATCCAGTACTACAGGCAAAAATTATTAGCAATTGCCCACCTGGAAGCCTGAACACTCTGAAAGAGTGTCATTACAGGAATCATTTTCACAGAGGTTGCTATGGTTTCTGGGCTGCACTTTCTCCTCTCTCTATAGTTGGATGATTTTAGTTAATCAATGGCAAGTCACAGTGTAATCATTTTCTCTTCAGAGAACACAAGGAAAAAGAATAAGCCTGGAATCTCTTGCAAAATGTCACTGCTGACAATTTTTTTTTTGTGTGTGTGTATTTGTGTGTGTGTGAGAGAGAGACAGAGAGAGAGAGCCACAAAAGAGAGATGTATTTTTACTCTAAATGCAGAGCAGAAAAGGAAAGTTGAGAGAAAATTGAAAGCACTTTCTAATTCAAGAACCAGACTTTTAAGAATTAACAGGCTGTTTACTCAGGTAATCTCCCTAGAATATTTTTTTATAAGGAAACTCCTCTAAAGAGGATACAAGGAAGAAATAATCACTGCTCAGAAAGTATCTTGAGATTTTATTTGCCTTTGCCAGGTGTCAAGATCATAGTGAGGGATTAATATTAGTTTACCTAATATTTCTAATGAAACCTCAGTCTACTGCAAAATTTGATTACTGAGTGTATTAAGAGTGAAAGATAGTATTCCATATTGCATCAAGTGCAAGCAATTAAATATAATAAGGAAGGGCTGTGGATGTGGCTCAGTGGTAGAACTCTTGTCTAGCAGGTGTTGGTATAGCCTAGCCTAGTAAGTAGGCACCATATAGACTATAGGATGTCAGTAAGATAAGGTAGAATTATAGGAAAGTAGGATAAGTAGTGTTAAGCTATTCTAGTTAGTAATACTTAAGAACTTAGCGTAAGTGGCTCCATCTTTTAAAAAAAAAAAACTATCTTGATTAGAGTGGGCAATTAACCTAATTAAAATTATTGTAACCTCTGCCCAACAAATATCAACCCCACCCCTAAGGAAAAATCCCCAACAACTGCAGACAGACATTTGTAACATGTAGTAGCCCATATAATTGCTAAACTTAGCTTCTGTAATGGAGTTTGCTTTGCATGGTTGCAGAACCCTGCCCAGGGATGAAGTGGTTTTTATCTTTAAAAGGCTTGTGTGCACAAATGTGTGCACTGCACCCTGAACAGCTCTTGCTGGGGGGCAGTCACCAGCTGGCTAAAGACTCTTCAATTTGGACAAAATTCTGACTGAGGGTGTTTTCTGAGGGATCTGCTCATAACAGTGTGAGGCCCTGGGTTGTATCCCCAGCACGGCTGAAAAGAATAAAGGAAGAAAGGGAGGTAAGGAAGGAGGGAGGAAGGAAGGGAGAATCTTATTAGGAGAGCAAAGAAATATGGAATCATCACAAATAAAACCATAAAAAATAAGTTTGGGAGATCATTCAGCTAAATATTCAAGAATTGGCACTAACTTTCTAGTCACCGGAGATGATTTGGCATAATTTAAGAAAGTCACTCATTAGATTGCTGATGTGTTTAATAAATCTAAAATTTGGGGCAGATTTTGGCATGTGGACCAACAAAATACAAACTCTGGCTCTCTTCATAGACCATTCCACCCCTCTTCACTTCAGACAGTGGGAAAGCATGTGCAGAGTCACGGATATAGAGGTCTTGGAACTAGTTCAGGGCTTTACATTACAATATCAAAGGGGACGGGTGATAGGAAACACAGAAAAGGAAGGAGAGGGTCACGCATCAGGAGGAACTCTGCTTTTGGATGTTAAAATGATCAACCATTGTGGGATTTAGAAAAATCTTAGGAAAATAGAAACAAAATTTAATTTCCTTTTTATATTTTGCAAGCACTAGTCAAGACCTATCACTCCCAACTGTTTCAACTTGAAAGCACTTGTTTAATTAGTTCTGCATGATTTTAGTTTATATTTTTTTATTGATTGTTCAAAACATTACAAAACTCTTGACATATCATATTTCATACATTAGATTCAAGTGGGTTATGAACTCCCATTTTTACCCCAAATACAGATTGCAGAATCACATCGGTTACACATCCACATTTTTACATAATGCCATATTAGTAACTGTTGTATTCTACTGCCTTTCCTATCCTCTACTATCCCCCCGTCCCCTCCCCTCCCATCTTCTCTCTCTACCCCATCTACTGTAATTCATTTCTCACCTTGTTTTTTTTCCCATTCCCCTCATAACCTCTTATATGTAATTTTGATTAACGATGAGGGTCTCCTTCCATTTCCATGCAATTTCCCTTTTCTCTCCCTTTCCCTCCCACCTCATGTCTCTGTTTAATGTTAATCTTTTCCTC
>NW_026000048.1:13244674-13256057 GCF_001458135.2 Marmota marmota marmota | reverse complement strand
ACAGCTCCACCTACTGGAAGAGAAGTTAATCAAACTCTAAGACTGCATTTATTAATTTTTTTTTTAAATTTGGGGTTTTTTTCATTTTCATTTTTTTGTTGTTTTTAAATTTTTTTATTATTTTTTTAATTTTAATTTTATTTATTTTTATTTTTTTCTCTTTTATTTTCTATTTTTTTCTTATGTCTTTTCATTTATTTTCAATTTCCTTATTCCCCCTTCCTTGAATTCTACCTGCTTACTCTCATTCTCTTTAGTGACTTCTTCCCTTCCCTTCTAATACCTTTCCTCCCAAGCATCAAATAAATTTATAGGAGTAAACAGTAACTCAGCAGTCAAACAGAACAAGAAGTAACATGAGCAGCATGAAAAAGCAAGGAAGAAAAGGAGTACAAACAATGCAGGACAGCCTAAATATTCAGGAGGACCTAGAGGCATCAGAAAAATGGTCAAATAAAGAACTCAAGGATTACCTTTAGTTTATATTTGAAAACAAACCCAGATTGGTATAGCTCTCTACAAAAGGACCATTTTCCTTGCTGACATAAAGCGAAAGTCAGAGCCTTAGCATATACCATCAGATATACAAAAGAAATAATGGTTATATAAGATATAAGAGAGAGTAGTAAGTTTCAAAAGAATGTGGACTTAGTGGGAATATTATTTTCCCTTAATTTAACTTAAAATGAAATATACAAAATAGATAATTGAGAATTTTGGATTTCTCAAAACTGCCCTTTGTATTTTAATGATAACAATGTCTCATCTATTTCTGGTATTATTGGACCCCTATTTTTATTATTGACTGCTTGATGCATTTTATGTATGATTAATGTGGGCAATATTTATGATATTGAAGTTCCTTAGGTATTAATTTCCTGGAATATCAATTTGGAAATGACAATGTTCAACATGCTAAGTGGTAATTTTCATTGTTTACTATCTGGGAAATAAATTTGGATTTTAGAGTCCAGAATTTTTATTATGCAACTTTTAGTTTATAAAGTTCCCCATACTACATGTTATGGAAAATACTTTTATATCTAATTACTGAGCCATGCCAGTTTGGGAATGGTCCAAAAACTGTATCCTAACTTATTAGCATAAAATAGTTATTTTTTTAAATGGTAAACTATAAAATTCCTAAAAGCAAATGAAAGTTCTTTGAAATTAATTACATAAATTAAATTAAAAGGAGTTGATAGCTAACATGTGAAAGTACCCAGTACTATGTGAATAAAAATATTATGAAATTTTATTAGTAAAAATGAGGCTTCATTACACTTGGAGTTTTAAAAAATATCTAGAGCTATGTCTCCATTACTTCATATCCATGGCCCTGCATCATAGCATCTTAACATATAAAAGACTGGGCGTATCTGGCACATATAGGCTTAATAAAAGAAAGAATAACCGGTTAGCAACAGAGGGGGTGCTCTTGGCTTCAGTTATTACCATTAGACCTATAACCCTGCACTGCTGTTATTTTAGGTTTAGCAGTATGGCATATATCTCTAGATTTGTGTGAGAAAACTGATTCCCCCCATCCCTTGATTTGTCATGCAAGCTGAGAACTCCTGAGGGTATCTAGATGTGAGTTTCTATTCACAATGGCTGACTTCCTTTAAGTGCTAAGATCACATAGGTCTTCCAACTGAGATTTCCCTGGAGTGTGTGTTCTTTAATAGAGCATACAGCCTGTCCACTTTTAGGACTGCATTCCTTTAAGAACCTTTGATGAAAGCACATGGTATGCACAATAAATTCAAGTTTTGTTGTGAAATAATTTTTTTTTATTTTCTGTGATAAATACCAGCTGTTCAAGTGCACACATCTTGAAAAAGCACAATCAAGTAACTTCTCAAGAGAATGCAGGATAGTGAAAATTGCTCACACCTCTGCTTGGGATCATTTTGCAGTCATTAGGCTATTGTTATTAATATGTACTGCTTTTGTCTGCTTAGAAAAACATACCTGGTTGTTATAGAATATTTAGAAACCCTACAAAAGCCCTAAATTGAGCATTAAAAATTTTCAATCATCAACAGCATGCAGAAATCACTGCTACTAATGCATAGCGTATTTTCTTTTTTACACACACATACATAAATACATATATATATTTCATTTATATATTCCATATATACACACAAATATAAATAATTATTTTTATATATAATTCAATGTCCTCTTTTCTCACTTATTTAATAATGTGGAGCATTTGCCCATTTTATTAAATAACCTTCTAAGATGTATTTTAATGGCTATATAATATTGCAACATGTAATTTTGCCATAATCTAATCATTCATCATTTCTAACTTTTTCATTATAAACAAATATTTTAGTGAATGTTGTTATACATAAATATCTAGTCACATCCCTAATTCATTCCTTAACAAAAATCTTAAAAGACGTTATTTTAATGGACCAAGAGAAAATATTTTGGAGATTTTTATTACACTCATTTGTGTAATCTTGCTTGAATTTTAAGCTTAATTTTGTAAATGAATAAATATTCAACCTTAAAAAAAAGTCCCTAAACAATGTAAATTATCACTCCCATCATCAATTTGTGAGTGGGCCTCTCAACCCTTCTTCGATAGCAAGGAATAGTATCATGTAAACATTTTTGCAGCTTGAATTTTAAAACATGATATTTAACTGGCATTTAATGTTAATGTCTTGTAATATTGACATAATTGAAGAGTCTTTGAAATTTTATTAATTATTTGTACATCTTCTTCCTTTGTGAATTCTTCTGTCATAGCTGTTCACAGTTTGTCATTTGATTGCACTGTTCTTACTATGAGGCATTCTGTAGTGAAGATAGCAATCCTGGGCCTATGGTAGTTGTTGAAATTATTCTATTCTGCATTGTAATGCATTATGCTGTCATATATATCAAATTAGAATAAAAATTAAAAAAAACAAGGAAGAATGTCTGGAAAATGAAGACAAAGTGATTTGGAAATGTAGCTATAAAATATCTACTGATCAACAATCTATTTATCAGTCCAGATATATAAAATCAGGAGGCTATCTGAGTAGCTCATGTTTCAGTAGCCAGCAAACTTTATACAAAGCTTGAGTATATTTTCATGGATAAATCTGGGAAGAATTTTATTTTAAAAAATCACTATGATTTTACTTTAAGATTTGAAACCATTAATACCCAGAGGTATTACAAAGGTAATGATGAAAAATAGACATGCAAGTATATAACCTAGAGTTAGAAAACAAACATGTAATCAAACTTTTGTTTTTATATTGCAAATAATTTCACGATTTAGAGGTTGGCTATTGATGAACAACTGATATGATTATTGATATTTATAAGATTATATGAAAATTTCATCTTATGATTAATAAAAATATTTTAAAGCTGTTAACTACAAATTAGTCACCAACAAATGTTTTAACAAGATAAGCAATTTAACAATTTATAGGATTGTGTATTAGCTCTAACAGTTGCTGTTTGCTGTTATGTACATGCTATATTAGGGAGAAAGCTTAATTTTGTAAATGAATAAATATTCAACCTTAAAAAAGTCCCTAAACAATGTAAATGTTGTTTCTGATCCTTGATAAAATAAAGAATTGAAGATTCTTTCAAACCATCCCTGGGGGAGACTGGCAAAGGTTTCCAGATTATTAATCCTTTCACTTATTTTTTTTATAGTTGTAGTTAATACTGTTAAACAAAATAAAATTTTTGTCCAAAAAAAGAATATCAATGTACATAATTTTATATTTCATGTTATAAGTTTCAATAAATTTGCTCTTTGTAACTCTTCTTTATGTCTTATATATTATTTCATTCCATATTTATCTTTTAGATACATCTGGATTCTGGATTTTTTAAGTGTAAAATGAGTTTAGAGTATATAATCAACTTTATTGACAACAGTTTCCTAAAAGTCTCAAAAGAATATGTCAACTACTCCTTTACTTTATTCATTGATTTATGATGTCATCTTTCTCACATACTTTAATGTAGACACTGACATTTCTTTCTGGGCAAAGTATCACGTTGTGTGTACCTATCTACCTCCACCTTCATTCATTTAACACATGTTTCTGAGTATCTACTATGTATCAGGCACCACTTAAAGGCAATGAGAGCTAAGCAAAAATAATACACATGAAGCTTATGTGCTTACATTATGAATGAAGCTTATATTCTGTTGCAAGGCAGGTAAGAGATTAACAATATAAGATAAGTAAGAAAAATGTATATTAAGATTGTAATGAGTGTGGTGAAGAGAAAAATAAAACAAGGAAGAGGATAGTAAATTTGGATATCATGGGAAAAGAAGGAATAGTGCTAAAGGAAAGAATAGATGAGTTATGCAATAAGGCAATATAACAGGCTCAGAGCAAGATACGAGGTTGTCTCTTAACTCAATCGTACTAGATGCCTGAAGGGTGAAGCCATAGAGATCATTCCTTTTAGAACTTGGCAAAATTGAATGGAAGCCTCCAAACCTTAGAGAACTTCCCCTAAGAAGCATTAGAGTCACATGATATATTGATGGTCTGAACTAATTATAATGAATGAATGGGATTCTAGTAATGTCCTCATATCTTCTGACTTTTAGTTTTTATGCTGCATCTACTATACTTTAATATGCTCTGACAACAGCATTGTTGGTAAGATTATGATGCAAATACTGATAGTAAAATATGCAGGCAAATTGAGCTTAGAGCCTCCTCTCCCTGCTCCACACTGACTCCCCCAGGTATGTTATGGTTTAGATATTAGGTGTCCTCCAAAAGCTCATGTGTGAGACAATGCAAGAACATTCAGAGGTGAACTGATTGGATTATGAGAGCTTTAACCCGATCAGTGAATCAATCCTCTGATGGGGATTGTTTGAGTCAGCTTTTTCATTGCTGTGACTAAAAGATCTGACATGAACCATTTCAGAGGAGGAAAAATTTATCTGGGGGCTCACAGTTTCAGAGGTTTCAGTCCATAGATGGCTGGTTCCATTCCTCAGGGCTTGAGGTAAGGCTGAACATCATGGTGGAAGAGTGTGGTGGAGGAAAGTGGCTCATGGCATTGCAATCAGGAAGCAGAGAGGAGCTTCACTGGCCAGATACAAAACACCTATCTCAGAGACATGCACCCAATGCCCACCTCCTCCAGGCACACCCTACCTGCCTTCAGTTACCACTCAATTAGTCCCTGTTATAGTTTGATGTGAGGTGTCCCCCAAAGCTTATGTGTGAGACAGTGCAAGAAAGCTGAGCGATGAAATGACTGGGTTAGGACAGCCATAAATCAATCAGTGAATTAATCCCCTGTTAGAGATTAACTGAGTGTTACTTGTAGACTAGTGGTAATTGTAGGAAGAGGTGGGCTTTGGGGGCGTGCCTTTGGGGGTATATATTTGGTTAACTGAGACTTAGACTCTCTCTGCTTCCTGACAATGTCCTGAGCTACTTTCCTCCTCCACACTCTTCCCCATCATGATCTTCAGCCTCACCTTGACCCCCGAGGAATGGAGCTGGCCTTCTATGGACTGAGACCTCTGAAACCATAGCCCCCAAATAAACCTTTCCTTCTCTCATTGTGCTTGTCAGATCTTTTGGTCACAACAGTGAAAAAGCTAACTAAAACAAATTATTAGGCACATTCATATTGATGCTATTGTTCTGTATGTCATATAAACACTATATCAAATGTAGATACTCCAACAAGTATGCTTATTTTACTATAAGAAAGCTATAACCAAAGACCAGAGGATAACTTGTATGATAATTTGGTCTTTACCCTTGGAACTTTGGGAAGTTAATTGGAATTTCCTGAGTTATAGGAATATCTTTGCTACCCATGAGCTTTGCAGACCATTAAGTATATACAAATTTATGACTCCAATAGCAGTTGGTTATGCCAGAAAGACCAACTATGTAATCAGAGTATTGAGGATTTGATCTATATAGTATTAACTCAACCTCCAAGGAAAGGAAGGGCTAGAGATTGAATTCAATCATATGGCCAAATGAGTCAATCAATCATCTCTACATAATGAAACCCCAATAAAAACCATGGACATCCAGACCGAGGCAAACTTTCTGGTTGGTAAAAGCATCCTTATTCTAGAAGGTGAGACATCCTGGTTCCACATGGAAATAGCAGAGAAGCTCTGTGTTTGGGACCCTCCCAGTCTATGACCTATATGTCTCTTCATTGAGCTGGTTCCAGTTTGTATCTTTCATAATATGGCTGTAATTTTAAGTATGTGCATTTTAAAAATCTAAATTGGACTTGATAGAGACATGGGGAACCTCTGAATTTGCAGTCAAAAGTGTGAGTAGCCTGGAGACTGGCAAATTTGTAGAACTGTGCTATTAAACCTGTGCAATGTACCCTAACTCTGGATAATTAGCATCAAAATTACATTGTGCCATTAAAGTCAGTCTAAATAAATCATATACTAAGCATTCCAGGCAGAAGGAGAGGCACTGAGGCCCTAAAGCAGGAACAAGCCTGGAGTATGCAAAGAAACCAGAAGGCTACTCTGGCTAGATCTGAGTATGTCTTAGACCTGAGTTTCCTTGTACTTTCATCCAGTTCCTCATTATGCCACTTGGGAGGCACCATCATAGTGCCCCCCAATGCCAGAATCCCCAATTTAACATTTTATTTGTCATTCCAAACATACCTCATGATCATTGTCCCTACTTCATCACATCAAAATAGCCATTCCCCTAGAAGAAGGCTTTAGGAAGCTCATCTCATCAAGCTGAAGGAAGCCCTCAGGATTTCAGATCTGCGGCTATGGGGTTTTATTGCTGTGTCCTGGCTGGTGATACTGTGCCATCCAGTGCAGGGATGCACACAGCATCATTTACATCCATATGGCCTCTACTGGAAACCATTCCTGGCTTCTAATTTGTACATTCAGTGAATGATCTCATCTCTGCTACTTGCAGCCACCCCATCATAGCTATCTGTTATGCTACCTTTTTTAAAAAAAGAAAAAAAAAAACCTTCTGTTGCTCAGTTTTATAGCCTCATACATTTTCTTTTAAATCAGAAAGGGACATATTCCTTTGGCTTTTTATTACTCAATGGTAGGAGAAAAAAAAATGTTAGCTTTCTCCTAGAAAAACTAGGACAAATAAATGTTAGTGCTTTCCTCACCCTATTCTCTACTTGGTAATCGTAATATAGGAAATCTTGGAAAAGTAACAGTAATGTCTTTCATCTGAAATTCTTAAAGATCTTGGGGTAGACTAGAGCTACCAAATTTCCTAGTAAGAGTACTTGAGTTGTGGGGCCACTAAGAAAGTTTTTCCCACCAGTGCCAACTCTTCAGTGGGGGAAGTGGCTAGAGGACACCAACTTGTCTTTGGCCCATTGAATAACGCCCCTGCTGTAGAAAATACAATGTTTCCATTGTGGTTTGACCCAGGGTAATAAAATACTGCCAGTTAGTTCACATTAAATATTTCTAGCCATGATACTTGCAATAAATGTGAATTAAATAATAACAAACAAAAAATTCTTAAAGTTTGCTAATTTGCTTTTCTCATAGTTTTGTAAGATTATAAAAAATAGTACTTATTGCAAGTATCCATATAAACTACATTATCCTTTTATGTCTGATTGCCTTGAAGTACAATAACAAAGTTGCATGCTATTTAAAATATTTATTGATTTGTGAGTTTACTTTGGTTTTCATATTTAAGACCTGGATATTCGTCAAGAACATATTAACTATAAGGAATTATAAGCATTTTCAGCTATGATAATCTTCCAATAAACTTTTATCTTTCATAAAACCATGTGGATATAATCAAATGGTCTTAAATAAGGGTGCTAAGAATCCAAAATGGGGAATAGATGGCCTCTTTGAAATACAGTGCTGGGAAAACTAAATATTCACTTGCAAAAGAATGAGATTGGAGCCTTAGCTTAGATTCCATATTAAAATAAACTCAAAATGCATTAAATACTTTGATAGAAGACATGAAACCATGACACTCCTAGGAGAAAATATAGAAAAAAAGCTTCTGTATTTTGGCTTTGGGATGATTTCTTGGCCATGACACCAACATGTAAGCAACAAAATCAAAAATTGATAAGTGGGATTAAATAGCCTCTGCATAGCAAAGGAAGCATTCAACAAAAAAGAAAATGTATAGAATGGAAGAAAATATTTGCAAACCATATACCTGATAAAGGGTTCATGTACAAAAAATATAAGAAACTCCTACAACTCAATAGCAACAAAACTCAATTAGAAAACAGGCAAAGGACCTGAATAGGCATTTCTCCAAAGAAGACATGTGAATAGCCACAGTATGCAAATAGGTGCTAAACATCATAAATAATCAGGAAAATGCAAGTCTAAACTTCTTCACACATGTTAGGATGGCTATCATTGAAAAGATGAAATATAACAAGAGTATGCAATTGTCAGTTTATTTTAATATGGAATCTAAGGTAAGGCTCCAATCTCATTCTTTTGCAAGTACAACGCTGGTGAGGATGAAGAGAAAAGGGAGCTTTTGCATACTATGGGTGAGAATGTAAATTGGCGCAACCACTATGGAAAATAGTATGAGTTTCCTCAAAATATTTTAAAAAGAACTAACATTGATCCAGAAATCCTAATTCTGGGTTTATTTCCAAAGGAATTGACATCAGGATCTATTACAGAGATATGCACTCCCAGGTCCATTAGCGTTATTCACAATAGCCATCACATGGAAGCTACCCAGTGTCCATCAATGGATGAACAGATTTTAAAATGCAGTATTGCATACAATGAATATTTTTCAGTCTTTAAAGGAAGGAAATCCTGTCATTTGTGTCAACATAGACAAATCTGGAAGGTAATATGCTAACTGAAATGAGCCAGACACCGAGGACAAAAGCTTATATGATGAACCTAAATAGTTCATCAATATACTCAGAGGTGGAAGAGTAGAATGGTGCTTGCCAGGGGATAGAGGAAGGAGAAAATAGGGAGCTATTAACAAATGAGTACAAAATTTAGGTTAATCAAGATGAATAAATTCTAAAAGATTTACAGCACAATGCCTGTATTTCACAATACTGTATTGTATACCTAAAAGTTGCTAAGAAGGTAAGTTTTATGTTGTGTTCATATCAACAAATAAAATTAAAAATAAATAAGAGGATGGACAAATAAGATATCATGGGACACACCTGTAATCCCAGTGACTCAGGAGGTTGAGGAAGGAGGATCACAAGTTCAAGGCCAAGCTTGACAATTTAGGGACCCTGTCTCAAAAAATTTTTAAATTCAGAATACTCCAAGGTAGAATTCCCCTGAGTTAAATCTTCAGTAACATACACACAAAAGAGGAATAGACATAATGTTTGGAGGTGATGGATTGGTTTATGGTGTAAGTTGTGATGGTTTCACAGGTGTGTATTTATCCCTAAACTCATCAAGTCAAATACATTAAGTATGTACAGCTTTTTATCTATCAATCCTACCCCAGCAAAGTGGTTTCAAAAGGTAAAACTGGAAACAAGATATAACTGAAAATACTAACAAAAATATAGGGTAGCTTATTTTTAATCACATAAAAGAAAATGTAAGGCATACATACTATAATAGGCTTGAGAATTATTACATAATGGTAAACATAATGGTTAAATTCCCCAGGTGAGGTAACAGTTCTAGACATATGCACCCTTATTTAGCATTGCTTTGATACCTGTAAAGCAAAAAAGCAAAATGGAAAACCCATATAATAAGGAATTATTGACACATCTCTCCCAGTAATTTATAGATTACTCTAGTGAATATGTAGAATATTTAGGTACAAAATTTATGAGCATAAAAACATACATAGAACTATACATGCAACATTTGAAGTGCCCACCTGGAAAAGTTATTCATGTATTAGACCATGAAGCAAGTTTTAATAAATTTAAAGAATTCATGTTTTATAGATAGCATTCTACATTCTATAAACACAATGCAATCAACCTAGAATTCAGTAGCAAAATATAAGTAGAGAAAATCCACACATCCTGGTATTTAAAAACCCATATATTTGCAAATAATTAAGTATTTTAAAAGGAAAAAGCTGGATATGTAGCTCAATGGCAGAGTACTTATATAGCATGCTCAAGGCCTTGGGTTTGATCCCCTGCACTGCAAGAAAAAAGAAATCACATATACAGAGAAACATTTTAAGTGAAATGATTACAAAAATAACAACTTGGAGGAAGTTGTTAAAATTATGTTTACAGGGAAAAGTACAGCCTTGAAATGAGTATGTAGAAAAGAAGAAGGGTCAAGAATTACATAGCTACAAAAACAATTTGAAAAGTTGAATAAAGAACAACAGAATAAACTCAAGGAGAGTAAAACAGAAATGAGAGATGCAGAGCATAAATGAATAATTAGAGAAGATGAAGAAAAAACAGGGTTAGTGAAGCCAAATATTAATTCTTTGAAAAATTGAATGAAACTAACAAGGCTGTCTAAAAAAACACCACCACCAACAACAATGAAACATATTGGCACTAATAATCAGCATTATGAATGAAAAAGGGATGTAACTGTAGATGCATCCGAGATTTGAAGAAGAGAGAGTATATTATGGACAAAGCCCTCCAGAGCCACAAGTTCCCCATACATAGATTCAACCAACCACCAATGGATAACACTTGGGAAAAAAGTTGCATCTGTACTGAATATGTACAGACTTTTTCCTTGTCATTATTCCTTAAACAATAAAATATAACAATGTTTATGCAACATTTATGTTGTATAAGGAATCATGTGTAATCTAGAGATGGGTTAAAGTACTCTGGAGGACTTTGTGGGTTATGTGCTTCTTCTATGCCATTGTATACGGGACTTGCGCATAGGCAGCAGGGAAGGGGGTTGGAGGAGATGGCCTGTAACCAATCCTTGTGGATACCAAGGGACAACTGTAACTCCATTTCAAACTCAACCTAAAAATGTAAACAAATGGACAGTTAACTAAAATAGAAACAAATATTCAACAAAGATACCTTTTTTTTCTTATAAGGAAAACAACATTCAGATGATTTCATAGGTGAGCTCTACCAAATATTTAAAGGCACAATTCCAAACTTAAGCAAAAATTTCCCAGAAAAACAACAAAACAAAGTGAATGCTCTGTGACTGATTTGTATGAAGCCAGCCTGACATCCAGTGACGTGCTGGAGATAGTTCATATCATCTTGCACGGGACCTTATTACACAGGCCTTCATCATCCTGGGAGCATGAAATTAATCGTGGTGGGAATATTTACATCACAGCTGGGAATATAGTTCAGTTGGTAGAGTGCTTGCCTTGCATGCATAGGTGCTGAGGTCGATCCCCAGCACCAAAAAAAAAAAAAAAAAAAAAAAAAA
>NW_026000048.1:13131858-13243395 GCF_001458135.2 Marmota marmota marmota | reverse complement strand
AAGTTTTGGGATTTTTAAAAAAAAAAAAAAAAAAAAGAATATTTACATCACAGAAATCAAGAAATGCTACAAATTTAGTTGGATCATTTCTCCTTTTATTCATTCATTTCTTTTTTTTTGTTTCTTTTGTTTTTTCTAGAGGGATGCTTATTAAATCTGTATCTCCACACCACTGATGACATTAAGAACAAAACTACAAAGGACAGACTAAGATACTTGGAAATGAAATATACCAAATTATATTGTTATATTTTGTGCATTTATGAATATGTAATAATGAATCCCACTATTATGTATAATTATAATGCAACAATTAAATTTTTTTAAAAAGGATAACTGAAAAAGGAAAGTACAGGCCACTTTCACTTATAAATGTGATGCCAAAATTCTGAGCAAAACACTAGCAAGTTTAGCAGTTGAGACTGGAGTTCAATTGAGTAATAGAAATCCTGATAAATTTTATTACTTTTCAAATAAGAATTCTTGGATAAAGAAAGAGCCAACAGCTTAAGAAATATTCTTGTAAACACAAATTGACATATCTCATGGCACACCATAAGTATGTACAATTATTATGCGTAAATCAAAACTTTTTTCAAAAGTTTGAGATGGAAATGTTAATAGCCCTGATTTGATCACTATACACAGTATACATGCATCAATTTATCACACTGTTCTTCATAAACTTGTACAATTAAAATAACAATTAATAGAAAAAGAAAATAAAAATTGTCAGGGCCATTGGTCTCCTGTTTTAGCTTTTCTCTAATGGTGAAAAATGATTGTTTCAGCCCCTGCCACTATGTTTTAGTTCTAGGTAGGAATAATGGAAGAGAAAAATGAAAAGTAAAGTGTGGTATCTGGGTCAGAAAAACAAAGGCTTTTCCAGAAACAGCCAGACTTCTATTTGTATCTCATTGACCAAGCTCTGACCCAGGGCCACTCTGTTAGAAAGGGAGATGGAATGATTATTTTACTTTGCAGCCAGTCTGAGAAAGGGCAAATGTTATTTGTTATATGTGAGTGATTTGGCATACACGATGGTCCACAGAATGTATTAAAAATTATTCATCATGTCCAAGTTGTGTTTATTTCAAGAATGCAAGGTTGGTTCAACATTATAAAAATATTTCAATGTGCTTTATTTACTACACTACCAGATGAGTGCAAACAATTATAGTCATCTCAATAAATGGAGGAAAAACTTCAAAAATTTAGTGTCCATTCTTAATTTTTTAAAAAATGCAAGCCAGGAATAGAAGAAAACTGCAAACAAAAAAACAACAAATCTTATGTTTAATGATAAAACATTAAAAGTATTCTTTAAAATCAGGAAAAAGAAAATGCTTCTGTTGTCATCTCTTCTGTTCAACAGTGTACTGACTGCCCTAGACAGGGAGTTAAGAGAAAGAAAGAAAATGTGTAAAATATCAAAAGAAACATAATGATTATTACTTGCTTGCATAGAGGAAATATGATTACATAAAAAATCTATAAAACATGACTCTATAGCATAAATAAAAATTTGGTTTAGTTATCAGAAGTTATATCCTGGGGTGAGGGTGATAGCCTTTAGTGGCAAAATATAGAAACATTTACCAAAAGTCATTAAAGGAGACCAAAATAAAAGAAAGACAAATAGTATCTACCAACAACAAAAATGTCTTTTTTCTTCCCAGTTAATCTATAGATTTGATGTGAACCTAACCGACTTTTTATGAAACCTGAGAAGCTAATTCTAAAATTTATATCCAAAGCAAGAGCTAAGACTTTCCTAAGGAACAGTTGGGATGTCTTACCCTACCAAATAGTAAATCATGATGCACACTATTGTTTGAATAGATAAATCAACCCATGGGCTGATCACAAAACCCACAACTACAACTAGACATATGCAAACAAGATATAACAAGGTGGCATTTATCAATAGGGAAAAAATATTCAACATTTGCTGGGATCATTTAAAAACAAGAATTTATGCATATACCTACTCATGTACATAAAATTTGGGGGTGCACAATGATTTCTAAAATGAGATAGAAAGGCATACACCATAGAAAAAAGATAAAAAGATAATATTAAAATTAAAAATTCCTGCTTTTCAAGTAATACCATAAGAATGTGAAGAGACAACCCCAAACTGAGAGAAGGTATAAATACATATACCTAATAAGGGACTCATATTCAGAATAGGAAAGGACTCCCATGGCTCAAAGACAATAACAAAACACCACAGAAAAATAAACAAAAGACAATTACCAAAAGAGGACATATGTCCAACTAATCAACTAATAAAATGATTTTCAATCTTATTGGTATTCAGGACAATGCAAATTAAAATCACAATGGAACGTCCATTGATAGGAATGAAAATCAGACCATAAACAAACAAAAATGCATCAGAGAGGATGTAGAACAAGTAGTGTTAATATACTACTGGCGGGAGAATAAATTAGTACAACTATTTTGCAAAACCATCTGGTATTATCTAATGCTAATGTATGCCATGGAGAAACTCACATATGTATAATCTGTACCATTATTGTTTGTAATAGCAGAAAACTGAAAACAAGCAAAATTCCACTTGATAGGAAAAGGAAAACAATAATACAAGAATGGTACACAACTTTGGGAATAAACAATGCATAATTACATGCACCAGCATGTGCAAAATTCAGAAACAAAAAAAAACAGAAAAATATGTTGTGTATTTTGATTCAACATATTCAAAATGAAATTACATACTTGTTGAGATTTGTGCATGTGTGAAAAATGATAGCAATTCAAAGAATTACAAATCCAAAATTTAGATTTCTAGAAGCAGGAGAATAAAACCATGGGGGAAGAAGCTATAGGGATTTCAAAAGTATTGGTAATGTTCTAGTTCTTCAGTTGAATGGATGCTATTTGATCATCTATTTTTAATATTTTCCTGGAGAAATTCACCAAAATATTTACCAGCATAGCTTACCTGATTAAAGCTGTTTAACCTTTTATCACACAAAAAAATGATCAGGTTAACAAAAAAATATTAAATCCTATCAAGTAGTTTACCTTGGCTGTTTGTATCACTCTGGCATTAAACTTCAAGCTAATATTCTCCAGTCTTAAACTACCACAAGTATCACATTGCATTACTTGAATAGTGCTCTGAGCATCATTATCTTTAGTTTTATCAGGACCATCTCAAAATGTCGTGATCCTAGGGGCATTAAAACCTCATTTATTGAATATAGCTCTCCTAACAAGTGCATTTAACTTTCACAAACACCCTAGCAATTTCTGTGTGTGCATTCAAGAAAAATGACCACACACAAAGAAGAATAAACAGACCAAAAAGAGGCTATTAAACTGATAGTTATCAAATCAAGTCACACTCATCCACAGAAGAAAGACTCACTAGTTTTAACAATAAAAGTGTAGGAATGGTAAATAATAATAATAATAACAATAATAATAGATAAATAACAATTAAATGGCAAATTTCTATAAAAATAATGCAAAATCAATGACTAAAAATATATAACACAATTTTACGGATAGTGCATAATCTGAATATGATTTTATTTTTATTAAAAATATTTTATAAGCATTTCTGTAAACTCAACTACTCTTATTTGCAGACAAATAAAAAAATAGAAGGATTTTCTTTTAAATTATTTTACACTGAGTAGCTAAAATCAGCCAATGTCTTAGAAAATTTAGTAGCATGGTTGTAAATATTGCCCACACCCCCTCTCTTATCTCTTATATAAAACCATTCATCATGCAGCAGAAACCATTATACGGCTATTTAACTTTGGACCCCTTTCAATAGAGTCTGGTTATTCCATTAAAATTGGGCCTGAAGGCGTGCATGCTAATGCATTCATGTCTCTGTGTGGTACCTAATACTGGGAATTTTATTCAGACATAAAAATAATCTCACTACCATCTTTTTTATACCTTTATTTTATTTATCCATTTTTATGTGGTGCTGAGAATTGAACTCAGTGCCTCACACGTGTTAGGCAAGCACTCTCCCACTGAGCCACAATCCCAGCCCCTCACTACCATCTCAAATTAATGCCATCATTCCTAAAAGGGTGATTAAAAGTCACTTTATTTTATTTCCTCTAATTTTCAGTTTTTTGCTGTTTCTACTATGTGAGATCTCTTTTCCTTTTTCTATCAAAGCTCTTCTGGCAAACAAACATCCAGCATGTCAACATCAGCAGCTTGATATTTGACTTACACATGCAGTGTAAACAAGTAAAAGATTAAAATTGATTCTGTCAATAAGTGGTCAGAAGTTTTCAAATATCATCTGGAAACTAAAGGGAATACCCTCAAGGAAGGAGTGATCCTTTAGGTTAACTGGTCAGCTGTGACTTCCGGCTTGACGCACCCAAGAGCATGCCCACTCAGGAATCTGGGACTGACTGCCCCACAGACCTGCCTCTTCAAGTGGCCAAAGGGCTTTGCAAATCATTTATGCCCTCATTTCAGATTGAAAAGCACATGCATCTGGCACTGTTATGCTTGACTGGTGCTAGCTTGTGGCATATGAACAGCTGAAGAATAAATTTGGGGACATTATTGGTCAAGGCCAAAATGTGCTGCTCTATTTCACTAGTTTAAAATAACAGTTCCTGTTTTTCTAAAACATAGTGGTCTTAGTATTCTATTAAAAGCATTTCAATGTCAATTTACCAGCAAATTAAAAACCAAAAACTCATAAACTAGACATTTGTAATATATATGTGTCTTTTTTCCAGCAAACCAAATAAAATAATAAATTCAGATTTTTTTTTTCCCTTTTTACATCTTTTTCTTTCTTTATTTTTTCAGTCCTGGAGATCAAAACCCGGGCCTCGTACATACCAGGCAAGGGTTCTACCATGAATCTATATCCCACCCTTCAATTCAGAAATTGTAAATGGATAGTGTAAAAGGCACATAAGGACTTTGAATTTGAAGAAGAGATGAACCATTTTTTTGTGCAGTGGTTTGTGATGATGAAAAATCAAAACCCCTTAAAAAACATTTCAAAGGTCTTCCATGAGCAGACACCATTCTACATCCTGGGAGAGATGGAGGCACAAAATATGATCTCTAAAAGAATATACTGTGCAGAGAATGCAATTATCTATGCAAATACTGTTCATTCTAAGGAGAAACTAACAGGAAGGAGGAGAAGGCAATGAATAGTAGAAATTCCTAGAGACAGAGTCTGAAAGACTTGGAGACTCATTGAATGAGGAAGAGGAGGAAGGTAAGTTCGATAAAAAAAGATTCCGTAACAGCTGACTATAGCTATACCACCACTAATAGAACAAGTACAAAGAGGATCAAGTTTGGATGGAAAATGTGATGTTTGCACTTTGACCTTTAAGTAGTTGAACTCCACTGCCCTCCAAGTGATATGTTTGGTACTGTGGAGAGAAAGGAGAATTTTTTAATATTGGCTGATTTTAGTAAATATTGGGCAAAGCTACAGTTTTCTAACTCATTGGTCACCCAGAAAAAGAAACTGCTTCCCTCATCCCTCAGCCCCCTCAGCCAGAGCAAAAGTTACAGGAGTCAGGAGAGGCCCTTGCTACTCTATCTCTAAGGAGAGAGTCCTTTCAGACTGAACATTGAACATGAATTCCTAGTTTCTGATTATGTTGATGCATAATACACTAAATATTTAATTTATGATTAAAAGCCCCTCTACTTATCCTCATCATCATAGATGAAAAAAATTCTCTGAAATTGATCTCAGAAAAAAATTTTAACTGAGTATATTCTATAGCCAGTATGGCACTGGTTGAAGGTGCAATTTTGAATGAATAAAGTATGGTTCAAATGATCAAATTCTACTGATTTGTTATATCATGCATGAAATCATATGATTTTAAAAAGTGACTTTGTTCTCTCTGCATTAAAAAAACCTAGACTTTGGTGTGTTGTATATGGCTGTTATTTATCATCTACTAATTACTAAAAACAAGAATTATATGTGATTAAATTTACCTCCATAGAGCTCAGCCAAGAAGCAGGGACGTAAGCACTTCTAAACACATACTGAAAAAAGAGAAACAGTTCAGTCAGTCACCTAACATCATACAATTTTTCAGTTTCATTTAGCACCAATAATACCACAGTCACTGGGATAATAATTTCTATTTAGCTATTCTAATGAACTGAGAACTTTGTTCACATATAAATAATCATAGCATAAAATAGAGTGGCTTAGGGCTGGGGTTGTGGCTCAGTGATAGAGTGCCCACTTAGCATGTGTGAGGCACTGGGTTTGATCCTCAGCACCACATAAAAATAAATAAAGGTATTGTGTCCATCTACAACTAAATATATATAAAGATTGCTTTAAAAAATAAACTGGGAAAGAAAAAGACTGAGATAACTAGTTATTATGCACATTTATAATTGTAACTTTGGACTCACCTGCTTCATCCTTTTATATACATGCAGAATTTTGAAGTGCAGAGAATGAGCTCTTTGGCAGACTTAATAAGACGAAATATTCAAAATGGGATCAGGCATTCCAAGACCTTCCACAAGTGAATTTATCCCCTGTTCTCTTTTTAAAAAAAATTTTTAGTTGTAGATTGAAAAAATATCTTTACTGTATTTATTTATTTTTTTTATGTGGTGCTGAGGATCGATCCTAGTAAGCGCCCAACCACTGAGCTACAACTCCAGCCCCTCAACCCTTTTCTTAAAGTGATCTAGCATCAAATTTCATAGATTTAAATTAACTTATTTATTCTTTAATAAATACATAAAAATGTGCATATTAATGGGGTACCATATAATGTTTCAGTGCATGTATACATTGTGTGATGTTTAAATTGGGTGAAATAGACCCATCTCCTCTAACATATATCATTCCTTTATGGTGAAAACGTTCATAATCCTTTCTTCTAGCTTTCTGAAAAATACAGTGCATTGTTGCTATCTACAGTCATCCTTGGTCTCCTTGCCACACACAACAGGCAACAGGAGAATGACCAAAATGTGAGGCCTTAAGCTTGTGGCTAACGTCAAACCACTCTGTGGATACTGGTTTGGCCCATTGTTTCCCCATTAGCAGATAAAAAAGGCATTTTAAAAATATGGTATATTTTAATCATATGTGTGTGTGTGTGTGTGTGTGTGTATCTGCCATCATCAGAAATACTGAATTAAATTTGGGAGTTTTGATTTTTTTTTTTTTTTTTTGGTACTAGGGATTGAACCTAGGGGTCCTTTACCACTGAGCTACATTCTGAACCCTTTCATGTTTTATTTTGAAACAGGGTCTCACTAAGTTGTTTAGGGCCTAACTAAGTTGCTGAGGCTGGCCGTGAACTTGTGATCTTCCTGCCTCACCCTCCCAAGTTGCTATGTTATAGGTGTGTACCATTGCACCCAGTTTAAATGAAATTTTATTTTGAGAACTTTTGTGTACTTCCATATTTTGAAGTCAAAGAGACAAATAGTATGTTAGGCTAGCTTTAACTTAATTTGTGCAAATTATAATTTAGACTGATGAATCCATTTTTCAATTATTAATTTATACATGATTATATAAATTTCTCCTTATTAATTCTGCCAAAGAGACATAAAATATTACATACACTAGAATTCTTTAAGTTGTTTATAGTCTTTCTCATGGGCTTGCCACTCATAAGAAAATATAAGAAGTAGTAAAATAAATAAAATTTTATATATTTGGCAATACTTTCTAGTCATTCTAAATGAAACTGATAGCTTTCCAAATTAAGGGATCAGTTCTGCTAAAGCACTTAACTTAGCCAAAGATGCAATTATTAGCCATATATTATAACTTTTGAGCTAACTATATTTTTAGTTATTTTAAGTCTTCTTAAATCCAATACATAGGGAAAGGAGAATACGGAGAAAGCTAGGGAAATTGAATCTTTCCCGCAGTGGTAACAAGAAACTGTAAATGTTTGGTTAGAAAATTTCTTCCCTGTAAGATACATTGGTACAACAGTGGTGCCCATTCAAGGAGCATTTGATATTGGTGTTTTTTGACTGCTAATTTTTAGCTATTGTCCTGTCTCTCGTTCTTATCTCAAGTGAGGATAGGATTTTTGTACCCCATCATTTTTAAGACTTTTTTCAAAATGAATTTCATAGGAAGAATACTTCTCAAGAATTTTAGAGGTACCTCCCAACTTTTTCCAAATTTCATAAGTTTTATAACCAATGTATAACTAAATCCACAGTCCTGTCAATTTTATCTTCAGAGAGTCTCAGTAGAATTTCTCAAGATGTACACCTAGGGGTTTGGAATATATGTACGGTTTTCTCTGAAAAAAAAGTCTATAAAAATTAGTAGAGAGAATTAGTAGTAGCAGTACTTGTGGCAGCAGAAGAATTCATATTAAACCTTCACTGAGGGCTTCCTGTGGGAAGAGCTATTGTAAACACTTTCTGTATTGCCTCCTTTGATGGTCAACTGCAACCCCGTGAAGTGTGTCCTGAGGTATCACCATTCCACTGAGGCACAAAACGCTTAAGTAACTTATAGAAGGACACATAGCTTCCAGGTAGCAGAGCAGATTGCTGACTTTCAACTTTATCAGTGTATAGTACTAAGTTTGTCTCTAGGGATGTGAGGATTTTAAAAAAAACATTCTATCCATTATTAGTTCTACTCAACTTATTTTTAATCACAACATTCTTCATCTCTTCTGTACTTCTTGAATTACTATACTCTGTTTTATATTTTTGTGATATATGTAAATATCTTCCGGTGCTCAAATTTCTTGAAATGACCTATTCCATACTTTCCTGCTAACCATTCATTGAGTCTTGTGTGTATCTAGCAGCAAAAGTAATTCAATTATGAAAATACTGACCTTAAAAAACTATGAACTTTAAATATGACCTCTGTTTTTTCAGTTTTAAGTGGATAACTAGATATTCATACTTGCAATGAATAACAATCCCAGTTGTAGAGTATATTTGTTCCATGTCCTTTAGCTACCTTAAGGACCCTTCAGACCCCTTCTTCAGTACATAAAGGCCTCTTGCTTCTAGATAGAAATATAAAAATCTTCATTCCTCAGCATTGTGTCCTCAGAGTCTCGAGATTAAGCTCACCTGATAGCTCTGTATCGCCTGACCTCCTACAATAATAATATAGAGATCCAGTGGCAAATTGTAGAATTCAGCCTTTTCACTAGCAGCTACTTGGCATTCAGACACTTAAATTTTATTTCCCTATCTACCTTTAAATATCAAAATCCACTTAAATCACATCAAATGGGAAACGAGAAATGCTCCCTAGAGGCGATTCCCTCTGTCTAAAACAAGGACAATGGTATTATGGGCGATTCTTATTTCTCAAATGAACTAGACACTATTGCAGGATTTCTGATGTAATAAATGGTGCTAATTTATATGCCATTAATGGAGAGATATGGACAAAGGAAAGCATGTTAATGGGGAGAGGACTCCAACAATTGAGGTATTTTGAGGTTAGCAGCTGCTCCTACATAGATGGCTGACTATGGATATTTACATATAGGAAGGCCTCAGAAAAATGAGACTGGCTGCCAGGCAGCAGCCTGGGCCCAGAGACATGGGCCCCATGTGGCGAGGCTAATTCTTATAGCTCTCTTGATTGTCAGCCTGAGTGGGAAAAGAACAAAACAGTGTAAGGAACTAAATTGGAGTTTTGAACTCGGCAGTCTCATACCCATCTTCTCTCCCTCCAGCAAAAGCTGCACATACCCCCCCCGGAGCAATAGAGTGACTCTGAGGTTGGGTCGGTTTTCTGCTCTAAGCCACAAAACACTGACTAGAAAACACTCAACAATAAGTGATAGAGAAAGAACTAATTTCAAGATTGGTTGTTTGATTCTAGTCCACTTTCATTAGGAAACATCTGATGTTGAGGAGAATAATAATAATAAAACAACAAAATGTTACATATATTTACCTATATGTAAATATTCATAGTCAGCCATCTATGTAGGATCAGCTGCTAACCTCAAAATTCTTCAATTGTTGGAGCCCTCTTCCCATAAATCTTAGAAATCTGCTATATTTTAGCTTTTAGGTCATCAGTGTTACTTTGTGGAGAAAGAAAATTCCAATCCATAGATCATTAACATGAACTTAATTAATCAAGTCCATATAATTGCCTTTAAAACTCTTTGGAGTAAAGATTAACCACTGTAAATAAATATTCTCTATTTGCATATACAAATGGATCTGCTTTATCTTTATGATAAAAGGCTAAGTTAAGCTATAGTTAAGTATTTCAGCATATTTTTCAGATTTTACACCTCTCAGTCATTCTCCTCTTTCTCACTCCCGTTATCTGATCTGATTTTATACTGGTGCAACCTGGTCAAGCAGACATTGAAGAACTTATCTTTGTTTCCCTATTTAAGATAATACAATAGAGGAAAAAAACAAAACAGATTTGGTGACTAGCTTGAGGTCAGATGGAAAGTTACTGAAGGACTTGGGTCTGCAATTGAGTCCCTAAAATCAAGACCACTGTCCTGTTCCACTCACCAATCTGTTTAGTATTTTTTAACTGCAATTTTGAAATTCTAAGGTTATATTCCCTCTATAGAAAAAAAAATCACTGGAAAAGCCTACACATCCATAGTTGTAGCTCACTGAATCCTCAGCATTCTGAACTGTTCAATTAATACAACTCGTTCTGAACTTGATATAGGAAGAAACCATTCTGCTGCTGAATTGATCTTCCTGGGCCCAATCCATGTTCACTGAAAATAGGACTGTAGGTACAGTGCTCAGATTTTCTCATACAAATCCAAGTGACTCTCATCCTTTTCTTCTGCTTCATATTTATAATCTACCCAGGCTTTTGTGATAAAGAAACCTCAAAGTCATTACTTTGAACCTTCAACAAGATCTTGTCTCTTCTCATCAATGATTAATGATCGCATGAGATTGGCTTTGACTCCTCTTATTTTTCAACTCCTCATATTTTATGATACACATGGCCTTAAGTAATAAAGGCTCATCCAAGGAAAAATTATTGGCTATTCATCTCCTAGCCATCTGTAAATCATTCTTTTTATCTTTCTAGCTACTTTTCTTTTGTTTATTCCCAAGTATGCTTTATGCTCTCTTTCTAACAAATACTCCTCACCCCAGCATTTTCTGGTTTTACTGACCAAATGTGACCTTATAAACTGTTGCTCATCTTGCTTTCCCTGGGGATGCCTCAGGACCTAATGCAGCACTATTATTGGTAGCATACAACAAAGTCTATGCACAGATGTAGCCTTTCTTTGCAATGTTAATATTTTAAATGCTTGGGTAATATTCAAGGAGTGATTTGATTTAGCAGTTCTAGCTCCTTCTCCCAAAGCTAGGGTCTCTGCAATGAACAAAGCTCATGACTCTATTTCAGGACCACCTCATTGTGCCAAAAGAAGTTTCAATTCCATAGAGAGAAATATGAATATAATACATAAAACAACAGCTACATTGCAAAATTAGAGACTCCTGAGTTGGTCTATAGTAAACTTTCTTTGCAATTACCTAACCTAGTGCAGATCCCCTGAAGGCTGTGTTATTGATATTAATATGATTTCTACTGAATAGAAATGAGCTCTTATGATTTTCTACATTTACCTCTTCTCTACTTGTGTTGGTTTGGCCTCCTTACCTCTTATCTGGTACCTTCTAATAGTCTATGTGTGATGAGGACACTAGCAGGTGAGATCATATATGGAAAATAAGTCTTCAGAAACTTTAAAGCAATTGATGGGGTGCAGGAAAAACTACCCCAAGAAATGGCATCTTTGCATATTGAGTATTGTAAGCTGAAGGAAATTGAAAGAAAAGTTTGTTTGACCTTCTCTCTTGAAGACCTCCAACATAATACCTGCTTTACACCCTAAAGGAAAAGATTTTCACCTGAGAGGCCAGGAAGAGCTGAACTTTATTAAGTTCCCTTCAGTTTATTACCATGGGGCCATATTCTCTTTTTATCCAATCATACTTCTATATAAGTACCTATCACTCATCAAACCTGATCATAAAAAATAGAATTTTCCCTGGGTCTTTGAGTCTTCATTTCATAATGTTCACATGCCACATTAATTTATGCTAAACAATTTGGTTATATGTATCTTTTGTTTATCTGTCTTTCACAATAAAGTTATTAGACAAGAACTTCGTGATGGGTTAAGAAAATACAGTACTTTATCTACCCTATACAATTTTATCTCCATGGAATTCAATAACTTTTAAAAGTGATATGTCATGTTTTTCTTTCACTTTTTAAAACTGCTTTTGTAATAATTCATGATTTATTTCCAACTTATAAAACATTGGCCCATGGTGGATTGGAATTTGTTTTTAATGACATTTTAGATGGTTTGAATAGCACAATTCTGATAGGTCCTCAGCAATGTCCCAGTGTGCCCATAAAATTGGCAGATTTGATACAGTATTATAATACTCCTTGTTGGCAACTTTGTGTAGAATCCTACCCTTTCCTGTGCTTTGGATACAAACTCTCAATTATTCACAGAGCATTTACAAAAGTGTGGAGTCAACAGAGAAAGTTGCTTATTTGGAAAACTGAAAATGGTCCTGTCTATTTGCCAAAAATTGTTCAGGGAGGGGTCTTGAGTGGGAAAGAAAGGGAAAAAAAAAAGTCAACCCAGTAGATAATTATCTAATATAATTTAAATTAAGAGAAATTATTATCCTGTTGACTACAACTTTATGAAACATCCAAATTAGCCTCCTAAGCTGAGGATGTGGTCCTACAATTCTTTGCACCTGATATGAGACCCTGAAGAAGGGGACCCTCAGAGCCTGGTTGCTCTGCCGGCAGGAGATAAGGCTGGTGGAAGCTGAAGAGTTAAACACTATCTTGATGGCACCCAAACAGCAGATTGAACAGGTGACTTCATTTGGAGTATGTTTCTCCTGATCTTGTGGCCTTAGAAATGCTCCTCAGACACCTAACACAAAACCTAACACACACAAAGAGAAACTAATTTTCTCAAAAAAGGAAGTAGAAACAATAGCTTAGAAGAACATTAAAAAAATATGATGAGTAATGTGTGTTCAGGGCTCTGATTTATAACAGTGACTCCTTATGTATGCCTGATAAATGTAGTTCAAATGGGGCACAGAAAACCAATTTCTTCTCCAGAGCCTTATCACATAGCATCATTATAAAGGACAGGCTGTCACCAAGAAGGAAAATTGTGTCCCATTGAAACACATTTCTGAATACCTAAAAAAAAAAAAAAAAAAAAAAAAAAAAGTGCATATTTGGAAGAATTTGTTTCTAAAACAGAAAATCAAATGTGTCTTTGCAGGACTGCATTTTCCTTCTCACTAATGACATGTAATCATTGTAGCTTGATTTTGCCAACTTTCCCTTCCACACATTTCCAAGAAACCAGTTTTAAAATATCTGTCATTTCTTCCACTCACAAAAGTGGCGATAATTTTACTCCTTGTAGAAAGTCCATGTGTAAGCCATTATATATGCCATAATTTGAATTTCTATAGATGAACTAGAAATTAATATTAGAACATACCTTAAATACTTAAAAAAATAAACCTGCCATGTCTTTCAAATGGCTGGGTTCAATAAGCTGTATTTTCTATAACTAGCTCTCCTTGGCATCTTCTCCACCTTTTCTTTTTCTTTTTTCTTTTTTTTAAATTTTTGCATTGCTGGGTATTGAACTCAGGCCTTACATATGCTAGGCAAGCAGTCTACAGAGAGCCACACCCCCCAACCCCAAGAGGCAACTTTTCTTAAAACAATAGTTTTTCATAAGATCAGTAAAGGGATATGTCAGATGACAATTCAGCCAGTACCTTGTGAGAAAGAGAAAGAGGCTATTATTTCCATAGGACCTGAGAACTGTTTTACTTACTTATCAGATTGACAGGAACTTTTTCTAAATAAGGTTAGCTATTCGATGCAGAGTTCTTAAAGTGATTGGAATAATGAAAACAGGAAATTCAAGAAATAAAATGAAATAAGCTATTCCAGATGCTCCAGTTTTCTGTGAGAAGCTGTTTCCTTTTCCCAATAAACAGATACATTGAGAAACAAAGGATACAGCCTGAAAATGAGTGCCTGTAAGAACACATTTGATTTTTTGCTTAAAAGAAGGTATAAATATAACATTGAAAAGAACTCAGGACATTGGGCACCAAAGCAGGGATGATATTCAGTGTGTAAATCAGCTTTCCATCCTATGATAAAATACCTCAGATAATAAAATTAAAAGATAAAATGTTTGTTAGCTCACCGTTCTGGAATTTTCAGTTTAAAACTAGATGGAACCATTGCTTTTGATTTCTGGCATCCGCAAAGAAAAGGAGAATAGTAAAATCAGCATTTTCCTGAATGCCCCCTTTTTGTTCTCCAAAACCTAGCAAAGTCAAAGAAACAATGAGAGCAAGCCTGGGATGAATGTCCAGATACACATTCCCTTGAGGTGCTATGACTTTCTCTTATGCATACTGGGAAACAGGGCAAGGTATCGTTGAAAGCTTCTTTCTTGCATGTATGCCAGGACAAGAGCTTCTTGGGATGCTGGTTACACAAGCAAGCTAATGCTGATGATGTCTTCACTTCTGTAGCCTAACCTAGACAACCCCTCTCTCAGTGAGACTGGTGCAGAACTGAGGGCCCTGTGGACAGGATATGTGTCACTCGTCTAACTGGCCACCACTGAACAAAATGTTGTGGGGGACAGAAAGCACTGTTTGGCAAAACCCAGTGAGGGAGGGAGGTGCTAGTTCTTCTGCCTATGGCCACTGAATTCTCCTTAGAACAGTCACTTATCTCTTCTAAGTTTTTCCCAATAAATCATGCCTCCACGCTGTCTCCAGGCACTTTCTTGGGCCTTTCAGCAACCTATCCAACTGACATGGCACAATTGGCCTGTGGATGTGACAATTTGTCAGATGGCAATGGCAGGGAGTATATGGTACACCACACTGCCCATCTCATGACCAGAAAACGAAAAGAGAAAGAAGAGACCAGGGCCTCAAAGACCAGGGGGTTCCCATCAGGCCCCACTTCCTAAAGGGGGAGACTAAGACTAAGACACATTTGCCTTTGGGACACACTCATCCAGACATAACAGTGAGCTCTGCTCCGTACTTGTCAGATCCCAGTCAACCTCACCTGAGTGGCAGAAGGTGGCCAAGTAACTTTTGAGATCTTCAGAATGAGTCTGAGATTTATATTAAGATGTAAGTTCAATGAAGTTAAGGACTTGATCTCGAAACCTAGTACCTAGAAAAGAACCTGCCACAGAATAGACAGTATAATATTTAGTAATGGCAGGAAAGAAAGAGAGGAAAGGAAGGAGAAGGAGGGAGAAATCCATCAGCAGACTCAGATTCCTGGACTGACATATGATCACTTAATAATAGCCACTTAAATAATCTTTGCTAATGATGATGGTCACTTAAATAACATCCATTAATGATCACTTGAATAACATTCACTGACTGAAATCACTGGCAGGTATTTATCAGGACTGTGCCCAGTGTTTCAGTTTAGGGCTAGGGACTGGAGACACCTTAGGGGTGGTCTGAAGTAAAAGCCATGCTGAGTGACTCCAAGCTTGGGTCTCCTCTCCTCTTTTCATTCAGGGAGGACAAACGTTGTAGCTCAGAGCTGGATACCTATAGGCAGACCACCATATAGACCCTGCTCAGAAGGATCTCACGGTCTAATAAGAGACCCGAAGTTCATTCAGGAGTAATTACTACACATGTATGAAGAGATAAGGGCCCTAAGAGGGCTGCCTTAGAAGGGGCTGTGGACTGCAGTTGATTACTTTAAAGGGGGGAAAGTGGGTGGGACAAGAGAGCTGCCTGACAAGGGGACTTTTGAGCCTGGCCTAGTGTTTAGATCACCTATGCAGAGGCAATTAGATTGTCAGACACACTGACCTCATCCCTCTCCCATCCAGGTGGAGGACTAAAGTTACAGTCTAGGCAGAGAACAGGAACTGCTTCCAAACACTTTCCTACTCCAGTTCTCTCACCGCTCCCCAGCACAGCCAGAAATAGTCATCAACTTCTTAAATCCCAGGAGAGCCTTCATTCACATTTTATGACTTCAGAAGAAATAAACCCCGAAACTGATCTTTCCTCTTGGTCTTAGTTTGAGAGAAGACATCAAAGGCTGGGATAGAAAGAGGCACCAAAGCTAAGAGGCCAGTTCATGCCAGTACCCCTGTCTTGTGCAGTCCAATCTATCCTTTCCTTAGGACCTGAAAAGTTCTTTGCTTTAGTCACTAAAGAGAGACTTTCTCCAAATAAGGGTGGCAGTCTGAAGTATGGTTCTCGGGTTATTTGAATAATGACAAGAGGATATGCAAGAAATTGCAATGTCTGCCACACAACCAGCACTGCTAACTTCATACTAGAGGTTCAAAACATACAAGTTAACTAGTGAGATCAAAATAAAGACACATAAACTCAATTTACCTTTTTCTTGCCCAGCTCAGAGATGGCCCTTCCTGGCTCCTGCCTCGAGCCACCTAGCGGTAGCGAGGTTTACACAAGAGACCAGCAGGAAAGAGGGAGGAGTGCACCAGAGTGGGCTTTTATTGGGAAACAAAAAATTCAGGGGAAAATTCCATCCAATGAAGGTCGAGGGAGACAGCATTCCAAAGTCAGGGACATTGATTGGTTTTCAGGTTAATGGTCAGCCACACCCCCACATGGACAAGCCCTCACACCCCGAAAGGTTGGGGAAAGCTCTGACTCAGCTGGTCTGAGCGCCTCACACCCAGTTAGGGAGGTATCTCAGTCACGTGTGAGAACGGCTTCCCACATTAATGGGTCACCACAAAAGATCTTTTGCAAGTTCTGATGTATTCATGACCCCTTGAATTTCACACTATCCTTGTTTAAAGCTATGTGAGTTCATGTCTTACCAGACTACTTGGATTTTAAGCCTCAAGCACACTACGTAGATAAGTAATAAATGGGGGAGAATGGAAAGTGGATTTTGCTTCTGAGAAGGATAATGTGATGAGTCACTATTTAAATGAACCCATGGAGCTTTGCAAAGTCTTTAAAAGGACCATTTAATTGCATAATACTGAGTCCTTAACTTTATAGTGTCTGGGAGAAATAGTCTCTGTGAAATGGTGGGAGGTAAATGTTGTCACACGTGATACCAAAAGAAGAACAATAGCTCAAGATGTGAGGAGGAAATTGGTGTATTGGATTCTGAAATAAATTGCAATCATCAGGAGTTCTTTGCTATGCCTGGGAATGATGTGTCAAGCAATAAGGCGCTAAAAGTACAATTTTGAGAATGTGGGTGGATTCTTTTCACTCTGAGGAAAATATCTTGACCAAAAAGCCTCCTGAATGCAAAATCAATAGGAATGGATCATCCTAAGCCTCTTTCTTCATTGTAACTTTTTCCCTACTGAGAACGGCTTTCTCTGGGCTTTGGTGAACCACTTCAGGTAAATTCAATATGGTGTGAGTTGGTGGCTGTGGTTTTCAACCAGGATGATTTTGTCCACCACCATTTTCGGGGGACATTTGGAAATGTCTAGAGACATTGTTGATTGTCATGATTGAGAGACAGCACCAGCATCCAGGGGATAGAGGTCAAGATACTGCTAAGCAACCTACAATGCATGGGACTGCCCTCCATTCCCACCCCAACAAGGAATTACACAACCCCATATGTCAATGATGCTGAGGCTGAGAAACCCTCTATTAAAATAAAGTCTGACTTTTTGTTCTTATAATTATTCAGGTGAGTCACATTTTAATTTTAGGACCAAAAGGAAACCTCAATATGTAAGTAATAAACACCTATGATACCTACTTCTTGGAAATTAATGAAAAATATATTCTCTGCCCCAAATAAGGATTTATGTGCTGTTGCTGTTTCTCATATACTTTTCCAAGAAACTATGAAATTATAATAAAGTAAAATCATGATAATATCTCCTATAGTTAGCTACCCTGCCCCTACAAAGTAACATAGCAAGAAAAAAAGTAAAAATACATTTAAAAAAATATTATTTATATATTCAGGATTGTTTCTGATAATCTTGGATATATATCAGGTCTCAGTGAAATAAATGTATTTTAGGATCCTGGGAATACTGATAACCATAAAGAAATAACTGTCAGTCTCAGAGACTGAGATTGCTTCAAACTTACATAAGATTCTTTGTCAAGATAAATAAAAATATCTACCACCTTCTAAGCGCTTTTTATCCCTAGTTTCTTTCCTCTGTGTTTTGCATGATGTATTTGGTATTTTGTGTAATATAATATTTACAAGTTCTGCAAGGCAGGCACTAGTATTCTTTTACTAGGAAAGTGTTGTCTCATGCATACAGAAGTAAAGAAATTCACCCAAGAGAGTGATTTACAGTGTATCAAGAATGTTTTTTATCCTATGAGGCCCTCTATCCCCTTTGGGGACCTTGTGGGTACTAATTTGAGGAAAACAGAGAAAGCCTTTTGGAATGGAATCCAAAGCAGAAAAACAGATCCATCTTAGCAGATGGATATTCCTGTACAGTGAGGAACTAATTTTCTCTATCATCTTAATCCTGCATGATGAGAGATCTATACTCCCCTGTCCACAAACAGAAACTGAACTGAAAGGAACCTAGTGACTATAATCCTAAACCAGAGTGACCATGTCCTCTGCAGAGGACAAGGAGAGCTGGATCCCTCCAGGAAGCTGGGGAACACAAGGGACTAAAATGCCAAGAAAGTGGAAAGAGAAAAAGGGGGCCAAGAAAAGATATTGGAGAGACAAAAATAGGGATCAAATGTCCTTAGGTATCTGACCTTGGAGGGGCATACAGTAGAGTGATTAGGATTAGGAACTCTGGGTCCCACTGCTTGGGTTTACATCCCAGTTTCATCATTTAGTGGCTGTGTGAACTTAGGAAAAATAATTGATCTCTCTGTGGTTCACTTTTTTACTTTCTGGGGTTGCTTTATCCCCCAGATTCCTTGGTATATGGAGGCTCATTAAAAATTAACCTTAAAAGTCAACTAACATCTAACAGAACCAAGAGTCAATTCTAATCCCTTTAACTAAATGTTTGGGATGTGTATCCCCCTGCCACAAAATGCTCCTAACAGGAATAGTTTGCTCTTTGCTGCTATAGAAAATAGTAGTGGGGAATGAGAGATGAACAGAGGGAAAAAAACGGGAAGGAAGGGGTAACGGATACTGAAAATGAGGAGAAGCGGCCGTGCAATTAGAGGGGAAATGGTGAGAAGTAATAAACTGAATGTCAAACACGAACAGAAGGAGAGAATGGTTGGTGGTTAATGACATTGTATTTATGCATTTTAGCAATGGGGTAAATGAGCCTTATGAGTTACAGTATTTCTAATTTAAACAACAATCTGCAAGCTATAAATGTTTATAATGAGTATAATTTTTTCAATTCATGTTAATAGAATAACGTAAGACATAGTGTTAGCCATTATTAGATACTTTGCAGATTTACAAATGTATAATTGATTTTTATTGGAACATAATCAATTGAAAGATAAATCATTTTATTAACATTGCAATTGAGAAAAATTTATATTTTAGATAAACCTAAAACATAATTCTGGCTGTAGTTTGCATTGGAAGACCTTAGGTTCTTTCCCCAGCACTGCGTCAGGCAAGGGGTAGGGATGTAGCCCACTGGTAAAGCGTTTGTTGAGCAAGCCCTGAGATTTTGCATTCAATTCCCAGCACCCACCCCCACACAAAAAAAGTCCAGATGAAAAGTGACTGAGATTACTGAGGTTCCAACCAAACATCTTAACTCTCTAAGTATACAGATGAGAGATGAAACCATGGATCATCCTTCTGACTCACCTAATTCTTACTGAATGAGTTTTATAAAATGATCAGGCTCTTTTAGGGAGAACAGAAGTAGAAAGCAAGAAAACTTTTTTTCTCTGAATAGATCAACTTTATGAAATAAAGACATCAACAATCTCCAAAAAAAAAAATGTATTCTGTTACATAAATGATGCAAAGGTCCTTAAAATCAAGGAGAAAATCAATATATGGAAATATGCAAATACAGAATTCCAGGCTATCAGTGCAGAATAGAAGCAGATACTTCTCCCAATTTCCCATGAAAAGCACTATGTAGGTAGCAAACTAACCACAACATGCAAACACACTGTTTTAAAGCAAAAATAGTACAGATTTGGAGACATTACCATTACATGCACATTTTGGGGAATAAAGGAAAAGTAAATTCCTCAACATCACACCCTCTGACTTCAGAAGCAGAACATGACCAAAAGCAGGAAATGAGAGAGGAAGTCTAAACTTCCTACTAGCCCCAACATAAAGATAGAAGCATGAATAGTTGACATAGCAGTTTTCTGAACTGTACCTTCTTCCTTGGCTCTACCCCACCAACATAACTTCTCAGTAGAGAGCACAATGGGTTCTAAAGAGAATGGTAGCCCACCAACAAGCATTGCAAGCAGGAGCAGACAAGAGAAGCCCTGGCAAGGGGGCCACTTGTGGGGAAAAGCTTTTAGAGTCCATGTTCAAAATAAGAAAAAAATATACACCTTTTTATTCTGGATAATCATAAGCAAAATCTCCTCAATGAAGTTTATTAAATATTAATGAATATGTGCTAATCACTAAAATTTCTACATTATATCTCTCTGTGAAAATAGAAACAATCAATGCCCATATGTACACAGAGAGGTACTTTGGACTCTCCCCTGCTGGTCGGTTCTCTTACTGGCAAATCCTCAGCCAATACATATCACCTTACCACAAACAGAGCCTTTATCAACACAAAGAGGAAGCATTATGAAGAATATTCAGAGAAAACAATTCCTCTATGCTAGTTCTACAAAATAAATAAATAAATAAATAAAAATCGTAGTTTGCTCTCCTCAAAAAGTTTTAAGAGACTGGATGTGGCTGTGCATGACTGTGATCCCAGCTACTTTGGAGGCTGAGGCGGGAGGATTATAAGTTTGAGGCCAGCCTGGGAAACTTAGCAAAATCCTCAAAATAAAAAAGGGTTGGGGATGTCCCAACGTAAAAAATAAAAGGGGTTCAGATTGTAGCTCAGTGGTAGAGTGACCTTGGGTTCAAACCCCAATACAGCCAAAAAGAATAAAAGAAACTTTTTTTAAGAAGAAGAAATAGGAACCAGAAACTGGAAAAATAAAAATAAAAACTGGCTGAGACTAAAGTGGGACAAAAAGAGAGCAACAGATATTTAAAAAAATAAACCTAAGAAAATTAAAAGCAGAAGGCTAAAGTTAGAAATCATAATGCATTAAATAGCAGAATTGCACATTTAAGTTTTAAGACAGGACATTTAAAAAGAAATTTAAAGCAATAATGTGATGTTCAGACTTTAAAAGTGTGTTCATAACACACAGGAAGAAAACAAAGGTGAATTGAAGAGAGAGACTAAAATAGCCATGTAATGCAGAGATTAAATTCTACCTAATAATATTTTTGTCCACATAAATATTTTAGAATTGAGGAAAAACATCAACCCAGAGATTCAGAAGGAACCATTATAATGAAACTGCTGAACACCAGACATAGGGAAAAGATCATAAAGGGATCAGAGAGTAAAGACATGAACTGCAAAGTAACACAACAATTGGACTGAAGGCCAGCTTCTTCAAAAAAGCCCTGGATGACAGGCATCCATAGGTAAAAACATATTCTTGAAGTGCTGACCAACCAAAACAAACATAAAACACAAGAATATTCATCAAGAATTACATTCTCCATAAAAATACCTTTCAAAAACAGGTTGAAATGAAATGGTTTTAAGATAAAAAAAATCCAATTTTCTAAACCACACATTGAAATAGAATACATTTTAAGAATTTAAATGGGTGGATTTCAAGAAGAAAGCTAAAGATCTGTATCTGTGGATAAATACAAACCCTGTAATGACAAAACAATGATAACCTAAAATAATTAAAATAAGATAGAGATACAATATGCAATAACTACTGAATACCAAATGGGAGAGGTGTGATTGAAGTTAAGGTATCCAAAGAACACTGCATGAGTTGAGAACAAATACTGAATAAATTCAGTCTCTGGTAAATATGAAGGTTGAAACTCCAAGAGTATTCACTCAAAGAAGGTTGGTCTTCTAAAACCAGTGCAAAGAGGAGTAAATTGCAATGAGAAAAACAAAGTAGAAAATAAACAACAGTAATGTTGATATTTTTCAAAAGATCTCAAAGCAGATTTAAATAAAAGAACAAGTAAGTGATGTTCATAAATTAACTCCCTAAAATTAGAGGCTTTGTTTTATCCACTATGTTTATCATGCACAGTTCCTGGTCCAGAGCCAGTACTCACTAAGGTTTTTTTGGGGGGGAAAGAAAGTATGAATAAACGAATGGATCAACTAATGAATTTTAGGAAGAGATATATTGAAGATAAAAATTTGAATAAAAATTCTTAGCCAAATAGGATCTAGATAGTCAAAACTATTCTACTTTAAGACAATTAAAAATAAATAGTGACTGTGGTTTAAGCATTTGTAGAGCCAGAATCTCAGCTTTTGCATTAACAATGGCATTTAGATGGTTTCTAACTTTTACCTTTTACAAATCAGGCTGAAATTTTCATTCTTGTACATAATAATGCATATTTCTCTTAACACGTTTTACAGGGTATATGCTAATTATAATGAGTGGGTCCATAATTATGAGAATTTTATATTCTATAAACAGCATTCTCTCAGTTGTACTAACAACTCTACTGAAGAAACTGGAAACTTACAAAACCCTCAAGGAAAAAGGGAGCTCAGGAATCTGACCTGTTGCAATCTCCCTTATCTGCCCAAATCTCCCTGCCCATCAAAAATAAACCCGCCAAAAGGAACTGACCAACTCCTCCCATGACCTGGCCCTGCTAAACCCTGTAAAACTCAAACCCTTGTTGTAGCTTGTTGCCATTTCCCCTTGAAAAATGTGCCCCTCCATTGCTGATCCGTCGAGGTTTATCTCCATTTCTTTTCTTTTCTTTCTTTTTTTTTTAATTCTCTTTCATTTGCTTCCATCTACTAATCATGAAAAACAATTTCTATTTTCTTAGTTCTTTGTCAGAATGGATTTTTCTTTTCTTTTTTTATTTATATATGACAGTGGAATGCATTACAATTCTTACTACACATATAGAGCACAATTTTTCATATCTCTGGTTGTATACATAGTATATTCACACCAATTCGTGTCTTCATATATGTACTTTGGATAATAATTACCATCAAATTCCACCATCATCTCTAAACCCATGCTCCCTCCCTTCCCCTCCAACCCCTCTGCCCTATCTAGAGTTCATCTATTCCTCCCATGCTCCTTCTTCTTATCCCACTAAGAATCAGCCTCCTTATATCAAAGAAAACATTCAGCATTTGTTTTTTTGGGATTGGCTAACTTCACTTAGCATTATCTTCTCTAACTCCATCCATTTACCTGCAAATGCCATGGTTTTATTCTCTTTTATTGCTGAGTAATATTCCATTGTGAATATATGCCACATTTTTTTTTATCCATTCATCTATTGAAGGGCATCTAGGTTGGTTCCACAGTTTAGCTATTGTGAATTGTACTGTTATAAACATGGATGTGGCTGTGTCCCTGTAGTATGCTGTTTTTAAGTCCTTTGTGTATAGACTGAGGAGAAGGATAGCTGGGTCAAATGGTGGTTCTATTTCCAATTTTCCAAGAAATTTCCATACTGCTTTCCATATTGGCTGCACCAAGGACCTGAAGAGACACTTCTCAAAAGATGATATACAATCAATCAACAAATACATGAAAAAATATTCATCATCACTAGCAATTAGAGAAATGCAAATCAAAACCACTCTAAGATTTGAAAATTGATATTATTAAACATTTTTAAATTCATCCCTCTATCATAAGAAAAGTGTTGTTTCACTATTAATTTATTTTGTGATTTAATATTATAAAGTATAACCTTGTTGCAAAGAGATAAACTAATTAAAATGAATATTTCTAGAAACACACAACCAACAAAACTGAATCATAAAGAAATAGAAAATCTAAATAGACATGACTTGCAAGAAGATTGACTCAGTAATAAAAGATATCTTAACAAAGAAAAATCCAGGACCAGATGGTTTTATCAGTAATCCTATGAAATTTTTAAAGAATCAACACTAATCCTCTTCAAACTGTTCCAAAAAAAAAAATTGTAGAATTGGAGATATAGTTCAGAGGTAGCATGTTTAACTAGTATGTTCAAAGCCTTTGGTTAACTGCCCAACACTAAAAACAAAAATTCTTTGGGGTTAGCATTGCCAATTTCAAAATCGGATAAAGGTACTACAAAAAAAAAGAAAACTAAAGACCAATATCCCTTATGAAAACTGACAGAAAAATCCTTCACAAAATACTGAATTCAAATGCACATTAAAAAAATTATACACCATGTCCTAGTGGGACTCATCTCTGAAATGCAAGTGTGGTTTAATATATAAAAAGCAATTCATGTACTATCACACATTACAAAATGAAGGATAAAAATCATTTGATCGTCTCAACAGATGCAGAACAAGCATTTGACAAAATTTAACATTCCTTCATGATAAAAACACTCAACAAAGAAAGCATAGACAGAAACTATCTCAACATAATAAAGGCAAGGTATGAGAGCACATCTTTTGAATAAATGAATGGATCAACTAATGAATTTTAGGAAGAGATATAATAAAGATATCAATTTGAATAAAAAATATAAAGAGCTCTTACAATTTGATAATAAAAAAGTAATCTAATTCTGAGAGACTAAAAACTTTTCTTTCAAGTTTAGGAACAAAACAAGGATGGCCACTTTGCCACTTCTATTTAATACCACATTGGAAGTTTTCGTCAGAGCAATTAGATAAGAAAATGAAGTAAAAGCATCTAAATTGTAAAGGAAGAAGTAACATTATCTCTTCATGGATGACATGATCTCATATTGTAAAAACCCCAAAAGATTCCACCAAAAAAAGAAACTCTTAGAGCTAATAAGTAGTTGAGTGCACAAAATCAACATGCAAAATTCAGTTGCATTTCTATATATTTCTATGTACTAACAATAAAAAAATGCAGAAAAGGGGTTAGGGAAACAATTCCATTTACAATAGCATCAGCAGGAATTAAATATCAGACATACTCAATGAAAGAGATGGAAGATATTTTACACTGAAAACTACAAAACATTGCTGAAAGTAATTGAAGAACACAGAACTAAACAGAAAAACATTCTATGTTCATGGGTTGGAAGTTTTGTTAAGCTGTTAATCCTGCTCAAAGCCATGTGCCAATTTAATGAAATTTCTATCAAAATACTATTGGTGTTATGTTGTTGTTGTTGTTGTGTTCTTTTATTTGTTTGCTTTTTGCAGAAATTGAAAAAGATATCCCAAAATTTGTATGGAATTTCAGGTGTTTCTAAATAGCCAAAACATTCTTGGAAGAAAAACTAAATTGGACGCCTTACAATTCCTGGTTTCAAAACTTATTATGAAGTTTATAATAATCAAAACATTGTCATGCTGGCAGAAAGAAGGCATACAGACCAATGGAATGGAGTAGAGAACCCAAAAGTAAATCTTCACACATATGGTCAAATGATTTTTGACATGTTCCAATACCATTCAAAGGGAAAAGAACAGTCTTTTCAACAAATGGTATTAAGAAAACTGGATATCCATATACAAAAAAATGAAAATAGATTTTTAACCCATACACAAAAACTAAGTAAAAATGGACCATAGGTCTTAATAGAAGAGCTAAAATTATACTACTCTTAGAAGAAAACATAGAACAAATGCTTTATGACATTGGATTTGGCTATTTTTTTGAGTGGGGAAGGGATAGGATATTAAAAGCACAGACAACAAAATTAAAAATAAATTGGACTACATCAAAATTAAAAACTTCTTCCTATCAAAGGACACCATCAGAATGAAAGTTAATCTATGGAATAGGGGGAAATATTTTAAAATTACATCTGGTAAGTGGTTAATAAGCAGAAAATATAAAGAGCTCCTATAATTTGATAATAAAAATGTAATCTAATTTAAAAATGGGAAGAAAACTTGAATAAACATTTCATCAAAGAAGATAAACAAATCACTAGGAAGCACATGAAAAAATATTTAATAACTTTATTAGAAAATGAAAATCATAATAAGATATTACCTCACACCTAACAGAACGATTACTATAAAAAATAAGATGATGAGAAATGTTGGTAAATGATGTGGAAAAATTAGAATTTTTTTGCATAGTTGATGGGAATGTGAAATGATACAGCTGTTGTGGAAAATAGTATGCAGTTCTTCAAAATTTAAAAATAAAATCATCATATGATCCAGCAATTCCATTTGTGGATATACACACACACACACAAAAATGGAAACAGGGCATAAGAGATATTATACAATGTTGATAGCAGCATTATTCACAATAGTCAAAAGATTGGACGGAACCCAAGTATCTAGGTATGGATGAATAGATAAACAAAATGTGGCATATACAGGCAATGGACTATTTAGATTTATAAAGGAAGGAAATTCTTTTTTTTAAGTCTTTCATGTCTTATTTTGCTAAAGTAAATAGTTATGAAATGATTGGCAAGCATCGAAGCCCACTTTAAGCCATTAGTATCTGCAACAAAGCTTGAGATTTTTAGGCAAATATTTGGCTATTGCTTTTTCTTTTTTTTTCTTTTTTCTTTTTTTTTTTAGTTATACATGACAGTAGAATGTATTTTAACATATCATACATACATGGAGTATAACTTCCCATTCTTGTGGCTATATATGATGTGGAGTTCCATATAAGAACATATGTGTCAGATTCATTCTACTGTCTTTCCCATTCTATTCTCCCTCCATTCCCCCCATTCCCATCCCCCCTTCATTCCCCACATTCCCACATCCAATTTGGTGAACCTCCATTCTCCCCATCCCCTGCCCCCACCATCCTATTGTGAGTCAGAATCCACATATCAGAGAGAATATTTCAGCCTTTGGTTTTTTGTAATTGCCATATTTCACTTAGCATGATCATCTCCAGTCCCATCCATTTACCAGCAAATGCTATAATTTCATTCTTCCTTATGGTTGAGTAGTATTCCATTGTGTATTTGTACCACATTTTCTTTATCCATTCCTCTGTTGAAGGGCACCTAGGTTGTTTCATAGTGTAACTATTGTGAATTGAGCAGCTAAGAACATTGATGTGGCTGCATCACTATAGTGTGCTGATTTTAAGTCCTTTGGACATATGCCCAAAAGTGGGATAACTGGGTCAAATGGTGGCTCCATTCCATCTTTTCCGAGGAATCGCCATACTGCTTTTTGGAGTGTTTGCACCAATTTGCAGTCCCACCAACAATGTGTAAGTGTACCTTTTCCACCACATCCTTGCCAACATTTATTGTTATTTGTATTCTTGATAATTGCCAGTCTGACTGGAGTGAGATGGAATCTCAGTGTAGTTTTTATTTGCATTTCTCTAATTGTTAGTGATGTTGAACATTTCTTCACATATTTGTTGACCACTCGTATTTTGTCTTCTGTGAAGTGTCTGTTCAGTTTCTTTGTCCATTTATTGATTGGTTTATTTGGTTTTTTCATGTTACGTTTTTTGAATTCTTAATTAAAAGAAAGGAAATGCTGATGCATGCTATAACATGGATGAAATTTGAGGACATTATGAATTTGCTAAGTGAAATAAGCAAGGTAGTCACTCATAAAAGAAAAGAGAGAAAGTAGAAGGTGGTTGCCTGGGCCTGGGGGAGAGGGAGGAATGGAGAATTTTTATTTAATGGATATCGAATTTCAGGTTAAAAAAAATGAAAACAGTTCTAGAAATTGTACAAAAATGTGATTGTACTTAACAGTAGTGAACTATACACTTAAAAGTGATTAAATTTTATATTATGGATATTTTAGCACTATTTTAAAATACTTTAAATTGTGAAAAAAAGTCTTTAAAATGTTGCACAATTTTATTCACTATGTGTTTATTTATTGTGAACTTTGTGCAATCATTTGACCATTTTCTATGTGATAATTGTCTATTGTTTCATAAGGCATGTTTGATTAATAAAGAAAAAAATCAAAGTCATTATGAAATTTTTCTCCCGATTAGTAGTATATTATACTTTACTTTATGAACTATTTTAATAATAGTAAAGTTTAAAATATTTATCTCAAAAATTAAGATCTTTTCCTCCGCATCATCTTAGGTATTTTTTTTTTATGTTTAGAAACACCTTGTTTTTAATCTTTCTAAAATAACCTATCTATATTTTATTCTGTGACTTTCATGGTTTACATTTTAAGCTTCAGATTTTGATCCAAGTGGATTTATAGAGGTATCCGAGTCAAATTGATTCTCTTCCAAAAGTCTAAGAACATCTTACCACTACCATTTGTTAACAACATATGTTAACCGCTTTTCTTTCCCCACTAATTAAGAAAGGCATCTTTATCCCACTATAAACTCACAGGTATATTTCGGTTGATTTCTTGACTCATGATTCTGGTCTATTGAACTTCTTTTATATTTTTATTATGCTAGAGATTTATAAATAGTTTCTGGCTGTTATGTCAAATAGCCTTTGTCTTATATGTAGCTATGTTTATGCAAATATAATTCCTGACAACTTACAAAATACAAAAGGAAAAAGAAAACTTAAGGGATTTATTGATTCAATTAACAACAATTCTGAATCTTCCCATTTAGGTACATCATAGGCAATTCCATTAAGTCAGTTTTTGATTTTTGTTTTTAAATAAAATAAAATAACTGTTTTCTTCATGAAGTTCTGCTCATTTCTTTTTAGGTTTGTTCCTAAGCACATTATAGATTGTTGCTATTGGGAATTTTTCTTTAGCCAAATATATTTGCTAATGAGTTCCTTTCATCCTTTTCTGTTGCTATTTTTATGTACTTTAGAAGTTTATTAAATTTCAGAAAAACTGGATGGGAGAAAATAAGTAAATATGTAGTAAAAAAAAATCTCAGATATGAAGAAAAGACATTTTCAGGTTGAAAAGAGTTACTGTATGCTGAATAAGATCAATTTTTTTAAAATAACATCTATACCCACCCTCATTTCAGATAAGAAAAAAATTACTTAAAGTTCCAGAAGAGAATAAAGACCTCTCAGTCAAGAAGCAAGAATCATTCTGACATCATACTTCCCCATCAGCAAGAACCAAATTGGATGATGACACAAGCTTCCAAACTTCTAAGGGAACATAACAATGAGTCACTTAGAACCAAGTGTGAGGGCCAAATATCGACATTTTCTGACATGTAAGGATTGAAAACATTCATCTCCAGTGCACCCAGCAATACAATGAAAATAAACTATGGGACTATGGGTTAAAGATGGACTATCGGTTAAAGATAGCCTGCTGTATGCCTCTTCTCCTTGCCAAGATCAAATAAAATGAAATTATGAGAATTTAAAATGGACTTCCTTACAATGATTATGAGAACTGAGAAATAGATTATCAATGGACAATAGATTTAAGTAGATTTAAAATATTTCTGGAAGGATAAAATAGATGTCAGATGAAAAACTAATGTAGCGGGAAGGAAGAAATGACAGGATAAGGCATGTCTTCAAGAGGGAGGACTTGGAACATAATGAAGCCAAAGCCTCCCTTCCCTTCCCCGAAAGACTAGGAAATTAAAGACTCCCAGTAGGATAAAGAAGAGGGAAACATGGGCTGAAAAATGAACAACTGGAAACCTAAGCACAGAAGAGTTTGTTCTCCATTGTCCCTGTGAATACAACACAGGCCACTACATGCCTCCAGGCAGGAGACCTGGGGCTTCTGGGATCTCCTCACTCCAGTGAGTAGCCATTTGGATGAGAGCCCACAGAAAGCTTCAGTGTCACTAACACACGGAATTGCCACTCAGCGTTTCAAGGTCTTGCCTTTAATATCACCAGATATTTGAAGAGAATCTTCAACCTAAAAGGGAAAAGACTACTCTTGAAGAATTTGTAGAAAGCAATAAGAAATGATCAGTGAGGAACAAAAGGATCAGAATTTCTAAAATTCCTACTTGATAATCCTCAGAAGTCTTTGAGAAGTTCAGAACATTACATCAATTTTCTAAAGAAAGGGAGATGTGTTTGTCAGCTATTTTGTCACTATGACCAAGTTACCCAACAAGAGCAACTTAGAGAATGAAAAGTTGATTTTGATGCAGGGTTTCAGAGATACAGTCCATGGTGGGCCAACTCCATTTCTCTTGACCCAAGGGCGGCAGAACATCATGGCAGAAGGCTGGGGTGGTTGAGTGCTGCTCCTCGAATGGCTGTCCAGGAAGGGGAGTTGCCTGGAACAGATGAACCCTTTCAGGATTCCACCCAGTGACCTGCTTCCTCCCTCATCTACCTACAGTCACCACCCACTCATTCAAACTAGGATGGAATGATTAGGTTGAAGCTCCCATCATTTAATCATTTTACCTCCTACATTAACACAGAAGCTTTGCGGGGACTCCTCCTATATAAACCTTAAAGAATTAAAATCAAGAAAATATCCTTAGGGCTGGGAATGGTGGCCCACATCTGAAATCCCAGCTGCTGGACAACTAGGAGGATTTCAAGTTCAAAGCCAGCCTCAGCAATTGAGCGAGGCTCTAAGCAACTCAGTGAGACCCTGTCTCTAAATAAAATATTTTAAAAGGGCTGGGAATGTGGCTCAGTGATTAAGTACCCCTGGGTTCACTCCCTGGAGAAGGACCGGAAGGGAGACAGGGAGGGAGGGAGGAAGTTTCTCAAAGTTATGACATAAACTTTTAGACTGAAAAAAGTCCAGAGAATATTCATTACAAGCAATGGAAGGTTGTGAGTCCTTACATTTCTCCATGCCGGGAAGGAGATAATGACTAACCTGGATAAATTATGAAATTATTTAAGATATTAAGGTAACTATCAATAAACAGCTAAGATGATTTTAAAAATTCCTCTGGGGAGTGTAAATGGTTGGGGAGAAACGGTATAAGGAAAATTTTTTAAAAATTGTCATAACAATATATATTATTTTTCTTAAAACTACGTATTACTTTAGCAAAATGATTTAAACGGCTTTTAAAACTAAAAAGTACACTTAATAATGTCTGCACCCTGTGGCAAATGCAGCCTTGGAAGATTTTTGTTTGGAGACAGGGTCTCCCTAAGCTTCTGAGGCAGACCTGGAAATTACTATGTTCTGCCTCAGCCTCCCTGGCTGGTATCACAAGTGAGCGCCCACGCACAGGCTCAACAGACCTCAGTGACTATTCCCAGTCTTCCATCACTTCACCCAGGTTTCCATTCTTCCTACTCAAAGCTAGTTGAAAAATTACCTACAAACTACTTTAAATGTCTGATTGGCTTTGGGCTGGGGCTATGGAGCGCTCGCCCAGCATGTGTGAGGCACTGGGTTCAATCCTTGGCACCACATAAAAATAAAATAAAGATATTGTGTTCACCTAAAACTAAAAAATAAATATTTTAAAAAATGTCTGATTGGCTTTTTGTAGAATATCAAGTTTCCCACAATTAACACAGGACTTCTACACTTGCTCTGGTAAACAGGGCCCTTTCTATGTGTGCTGTGAACCTCCTATTTTGGGGAGGAAAGTGGCACATTCCTAGTTTGTCATGGTGTCTGGCTCCAGGAACTCCATTCTGCTCCAGTCGCATGTCCTCCCTGAAGCTAGTTTCCAAGCCCTTATTGCCTTGGGACATAAAAGTCCCTGAGTCTAATGTGTTTTCTGAAAATCCCAATAAATAAAAGTGTTTTTCCCTATTAAAAAAAAATGTCTGTCACAAAACTAGAGAGCAACTGATCTTAGGAGAACAGAAATTTTGAGGTCTGTAGAAAGAATATTTTCAAGGAGAAAGTAGATTTAATGCAGTAGATATCATGACTGAGCAAATGGATTATCTTAGTGATATGGTGCAGGCATACAGTAAGAAGATTTTAAAAATGAGAAGGAAACTAGAAATACAAGAAAAATAAAAGCTAAACAAAAAAAAGACATGCTCCAACCCAGAGTAAACTGAAATTATATTGAAGGACTGAGATAGAAGCAAAAATTAAAATGGATGTGAACTTGAACTTGACACATCTAACATTCTTTCTTGACACAGTTTTTCTTCAAAGGTGGGATAATATTATTGTTTCTGCTGTAAATAATGTAATAATGAAAACACTGGGGACATTCCCATATTAGGGTTCGGTCTGTCCACAATCAAATTACTCCCTATGCTGAAAGTGTGGAGGCGAGGTCAGGAGGGATTTTGCCAACACAGTGGGGACTGAAAGAGAAACTGTAAGCAATATTTTGTCCTTGACTCTAGATTAAGCCTTGTGATGCATACATGACATGATCTCCTACTCTTCCAATAAAGTTTTGCATTCTACTTGCGAGTTAGTATCAATAATTGGTAATATTGTATCAACACTGCTGATAGTTGATCACCCTGATGTTCAGTAACTGATTCAAGATAATTACTACCATTGCCCTTTGCATGTTGAAATCATGTAGGATACAAGATGGTAAGTTATGGTTCCTGTTTTTATTTTAAGTGAAATGGGAGATAGAAAGAGGTACACAAGAATGATGAGGTGGTGACAGAGTCACTAAGACATTGAGAGTCAGGCAGAGAAATCAGGATGTGATGCACTGACTTGGGATTGAGCAAAGGAGTTCGAGATGAAAGAAAATTCTAGCATAGAGGGTAAGAAGCTGATACAACAAGGTCACATTGGAGGCCAGTGCAGAAATCTGTGAACCTGGACAGGAGTGACTGCTTGTTTTAGTCAGCTTTTTCACCACTGTGACTACAAGACCAACAAGAGCAATATTAGAGGAGGAAAAGTTTATTTGAGGGCTTGCAGTTTCAGAGGTCTCAATCCATAGACAGCAGGCTCCATTCCTCAGGGCTCAAGGTGAGGAAGAACATCATGGCGGAAGAGTGTGGCAGAGGGAAATAGCTCACTGGATGACCAGGAAACAGAGAAAGACTCCCATACAAAATATATATCCCATAGCCACCCCAACATCCGCAATGAACCACTTCCCACTAGCCACACCCCACCTGCCTCTAGTTAGCACTTAGTTAATCCCATCAGGGATTAATTCACTGATTGGGTTAATGTTATAGCCCAATCATTTTTCTTCAAAACCTTGCATTGTCTCACACATGACCTTTTGGGGGACACCTCACATCCAAACCATAACACTATGCATAGGGATTTTCCTAGGCCTCCTACATACTGTTCTAAAAAGTAGGTCATGTCAGCCAATTGGACTGCATATTCTCTGTCATGCAGATCAGGATATAAGGAGAAATCTAAATAAGAATATTTGATACACAGAAGCAATTCAATTATTAACATGCCCCTACTATTAATAAGAAGTAATCATGTAATTGTCTCTATGAATCATTTTCTTGATGCATTCTTTAGATTTGGAATAATGATAAAAAGGATAAATTTCCATATGACTCAAATTCAGTAAAATAGGCATTGAAGTTTTCTCTGTGTCTTTGTTTTAAATTTTAAACACAAATTAAAACTGAGTGGTCACTTAGAATGCCAAAATGGAAGTAATTTAAATTCAGGTTCTTCATCTTTGCAGTCTCTGTGCCACCACTGCTTATTTTTAAGTATTGTTTTAATGTGGGAGTATGCAAAATCACAGAATGTGGAGATAAAAAATTGTGCTGGAATGACTCTAAACCCTTGTGAACTTGTTCTTGAAAGAACATGTGTCTAATTTTAGTTTACATGTGTTGGGGCCAACTGTGTAAATAAGAGTTCTCAGAATTGACTTGAGGGTTGAATCCAAGGTTGACTACAGGATAATTAATAAAAATGAAATGACACAGAGGTTATTTGTATATATATGCATACATTTTATATTTATACATGTGCATTATTAAAAGTCAGCAACAACCACAAAAACTAGGTCAGCAGCAACTTCAAAAGAAAGAGGGGGAAAAGAAGTTTATCACTGATATTTTAAAGAATTTCCGGCATGTCATAAAGATTAGAATGAAACTGACTTTCTATTAGTCTGTTTGTAAAATTCTCTATAGTGAGATGTGTCCCTTGTCACCTGTCCCGGGCAGACTGCTTTCACCATTGCCTTCTTAGTAGACAGTTTGGAAAACCTGAAAGGATTTATAGATGGAATAGGGGATTTACTTTGGAAGAAGACAAGAAAAATGTCCAGAAAGTTGAAAAAATGGCAAGAGATATTAAAAGCAGTGTGGGTTGGCTTCTGGAGAAGAATTACATGGTGGTATAGAAGAGAGGTGATTTAGGTAAAAACAATTACTGTGCAGTTTTATAGCAATAGAGGCTAACACAGATCTTTCACAATAATAAAAGTCAGTTTTGATGGACTGGAGGCAGTATAAATATTTAACATGTATTGAGTCATTTTATTCTCATAATAATCCTATGCTGTGGGTACTATTATTATTCCTATTTTTTAGATGAAATAGTTGAGGCACTACTAGGAATTGACAGAAATAAGTTTAACTCAGTTTAACTCAGGTTCTGTCTCTAGAACCTTCTTTTTAACCACTTAACACTGTGAAGTTCTTGAGAGAAGCAGTAAAGACTTGAATTGCCATCACTTTTACTTTTCAGTCAAAATGCTATTTCTCTGAACTGACATAGCATAGAGATTTAGAAAATAAGGAGTATTTGGGCTAAACAAGGACAAGGTGATGAGGTTATGAAATTACAGGCAGATGGATGGAATCCAGAGTTATTTTACAAAATGATTATATAGGATTTTATGGTGACTAAAATCAGAAGATGAAAAGAATGAGTCAATGATGACTCAAAAAAAAAAATGCAGGCCTTTCTAATGCAGAACATGATGGTACAGTTGACAGGGAGTTGAAAAAGAACAAGTGGGTAGAAGGTGATGGTGAATTTAGCTTTAATAACCCAAGGAGAAAGTTTCAATAAACACTTTTCGAATACTGCAACAGTATCAAGAAGAGGGGAAAAATGGAAAATAAAGTTTCAGAAACAGTAGAATAGGTGACACAGTTGGAATTTTACTTTTCATCTTTAGTGATAGATTGATTAAATGCTTTATATCCTGTTTCATTCCACAGAGAATCTGAGGCAGCTTACTCTAAAACAAATAAGAGATTACTCTTGGTATACTAATCTTGTCCTTCACTGTTTAATTCATCTTCTTCTTTTCCAAATCAAATGATCTCATTTGTTCCCCTTGGTCCCTTATTTTAGGTCCAACCTTTTGTTAATGAACTGATAATCATTTTAAATGAAGTTTTTGTAGTCCTTTGAAGTGGTTATTGGTTGTGACTTATATTACATGTAATTTTCTATCTTGCCTTGTTTTGCTTTGTTTTGTATCATATTAATTATTAGAAGTCTAAATGATGAAAATTGTGTAGCAGCATTTGAAATATATTATTAAAATGATACATATACATGTATTTCCCCCAGAATGTATTTAATATTTTTGTTCTTCTGTTCCTCTTTTCTATTACTTGAACAGTGGTTAATTTTTGCAACATTGTATCATATATATATATATATATATATATATATATATATATTCAACAATAGAATATATCCAAAAAGAAAATTGATTAGGAAAAAAATAAATTTAAACTATACTTTAGACCAACTTGGCCTACCAAACATATATAGAACATTCAATTCAAAAGCAACAGAATGCACATTATTCTCAAGCCCATACAGGACATTTTCTAGGATAAATCATGTTATATCACAGGGCAAGTCTTAACAAATTTAAAAAGATGAAATCATATCAAAACATTTTTTTCTGACCACAATAGTACAACACTAGGAGTCAGTATCAAGAGAAAAAAAATGGATATTTAACATACAGAAATTAACAACATATTCCTGAAAAACCAATGAGGCAAAGAAAAAAATCAAAAGGAAAAAAAAAAGTCTTGAGACAAATGAAAATGGGATTCAATACACTAAAACTTTTAGAATGCAGCAAAAGAAGTTCTAAGAGGGAAATTGTAATGATAAATACTCACATTAAGAAAAAGAATGATTCCGATGAAACTACCTTAGTTTATATTGCAAGTAACTAGAAAAGAAGAAAAAAGCAAAGCTCAAGTTAATATAAAGAAGGGGATAGTAAGGATTAGAGCAGAAATAAATGAAAAGGAGAACAGAAAATGATAGAAAAGATCAATTAAACTAAAAGAAATTTTTTTAAAAAGATAAGCAAAATTGACAAGGCTTTAGCTAGACTAAGAGAGACCACTTGAATAAACAAACGCAGAGACAGTAACTGATACCATAGATATTCAAAGGATCATTAAAATACTGTAAACAAATATATACCAAAAAAAATGTATAACCTAGAAGAAGTAGGTAAATTCCTAGACACATAAACCTACAAGACTAAAAAATGAGGAAATACATAATCTTAATATTCCAATAAGTAAGGCAATTGAATCAGTAATAAGAAGCATCCCGACAAAGGAAAGTCTAGAACCAAATGGCTTCAGTGGTGAATTCTACCAAATATCTAAAGAGGTGTTCATACCAATTCTTCTCAAATTCTTCCAAAAAATTGAAGTGGAGGGATTATTCCCAAAGTCATATAATGAAGCCAGCATTCTCCTAATTCTAAATCCAGACAAGGTCACTACACATAAAGAATTTTGAGCTAATGTCCACGATGAACATAGATGCAAAATCCTCAACAAAATACCAGTAAACCACATTCAACAGCACATTAAAAGTGTGCAATACCATGATCAAATGGGATTTTTTTCCCGTGATGTAGAGATGATTCTACATAGGCAAATTAATAAATTTGAAAAACCTCATAAACAAAAATAATGACAAAATTATATAATGATCTCAAAATGCAGAAAAACATTTGAGAAAAGCCAACATGAGTGCATGAAAAAAATTCTAAACAAATTGCACATGGAAGGACAGTATCTCAACAAAATAATGGCAGTAAATTATTACATGCCCACAACTGACTTCATACTCAATGGAAAACTGAAATCTTTCCTCTACGATCAGGAACAAGACAAGAAAGCCCACACTTATCCCTTCTATTCAACTCATATCAAAGTTCTAGTCTTGACCTTCACCTTTGCACAGGGAACTCCCAGTGCAAACATAGCCAGGAAAGAGTCAGAGGCCAGGATTTGATTTCCCAGTTGCAATTGTGGTGCTGGCCTGAAAAGGCTCCATGCCAAATTGCAGAGCTATGATCAGTTGAGGCCTTGAGTTCAACACCTTCTCCAGAGATAAAGGATTCTGACCAAAACAAGATGACCCTAATGTCTCACCAGGCCTGTATCCTTCAGATTTCCTGCTTTGCTAAAACTTTTCCACAATTAATCTTTTGATGATGAAAACTATATAATAAACTTGCTGAGATAGATCTGGTGTCATGTCAGTTAAGCCTCATCAGGCATAGATTCCCACCTGGCCCAAGCTTTTTCTCTGTATGTGTGTCTTTTTGTCTCTTCTTTATCCCCCATCACTCTGAATAGGGTATATCTCCCTTAATTAATAGCTGAGGCCCTGACACCTACTCCATAACTCATTAAAACACTTCTCAATCAATCAAAAAGTTTTGATAATCTAAAAAAATTAAAAAATTTTAAAAGGAAACATAAACAGATGGACCACATAAAATTGAATAAAAAGATGATGTCAGCCTAATGATATTAGTAATTAACTATAAATGGAATTAATATCCCAAGTAAGACTAAAACTGGATACAAAACAATTATATGTGGTTATGAAGGACATTTTGAATATAAGAAAATAGAAAGGATAAAAATAAGGTAATGTTGAGTGAAAAAATTCTGTCCCACAAAATGTACTGCATAATTTTATTCATATAAAGCCCACAAATGAGGTAAAATTAATCTATGTGTTTGAGGCCAAGATAATGATTATCCTTGGACATGGTGAGGATGTGTGTGGAGGCACATTCTAGTGGTCTGCTGGTTGGTTATATGTGTTAAGTTCATGAGATGCATTCAATAAAAATTATTTTAAAATACATAAACCATGGGAAAAAAATAGAAAGACAGCAAAGTGTTAACAATGGTAACATTTGAGTAGTAGGATTTGATTGTGCTTTTTATCTCTTTATTTATATGTTCCTGTATTTTCTAGAGAAAGGAGAAAGGAGAGGAAAGGGGTTTGCTTTAGGCAGTGGTCTTCAAGAAGGACAGAGATAGGTCTTCTGTTATCATTTTCCCACACCACTAAATTAGTCTGCTGACTAGGGAGACATTTCCATAACACAGCAGTGGAAGATAATTGGAATAATGAGGTTGGGGCAAAATTGAGGGCCTTGATTGTTAAACAAAGTAGTTCATATTTGAATTTGCAGGCATTGATAGAGCATGTGTGTTTGTTTGTTTGTTTGTTTGTTTTAGCAGGGATCAGCCTGATCAGAGCAGGCAGGATAAATTAGAGAACACAGAGATTGAAGGAACTGGCGTAGGCTAGCTGCAGGAGAATCAGGCCTCTTTCTGTGCTGTGGGGTCACCAGACCCTGGCAGCTCCTCCATTCACATTACGTAAAATGACATACTTACTCCTCCGAAAGAAGAGGCCAAGTGGGGGTTGTGGCTTGAAGTTATAATTGGAAAGTTGATAGATGAAAGTAGGAATTAGAGACTCCCCAGCCTGAACTTCTTGTCAATATTTATTTCCTGGCTGAGAACCAGCTGTAAGGCCACAGGGACAGAAGAGGGTTGGTAGACTCAAATGTAAAAAGTACGGGTGGGCCCACTGAAGGAATCACCAATATCATTGCTATCAGAGCTAAAGGGAAGTTAGGAGGTACCTTGATTATCACTGTTCTGATCAGTATCTGTTTTAGGTTTCTATATTAGGAGACCCTATACAAAATGGTTCCTTCTATAGATCTTAGCTGGGTAAATTGCCTGTTAACTGTGTCCCAAGTGGACCCCAAGCATCAAAACAACTAGGATTCTCTTCTCTGTTTTTATTTTATTTTCAGTGAGCATAAAAGTTCAAGCAAACCTAGATATTTTCAGCTGCTGTTGTCAGAGATATCGATTTTGTGTTAGACTTAGTTCACCTGAAAGATGAAGAAATCTCCCCAAAGACAAAATTCTTATAATTGAGCCCTCTGCCCTGTGCCTTGGCCATCATAATCTCCCTGCGTCTCTGTAAACCGTGTCTATCTTCCAGTGGTTTCTGATAAGACATGGATCTGTTTTTATCCCTGTGTCCCATTTTCCTGTGGCATTTATCAAATTCCTGCTCCCTGAATAACTGCCTAGAAGCAAGGCATAGAAAAAATAGTGAGACGCAGGGGGAAAAAAGTGGGGGGCGGTGTTAGGTGTTGTGCTCAGTTCTAAATGAAATTCCACACAGAAATGTGAGATGTCAATGCAGTCATTAATACAAACTCTCCTGTGTTTAAGATGCCTCTAATTTTCCAGAAACAGCTATTTGTTTGTCTGTTTGTTCAGACTATTTGGTTGTAAAGTGTTTTTGTTTTTAATATTTAGACTTTGTGGGCAAGGCTGGGCCTAGATAAAGTCATAATAAGAAGTTGCTACCCCATCAACGCCCAGTTCATTTGATCCTTTGCTTCCTTCAGTCCCATTTGGCAATTCCGTAGGGCCTTCGAGTCTATAAAAATTTGCTCTCAACTCCTTATGCCACGTTGGAAATGTAAGTCCCTGTGTGACCTTCCCCAGAGGTTTTACTCTAAATCTTACCTTGAGCTGTAAATAGAAAAGTGCTTTTCCTTCTTAAGGATGCTGACTGAATTAGAGAGCTTTAGGTTTACTTGAGGTCTCTGAATGTTTATCCTCTCACGTTTGTCCTGCTATGGTATTTAGCTGAACTGCATGAAGGAGGGAAAAAGTCATCTTGATTTGATCCAACTCATTAGAAAAGGATAAATATTGAACTACCTTAAACATCATCAGTTCCAAGTCCCCAATTTCACAGATGAGGAAACTAAAGAGGGATTTGCACTTCGTATGATATGCTCAGTTCATTTGTTTCCCTCTGTGATCCCTAGACACTGCACCTAAATGACACTAAAAGTATTTTTTAAATTTTTTTAGATATTGATAGACCTTTGTTTATTCTTTTATTTGTATGTGGTGCTGAGAATCAAACCCAATCTCCAGAGCCTATAAATGTGACCTTATTTGGAAACATTGTCTTTGCAGATGCAGGCAAATTAAGAACCCTGGATTATCAGGGCCAGCCCTAAATCCAATAACAAATGTTTTTTAAGCTAAAGAAAAGGAGACCTTGTGAAAACCAAGACAGAGACAAGAAATGCCTGGAGGGACCAGATATTAGAAAGACAAGAAAGGATTTTTCCCTGCATCTTTCAAAGGAAGCATGATGTATCAACACCTAGACTGCTGGCTTCCAGGACTCATACAAATTACAAATTCTATTCTCTTAAACCTTCCAATTTGTGGTAATTTGTTACAGCCACAGTAAGAAAGTAAGACACCTGCTATTGCAATATCCAGAAAAATGTGAATAGTTTAGGGACTTTGTTTTCAAACAATAGACTGTGACTGACAGACATTAAGGGATGGGCTATGGTAACAAAATACATGTGTTCAAATTCATAGTTATTAGCAGTATTATTTTTGTCAATAACTTCACCTTACTAGTTTGGTTTCCTTTTTTAAAATGCATAGAATGAAAGTACCATGAGGTACTGGAAGAATAAAAGAGATAATACTTAGAATAATGACTACAACACCAAAAGCAGCCCATAAATGTTGGCTCCCATTATCATTTTGATTATATGCAGACTATAACATCTAGACCCGCAAACAGACATTTTCAACTCAATTTCCCATTCCAGTATTTTAATCATCTTTAAGGGGATTTTGGCTCTAACTTTAGAAATATCATTTTAAGAATTTTGAGGGCAACATTTAAACTTCACATTTTAGGAATGTGAAGTTTTTCATCTTTTCATGTCAAAATTGAGTCCTTTGGTTTCTCAGTCATCATTATTGAATTATTCCATCAAATATATTGAATTAAGGAGTTGTTCTGTCATAACAGAAAATGATTCCACAGGAAATCCTGACACATTGAACAATAAAGTGACATGTCCTGTCATTGGAACATCATTATAAAGTTAAGTGCTAATTTTGTAAACAGTGTACACAAAATATATTGTTTTTATAGACAGCTAAAGGCGGAGGCAAAATATAGGTGCCTGATAACCACAAAGGTAGGAACTTTCTAGGCGTATTCCAATACCAGAGTAAACAAGTCGCTCTTCTTTATGCTAGAAGATCTTTTCTGTATGTGATTACATATCCCAAAAAAGCTTGAGTCTATTGATGAATTATATGCTAAGGTTTCATATGAACAAAACTCAGCTAAGTGTAGACAGCCATTCACAGGAGTGACTATTCAGGTCACTAGGTCACTATTGATTCTCTGGGTTCCTTTTCTTTCCTCTCCCCACTCCTCACACACCCGTCTCTTTCTCTGTCTCTCTGGTTCTCTCTCTCTCTCTCTCTCTCTCTCTCTCTTTCTCTCTCTCTCCCTTTATAAATAGAATTTCCTTGATAAATTGTCATTTATCATAAATAAATACTATTAATGTGAGCAACATTTATTTGATTTTGTGAGTGTGTGCTTAGATGAGAAAGAAAAAAGAGAATTAAATTCACACTCAAATTTTTCTTGCATGATTCCTTAAGCATAGCAACCTGTTAATATTAAACTGTTATAGAATAACATATGGCATGAATGTTCTTATTGACAGTTTCTCTCCCTTTTGACGGCAGGCAATGAAATTCTCAGGTCTTTATCTTTCTCCACACAGCATCGGACTGAAGTGGTGTTCAAGATAATCAACTCTTAGCATCCTAATTCCCAAACTCATGTCTCAATACAAATTAAGTGCTACAAAAGTCCAGTAATGTTTAAGAAAATGTTTTAAGGAAAAGCCAAATTAGTCTTCTAATAAAAAGGGGAATAAATTTCAAAGAGCTTGTTCTGAGAGACAGCTAGTGTACCAAGGGGGGCATCTCCAAGGTGGGTCCCCTTGATCCCATTGGGTCCCAGAATATGTCCCCATGAATTGTTTTCTGCCTGGTGGGGAGGGCAGGATGTTCCCTGTGTCATCCTTGCTCAGCTCCAGATACTGAGGGCCTTTCACCCAGGGGCTCGGAACCTACCAGTCTTTAAGGCAATACAGAGCAAGTTCAACAGAGCATTAGAAGCTCCAGTCACCTGATTCATCAATCTGGACTTGATTTGACTGCCTTAAGTCCAGCACCTATTTAAATACAAGCAGTAACCTGGAGGAGACCTAGATGTCACTCCCTTTACAACTGTAATTTGTATTTGTGGGCACCTTCTTGAGGGCCCACCTTCCAGCACAGCTCAGCTCAGAAACCAGCTTTGACAATGCTTTTCCATCTTCGAGTCCTTGACGTCCTAATCTACAGCAGATGTTCTGCAAGTTTTTCCAATTAGGGATCAGGGGTCAGAAGAGAGAAAGACCAAGAGGTATGAGAAGAATCCTACACTGAAAGCCATCAATTTAATATTGAAATTTGACTAGAATTTTATTTTGTGAATTTATATGGTATTGATAAACAAATATCATAAATAAAATCTCTATATATGAAATAATCATAAGCATCATACAAGTATTTTTCTCAACATTTTATCATGTGAATGCTTAAATATGTAGAAAAGAATGGAAAGTATTATACAATAAGCACACATATATCCACTACTTAGATTCTACAGTTGATAATGTTTTCCTATATTTGCTTTTTGTGTTTTCATCTATCTACCACTAAGCTAAATCCTCAGCCCTTTTTATTTTGAAATAGGATCTGGCTAAAGGAACCATACTGGCTTGAAATTTGCAATTCAAGTATCTGAGATTATAAGCATATACCGCAACACCTGGCTTATCCATTTCTTTCCTTCTTTTCTTTTTTCTTTCCTTTTTTAAAAGGAGATATCAATATATTTTGCCCCTAAGTTTATGTACATGTACACAGTTTTTAAAATAGGTTCTGTTTCAGATTTTGTTTGGGCTTCAAAATTATAAAAATCTCAAAGGATTCCAATAGGGTAAGAGGTAGGTTGTGAATGTGATAAAGGCTAATAGTCTTAACAAGTTTAAGTAAGTAGAGAATAAATTCTATTAAACTCATTTGTGATAAATAGGATGCCTCAGAGCTATATTATAGAGGGCCTGTAAATCCATATGGAGGCCAAGCTTTGTTTACAGATGGAAACAAATTGCACACATATGTACCAGTGTAGATCAAATTCATACAAGGTTGTGATTGCTAGTACAGTGATACATGTGTTTAAAGGAGAGACTGGATTTGTGGTGATTCTTTGTCCTCATGTATCTTCTCTGCTGATATCAAAACAAGATGGCTAACATGGAAGATTATCAGAAATCTTTCTCCTTCAAAAGAAAACTGATCTTCCACAACATTATCTCTTGAAGGAGAACCCAAGAATTACAGACAAAGAGAATTTTGGCTGCCTAAAACAACAATAATGATTTGGGCTGGGCTGTGGCTCAGTGGGAAAGCACTCGCCTGGCATACATGAGGCACTGGGTTCGATTCTCAGCACCACGTAAAAATGAAAATATTGTATCCACCTACAACTAAAAATATACATATGTATTAAAAAAATTACTATGGAAACCCAGCAACTCATCTCTCTGGCATTGCCCTCTTAACTTAGGATAAAAGTGTGTTGGAAATGAGCTACTTTAAGCTAGGTGCCTCAAAAAAGTGCAGTGCATATAGCTGTTTAAGCTATCAGATCCAGGTCAAAGTCTGCAGCACTACATGGGCTTTTCTTTAGCTTTTAATTCCATGACAGAAATTGTAACTAAATAGTAGGAGCAAATACAGTATAAGTCCCTGTGTTTTGATGCTGAGGAAGATCTAAAACATATTAATATTAATTTGTAAAGAGACAGGTGGGAATGGTCTTTGGCAGAAGATACATTCCCTGCAATGGAAAATATAGTTCTGCTGAATCTTCCTGCTTTTCTTTCTTTCTTTTTTTTTTTTTTGGATGTACTAAATGCACCAAAGACAGAAAGACAAGTTTGCCTCTATACACAGTTGATGTTTTCATTATCCAAAACTGATCTTGCTAGTAAATTTTCTCTGTACTTAAAAAATGGAGTTAATTTTTTCTAAAAATGAAGGTATAGTTGCAAAGTGTTCTAAATTTAACCAGCCTTTCTAAACCCTCAGCTCACTTAGTACCTTGTTTATACTTAGAATAATTATATGACCTCATTGTACCCCACTAGAAGATTAGGATTAATAATGGCTTTTGTCACCTAACACTGCGATGAAAATTAAATGAGATAATGATTGAAGTACTTACATCTAACATTGTTTGGACACAGCAAACATTCAATTAAAGTTATTGTTGATGATGATGATGATGATGATGATTTTATTTCAGAAGAAAAGTCTTCAGCTTTTAAATTGGTCATCAATAGAATTCCTGGCAAAATTAATTTAAAAATGAAGTGTTCCTGCCTGTACCTTATTTTGCTATAAAACTGAATAGAATCTTGCTCATTTGGTTTATCATGAAAGACTTTTCTAAAAATAGAATTGCTCAACCCTGGTTTAATTTAATGTGGTTGAAGAGAAGATCTGATTACATTTGCCATACAAATTTCAGGCAAAAACTATTTTGCCCTTGGTTATGAAGTAGAACTCTGAAAGATCCATTAATGGACGATTTAGCTGCACAATAGGAAAAATTTAGAACTGTCTTGAGAGAACAGCTCACCTCAGAAAAATAGCATAGATTTCTGATTAGGCAAGAGGTTGGTTCCTTGGTTTCCATATTTGGATCTTAACTGGCCCGAAATTGACAGGTATTAGGAAGGTAAATTAGTTCTCACCTGGCATCAAAGAATAGTTTCTTTCTAGAAGCTTCCTAAAGAACACAATCTAGGGCTGGCTGCCCTTCAAATTATTAAGCACAATAACTCAACATGGAATGCCAAAATAAAAACTTAGAATGCAGTATTTGGCAGAGAGGTAGATACCTAAACCAGAATATTTGAGCCCTCTGGGGTCTATTTAAACAAATTGGAGATTGATGTCATAAACCCATAAAAGTACCTTTTGAGAAAAGTCTGTGAATGTATGTATTTATTTATTTATGTTACACAAAATCCTTTTAATGAGGAATCCTGGAGAAAGTCCTATCTGAAAGTAGAAGAAATAGTGTCAGGCACGGTGGCACACGCCTGTAATCCCAGAGGCTCTGGAAACAGAAGGATCACGATTTCAAAGCCAGCCTTAGCAACTTGGCGAGGCCTTAAACAACTCAAGGAGACCCTGTCTGTAAATAAAATCCAAAATAGGGCTGGGAATGTGGCTCAGTTGTTGAGTGCCCCTGAGTTTAACCCCCAGTACCAAAAAAAAAAAAAAAAGAAAGAAAAGAAAAAGAAAAAGTTGTAATTTTCTTGAGCTGTTGTATTTGTTTTTGTTTTTAAATTCCAGGACACTATGAATTAAAGCTATTCTGGTTTCCTTTCCTGTCCCTAGAATGCTGCAGTGGGAACAGGCTGCCTACCAATATCTGCCCCTGCTGTTTCTACATGGAGAAGTGGACTTACCTGCTTCCCTGTGGGTGGAGTCATGAGGCTGGTTTTGGCCAATGAGAGTGAGTAGATTCAACATGACCAAAGTCTTTAAGGGCAAGAAAGACACTTCAAAGTTTCTTCCCTTTGTCGAAGTTACAGGCATGAATGCCAATAGCTACTCCATTAACATAGAAATCAGGATAAGACATCTATAACCTAAAAGAGAAATTAAAGCATTTTCATAAGCTTCTGAGATTTTGCTAATTGCTCTTACCATAGCATAACCTGGTCTATTGTGATTAATATAAATATGTTCAGTTAACTATAGAGCCCTTCGATGGAAGGATAGTCAGTTATTATTTTTACATATCTTCATTCAATTTCTTGATCCCTTTGCCTCACCCTTGTTTTTCTCTTATCACTCAATATAATCTAACATTTCCAATTGTGTAGTATTGTATGCATCCTTATAAGCCACTTTGGAGAATAGATAAGAAATACGTAGTATATTTGCACGAACCCTGGTGGAAAATATCAGTATGAGTTGCTGTAGAGGATAAACCAAGGTTTTAAGCACAACTACTCTGGAAATTATTACAAGAAAGCAAGCTTACGTAAGCAGAGAACTAGTAGCTGCATTTCCAGAGGGCTCCGCTAGAGGGGGCGTGGAGTTTAATCTATGGTAATGATAACATTCACCAATGTGGGTGCACTGAGAGGGGATCTTGTAAGAGTTTAGGTGGAAGTTTTTGTTTGCCTGTTTTCCCATATTCAAAATTTTTCAAATTTTTGTTGATTTACTTTCCTTTTATGTAAAGCCAACTCTAAGAAAACCTGAGTTTAAGTTTTTGAATTTTACGTATTTGTAACATTATTTTATCATAAAATTTCAGAATTGAACGGCATCTTAACAGGGGTGTATGAAGTCTCTGTTCACACAGATTTTTTTTAAAGTCCTTATTTTATTATTATTTTTAAAGGTTCTGGGGATCAAACCTAGGGCCTGGTGCATGCTTGGAAAATTCCTGCAACTGAACTATACACCAGGCCCTAGAATTTTCTTTCATTGCAGAATCTTACCAAAATTTCTCAATGTTTTTCAATCTTTATGACCTCTTCCATCAAAACTAATAATTCCTGAATTCCAATTCCTGTGATGGGCTTTCTATGTGACCAGGCTGTTGATCTGGTGACCTAATGTGAGATAAAATGTTCATGGCTGGCATTATTTTAGTTATATCCCTTGCCTGCTTGTCCAGATACAATTGTGTTTTTAACTGATTTGTAAATTCACCATCAAAGGGGACAAGGGTGAGAAGTGAGGGAGAAGCTTTAGGGTCAAAGGGCTTCAAGGTAATAAATCCATAAGCAGTTTCTTGTATGAAGCTATGAGCACATGTGGTAATTAACATGACACCCCAAACACAGACAACTCAGGTCTCTATAGAATTCCTATTCATACAAATTAAACACCATTAAATATTTTTTGAAGAATTTTGTTATTTATGTTCTCAGTTTGGGAATAATATTTCTGGAGCTTTGGCATATTATAAACTCTTGGGAGGGGTTGCTAAATATTTAGTAATAGGAACAAGATTGGATATAGGGTTGGAATGCATTTGATAAATCCAAACATTCCTTTAGTCAGTAGGTCTAATCTTGTTCTTTTTTGGGAAAAATGTATAGGATAAATGAAAGAACAAACTTTGGAGTCAAATAAATCTGAATTTTGATCCAAATCTTTTTCATCAAATTTTTGGTGTCTGATGTAAGAATGGTAAATGGTGAACAAGATTAATTTACTTAAATTGCACTTCTGATTAAAGAGTTGAAAGGTCATTTCTAGTTAATATTGTTAAAGTAGCTGATGGAGAGCATTAATAATGAGAGAAGAACAGATCTGGGTTTGGTGTTAGAAAATAGTAGAGAATCAAAATTTATAGGGTCTGTCCACCATACGTGGTCCTGGCATCCCAGCTTCCCAGGGGGAATGGGGTCAGTAGAGAACACTTTGACTGATAGTCTCCAGTTTCTCATAAGCCTTCATTTCTATCTGAACTCTTCTTTACGATCCACATGATTCCAAATGAAAAGGAAGTTTGAACTTAGACTGTGATAGACAATATAGTAAAATCCTTATCCCATTCCTAAGATACAATCTGTGGTTTATTTTTCAAATTAGTCTTTTCAATAGAATAATAAACTGCTCTGAAAAATGTTTAATGTTAGAGATCTTCTAGGTCATACGGATTTCAGGATCTGCCAAACTAACTGTGTAGCTGATTAAATTTTATGATTGTAAACTTTCATGTTCATAGTAACTGGTTAAGTTCAACATGTTTTTTTAAACAAACTAAAGTATGTATCAAGCACCAATAAAAAGGATATGTGTGTGTATATGAAGAAAAGATTTCTTTACTTGTGTGTCTACTACAGGATATTTAAAAATAAGGCATTATTCCAGAAAATAATTACTGAAATGTTAGCAATTTTAATAACAGGCTGGACCACTCTTATTTGCAGAGTAAATGCAAAAAGAAGTTTCAAATCCCATGAATCTCTGATTTCATACACTTATTTTTTATTGAGATTTGGCTTCATCCTTGACATTCTTTGTTACAAATCTTTCATATCAGCTGGAGGATGGCTGACATATTCTCTCTGTAGCTTCTGCCCTGAATCAAAACATCAGTCTGAGAAGAGAAGAATCTTTTTCATCACCCTCTTTTTAGTGTAGCTCTGGTCAAAGGACTAATTTCCATGACCATCTGATTATGACATCCTGGTTGGAGCAGGGATAGTGGTCAAAACTGATTAAAACACAACAATCAACTCCAATCAACTTGTACTCTCTTGGGTTTTACTGTAACATATAATTTCGTGCATTTCAAATCCAGTTAGTTAGGTTTTTATAGCTAAATTTTGAGCCTTTCTTTGTTCGTATGTGTCATTTTGAATCATGTAGCTATTCAGTAAGGTTAAACAAAGCTATTTCAGGCAGTGCAAACTCAGTTCATTTTTCTAGTTTACTATCCTTTCAGTTTCACTGAGGAAAGGGAAACCTGGCTCACCCCAACTTTAATGACAAACTTCTTGGACCTCAAGTTCATCCTCCCTGTACCCTTTCTCCCTCACGATTTTCTCTCCCCACCTCTCTTCTGGATATCTTGTTCCTTTGTCCTTTTAACCTTGGGAAATTAAAAGAAATTGTATAAAACCTTTGTTATTTTTATCAAGGGAAATAGATAAGCTGTGGAATAAATCTTGGCCAGAGGAGCATGCAGGAAGAAGGGCCAGCTCAGCAGCTGAACAAGGAAACCAAAGATAAAGACCAAACTTCAATTAGGGATGGAGGGAGGGAGAACCCAGCCGGCTGTCATATCACAAGCCATGAAGCTGAGAACAGGATCCCAGAGACGAATTTTGGATTTTGAATGAACCAGAGGAAGGAGCAACTGCACACGTCAGTATTCTTAGGTTGTCAGTTGGTTTTGTTTTTATGAAAGACAGGAATAAAGCAGGGGATGCTGAGAAGACTGATTCTGATTCTTCAGGCCTTGCAGGAACATATCTCATTTCCATTATAGATGTATCCGAAAACTCGCTTGGAGGTGATATCTAAACAATGAGTTTACTACTCTGTGTTTAAGCCATTTTGTAAAAGCAGAGTCCAGAAGTCATGTGTTAATGGATATGAACCAAGGGATGGCTGGAGGGGTGAGCTTCGGGCTAAGATGGGCACTTAGTACATAGGGACAAAAATGACAATGCTGAGGTGAGAGAGAGAAAGGAGAAATCTCCACCGACGGTATGTATATTATTTTTCAGTTAACAGGGAAACAAGATCATCTGCTGAGAATAAAGGGCAAAGGGGTTTGAAGGGATTAAGGTAGTTCATAATTATTAGTATGACAGATCAATAAAACTCCAACTGTGATTTTAACTAATGAACCCTTTGATGAATTGGATCACAAACAGAGAGCGGAAAAAAAAAATCTTATATCCAGCAATTTAACTAGGCTGAATGAGGGAAACACTGGTGCATTTTCAGGAAAGACAAATAGGATTAAAATCAAGACTGGATGACATAGTTGGGTTTGGGGGATTTGTTGTTTGTTGTTTGTTTCATTCCTGCATAATATAAATCTATAATAAGTACTCAAGTGGTTAGAAAAAACAGTAGATCACTACTCAGTCTGCCATCACACCAAAAAGAAATGAAACATGATAGTAAGATAATGATAAATAATATATATTTTCTTCTTTTCATTTTCCATAAGCAATGACAGCATTAAATGAGGGAATATGAATATATGGTTTCAATTAACTCCTATTCTGTTTTCATTTTGTATTTCTAGATTACAAAATATTATATTTATCTGGTACATATTGCCTTAGGAAATGGGGAAAACCTTAAAACCATCATCCTACTCCAAACAGTCAAAACCTCTTATTTCGTTTCTGTTATCCATTTGCCTTAATTTGTAATGATGGAAAGAACCCTGGGCTTGTGGTTCTAGGCCCTGATAAAACAAAATCTAGACATGTGATGTTAAATCAGCTGCCCAACCCGCTAACACCTTAGTTTCCTTGTTAATAAAAATGGGGAAATGACACTAGTTCTGATCTCCTGAGATACTGAGAAGACATCCCTAATTTCTGTCTAACCCAGACTTTCTTTTAACTCACTGGAGAAGTGAGAGCTACAAAGCTGACCTTTATAGCTAAGAAGCACCCTCAAATTCCTGGACATGCCTGTATGAAAGGCCTTGGGGTTACATACTGAGATATGGGACTTTGCTGTTTTGGGGGGACTTTGGAAGATTCAGAGTCATGTAACGGGGATATTAAAGTAAATATGGGCCTATGGCTGCAGCTCAGTGACCCAGTGTTTGGGAAGCATGCACAAGGTCCTGGGTTCAATCCCCAGCCCTGGGAAAACAAATTCAGTGAATGTGATCTTTTTTATAGTCACAAATGTGGGCTATCTGGGCCACATATGCAGTATCTCACTTAATCTTTGTGACTTACTAGTTGGAGAGGAATTATCATCCTCAAATTAGAGACAAGGAAGCTGGGATGTGTCCTGTCTAGATTGTCTATAATTCAAGATTATTGAGTGGGAAGCACAGAGCTGTAATTCTCACCAGCAATTGCTGAAAATAGTTTGGGTTTGCAAGATGCTTTCATTAAGACCCTTTTTGTCCAAGAATATTAAGGAGGCATATTTTAAAATATAAATTTCATACTTGCTATGACTTTGACTCTCTGTTCACCCTTAGGGTGCAGCTATATCACTTTAGATTATAATTATATATGTGTGCTGCCCTAAACCATAAACTTTTGAAGGACAGGAGCTATGTCCTTTTCATCATTAGTTCTCTGACAATGCAGATGATTTTTTTCAATTAAATTTTTGTTTGATGAATTTATGAGTGAGGAAATAAATGAATGAATAAGCATGCAACTTTTTTCCCTTGTTAGCGTGTACTAGTAGTATAGAGAAAGACTGTTTTTGTTTGTGCATGGAATCCAGTGTTGAGATCAGTAAACAATGTTTAATGAAAACAGTTCTTTGGTACTCCTGGTATAATCTTTGTTATTTACATTCACTGATTTTTAAGTGGTTCTCTTAGAAGTGCACATGAAACCATACAAGTTGTTGGCAATATGCTTCCAACCAAGAAAAATGTTAAGATTCTTAACATATAGGGATAACATGTATCAAATAAAATATAGATACCAGCTGGGTGCGATGGCACACACCTGTATTCCAGCAGCTCGGGAGGCTGAGGCAGGAGGATCACAAGTTCAAAGCCAGCCTCAGCAAAAGCGAGGCACTAAGCAACTCAGTGAGACTCTGTCTCTAAATAAAATACAAAATAGGGCTGGGGATGTGGCTCAGTGGTTGAGTGCCCCTGAGTTCAATCACCAGCAACAATATCAACAATGATAACAACAACAACAACAACAACAAAATAATTACATATATATATTATATAAAATATATATATAATATACATATTATATATATATTTCAAGATGGTATAGTTATTTCCATAGGAGTTTATACTTCTTGCTTTAAATAGCAAAATCATCTGTTTACTCTTCTGGGATAGCAGGTTTTATTCTAGTCAATTGCTACAACTTATTTTTTTTAAATAAGCTATATTTCATAAAGTGTGTTTTTTTTTAATTTTTGGAAGAAAATAATTTTATTTTAATTAATCCACAAATGGTGACCATATCATAACAACTCATTTAAGGTGGCCACACAGACATTTGCCTGATCCCAAACTCCACACCTACTCAATCACCTCCTCCAGGAAGAACAACCTTCCCACATTGTGATTTTGAGGTGAAGAAGCTACTAATAATGGAAGGGAGATTCAGCTGCTGGTTTTATTCTTTATTGCTTCACTATCAATGATAATTTTATGCTAAATTAACTTGGTCATGAGATCCAATTTTTTTCCCATTTCTTCAGTTTAAACTTCTTGATTAGGGCTGCTCCATTTGCAAACCTGCCCTGCTTCAGCAGCCCAACAGGTTCTTCACAAAGCTCAAGGTCACTCTGGGTTTGAGTACACTCAGAAAGCTTCATTTAAAGTGGCAGACATCAAACTACTGTTGGTAAGTGGCAGGACCCCTTGAGGTTCCTGTTTGAGGATATCAGGCCTCCAGGGCTCAGTACTTACTTTCCCCACTGAAGCCCCCAGGGACGGCATGACCCAACCTCTGTGCACTTGCAGAGCCCACAGCCAGGGAAGAGCACACAAGAGCCAGCTTCAGGCAGGGGAGCAATAATGCAGGGATGAAACGCTCTGGCTTCCCCAGGCAGTGCAATTCCTCAGCATCTCAACTTTTACAAGAACAAAACAACTGTTCTTTTATTTTTCAAGTTTCATCCTGTTCATTCATTTTTCAAGGAACTTTTTTGACATAACTACTCTACTGGTTATTTTTACTGACCAGAAAGGCAAGAGAGGAAGCCTTTCTTATATAATTTGTTAGAATAAACATCACTAAACATTCCTGCCTAGCTTTTCTGTAAAATCTGAATGTTGTCCCTTTAAACATGTTTCAAAACATGGTTTAGCACATGACAATTAAGTAGCAGTCACTGTCACCTAAACCATCCCATCTAGACCTTCACTTTCATCAAGCTCCCTTCATGGTAAGGTATGAAGAGCTTTCCTAACACTCTTAGCCTCCTGCCTAAAGAAGATTGAGGTTCTTTAATACAAAATCTTCATTTCAGAATTTTTCTAAACTGTCAACTTTCTACATTCCTTTGCTCATCTTTTCCAAGGAAAGTGTCTCCATGTTCCTGATTCTTTCTCTCCAGCTGGCTCCAGACAACTTTAAACTTTCTCTCTCCTCTGTGTCTATAAATTGGCCCTAGTCTTTTCTATGTTGAAACAAAGTTCCCTTCTCCTTTTGAGCACTTCTATGAAATGATTTTTCTCTTTTATGAAAGCTAAATTGCTTGAAAAATTAACATGAACTTATATAAGCTTTCGTCACAATCTGTTTGGGCTGGTATAACAATATGTCATAGACTGGGCAGCTTATAAACAATAGATATTCAGGCTGCGGAGTCTAAGATCAAGGTGCAGGCAGACCAGTATCTGGTGAGGGTTCACTTACTGATCATAAGAGTCTGTTTCATAGGAGTACTAATCCCACTCATGAGGGCTTTGCCCTTATGATGCAATCACCAAAGCCCTGACCTCAAATAGCCTTGAGGTGATATGAATTTGGGGGAGAAAGGACAAACATTCAGTAGCTACTACTTTTGCCTCCTAAACATCTACTCATTTTTGTGTCTCATATATATTGGTGTGTAACCTATACACATCAAACTGCACAAACCATAAGTGTACAGATCAATACCTTTTTCATAGCCATGTAGCAGCAGCTGTTCAGATTAAGAAACAGAACACCAGCACCCGGAAGTCTCCTTTACACCTTTTTCCCAGGAACTCCCCCCTCCAAAGGGAAACCCCATCCTGAATTCTGTTACTATTCATAAGTTTTGCTTATTTTGGAAATTCATGTGATGGAATCTTAAATGTATCTTAGCCTATTGTGTTTGACTTTCTGCTCAATATTATGCTTGAGAGCTTCATGCATGTTCACACACATACCAGCCAGACACTCTGCTTCTGGAACTAGCACTAGATTCAAAGCCCCTAAGGAGGAAGTAAAAGTGGGATGTTTGCAGAAGTACACAGTACTTCAAAAGTCCTACTTGATGTTTCTGATTTATACAGACAGAAACCTGGGGAACGTATATGAGAATGGATAGAAGGGTTTGGGATAATGGTGGAGATCAGGTTGAATTTATTGCTATGGATCCATTAAGCAGAGATTCTACATTCAGTGTTGCAGTTCAAGGTGTTATAAAAGGTGTGTGTTAGTCAACTTTCCATTCCAAAAGGTGACCTCAGCAGAGGAAGAATTTATTAATCAAGTAGGCAGGATGGCTTATTCTGTGGATACCAATCCACTTCTTTCCCCAGCCATTCTTGTTACCACTCAATGGACACATTAACAACATACGCATCTGGTGGGAAGGGTGAAGGTTATGCCTGAGCTCAGGAACTTGAACCTCTATTCACCAAGGCTGATCGGGCTTTGGCCCCTGGTGAGTGCTCAATTGGCCTTCAGCAGAGACCAACAGTGAGTCCCATTCCCCAGAGTGTGCTGCCAGCTAGTTGGTGGCAGGTTGATTACAATGGATCACTTCCATTATAATGTGAGCAGTGTTTTGTTCTTAGCAGAATAGATACTCTGAATACAAATTTACCTTTCTGTATGCAATACCTCTGTCAAGGGGACCATCAATGGATTTATAGTATGCCTTTTTACCATCATGATATCAGAAAACTTGCTCCTGATCAAAGAATTAACTTCACAGCAAAAGAAGTGCAGCAATGGACACATGCTCATAGAATCCAATGATTTTCCAGTGAATTTTCTCCACCATTGCAAAAGCAGCTGGTTTTCTAGAATGGTGCAATGATTTTGTAAAGACTCGGTTGCAATGCCAGGTAGGTAGCATTAGCTTGAAGGGCTAGAAGACATTCATATCAGCATCCAAAGTATGATGTTATTTCTCTCACAGCCAAATTCAAAGTTCTAGAAATCGAGGGGTGGAAATGGAAGTGTCACCACTCACAATTACCCATAGTGACTCACTAGGAAAAGAAAAATATTTGTTTCCTATTCTCACCACCTTATGTTCTGTTGACCTGAAGCTGTTAGATACAGAGCAAGGAATACTTCCACCAGGAGACATGACAAAGATTTCTTTGAACTCGAAGTCAAAGGTGACACTTGCCCCTTCAGGATCCTTGTGCCTCTAGCTGAACAGAGGAGGAAAGGAGGCAGTTGCTATGCTGACTGAGGCGATTAATCCTCACCTCCTGAGGTAAAGTTGGACAGATGCTGCATAATGAAAATAAGGAAGAGTGTGTCTGGAATACAGGAGATTTCGTAAGGTGTCTCTTCATAATACCTCACCTTGTGATTAGTCAGTGGAAACTGGGCATGTGCTCACACCTGGAGTCCCAGCTACTCAAGAGGCTGAGGCAAGACGAATCAGCCTGGGCAACAGACTGAGATTCTGTTTCCAAAAAATAAAGTCAACAGAAAACAACCCAATCTAAGTGGAACTGCAAATGGCCCAGAACCTTTGGGAATGAAGGATTACTATACTATTTTAAAAAGCTATGCCCAAGTCAGGTGAAGCGATGCACCCCTGTAATCCCAGCATCTTGGGAAGCTGAGGCAGAGGATCAAAAGTTCAGTCTAGCCTCAGGAACTTAGTGAGGCCCTGTCTCAAAATTTAAAGTACACACACACACACACACACATTTAGGGCTGGGATGTAGCCCGGTGATAAAACACACATGGGTTCAATCTCCAGTTAAAAAAAAAAAAAAAAAAAAGCTATGCCAACCAAGATGCTGCTGACGGCAAGGGAAATATTAGGTGTGCAGTAGAAGGTGGTGATATACACCAGCTACAAACACAGAACGAGTTACATAAATGAGCATTGCAATTGTCATGAGTATTTCTTAATTTACTATGGGTATGTTTGTATATGTGTGTACCGTGTACTTATTAAGCAAATGTCCAGCTTTCTTCCTTTTCTTATCCCTTTGTCATGTAACGGAATATATGGACTTTGTATCCTAGTATTCAGATATTGTCAATTTTACTTTGTAATATTTGCATTATCAAGGAGGTAGCAAAGATATCAAGGAGAAGAGCAAATATCACCCAAGGATTTTACCTTCTCTTCTGGGAAGAAGATCAGTGTATTCTCTGCTACATACCATTGTATCATGTTAGGTAAAAATTTGACCTTGTTATGTCTTTATCTGGAAACTAGGCATGGTTTAAGGAGATGTATATGAGTGCCAAGTTGACAGGGGGTGAACTTATTTTATGTGCTAACCTGTCTACACCAAAGTAACCAGATATTTGGTCAAACATTATTCTAGATATTTCCATGTAGGCATTTTTACAAATGAGAATAACAGTTCAATCTACAGTAGGCTTTGTATAAATTTGATTATTCTCCATAATGCGGGTAGACCTTATCCAATGAGTTGAAATCATTGATAGAAAAAAAGATTAGTAGGAAAAAAGATTCCTCCCCAAGAAGAAGAAATTCTGCCAGCAGACAGCCTTTGGACTCTAACTGAAACTCTTCCCTGCCAGCCTATTCAGCATACTTTGTATGTGCCAAACCTCCACAGTCCATGAGTTATTTCCTTATGAACTGAATCCTGTTGGTTTATTTCTCTGGGGTACCCTGATGACTACAGGAAGTTCCCCATATTTACGTGTAATGAAAACTCTTAGGTTTATTCTACCAAAACCACCATGAACTGGCTCATTTACTACCTTTTCTCTTTTGTCTTATAGATCAGACACAACTACATCATTAGGCTTTGCAAAATGTTATATATATCTTTAAGTGAACAGGTGCACTGATTTTTGTTTCCTATTTGATTAAATTTTTCTTTTATACGTATTATCTCCAGGGTTGATAAGTAGTAATCTCATCCCTATTAATTTCTCAGGTGATTTGTAATTTTCATTTTGCTTTCCTCTTGTGCCCCAGAATTATCCTTTTGCTATTAATAGCATTACATTTTAGTCAATTACTGGTGTGTAATGGTCTAAATTTTTAGGAATTTATTGCAATTTTTTATGTGGCCTAACTTAGTCTGCTTTTCAATGTTCTATGTTTGAAAAGAATATTTCTTCTCTATTGGATTTAAATTCTATTTAGATCTAAAAGAGAAATCTTCTTAATTGTTATTCTGTCATTTCTTGAAATGAATGATGTTTCCAATCATAACTATAGATGTGTCCATTTTTATCTATTTTTCTATTATTTACTTATCTTAATGATATCTTGTTAGTTTACATATTTATAGTACCTATATATGTAGCTGGTTTTCCACCCCCTAAAAAAATCAATTTGTGTCCCATTAAAAAACACTTTACATTGAATTCTGAGTTGCATTACTGTCACCCTGGTATTCCTTGTGTTAATGCCTATCTAATATAATTTATTTACCCCTTTACTTCGTATCTTTTTTGGTCATTTTTCAAGTGTGTCTTTTGAAAACAACCAATAACTAGATTCTAATTACATAACAAACTGGTCTGTATTTTATTAGGGAAACAATTAATACTATTGTTATTATTCATATTCTTAGAGTTATTAATGTTATTTTGTATGTTTTCTTATTCCACACTTTCTGGTTGTCTCTCTGTGTATGTGTGTGTGTGTGTGTGTGTATCCGGGATTGAACTCAGGGACGCTGGATCACTGAGCCAAAAACCCCAGCCCTATTTTGTATTTTATTTAGAGTCAGGGTCTCACTGAGTTGCTTAGGGCCTCAGTTTTGCTAGGACTGACTTTGCCCTCGAAAGCCTCCTGCCTCAACCTCCAGAGCCCACTGGGATTAGAGGCGTGTGCCACCCTGCCTGGTTGTTGTCTCTTTTTGTTTCCATTTTATCTTTTGTTAGATTAATGATCATTATTTGTTCTTTTTTTTCTCCTCTTGTTGGGACATTGTTCATCCTAAGTCCTTACATTTATAACATTTGTATTTTTCTAACATAGATCCTATTTTCTAAATTTAGAGTATTTTTGTTATCTTCACCTACAGGGAAAGAACATTTGCCACTTTCACCTCTTTCCGGGTGTACCTCGTTTTCTGAGAGTGGAGGCTCCTTGTCCCTCCCATACGTGGGCATCTTTCTGAGGCCCTGCCTCTGGAGTGAGCTCAGCCCCCACCCTTTAGGCTGTGGGAAAATGACTCTGTTATCTGTGGTTTAGGAGGAGGATGAAAGACCCATCAATCTTGATGCTGAAGATGCAATTGCCCTGAAGCTTACACCAACTCTCCTTCCATTTCCTGGGACTTCATGCCTCTGGGGCCATAGCTCCCTGAGCCTGTCCTACCTGATGACACGACTGAAGACCTGTGATTTACATAGACTTGATCCTGACGTATTTTATATCAAAGATTCTTCACAATTTCTGCATATTGATTAGACTCCTTTTGTTTTCCCAAGCTATCATGGATTTTTGTTCATTTTTGACATGATGTTTTCCTTAGGGGACTGTTGAGATAAGAGAGACTGCCATTTTGACAGCCCTCATTTCTCTCAGGAATCCGTTTCCTATCCTCTAGGTACAGGTACATATATTTTGCTATTCTCCACTCAAACCTCACTTATTCTATTGAGACTCTTGTTTACATATTTCTTTTATAATTTCTTGGCACAGTTTGAGGGCTTGCTTTTCCTTAAAGATTATCTGCATATCCAAATATTAATATTTTCCTCTAGTGAGTCATTATAGTCCTTAACTTGAATCTCTAATGAATAAATTATAGCAAAAAACAGAATTTAATGCCTGTGAACTTATTAGCCTTTGAGAACAGGGAATAGCACTTCATTATCTTTGTATTGTCGTTGTACCTAAAATGCCTCCCCCATCATAGACACTAACACTTGTGACCAGAATTGAATTAATTGAATGTGTGACCACTTCCTGTTTACAGCAGAAAATTCATCTATAAAGTGTGCTTGGGTTGACAGTTCTATGATAATTGTTTATATACTTCATTATGCAGTTTTTTCAGAACATCAAATATTTGTTGAGAAGCATAATACAATAAATTATGCTCAGGATTAACTTTTGTCCTTAAATCAGATTGATGTCTTTTTCACATCCTACAGTTTTATGTTAAGAAAACCAAAAAGAATATTAAAAACATTTCTGACTTGCTCATTGCTTTACAGACATTAGCAGATATCAGATATTTTCTTGAACAATGCTATCTACACCACACACACACACTTAATCTCTTGCAGAGAGCGCTACAGTGACACGCGTACTTATTTATCACAACACTGCTCCCTAATCATTCACGCTGCTCAACCTCATTAGAGGTCTTTCCATCAAAGTTTGTCTCCATGGCAACACAAGCCAGATTTGGCCATTTGGTTACTGTTTGGAACACAAAGGTCACTTGAAGGTTTATGACATTTGAATTTTGGAGAACATTTCCAAAACTACTAATTCTGCAAGGTTTTTGACATTTGGATGTACTCTTTATTAATAGTGCTTTTCCCTTGGCATACATAGATGTTTCAATTTGGATTATATTTGCTTATTGGAAATAAGAGCAGTCAATATAACCAATGTTAATAAGATGCACTTTTTTCCTTCATTGCATTTCTTTCCAGAAAACAATATTTGGGGCTCCAAAGAGTGCTATGTAAGGAAATCATTATAAAATGTGAATCACTGGAATTCCTAAAAATATCTTAGTGCTATAACTAGAAAACTGATTATTGATTATTTTGTTGTTTTTTTTTTTTTACCTAGTTAAGAGAGTTTATTGGAGGAAAATATGTTGGGAGGGTGCAGGGGTCGGGAGGGAGAACAAAGGCATCTCCCTGCAACTTAGAGGGGATCTGGCTTTAATGTGTTCCTGAGTTGTTTGCTCACCTTTGCTGTTTTATTTATTTATTTATTTATTTATTTATTTATTTATTTATTTTTGCTAGGAGTTGTTTATGCTTAAGGAAGGGTAAATGACAGATACCTGTGCCTTGCCCATAATGCCTATTGTGCATGTGCCAAAAGCTCATTCCAGGTATTACTTTTAGACACATGACATGACAGTAATATGTCTGAGGTCTTAAATAGGAGATTCTCTCTTCTAGGTTACTATAGGTCAGACTCAGAGGTCTCTGTGTGTGTTCCTTGGAATGGTTGGACAATCTTTTCTAAAACAGGATCTTGCTATTTATACTCTGATAACTGTAATCCTAAGGATGAAAGGGAGGTCCTTAAACCAAAGTCTGCTCCAGGAGAGGTGGGGCATGGAACAAGGGTCTTAATCTCTCCTGCCTCAGAGAGAAAAATGTGCTGAGATGGGTTTCTGACATGGTGAGTTGAAGATATGGATTTTCCATTAAGCTACTGGAAATATAGTTCTGGGTCAAGAATTGAGGGCCAGAGACTTTGTGGTGAGTCTTGGAGAACCACTTTGTAACACAACCAAGGTGCACACAATGAAGAATCTCCTAGACATGATCTGATCTTCAATCTGGATTCATGTCCAAGCTGCCTGTAGTACATTTGGGGAAGGAGAGGTCCTGAGGGGCAAACAAACAAAATTGGTAGCAGTATATGGCGACTAAAACTAAGGCTCACTTCAAAGGCCTCAGTCCCTCTTTTTAAATAATAATAGCTAACATCACTTTGGATTATTTATCATCCTCAGTTGAGACAAGGGGGATCCAGGGAGAGTGAGGAAATTTCCTGATTGCCATGCTATAGAGGTGATTTCCAAGATTCAAACTCAGGCCAGGACTTTAACCACAAGCACAGATGGAAAGCAAAAATAACAACTGAAATGGGTTCAGACCATAAGCTGTGGAGTTAAGCATCGAAGGGGCACATTTACAGGACAGAAAATGGTAAACTTGTTTCAAGAGGGGTCTGATTTTTATAGGGTTTAAGTGAGACTTGAATCATAGCAGAATGTGTGGGTTGGGCAGTCAGGGGGAGCAGTTGTGAAAGTTCAAAGCCAAGTCAGGGGGAGCAGTTGTGAAAGTTAAAAACCCATTGTTGCTAGAAATTGGTGAAAGTCAAGAGCCCAGTGTTTCCCTCCCCACCCCCACATATACTCATTGTCCTCCTTTCTCCCTGAGGTCCTTGTTTCCCTTTGGCCCTGGGGGTTGTTGTCACAGATCAAGGAAAGAAGGAACAAAATGATCTTCCTTTCTTCAAGTCTAGAAGCAAAGCAGAAGAATGAAGTTGTTTATTTTCTCTAGAAAAGACAAAATGTATAACTTTTTACCACAATCCTATTTGACAGCGACTGATGATATTAGTCTGTATCTTTCAGAGTCTAAAATATTTTAAATACATTTTGTCAGACCCAGGTATTCTGAATTTTATCTCATCTTCCCATCCTTCTGACTAAAAGGGTGCTCTATCTACAAGTTCATATTAAACTCTTTTATTCTGGCTGCTCCCAGAAGAGGTTTGAAGATGGGGGAAGAGACAAGTTAGGACACGGAAGCAGGCATCAGAGGATATCTAATACTGGAAAATCCACTTATCAAAGAAACTCTCCAAAGTGTCTTCTGAAGTCCATGGGAAGCCGTGCCAGGATAACTATAGAAGGAAGAACTGGTTAATTCCTTAGCATGTGCTAGAAGTAGAGTGTAGCCATGGAGAAGCCATTAATCTCTGTCCTCTCATCTAGGTAACAGGGTCAACCTGAAAAATCACCCTTCATAGCTCTTTTAAGGATTTGATGAGATGATGCTTACGAGCTCTCTGCAGAGTGTGATGCTGAACAGACTTCAAAAGATGCTTACCTTTTCAAAAAACAACAACAATGGGGTAATATATATGAAAGCATTTTTAAAGTCTACAATACTATACAAATGTGAGTATTTTATATGCAGAAAAGAGAAAATAAAGATGGTACGTTGTGAATATGTGAGCACCTACAAAGATCTCTTTCTAACTGAAATATCAATGCGATTCTTTCCCTCTCAGCACTTTTCTATCGTCATGCTTAATGTAACAGTATCTAAAAGCCACTTAGCATTTTCTGTGTAATGGTACCATTGCAGAGCTAAATAATAAAAGTTGCACCTTTGAAAACAATATGAAACATTTAAGTATCAACGGCCCAGCATTCTCATCTGGCTTTGTGACTTCTTATCTCTCAACATCAACGTTTCCATTGTCACTCTGCTGTTTCAGATAACAATGCTTTCTGGACCCTTGCCTGCTCGCCTTTTAAGAGATTAGGGGTATTTTTTTCCCCCTTAGTCTACCACTGTGTTGATTCCCAGCTATACAGTTACCATTTGTAAATCAGTGGAGCAAGAAATTAAGGATACACTGGCAGCCCTGCCTGTGGAATACCAATAAGAGCAAAAGTATAGGATTGCCCTCCTGCCTTGCCCTGCCTACACACATCCACCTAAATGCAAATAAGCATAATTATCTTAGTCACCAGGAACAATAAAGGAAGCACAGTAATAACCAGATTGGGATAGATGAAATCAATTTCCTAGATTTTATCATGCAAAAAAAAAACGAAGACCTGTCTTTAATGCTTTGTTTCCATGCTTACATTCTTATGTTAATTTAGGTTTTTACTTTTCTGCTACCTATGGTGGTTCCCTTGCTTTGCTTTGAAGTAAAAAATTGTTCTGCCCCAATGACACCTGATAATTAGGAAACTAAAGAGGGGGTTAAAAATGTTGTTCATAGCATTGTACCTGTAACTTACTTTTTCTCTTTGTTGGGAAGGACCAAAATTTGCTTTCCCTGTTAGTTATTCATTATTGGTTTGTTTTTGCGGTACTGGGGATTGAAACCAGGGCCTCGCATATTTCCTGGTTGTTACACATGGCCCTAGGGATGCTCTGGTGAACTGTGCAGTTGGTAAGGAGCCATGGACATGCCTAGATTCTGTCAGTGTGTCGTAGATGGCACCCATTTTCCCCTCTCAAGAATCCAGGGAGAACAAAGAAAGTAGCTACATGTGTTACAGATTTGGGGACATGACACAAAGTCCTCAAGCTCCAAATAGTTTCCTCCATCATTTCAGAGTTCTTCTGAATGTTCTGGGAGCAACAAAATATTAATCCATTGATGTGTAAGATTTCTGGGGTCAGGAAATTACCCTAACAAACATTAAAATATGACAGAACACTACAACAATGAAAACCAGAGGCTGTGTTTTGCTAAGTTGCAAAAGCCCCAGCATATTGTTTACCGATGCCAATAAAAGAACTCAGAGAACTTGATAGAGTTTGGACATTTTATTTCTTATATATTCCTTGGTGGTGGCAGGCTGGGACAATGTGGAGGTCAGGGATATATACAGGACGGGTTATACGCTAGCTGCATACGGACTTCTTCAGATGTTCCCATGAGTAACATTTTTACTTACTTCACCACTAAGGTCATTCTGCTTTCATCCCACCTAGAGACTGGAGACAAGAGAGGCGGCCAATTTTCTTCCTCCTTACCCACAATAACACATCCTTTTAAGTTGTTCTTGGTTCACTGTCAGGAACAAACATTTCTAGGCACTGGCAGGTATTAAACCCCAACACCATGATGAAAGAATCAACAGGCAGAATGAAACCCTCACACATGAATTTATTAAAATTTCCTAGTATTAGAATTTAATTAAAGATGGAATGTAAGTGCAAAAGAGATGTACTATCCCATTAACTATAGTGGAGGTGGGCTTAATTACTTGAAACAATAAGCAAGGATGAATTTCAGCTTATAACATGCCCCATATAAATTCCAAATGAGGAACTAAATATAAAGAAACTCTATAGAAAACTGGAGAGAAGGGCTGAGGCTGTAGCTCAAGTGGTAGCGTGCTCACCTGGCATATGTGAGGCTCTGGGTTCGATCCCCGGCACCACATAAAAGTAAAATAAAGATATTGTGTCCACCTAAAATTTAAAAATAAATATTAAAAAAAGAAAACTGGAGAGAATGTGAAATAAATAATTAGTTTGATGGCAAGGACTTTCCAACATAAAAATAATGCAAGACTCTGAATTTTTAAATAACCGTAAGATGCATGAGTATATAAAAACTCGGATAACTTCTAATATGAAAAGATTGTTTTAGAAATAAGTACTGATGTAAAGGTGCATGTATGTGTGATTTCCCCCTCCCCCCAGTTCTGTTTACTGTGAGCACTGGAACTACAAAAGAAATGAGGGGCAACCCCGCACCACATCTGCTTTCTAAATACTAGTCTCCACTAGAAGATACCAGGAATCTGGGGAGATGACTGACTCCAGGGTTTGGATGAGAAAGTACCAGAAGAACCTAGAACATCTTTTTGTGCCAGAAAGTAAAGTACTTGAAGAATATTGGAGATAAGTTAAAAATACACAGGAACTCCCACTAGTCAAATCTGAGATGATCTGAACACCAAAATAAATGATAATTTATTAATAGATTGTAACCCATTAAGTAAAATGGAAATTTGAATCTTTGTTGATATAAATCAATAATAAATACGTTGACACTTTGAAGGAAACTGGGATGGTACCGTTTCTAACTCCTTACTCTCAAAATATTCTACTTATTAATGGGAAAGGGAAAAAACAGTAAGTTTTACAGTGAAGTATCCTGACAGATCCCACCTCAATCATGTGTTTAAAGTGAACACCAAGAGAAATGGGACAATCTAAGCAGTGATTTGCCTGATAAGAGATAAAGAATAGAGTATCACCACTGCTTTTCCTGAGTAATCTGAGTTACTCATTGAGAAACATCAAGCACATTTATGAGGGATGTTCTACAAAATAACTGATCTGTAATCTTCAAAAGTGCCAAGATTGCAAAAATCAAGGAAATACTAATAAACTGTTCTAGATTTACGTTAGCTAAAGTGTCATGACAACCATATGCAATGTGATTCCAGATTAGATCCTTTCCTATAAAGGTCATTGTTGGGAAAACTGGAGAAACTAGACTGGAGTATGAAAACTAAATGTCAATAAAGTATCAATATTAATTTTCCAAACTGAATGCTGATATTATAATTCTGTAGGAGAACATCCTTGCTTATAGGAGATACATACTAAAGTTTTCAGGGATGATGAGGCATTCTATGAACAACTTAGTCTCAAATGGCTCATGAATAAAACCATATTTGCAACTCTAAGTAAATTAGAGATTGTTTCCAAATAATAACAACAACATTCACAAAAAAGCAAATTTAACTCTTCTGACTTCTCTTTTGCCTTTAGCTAGTTGAATACATCTAAATATTAGGTTCACACCATAATATAATTTTGGTGTATCTATTACAACAGTTCAATCTTCTCTTGTATAAATTTGAATGTCAAACATTAGGGGAATTATTATGCTATAGCTATATCTTAGGGCATTGAAATATTTTTAAGTGTTTTTGTTTAAAAAAATAAGTAACATGGTGTTATATAATAAGAATAAAATAAAAGAGTAGATACAGAATTAATGTGATTCTGCATATACTTTTTTGAGTTAAAGGAAGCCCATTTCAGCCATGGTTATAACTGGGTAATATGGATATAGGTGATTTATTTTTAATTTGGCATTGTGTCTTGGGGCTTTTTTTTTTTTTGGTACAGGGGATTGAACCCAGAGTTAATTAACCACTGGGCTACATCCCCAGCTCTTTTTAATATTTTATTTAAAAACAGGATCTCACTGACTTTCTTAGGGCTTCACTAAGTTGCTGAGGCTGGATTTGAACTTGGGATCTTCCTATCTCAGTCTCCTGAATTGCTGGGATTACAGGCATGCACCACTGTGCCCTGCTCTGTGTTTTGTTTTAATAGCCCTCCTTTTTTTTTTTAACTGCTGTAAACAGGCCAAAAAAATCTGACAAGAATAAATTTTTTTAGAGGTTAGAAAAGAAAAAAGTTTTCTCTGGGGGCTCATGGTTTTAAAGGTCTTAGTCCATAGACAGCCAACTTCATTCTTTGGGGCTCAAGGTAAGGCAGAACATCATGGCAGAATAATGTGGCAAAGGAAAGCAGCTGGGGACTTGGCACCAGGAAGGGGGAGGGGGGTCATGCTCCACTCAACAAGGACAAAATATAGACCCCAGGGACCTCACCCCCTCCAGCCACACCCTTCCTGCCTACCTTACCATCCAGTTAATTCCTATCAAGGGATTAATGCACTGATGAGATTAAGGCTTTCATAACCCAATCTTTTCACCTCTAAATCCTCTTGCATTGTACCACAAGTGAGGTTTTGGGGGATACCTCACATTTAAACCATAATGGGTCTCAATTTCCTACAATGGTAATTTGTTTTAATAATATAAAATTGAAATCATAATAGTAATTAGTGTAAAAGGATATGGAGAGAGACAAGAAGCAATAGTTGCTTAAGGAGGACATCTGAGGATACAAAACCCTGCAGGATATTAAAGAAGTCATAGTGGTAAAGAAGTCCTTAGGGAGACTGAAAAACCAAGCATTCTGCCCAAAACAGAGACCCTCAGCTATGATTCTGCCACCCGTTTTTTCCTGGTTCCTTTAAGTTATACATAACCTTAGGGTTCATTTTGATATCATGATAAAAGCATGAAATATAGCTTGTACTAATTTAGTCTCCAATACTTCCCTTTCTCTTTATTTCACTTAGCATTATAGCTTCCAGTTTCACTTATTTGCCAGTAAATGCCATAATGTCATTCTGGCTCAGTAATACTTTAATATATAACATTTTCTTAATTCATTCATCTATTGAAGGGCACCTCAGTTGGCTCCATAGCTTGGCTGTTGTGGATTGAGCTGCTATAAACATGGATACAGCTGTGTCACTATAGTATGCTGATTTAAAAATCTTTGGGATATATACCAAGGAGTGGTATAGCTAGGTCATATGGGGGAATCCATTCCTAGGTTTTTGAGGAATCTCCATGCTGCTTTCTAGAGTGGTTGCACTAATTTGCAGTGCCACCAACAATGTATGAGTGTACTGTTTTCCCCACATCTTTGCCAATACCATTATTTGTATTCTTGGTAATTGCTGTTCTCACTGGAGTGAGATAAAATCTCAGTGGAGTTTTAATTTGCATTTCCCTAATAGCTAGAGATGTTAAAACATTTTTTCATATATTTGTTGACCATTTGTATTTCTTCTTTTGAGAAGTATCTGTTTAGTTCTTTTGCCCTTTTATTGATTGGGTTATTTGTTATTTTTTGGTGTTAAGTTTTTTTAGTTCTTTGTATATCCTGGATATTAATATTCTATCTGAGGAGCAGGTGTCTATCACTCATTTTTGTAACTTGTTGAAGTGCAGCTGAATTCCTTGAATACCCTCAGGGTGCAGCCAGAAGAATGGTGGGGCTGGGGTAGAGACTCTGGCTATTATCCTGTTTCTTGCTCTGCAGTCTGATGTGGAGCTGGAAGCCCTCAGCATGGGTCCCCCCTGCTTCCTGACCCACTTTCTGATGCTATACCTCTGTTGGTGCAGGGAACCCTGGGGCCTGGAAGTGCCCAAAGTAGCTCTGTTGGAAGGTAGTCCCTACGCCCTATACTGAGGTACACAAGAGACCTCCTTCATAATCTTCCCCAGGTGGACAGAGGCAGATTGGAATAAACAGGGGTAGTAGATATTATCAGTAATTTACTGAATCCAAATAATCAGTTTCTTGGTAGACATAGAATATTTCTTGTTTACAAATCAAAAGGGTCTGTTACCACCAGAGAAAATCTGTATATCTAACTGCTTTTTAGATGAATAGAAACTAGAAATCCTCTAGAACAATGTGGTGGATTTGACAATTCATCCTGCTCTTTATTTTAGGCTCAGCTTCAGCATATTTGAAATTAGCTAGGAAGCTTCAGTTGATACAAAATATTTGCAGGCTTTGATCTACTGATGCTAAACTAGACATATGACAGATGGTAAAGAAGCATGAATTGAAACTACCATATGACAATATGAAGAAAATAAGTTTCTCTTCAGAAAAATACTTGAATGTGTCATAAAAACAGTAAAAAAAAATTGGCATCACAAAATGCCTACATTCAGTGTGTAGAAATATTGGGTCAGCTTTGGAGTCAGTTGGCTTGTGCTCAAATCCTAACAAATAGATAATAGTCAAATAGATACATAATGTGACCTCAACTCTGTAGGTTTTAGTTTTCTCATATGAAAAATGAAGTTGGCTTCTGGGGATATGTTGAGGAGTCTATGAGAGAATGTATATACAACACTTTAGATGGTCCCTGGTCTCTGCGGAAAATGTTCAATAAAAGGTATCATCACCCTCATTTTCAAATCACTAATGCACTTGTTGTGCTACATCTAATTAATACATACCTGCTATGAAAGTGTGCATAAGCATGCAGATAAGAAGGTGAGAGAAAGAGAATTAGAAAGTACATACTTGATTCACTTCCGCTCCCCTGCTACTCACAATATCCCCAGTCTTCTCCATCTTGGTAAATGGGATACAATCCATCCAGTTACTTGAGGCAAATATTTCAGAGTCACTCTTTATGACTCCTCTTTCTAACTCCAGTTATTATAATTTCACCATCATTCCTCCCTGCATATCTATAAGAGCTTCTTAAATCTTCCACCTGCTTCACTTGGAAACCATTGTCCACACAAAACCAAGACCATCTTCTTAAAATATAAATTGGGGCTGGAGATGTAGCTCCGTGGCAGAGCATTTGCCTAGCACGTGTGAGGCACTGGGCTTGATCCTTAGAGCCACATAAAAATAAACAAATAAAATAAAGGTATGCTTCCATTTACAAATACAAATACAAAAACAACTTAAAAAAAAAAAGTAAATCGGATCATCTCTCTCTCTTCCCATCGGTAACCCTTCAAGGATTTCTCACTATACTTCAAACAGCATGCAAACTCCCTTTCTAGGACATCTGAGACCTTGAATAATCTGACTCCTAATATCTCCTCAATTCCACTTCCTTTCACTCCCTTCCTCACTACTTTTCAGTCCCTTGAAGGAGCCAAGATCCTTTCCACTTCACAAGCATTACACATATTATTCTTTCTGCCTGGGACACACTTCCGTTTTTGCCTATCTGGTTCCTCCCTGACCTTCAAGCCACAACTTCCAGAGCATCTCTTCAGAAAAACCCTCCCAGTACTCCAACTATGGCAGCCCACCCACTTACCTCAGTTACTTTCTATGTCAACACTGTCTCCTTAACAACCCATAAAATAACTTCTAAGCATTTTAGCAAATTTTTTTACTTTTTTCTCTCACCTGCTCTTTCCCAAGTTTGTAATTACTCAAAGGCTGGGACCATATTTATCTATTCCATAGAAATGTTCAGTAGATATTTGTTGAAAAACAGAGGACACTGAGTAATCTTGTCAATTTCCATGGTTAAAAGATCTTCAAGGTATAATAATTTATTTTCATTTTTTACTGAAAGGTCAGAGAGGAAGAAAAGTGAGAAAACATTTTTATACATTTATAGGCATACTTAAGAGGTCATAAATGCATGGCTTTATATGAACCCACTGTTTAAGAATTCCCCATTGTCTAGAAAGAGGTCATGTCAAAGAGGTAAATATAAATTCAGGAATGTTGTTATTTGCAGTTAATTGGCACTTTCAGGGCCAGTGGATCACATGAGTCATTATTGTTTTTTAAATCTCTTTCCCACTTTGGAGGATATACTGGTTTGAAGCTAATATTGCAATCACATGTTTCATAGGATTCATCCCCCCTTTGATCAAGGGCAAAGATTAATTTCTTTTCAAATGGGCATTTATCTTAGGACTTTTCATCTTCTCATGGGATCCCAATTGATTGTTTGGGGAATGATTTGATCAATTTATAAAGTTGACTGCAATGAACATTGTGCTGTGTTGCTTAGACAAACCCCCTCCCTGCCTTTGGTCTGAGGCCTTCATTACCCAGCAGTTAGGATATGGTTGAAGACAGATGTCTTCCTCAAGGTCATACAGCATCCTGGGAATTGTCCTTATCCAATCACTGGACCTGGGCAGGTATGGATGAGGGAGATCAGCCCTCCTTAGTGGGGTAGGGCTGAACAACTCCAGGGAGGTCTTCCAGCTCCAGAGCTGGTGGGACAACCACAATCTGCATTGGAATTATCTTGACTGCACTAAATTCAGCTCTCCCCTCTTCCCAATCCTACTTTCCTTATAAGGCACCCTGCGGTTATTGACCTGAGCATTCTCCAATAAACTTCCCCCACTCAAATCTCAATGTCAGGATGGGGAGAGGGACTTCTTAAAACAATTCCTGAACTAACTTGATGACTATTACTCTACTTTTTCCACTACTATCCTTTTTCATGACTTGAATTAATTTCTCTGGGAAAAAGATGATAAATACAATACACTGGATAACTCTCTCCCTAAGATAGGTAGCATCCGATGGCAGGTTTGGAAATGGTAATGGCACAAACCCCTATTTATCCATTTCCCAAGCCTGTCTTACCAGCCAACTCTTTTCCTCACTGCATGGCGTCTTTCCAGAGAAAAACATAAGAGGGACCACTTCCTTACTAATTAATTTATAAGAGGCTGACTATCAGTCTATTTTGATGTAATCATTTTAAAACAAGTCATAAGCTGATTTATGTACCCTTCACTCACCAAATTCATGTATTCATATGACTCTCTGTTCCTCAAAATGTGACTGTATTTGGAGACAGGGACTTTAAAGAGGTAGTTAAATTGAAATGACATCATCTAGGTCATCTAAGGAGCCCTTAGTCCATATATTGGTGTCTCTACAAGAAGAAGGGATTAGGTGATGAACGTGGGGGAAACCCAAGTGAAGACACAAGGAAAAAACAGTCACCCGCAAGCCAAGGAGAGAGGCTCAGAATAAACCAACTTAGCATTGGAACTGTGAGAAAATACATTTCTGTTGTTAAAACCATTTCCGTTGTTAAAATCTGCAGGGTTTGTTTCATGATCTTCAAATGCCCTGAGCATATCTATGAAGATGAGGGCTCCAGAATGTTTCTAGGTTGTGAATTCTTCTTGCCTTGGTTTCTCTACTCTGTCTTTGTTTCCATATCTTTTTTTTTGTAGTTCAGTGTGGGTACCTTAAATTGATCCTTTGGTTTTAGAGTGTTTGCTCCAGACCTAACCTTGCCTTCCTATGCATGCCTTATTTTGTTTTTATGGCTTTATTAGGCCAATTCTTTATCTTATACCCTGAGTCCCATGCCCCCAGGAAGCTGTCTCCAAGCCATTTCAGTGATCAAGCCCTCCATGGAAGAGTAGATGGACCGTATACCACAGAAGCTGCATGTTAGTGATACAGTGATGAGACTCAACCAGGGCTGAGTTCCATTTCCCCAGAGGTGAAGATTGAACACCGGAGAAATGCCCAGGCAAGCGTAGAAAGCAAGTTTTATTTAAAGGATAGAACAGAGATAGACTTCTCTGCAGAGAAGGGGCCCACAGCTGGGTGTCTGAGGAAGCAGGTCTATCCTGCCCCTTTTTGTACCTTTTTAGATTTCCTAGTTCTCATGCCATCTCCTCCCCCCCACTTTTGCATACGTGATTAAGTGGGCCAAAGGTGGGGAAAGAGCCTTCCAGGGCTGTCTCTCCAGGTCTGTCCAAATTGGCAGGCAAGGAGCTGCCCATTAGGTACTTCATTTACAACTCCCTGCAGTGAGGAACAGTTCCCTGAAGGCAGGTTAAAGGAGGAGTGGGATATTAGCGTTTTATTTTCTTTCCTGCCCCCATCTTTCTGACCTATTACCTACATTGACTGTCTTTTTGTCCCCTGGCCTCATTAACATGGGGGGCCTGGCCTGAGTTACTCACTGGGGATTAATCAAGTTGGTTTTGTTCTAATTCCCTACCTTGAAATAAGATCTAGAAAACAGATCCTACTGAACAACCTATTTATATAAAGTATTTGACTAAAATGTATCAAAAATATTTAATTAAGGGACATAAAATAAAGAAATTTAAATATACATATATATTTAAGTAAAAAAAATATATATATATATAATATATATATATATATATATATATTTTTTTTTTCCAGGAAAGAAATGACTGTGACAATTTATGTTGTCCCAGGAACCCTTCAAGTGACATGTAGGACCTCCATCCTGTCTTCCCCAGGTCCTCTGATAACCAAATCATTTCTGAAGTATTCGGATGCCTTCTGTCACCACCATGCAGCTGCTGTCCCATGCCTGACCTACCACAGATGTTGAAGACAGACCTCCTGGGCCTGCAGGATTGTGTCAAAATCTATGGCAGAACAGGCATCTCAGTCTCCTAACATGAACTGTTGAAAGCACTGAGCTCCTGCTGTGACAGTCATTTAGTTGCTTCCCTTACAGTTTCCTCTCCTGTCCTTGGATTCAGTCAAGATCCAGGGACACATCTCAGTGACAAGCTCTGCTCTGTACTCTCCTCTGATGACTAGGTCTTTTGTTTCTGGGTCAGGCTTATCACGACTCCTTTTTCCCTTGGGGAAATCTCTCTCCCAGTACGCTCCTCAGATCCTCATGCAGAGAATCTTCTGGTAGGCTCTCCTGCCAACTCTCCAAATCTGCTCAGAGAACTGAAGAGCAGCTTGAGGACAAGCCAGGGGCTTCCTGCCTCCAGCTCCTTAGCCTCCTTTACATATGTGTATGGAGAATGAGCTACAAATAGAAAGTAAAGAAAATGCAGTACTCCTTCAGAGGGAAGCTGAAAACACCAGTTCTATCTTCCTTTAGATAGTCTGTGTTGTTTTGATCCCTGTTGTAGGATCTGATTTAGGATATCCAACTTCTGCATTATTATTACCACAGATGATACGGTTACATCACTTTACTGAACAGTGGCCACGATACATTCAGTTCTGTCACGTAAATGCTGTGTGCTTAGCTGAGTCTGCCTTGGAAAAATCTGGGTTTCTCTGTTCCAATGGGCTCTTGCATTCACTCCATGCATCCTGGAGGTCGGAGGAGTTTGAGACCTTCTCTGGTGGGTGACAGCAGTCTCTTCCTGCTCAGAGCCTGAATAAAATGTGAACACTCTTGGATGTTTTTATATCTTATCTCAGGTGGAAATTGATTAAATAAAAATACATGGATAATGACATTTTATTTTGGACTGAAGGGAGAATAATCTCATGTAGGGTTATTCCAGAGTTTGTCTTCACTAAACCCTGCTAATATGTTACTTTGGATCATCTGCTGGCCAGAAATGACTTGCAAAATAAAATCTTCTTTGTAATAAACAATGCTTTCTATATTTCTATTCTTGAATGTGAATCTGGAGCGCTGCTGTTATTAAAACAAGAGGCTAGAGCTTAGGTGTAGTGGGGGTTTTGTTTGTTCATTTCTTGGCAATTTTTTCCCTATATGAAAAAGGATATGTAAATTCAGTTTTTATAAAGATAGGAATAGTGGGAAACAAGAGAACAGGAAGAATTCTTTTATTGATGTAAACCAACATCCCTCACTACCAATGAGATGCAAATGTGACCTGGTGGAGGCAGTGACAATCTGTTTCTTTGGGGTCTTTATTTTTTTCTGCAGTGCATTTATCATGAATATTAAGCCCTACAAGGAATCAAAGTTAGACAGGAGGACTAAAGAGGGAGATGGAGGACACAGAACACCCAAACCTGACAAATTACTAGAATAGTCTCCTGTGTGCCCTGAAGAACACCCACTTTGCAATTTGAAAATTTGTACCCAAGTAATACTCTGAAAAAGGTCTTTATAAGAGTGTAAATAACACACTGGTAGCTCAAAACAACATAACAAACAGGGGGAAAGAATCCTTTATTATTCAGTTGAATTGTCTATATTCTAACTCTACTTTTATTCTGCTCAGTTCATATTTCTCATTTTAATTCTTCTTTTCATGTTTATGATTCTTGTTGCTAGGGCACTTTAAGAAGAAATCACTGTGTGAAAGTGTGAGGGGGTGCAATTTGCACACACACAAAAAGTTGCCTCCAAAAAAATTGTGCAAGTATATTAAATTTTCAGTAGTCTATTTTGATTATTCATTTAGACTGAATCTTTTCCGTATTCTTGCCCTATATAATCTCCTCTGTTGTTTTATATGGGGCAAGAACCACATCATTTCCAATGACCAAGTCTTTCCATTGCAGTCTGTTGTGCGATGGCTGCCTCGGTTGCAAAGGAGGCTCCTTGGTGTCATGCTGCCCATGAGATTTTTCCCAGCAGAGGGGCTGTCCACAATATGAGAGATGACTTCCATTTCCAGAAGGCTGCATAGCCAGGATTTGAGTTCGATTCCAGTCCAAATACACAATAGATGTCCAGGCAGTAACTAGTGGTCAAAGGCTATGGCTAGCCCTTGATAGAAAAGAGGGACTGGTGGTAGAGGTTTTGTACCAGCAAATCCTCCTGGAGATCCAAGGAATTTCAGTTGGGCAGTATGGCACAGCTTCAAAATGTGCCAAACAATGGAGGCATGTTTCCCAAAACAGATTGCTTAGCTTATGATTAAAACTACAATGATAGTAAGATGTAAATGTAAACACTTGAGGTTGTAGAAGGCGTGTAGAACACAGGGGATCGATGCTCTTTTGCCCAAGGTGTTGATTGAGAGGAGGCCCAGCCCAGTGGTAAACAAATGATTGTGGGTTTGAATCCCAGCTCAACTGTTTGCAAACTGCATAATCTCTCAGGGTTTTAAATATTGTTAAGATGTAAAAGAGATAATTCATGCAAAATACCTAGGATTGCACGTGTTACATAGTAATTATAGAATTATAGACCCTAATTGAGAGTAACTGGTATTCAAAAAAGACTTTCAGGTTTAATTCACTTAAAATTAGGGCCAGAACTTTATGGGAAGTGATATTTGCTATTAATTGAGGCTATTAGCTAAGAAAACTGTGATGGAAACTTTATCCTGAAATATAAAAATAAAATTATAAAAATAACTTATTTTAGAGACAACCAGCCTTAGAGTATATAATTGCTACCAAGTCCTTACTCCAATCCTCTCTGTGGATGGCTCAGCATTGGGGACAGCAAGCAGATAGAAGCAGCAGATTGCCTGGGGATGGTATCCAAGGCAAACTCACTCAGGGCAGCACAAGGAGGATTTCCAGAGTTCCCGTTCAGCATTCCTTCAATCAGCAATGCTGAGAAGAACAGGGATGGATATGCCGGGACCTGATTTGACACCTGCTCTGACTCAATTCACAGGCCAACGAAAGAGGCGACACTCCAGCAGTTACTAGAAACTCTCAAATTTCCCCCGATGACCTCAGTCTTCATGAATATCACAAATCTGTCTCCAGTTCCTCCTCAGATCTTTCTCTAAGGTGGAACTGAGCAGATTGCACAGTAACTTCTTACTTCCTTTTCATGTGGTTTTTCTAATTTTAATGTAATTAGCATTGAGAAGTCCCTTCATCAGATCAGCTGGGATGGGTTGTGCACAGCTGAGCCTTGGTTAAACTTTCTTCTCTATTTGGTCAGCATCCAATGGTGTTCTTAAAGATCCTGAACTTCCAGTGTCAGCCAAGAGTGAATGAGCTTATTAGGGAATTAAAAAACAAAAACAAAAACAAAAAAAACAACCAACCTTGAATAATGATGATTTGTAATAGGTTGTTTTCTTCTTTTTTTTCCCCCATCCTTTGTATTCTAGCTTTAATCCGAGATGGTGTCAAATGGGCAGAAACATGCCACAAAAATTTAAGGAGAAGCCCCCTCATTCTAGCCACAGGTCTGGAAGAGGGGTCCCTGAATGCTAGTAGGTATGAAGGGAATCCTTAAAGTTTGTTCCTTTTTTCTCTCCTCTTTTCTCTCCCAGCCCTGCCTTATGCTAGCCCCAAATGGGGAACAGCTTTGCTGTTGCAGCAACTCTGACATTTAAAACCCAGAAAAAGGGTTTCTTTCCTCTGGCCAGAGAAGGAGAGAAAAAAGGGCGCCTCTGGGAACTGGAGGCATCCAAACAGCACACAAAGGTAAAAACAGAACTGCTACCAGACCCACTGCTCTGAAAATGAGGGACAACTTAAGGTCTGAACCTACCTACACACATGCCCATGAATAGGTACACTTAAATTATTATGATGGCCAGCCAACCACGTCATTATCATACAGATTCAAACATGCTACTGAGAAAAAAAAAATCTGTTGCTCATGGGGGATTACTTCTGACCATGGGTAAATGGGTACTTCTTAAATATGTGGGAACTACGGAAAGAAATAATTTATCATTTTAGGCATTAAAAATTATTGTATGATGACACTTGGCAAAGAAAGGGTCTGCTGTGTAAAAGCAACCTGAGACCAGTCACATCAATAATTCCACAGAATTCTCTACAGGAGTGCATAAATGAAAATCTATAATACCTCAGAAAGAAAGATTGCAAAGTCACTGGGGAAAAACATAGAAGACAGCTTTCACTTAATGATGTAGAAAAGACATGGACGTATCTCCTCCTCAGGGCATATCCCTTTTTGGGGGAGGGGGGAATAGTTTTTTAAAAATTTTATTTTATTGATTATTTTTGGTACCAGGGATGGAATCCTGGGGTACCGAACTACTGAGCCACATCCCCAACCCTTTTTTTGTATTTTATTTAGAGGTAGGGTCTCACTGAGTTGTTTAGGGCCTCACTAAGTTGCTGAGGCTGGCTTTGAACTCCTAATCCTCCTGTCTCAGCCTCCCAAGCCACTGTTGTTACAGGCATTTGGGTGGCACCCCGCTAATAGTTCTTTTTTTAATTGATTTTTTAGTTTGTTTCTTTAAGATATACATGACAATAGAATGTATTTTGACATATTATACATACATGGATCATAACTTATTCTAATTAGGATCTCATTCTTGTGGTCGAACATCATGTGGAGTTACACTCGTTGTGTATTCTCATATGAACATAGGAAAGTTATGTCTGATTTGTTCTACTTTCTTTCCTATAGGGCATATTTTTATTATATACAACTTAGTAAGTCTTAATTGATAAGAACTTCTCAGCAATTATTATAGATAAAATTGAATTACATTCTCCACCTGAAAGAAAATATAAGTGTTCTATAAGCATAACCTAATTATAAACTTTATATTAATGAAAAATTTAGATAATAATTAATGAAGACTTGTATTTTCAGATGAAAACCTTTTTGCTGATAGTTAACAATGTATCTCTCATTTAGAAGTTCGAGTTACCATTTTGATAAGCTAATATGTGGGATGAGTTCCATATAAAATATTTTGTAAACTTGGTTCTTAATAAATAGCAGAATAGAGACATATGGAGATTTCTATTTCTTCAGAGTAGCTGAAAAATTAATCACTTAGGCTATTTGTATGTAAATGTAGACTGCTATCGTAGAATAGTAGTTTTGGAAATTTAAAAGTTTCTTAATATGTGGTATTAATTTTATAGCAAAATAATGTGCTTTTAATTATATTTTAAAAATGATCTTCTCCTATAATTTCTTTTACCTGGTGATATTTCCTCTACTAAGGCATTAGCTAAAGTGTTGAGTGCTCTTTCTCATAGAGAAAATGAGGAATCTGATTAGACAGGGTGGATAGCAGAAAACCCACATAGGTTTGGGGACTCAGATAGACCTGTACCCTCTGTCCTGGATATATGGCATCTAGGAAGAACAAGGACTGCTTGACAACTCCTTAGAATTTTTCCATGCCCCAGGGTCAAGAGAAGCAGCACTGTGAACTCAAGGCACGTATAGGAGTTAGTTAGAAAATAAGGCAGCTGCCTGGTGAAGTGGGCACCATTATTAGGCAATGACTGAGGCTGAGTAGCCACCCAAATAGTAAACAGGGCAGCCAGGATTTATGTACAAGTAGACATCACATTGACCCATGAAAAAAAAATAAGCTAAGGGAACAGAATAGCAAGCCCAGAAACAAACCTTTTAAAATGACATTTATACCAGTGAGTAAAGGATGGAGTATTTACAAAAGTTAACCTGGGCAATTTTTCATCCATATGAAAATGAAACTAGGTGCCTTTCCCAAATTGTACATAATAATCAATTCTAAATATGAATTATAAAGTTATGAAACTTTTAGAACATGTAGAATATCTTTTCGACTGTGGTATACAGGATTTCTTAGGATATACAACAAATAGCCCATAAAAAACTAGATTAGTTATTGACAATACTAAAATTATAATTTGTAACTTAAAAGACTTAAAAAATGGGGGAGGAGTCCACAAACTGGAAGATCCTTCAAGTTTTTATTTTATTTCTTGGTTCTAAAAATATATATTCAGTTTCCCCTCTACATAAAGCAAGAAAATTAGGGTATATAAAAATGTTTCACCTTTATATTGTGACTTAGAGACTAGTTTCATAAATGCCATTATATTGCGTTTTCAAAATTCCTCCTGCCAAAAACACAAGTTAGGGGTGGGGTTACTCTTCTTGTTTAAGATAAAGGAACTGGATTGTTGTGTCATGTTCAAGCCAGTGAGTGTTAAATCCAGAGGAGAAGCTGGGTCTTGAGATTATATCAATTTGTTTTTAAACAACAAATGCTGTACCAAAAAGATTAAAGGATTTAGAATCTAACCAACTGCATTTGAGCCCTGGTTCCACCAGGAACTCTCCACAGATTGTTAGAAGGAAAAAAAGATAAGAAACTGTTTAAGCAAACACTTATCTGTAAGTCGCAATACATAGCAGCTACTATATTTTTCCATTTGCTGTTGAACTTGACAGAAAGATATTAGGCAGTTGAAGGTAGTAATCTCATCTATTTCTTTTCTATTCTTCATAGACCCTCACACAGTGCTGAACATATATGTGTAATATTAATAGGGGATAAACAGATATATACTTGCTCATGGAAAATAATCATGATACTAATAAGATGACAAATATGAATAAAATTCAGAAAAGAAAAAAGAAATGAGTCTTTGAGGGTTGCACAGGGTGACTTGCTATTGGAAAATGTCTGACTTTGGATCAGATTCACTTTGCCTTTCTTAGACGCTTGTTCATTGTGAGTAGGGTATCAAGCATCCTGGAGTCAGGCAGCTGCTGGCATAATGGTGGTTTTGAAAAGGGGGGCTGCGATGTCCTGGATCAAAGTATCAGATGCAGTGGTTTCTTAGTTTCACTTCCAGAAAGACTCAGACAATTAGATGTTAAATGTGCAAAGTATTTGAGAATTAAGAAGAGAGCTCATAATCACAGACATGAAAGAATATGCCACCCCAGACAAACACTTATTCTACCTTAATGTCAATATATGTGAGAGATCATGTTGGACTTATATTGGATGGCCTAGATCTCCCTCACCTTCTGCACAGATGTATGGATGTAATGCATGCACGGTGGTTCACACTCTACTGGAAACAATAAGAGATTCAGCTGAGCAGTCTTATTTGAACTTCATATTTGTTATTTTGTGTGTGTGTATGTGTGTGTGTGTGTGTCTGTGTGTATGTGTAGTTCACTCTACAGGGAGGCCAGAAATTTCCTCACTGTAAAATTTTCCTAATTCACACAAAAGGAGACCTGGGGATCTTAGATCAATCATGAGAGCGCAGTGACTGTGCTTTGATAAGGAGGGTAGCACTTGGCCGCACACATCCTGTGAGTCAGCCTCACTCTTGCTGCTAGATTTATTATGTCTCTGTGTGGCCTGTGGTTTGGGTAAAGGACAGTCATTTCCATGGATCAAAGTGAACACTTTAGGACAAAACACCTTCTAAAAATCAATCAGCTAGTGTTTGAGGAAGCTCTGGACACTTCTAGAAAAGAGCACAAGAGGAGAGTTCTTAGCTCTTATGGTTTAAATATGAGGTGTCCCTCAAAAGCTCTGGAGACAATATAGCAATGCTCAGAGGTAAAATGATTAGATGATGAGAGTTGTAACCTAATCAGTGGATTAATTCATTAGATGGATTAATAGTTTAAATGGACTAACTAGGTGATAACTGTAGGCAAGTAGGGTATGCTGGAGGAAGTAGGTCAGAGGGGGCACGCCTTTGGAGTTTATATTTTGTCCCTTACATCTCTTTCTCTGCTTCCTGGATGCCATGAAATGAGTAACTTTCCTCCTCCACGCCCTTCTGCCATGATGGTCTGCCTCACCTCAGGTCCAGGGCAAGGGCGGTGGCCAATCATGGGCTGATTTTCTAAAACTGTGAGCTCAAAATAAACTTTTCCCCCTCTCAGTTGTTCTTGTCAGGTATTTTGGTCATAGCAATGAAGAATGGCCTTACCCTGGGTGTTAAAAATGCACTCTATTATCATGTATATCTAAAAAGATCAACAAAAACAAAAAATTAAAACTAAGGGGGGCTGGGGATGTGGCTCAAGCTGTAGCGGGTTAGCCTGGCATGCGTGCGGCCCGGGTTCGATCCTTAGCACCACATACAAAACAAAGATTTTGTATGTCTGCCGAAAACTAAAAAATAAATATTAAAAATTCTCTCTCTCTCTCTTAAAAAAAAAATCTAGGGGAAGATAAGAGTTACTTTAAAAAGTTTGCTTGTTCAAGTTAATTTCGGCTATAATTACCAGTCTTTGGTAATCAAATTTATTTTTAAGCTTTGGGATGGGAAAGACACACCTTCCAAAAGAATCTTTAGGACTTGCTGCATGTAGGAAAAGAGCCCAATTGCCCTCTCTGAAGTTAAAGTTCCTCAAGCGATTTCAGTTTGAAATAATCAATATATCATTTTTGCATATTTAAGATGGTGCATCCTTAGCTCCTTCACTGTCTATGAAGAAATGCTTTGAAATGAATAAAGTACTATGCATAAAATATTTCTGATTATATTAAATCATTCTAAAATTTATTTCCACACTCTTATTTTTTCCTATGTATTTAAGTTTTTAGGTTAGTTTCATTTCTGAATTTGATGTATTATTTCTTATACATTATTTAATTTACAAAATTGGAAGGTTAGTAAGTGGTTGTTCCTATGTATTTAAAAATTGTTATTTTTCAGAGTTAGATCAAGCAAATAACATATAGGAAGCTTAGAAAATGTTACAGATTTCTCCTGGAAAGAAGATAGTAATCTCCATTTTTTTTAGGTGTAAAACTGAGAGGGAAAGAAACGATCTTTCCCAGTGTTTACTCCAGTTTTCTGTCACTGTTACAAATACCTGATATAAGTCAACTTTAAAAAAAGGTTTATTTGGGATCATGGTTTTGGAGGTTTCATGGTTTTGGGCCTGCGGAGAGTCAGAACATCATGGTGGGGAAGACTTAGTGAAACAAAGCTGCTCACTTTATGGCGTCCAGGAAGGGGTGGGGGAAGGGAGGTGCTGGGGTCCCAAATCCTCTTTACCCCTGTGACCTTTTTCCAACGTTTTCCAATAGGCCTCACCTCTTTCAGGTTCTCTTACCTCCCAATAGCCTTATGGGTTGGGAACTAAACCTTTAACATAGTGGTCTATTTGGGAGACATTTCTGATACAAATTGTAGTACCCAGTATATCTAGATGGGTGAATAGCAAATTTCCAAGAAAGCAAAGGTCACTGTCAGCAAAATAATGAGATGGATCATATTTGTGTCTAATTGTCCTCCATTTCTATTTCTTCTCTTTTTGAAATCTTAACTAAGCAATGTCATGTCCAATATTCTCTCAGGGTCTGCTCTACACTAATCAATAATTTTTAACCAGTGATATTAGCTTCCTGTTTTAATATCTTTCCCAACTGTCACTAGCTTGTATGGGAAAATCCAGCATTTAAAGCCAGAAGACTGAATTTGAATCTTCTAATTCTTAAATAATCCAGTGCTGAGTTCCCTAATGTGTAAACATAGGGATAATAATTGTGGCCTAACGGAAATGTTGTAAAGATTAAGCATATGTAACAAGAATTCATGCTATTAATTAGTAGCAATTAATGCTATTAATTAGTAGTAATTAATATGCATTTTCTTGAGGGCATTTTGACTCATGTGTTTGAGAGAATTTCAGATTCAGTGATAAGTAAATGAGAAGATATTTTGGAACATCTACAAAGTTTCGTATGTCTCTATGCAGAAGAAAGTCTGTGCATTAAAAGACTATCTGCCCCTTTGCACATTCATGAGAATGGCTGCTATAAAAATAAAATAAAATAATAATGTGTTGGTGAAGATGTGGAGAAACTGGAATCCTCATGAACTGTTTCTGGGAATGTAAAATGGTTTGGTTCTATGGAAAATAGTACAGGGACTAGAAGAGATACTAGTATTTCCGGGTTCTTAGCAGCATTATTCACAATAGCCAAAAAGTGGAAGCCACCCAGGTGTCTATGGATGGGTGAATGCATAAACAAAATGCAGATCTTGCTTCTGCCTTCAGAAGCAATTGCCTGCATACATACAATTAAATGATGCTCAACTTTAAAGAGGAAGGAAGTCTAACATATGCTACAACATGAATGAAACTTGAGGACATTGTGCTAAATGAATAAGCCAGTCACAAAAGGGCAAATACAGTATGATTCCACTTATATGAGGTACTTACAGTGGTCAAATTCATAGACACAGAAAATAGAAGAGGCTGGACAAGAGAATGAGAGTTACTTTCTAACAAGTATAGAATTTTAGTTTTACAAGAAGAATTCTGTGGATGGAGGATGATATTGGTGGCACAATGATTTGATTATACTTGGTAACTCTGAAGAATAAACTTAAAAATCATTAAGATGGTGTATTTAAATTATAGGTATTTTCCCATATATTTTTTAAAGGTAAACAACCAGTCTGGTACATCAGCATCTTTCTTTTTTTTTTTTTTTATCTGAACAATTGTCCATTTAAAAAACAAGTATCTAAAAAACAAAGTAATGCCTTTATAATGTATTACTTAACTTTCATAATAAGCCCTATCTTCTACACATTCCTTACTATTATACTGCATATAAATTACTGCTTACTGCCTGGGGCAGCACTGGTAATGGTACTGCCTTGAATTAGTTACTTAATGTATCTTAACCTTGATTTACCCACTTGTTAAATAAAAGTGCAAACTTTTTTTTTCTTTTTCTTTTTTGGCAGAGGCTAGGGTTTACCAGGGACAACTCAGGGGCACTCAACCACTGAGCCACATCCCCAGCCCTATTTTGTATTTTATTTAGAGACAGGGTCTCACTGAGTTGCTTAGCACCTTGCTTTTGCTGAGGTTGGCTTTGAACTCTAAATCCTCCTGCCTCAGCCTCTCTAGCTACTGGGATTACAGGTGTGCGCCAATGCAGCAGCAAAAGTGCAAATTTCTATCTAATAGTGTTCTTGCGAATATCAAAATGACATATGCAAAGAACCTAGTAGGCATATGGCACAGTCAATATGTTTATTTTCTTCTACAAGGCAAACTCATATAACAATTGCACCTTAAGAGTCATAATCAAAAAAGATCAGAAGGACAGTTGTATATGAAAGGGAGTATGGTGGTCCCATTGTGTTTCCCCAGGATGAGGGTTTTTCTCAGCTTTGTAGAATATAGATGTAGATTTTGGCATCAACTTTTTGGTGCTAGGAGAAGCTATGGTTCTTAACCCCCACCTCCATCCCTACCACCCATCACCCATCTAATCTGGACTCCGCCAGAACTAACAATGGAGAAATCCTTACAGTGAGGTCCTAAAATTATTTGCTGGTTTGCTCTGCCTGAAACTTGTCTCTACATATAATTTTAAACACCACACACCAAAAGCTCAAAGAATGTAAAAAAACCTATATTCTCAATAGGCTTGGGTGGGAAAAAAAAAATGTGGCTTTGAAAAGATTTTCTAACTTCTCTACCAAAGTGTATGTTGTTCTTCATTTGTTAAATTGCCTTAGCTGATATTCTTTCTTTTTATCTTGTGCAGAATCTACTGCCCCATTACACTAATTAACAATGTAAATATTTTAACAAACTCAGTGGGATTAGTTTACTTTAGCTTTAGTTAAATGTATAATTTAACACTCCCAAGACAACTTGCCTCACCCCATCATTTGATGCCTCTCAGCATCCAATGAATTAATTACATGGCTAAGAATTTCACAAAAAAATCTTAAATCAGAAATTTATTGTAATGCAGAAGTCAATGCTTTATTTTTATTTCAATCTCATGAACCCTCAAATGAATGTGTTTCGGGATTTTTATTGGACAATTTTCTTAAATCAAAGGGAATGAAATTATTCTATAGGTATGCATGTTCTGAACTTTTGGTCTATTAATGAACTATTATGATCATAGGGAAGGCTAATTATATTGCTAATTTGGAGAAGTTCACCCTGAAATACGTTTGCCCTAAAAAATATTTCATGGTCATTAAGTGACACTTGTACAAGCTCTCTATACCCTTCCCATGATGTTGAAGAAAGTTTCCTTTGGAGTGGGATATACAAAAATTATTTTTTCTGTTGATTTTTCTTTTCCTCTTTCTTTCCTTATCTTCTTCTTCCTACACTTTTAGCCCCCAAAGTGCAGTATTTATGAAAGTCTCTGAGCAGCAACGAGCTTAACTAGCAAACAAGAAAAACTATGTATTTGTTTCCTAAGAATGGTTGCTTTTATGTGTTCTATGATTCACCTACAACTGGCCAGATGATTCTTCATGAGAACCAATAAATAAGATTTGAAATCTGAGGCTATTTTGGGTGTTTCCAGCCTGCCTTTTGTGTTTGATGAGTTCAGTCATACAAATGTGATGCAGGTGGCCCAGACTACCCCCAGGTAGAGGTACTCCAATCTGCTCTGGTAGAACATGAGTCCAAGACACCCTCCAGTGACAGAGAACCAGCCCTTGGTTAGCATTGAACAGGAATTGGGCAATTGATACATTGGTTATTTATTTATTTTGGTACATTTGATCATCTCCCCCAGGAAGACAGTATTCATTTACTCAATTCAGAACATCAGCCAATGAAAGAATATGGTTATCATAAAATAGTTGTTTCTCAGAAACCATAGACATATCTTTATTTTGCTTTCTATGGAATACTTAGTACTGGACAATTAAAGCAAGAAATAGTCAAAATTTTTTATTACATATCATTGGCAAAGTTCACTAATAAGAAACTTTTTGGGCCTATCATGATGGCTCACACCTGTAATCCCAGTGGCTCAGGAGGCTGAAGCAGAAAGATCGCTAGTTCAAACCCATCCTCAGCAAAAGCGAGGTGCTATGCAACTCAGTGAGCTCCTGTCTCTAAATAAAATACAAAATAGGGCTGGGGATGTGGCTCAGTTGTCTAGTGCCCCTTACCAATTCCTAGTACCAAAAAAGAAAAAAAGAAAAGAAACTTTGGTAATATGTTTTTCTAAAAAGAATGTTTTTTTTAAATATGTAAAGATTATACAAAATACTAATTACTATCTAATTTAAAAGATTATAACTCAAATTGCTAATTATTATCTTTGTGTCTTGGTGGAAGAAGTGACTACAGTTCTTCTTCACCCACCTTCTTATGAAGACTATGAAGTCTGCCCACCAATTAACTGTTTAAAGTAATGCAAAGTGGTCAATGCTGAGTTTTTTTTGCATTTTTAAGCAGGCACTACCACAGAAAACACAAACTCCTATTGACAGGGATGTTTAGTGTTCTTTATAATGTATCTCAAGCATCTTTTGAAGTGCAAGCTATAAATTAAATGTGATTTTAAGGAAAAAGACTTCTAAATGAAGTATGAAATGGCTTTCCAATACTGCCAGGAGGGGCTGTACAACTAACCAAGGGAAATCAGAATTACACTGCTAACCCTGGTTCAGTGTGGCAATCCCCTCCTTGGTACTTGAGTTCTTAGCTCTTGTTATGCCACCAGCTGAACTTGTCATACACCAGCTTACTCTGTTGCTTTCTTTGGATACAAGACTTTATTTATTTATTTATTTATTTATTTATTTATTTATTTATTTATTTATTTATTTTTGTGTGTGTGTGTGTGTTTGCTAAAAATCCTTGCTAGTCATGGGTAGAAGCCTTGTGGGCTATTGTGAGCGGTCACATGGTAGAAATCCTAGGAGCACTTCCAGTTTGTGCTGGTATGACTAAGGTTTTGATTAATGGTGAGAAGGCTAAAGATAAGGATGAGGAGGCACATCTGTCAGGCAAAAATCCCGGCAAGAACTGGCCACTAACTCTTGGCTTTGGAGAGCTGAGTGATGTGGGAGCCTGTGGGTTCCATGGCACAGGCTGCTGTCATGGGGACAGCAACTACACTTATCCTGGGAACTTCCCAATTTAATTGTGTTTTTTAAAAAAATATTTTTTAAATATTTATTTATTTATTTATTAGGTGTAGATGGACACAACACGATGCCTTTATTTTTATGTGGTGCTGAGGATGGAACCCATGTCCCGCCCGTGCTAGGCAAGTGCTCTACCCAGCCCCTTAATTGTGTTTTTGAATGGTACTGCTGTGGGAAAGTTCCTATCAGTCTTGGATTTGGCTGCCCCTGTTTTCAGGACCACATCATTACAGTATTAATATTTTCAGAAAAGGGAATAATAACTAAAAATAACTGTTACCATTTATGGAGTCAACAAAGTTCTAGGACTTTATATATGATCTTGTTCAGTATCCATAACATCCCTGAATTTGAGTATTCCCAGCTCTATGAAGAGATTAAGAATATCTACCTTGCTGAACAAATAGAGAAAAATTAAGGTTAAGAGAAATTAAAAGAACTGTACAAAATTCATGTAGTTAGTAACAAAGAATCTCAATTATGATAAAGGTCATTCTATTTCCATGAGGCTACTGGTTTTCTTGATTGAAATAACTGGTATATTGGATACAAGGGAAAGAGTTTTGTAATAAGAGCCCTGAAAACCCTTTGTGAGAGAATGATGATAATTATATTAATATGACATATCAGTAATAATTATAACCAATATATACTAATTATATGCCATGTGATGTCCTGAGCCCTTATAATGATAATTTTAATAAGAATGATAATTTTACTTAATCCTCAAAAAACTCTATATTATAGACAATATTCTTGTTATTCACCATTTTCTGGAGGAATAAATTGAGGCACAGAGTCTTAAAAATGTATACTCATTGTAACATACCTAGTAAATAGTAGAAATGAAAGGTCAACTAATAACAAATTAACTATACATCGTTAACCCAATTTTTCTTTTTACTGCAAATTTAAATTAAGAGCTGAATTTTGTGATGGTTACTTTTTATGTGTTAACTTCACTGGGCTAAGGGATGCCCAGATAGCTGGTGTAACTATTTCTAGGTGTATCTTTGAGGGTGTACAGAGATTCAGATTGAAGTTAGTAGAAACAAAAGAACTTCCCCCATCAATATAATCATGCATCATCCAATCCACTGAGGAAACAAACAGAACAAAAAAATGAAGGAAAGGTAAATTCCATCTTTCTGTTTAAGCTGAAACATGCATTTTCTCTTGCCTCCAGACTGCAGATCTCCTGCTTCAGGACTCGGACTGGAACTTATACCACTGGCATCTCTTATTCTCAGGCCTGTGTGTTTGGACTGAAACTATACCACAAGTTTTCCTTGGCTCCAGCTCCAAGCAACAGATTGGAATTTAGCAGCCTCTGTAATTTCATGCACCGATCCCTCAACATATACCCTTTTCTATATATATCTACACATCCTAATGGTTCTGTGTGTCTGAACAACCCTCAACAAGTTTCATAGGGGAAAGATAAGCCCAACTAAATTAAGTAAACTCTATTGAAATGTAAATGACATAGAAAGAACTAGATAAGGATAACACAGTGCACAATGTAGCACAAAGAGTAGTTTAGAAGTACCCTCCTAAATTTGTAGCTCTTTCAGGATATTTTTATTCTATCCTACTCTGTCTCATGTTCTCTTCCCAAGTGTACTTTGGCCAGAAAATTCCTCATCTTCTGGCATCTGGTCATTCCAAGTTAGTGAATGCTTTGTTAATTCCAAAACATAAAAATGTCATGCATGAGGTTTAAAAAGTTGCTGGTATCTGAATAGAAAAAAATAGAAAACGTACAAGGAACTTCACAGTGTGTTGCCAGGCCATGCTTTTCCAAAATCGTTCCTCCTTCCAATCTTACTTCAACTCTACCATGCTGTGTCTCTACTCAGGAGCAGCCATGTCAACACTACTGGATTTGCCATTAAAACTTCTAAGTGGTGATGTTCTACATGATAGTGGTCAATTAAGAATATTCATAGGGCTGGCACTGGATCAGAGTAGAGCCCTGTGGTTGATTGATGCTCTTTGCTCCTTCCCAGTCAACTCTAGGAAGAAAGGACTTCCACAATAGGGCTAATTCCCAAATGACGTCTGGAATTCTTCTGCCTTGGTGGGAAGTCATTCTCAGTCATCCACAAGAAGTTACACTACATTTGACTTCTCTCCTCTCCCAATATTGTGTCTGTGTCTATTGAATGAAAATTGATTAAAATAAACACCAAAGAGAAATTTTGATTTATAGAACGCAGAAAGTAAACAGAAGGAATCACTGTATAGAAGTAAAGCTTAGAGCAAATGTCACAAACACCCCTAGGGAATTACAGAGGGATGTACTGAGGAGGGGACATCTAGGTGAACAGGTTGGATTCTGATTGTTAACTGTGTTGTACAAATTCAGTGTCATGGCCAGTCAGCTTCCAGCACTTAGCTCCTTGCTCCTATGTTTCTTCCATTTATTACAACACTCACATTTTAGGTTCCTAAACTCTTGGAACATTTTTGGTCAGAAAGTAAACTCTTTCACACCAGTCATACCTTCGAGGGCAGGAGTGAAGAAAGGAAGGAATCCCTAGTGACCAGGACAATTCTGGGAAGATTCATCCATGGGAGGTTATATCTTCATGTGCTGAGGGCCATTGCTAAGTAAGAATGACCCACGCATGGCATGACCCAGGTCATTTGCAGTGACATTGCATGTAAGGTGACCTTGCTCAAGGACCAGGGCGGATCCGGGTTTAGGGCGGATCAGGTTTAGGGCATTCCTGGGTTAGGACAATCCGGGTTTAGGGCGGTTCCAGGTTTAAGGTCTACCCTGCTGGGAATAGGGCGTATCCTGCTGCCTCAGGTGCGCCTGCTCCTTGAGTTCCCGTTGAGTTCTCGCGGGATTCAGAGAGTATTTCGGATTTTGCCCAGAACGTGAATTGGGCGGAGAACATGAATTTCCCCAGAACGTGTGTAGAGTGCTGGTGTGAGTTCGGGAATAAAGAACTGCTGTTTGAATCTACAAGACTGTGAGTGGCTCGTGATTTTGTGCCCAGCCAGACTGCGGCATCCATGGTGTCAAAGGAATCAGTGTTTGATGTCCTCCAGTCCCTAGTTGAAGCCCGAGACTGATCCCCATAGGGCCTAACTATTACCTTCTTAGCCAGTCTTTTCCTTCCTATCCCATCCCAAACTGTAGACTTCCTTTCTCTCTTTAGCCTCCCTCCTCCTATTGATTTCCATGTTCATCACCATCTGAAATGCAAAATGTTTTACTTAATTGTTTAATTATTTCATCTTCACAATTAGATCCCAATCTCCATAAGGGCAGGGATTTGGGGCCATTTCTTGGGTTGTTGTTATCCACTACACTCAGAACAACTCCTGGCACACAGGATGCTCCTGACCCATATGAAATAAGAAATGAGTTATTTTCTTAGTTCATTTTCTATATACTGATATTTTACCAATAGGATTCCACACCATCAGCATACAGATATCTAACAGTCTGGACCTTGTTTTCTAAGGAAACTGAGCTGAGATCCATGGATATAAGCTTAACAAGAAAGACTAGAACAATTTGCAATCATCTGTAGAGTGCCATGAGTAACTTCCTGAGTTCCCAGCAGCCCCAAACTTACCCTAAAATGAAACAAGTGGTGAGTGGAATATCCTGGCAAGAACATGGGCACAAAGAAAAAGGGGGACAGTGTTCTACCCCTGGCTTTGCTACAGACTTGATATATGACCCCAAGCAAGCGAATTAACTCCAAATGTCCCACTCCAAGGAACATGAAGTGGAATAAATGATGTTTAAATAACTTTTGCTCCTATCACACTTTCCATCCTCCAACCCAATGTGTCCCACTAAGGAACATGTACAGTTTTAAATGTCGACTGTGATATAATAGAGAGAGGGCTAAAAAACAAAACAAAAATGAGAAAACCTCACAATACATTTCAAATTTTAAAACAGCCATGTTAGCTATAAATCTTCTGAGGGAAAGATGTCAAATCCCTTCCTTTACTTTCTAAAGAGGTTTCACATACTACTGCTTGTTTTCAATTCTTGTCTCTTCTCTCTGTTCCTAAAACATGTATATTTGAAACTTATCTTTATTGATTAGCTTGATTAAATTTTCTTAGAAAGCACATATGTTAGAATAAAATTTTTTATGTTAGAGTTTTATTTCCAAACAAGACTCCGAACCAAACATTATTTTGATAGTGATTATCTGAAGTGTTATTTTCCAATTATGAGACTTAGTGTAAATATCTGATGTGAACTGAAATTTTGATTCAGGTAAGAAATAAGTAATTGATAAAAACTGTCATTCAACAAATGAAACATATTTTTCATTTGTACTTACTTTATTACTTCCTTAAACACAAAGAACAGGAGGCTCATAGAAGCCTATATTGCAAGTGCTACATGAAACTTTCTGTAAAGTGTATGCAAAACTACAGAGCAAACTTATATAGTTCCTCTTTCCTACACAGTATAAAGGCAAAGGATGATAGAAGTTCAAAATTCATAGGGAAACATCAAGTGGATAACACCAATGAGGTTTTAGATGTAGACTATTTTACAAATAACTGTGTAAGTCAACTATTGACTCCTTCTGCCTAATTAGGTATAATTAATAAATAGCTCTGGTGTATTTAAACCATGATGTAAATATTTACAGATTTCTAGAGCAGGGAAACTGAAAATAAGGAAGCAACAGACCAAAATTCCCAAAAACAATGATCAAGAAACACCTGGGTTCTAAGAAGTTAAGAATCCAGACAGTAGATTAGATAATTTAGAAAGGATTAGTGGTTGGTCTCAACTATTTGAGTATCATTTATATTGATAAATTTCCACCTTGGAGTACTAGCTTATATCAAGAAAGCAAATCTGTATTTTACTTTAATACATGGCAAAGAGAGGTTTCAAATTTAATGCAGGGAACAGTTCTAGCACTAAAATACTCAGTTCACATCAGATACTTCCACTTAGAGAGCTTATATTTTTCCAACAGTCTTGCATTGTTCTTAATTTCCCCTACATTTTCATTTTTTATGTTTCCTTATGTTTCCTACATTTTTCATTTTTTATCTTTCTTGGTTATTTCACTGTGAATCAAATCATTTTTTTTCTAATTGTATTTTGAATATTGGCTGCCTATGTTAAAACTGCTGCTTTATTGTGTGTATGGATACTACTGTGTATATGGCTGTTTTCTTGTTAATTCTTAAGGTTTCTTAGATATATCTCAAACAGAAATATTTTAAAATATATTTGTTGTGATTTTTTTAAAGAAATAACAAAATTTTGAAACTATTTATATGTTGGGTCATCAAGTCAATATACTCCACATTAAAAATCCACTGTTCAGAGTCTCAATCCTAAGTTATTTTACAAGAAAGGCTGTGAATGTGCCGAATGATCTTTTGACATCTATGCAAATAATTACATTTGTATAATACACACACACATACACACGAACACATACAGTAAAGCAGTGGCTTTAATTAGGCAAACAATATTCAAAATACAATAGAAAAAATAATCCCATTCTCAGTCGTAACAAAGAACACGAAATAACCAGGAATGAAAAACAAAAAAGAAAAGATAAAAATGTAGGAGAAATGTGAGAAATATAAGATAATGCAGGATTACTGACAAATATTATATGTATATAAAATTTACATACAGAATTTATATATTGATAAATTCTATATTGATAAATTAAGATATATATATATTTATTTATTTATTTTTTCCCCTTTAAGACAGATGCAGACTCCAACTAGATGGCCTCTTTTTGGTCTCTTTTATAATTCTCCTTTTGGTATAATCCACAAGGCCATTTAGGTTATTAACAGAATCAAAGAACATTTTGATCCTGATCTTCACCTTTTAAAGGGAACGAGGCACAATCCAAAACGAGGCACAATCCCCTGAGGCTTCTCAAGGAATCTGGCCAGCTTGACTTCATCCCCGCAGCCCCCTCCACCGGGGATCCCAATGTGTCCAGAGACTATAAACCCACTGGACTTCATTAGGCCAGAGAGGGCTGGTGATCAACAGGCTCCCCGCCCCCGCACAGCCAACAGGGCCCAGGTTCCCGCCTTCCTTCAGGGGAGCCCCAACTTCCTTAGCGGGCTACCTAAGTGAACGGGTGCCTGGGGCGATCTCATGTGCCACTTGCCCTCTTAGGAATGAAACCGGTGCTCTTGATCAGGGTCGGGCCTGACTGCCAGGAGATTGCATCCTCCTGGTCCGAGTTCCCAAGTATTGGGGAAAGTTCCTTGGGGGTTGGACACCTTGCAGCGCAGGGAAGAGACTCTGCTCCAGGCACTTTGCCTGTCCAAGGGGGTTCCTGGATTCCGGGGGCGCTCAAGGGTCGACATCAGGCTCCCTTCGCTCCCAATGCGAAGTCTGGAGGGTCCTGGAAGGCCCTTGGTGCCCAGCCCAGGGCCCTGCGAGTAGCCGGCAGGGTTGGTTCGGCCCGGGCTCGCGGCTGTTAACCCCAGGCGGTGGCGTCCGCGGCCGGAGTAAGAATAGACCCTCGAACCGGATAAGGGCAGTGTGCCAAAGACCTACCCAGCGTGGTTGGCGTGGGTGACTCCGATCTGCTCTTCCCGCCCACCTCTGGCCCGCCCCCGGCCAGCAGCCCTGTCCGATCCCTGGCGTGGCAACCGCCCCTCGGGTCACCCCGCCTCCCCGCCTCTGAAGAGCGCTTTCCGCCTGCGCGCAGGGAGGGGACGTAAGAGCGCCCGGCTTCTTGGCCAGGTAGGGGTAGGGGCTGCGCCGAGGACCCGCGGGGGGTGGCGTCTGGAACGCGGTGCTGGACCTCTGGCTCTGGGGGCGTGTGGGGCGCACCCAGGGCTCGGAGAGCGCGACGCGGCTTGGCTGTACACCTGGGTAGACACCGAGGACGCTTTTAGGATACAGAAGGATATGAGAGCTGACTTTAAGGAAAGAATATGAAGGAGCAATTGAGCAGGACTGGAGGGGCGAAGTGGAGAGCCAGTGCGCCCAGGTCTGGTCCCCGCGGTGAGGACCTGTGGCACGCGTGGCGCCGACGCTGCCGCCTACAGTTCACCCCGAGTCCTCAAACCTGTATTGAGGGGTGATTTCTGTAGGAGCTGGAGCCCCTGTCTCACCAAAGCATCTGTAAAGGAGTTTTCCTTTTAAGAATAGAGAAAGCAGAGAAGTGCGATCCTTGTAAAGCCACAGAAATCTTGCCTGAAAAGGATTCCTTCTCAGCTTGCTCACCAGCTGCCCAGTTCTTTTCTCCAGTACTTTGTATTTGCTTCTTGCTAAAATTCCCCTTTGAGGATTTTTAAAAAGCAGCTGTTATTAGGATGGAAATGGGCCTGTAAACCTTGAAATAGCTGTTGTGCTGACACTAACTTTAAAAGGGGGGAGGGCGTGTGTGAAAATCCAAAATATCTTTCTAGGTTTTCTTAGGGCTTCTGTAGTTTGGTGAATTAACTGATCGTCCAGGCATCCAAATGCTCAAGAAGTTTTGTAGTTCATACCGGTCCAAGTAGCTTTAGAGTTACTTTAGGTGATTAAGAGCTTTGTGTTCCTCGTTATGTAAAAGTGCTAAACCCTAGAAATGAGTTACAGTCTTGCTGTTCCTGCTTAAAATGTTTAAGTTCAGATCCTGAATATTTATCTTTATAATGCCATGATATTTGTTGTTGTGTTACAGGCCCAGGACCACAGCTGCAGCGTTAGATGTGTATTGTGTGTCTTGATATCTGAACATTATATTTTCAAGCTTTGCTAAAGGTAGGCTACTTTGCTAAAAGTAGGCAACTTTGCTAAAGTTGCCAAGTTTCTGGATTTGGCAGAGCCTAAGTGCTAAGTTTTGACAGGTGAATGGGGTTGTATGTTATTCATGCTTATTTTGATTTATTACATTATAAAAAATAGTTATTTTAAAATGGGAAGATTTAGTAATGTATAAGCTTTCAAAGATAACGTTCTTTATGAATATATTGATGTGATGCCTAGCATGTGAAAAATTACTCTGATCTGTCTTGGTCCCTTTTTATTATTATTCTGGGTACAAAAATGCAAAGTAAAAGATTCATTCCAGTGATCTTTAATATGACCTTAATACATGTGTCTATTGGAAGAGATTTTGGTCACATCACATAATGCAATCATGTCATCCTACACTTATTTTTTCAACTGTCTTTACAGCCTAATATTTTTTTGTTTACATTCTTTGAAAAATAACTTTTACCTATTAAATCTAAAAGATTTGAAGATCCATAGTTGCTACTAAGTTTAATCAAACAAATATTTGAAAGCTCAAATATACTTTTATAGTCTTTTATGTAACATATAAAAGTTTGATGTGAAATGTTTTCTTTTTAATTAAATTCTGCATTGTTTTTCCCAACTTTTTTTTACAATGATCCCTTAATTAGTTTTTATGAATTGATAATTTGAAAGATGATTCTAGAAAACTCCCTTTCCTTGATAATAGAAAATAGTTTCCCATTAGGTTTTCAAACTAAGTCACATAAGACCGGTTATGAATTTGGGGGGTAGATAGGGAATGAGGAACCTCAGAATGGGAAACATTACTCTTTTAAACTAAACAGAAATCATCTATTACTGAACACCTAATATCTACTGTGGACTTTGACCTAGTTTGTTTCTTGACTCATTTACAGTATTAGGACCTTAAGTACTTTCTAATCCTCTGTCTTCTTTCTGAAATCAGGGGTTACAGTAATAACCTTTCTAAAATTTTTCTTGTAAATATTAACTGTCATAATGAATATAAAACTATATTCTCACTGGGTCCCTGAAATACAGTAAGCAGACAGAATGATGCTGGCTACTGTCATTATCCATTACTCCTATATCTGAGGGTAATTAGACATACATAAGTTTATGTTTTTTGGACATTGTTAAGGACACAAAGCCTCATGTGGAAGTCATACATTCCTAGTTTAAAAGCTGAATTTAACATTCAAACATTTTTACTTGGGTCAGCTAAGTACTTTAAAATAATTGGTGCACGTATCAACATTTCCAAATTAGTGAAATTTGCATAAATTCAAAGAGTTCAAGCTTTTTCTGAAAAAACTAGTATGGATTGCCACTTTGCTTGGGGCATGCACTCTCCAATTTGCCACAATTATTTCATGAAGACCTGTTTCATTCATGTGTTTCACCTCTCTTGTCCCCTAAGACATTTGTGTTTGTAATTTTTTGATGTTGTTGTTTTTACTATGGAAATGTCCCTTACTAAATTAAACAATTAATTGTGTGGTCCAAACTATAAGCCAATTTTCATCCTTTAAAACAAGGAAGCAAGTAATCCTGTATTACAATTCACAAAGCATTTCCTCATAAAACTCAGGTGATACTTATATCAACTCTAAAAATTTGTTTGGACATGTGTTATTATCCCATTTTACAGCTGTAATGTTGACTCCTACTTTTATACTAGCACTTAAAATATTGATCTAACAACTTGAAAGATTTTTTTTTTTATTTTTGAATTCTCTATAGAGCCACTTTTTAAAGATGGAGGAACTTTCTATGAAATGATAACATTCTGAGACAGGAAGATCACAAGTTCATGTCCTGTAGCTCCAGGTCCAGCATCCAGGTTCAGCACATGGCATCATGATGTTCTCTCCAAATGGCTCCCATAGCTTTGCCCCTATGGCTTTGGTGTTTGCAGCCCACATGGCCACTTGGCTTGTCTCTGCTGGATTCTTGCAGCTTTCCTAGGTAGATGGTCCATGTTATAGGCATCTCTTAATCTTGGGGTTCTCTACTGCAGCTTTGGTTTCCTTCTCACATCTCCACACATTGCCCTATCTGGGGTGACCAGTAGGGACACTGACCCTTCTACAATTTTTTTGGCCTCTGAGGGAAGCCTCCGTGACCCTCCTGGTGCCAGCATCCTACATTCCTTGCAATCCCCAGCACAAGTGGTTGATACCAAGGTCTACCACCATTTTTGAGCAATAACCAAGCCACTGGGCACCACAGCTTCAAGAACCTCTGTGCCTAGGTGGCTGAGCACAGCATAACAACTTCCTAGTTCCTCCCTGTGTAAGCCAGGTGCCCCCATGGTCTCTTCTCAAAGAAATTTTTACTTTTACCCCTTAAGCATGAGAGGCTCTCAAGCCATCTTTCCAATTGTTTGTGGGTGAAGTAATTAGCAATTTTTTAGTGCCTGTCATCCCTATAACCACCATAATCCTTGAACAAGCAAACTTTCTTAGCCCCAGTTTTACTCCCAATTTTTATTTTGGTGCTAGGGATTGAACCCAGGGGCCTTGTGCATGGATGGAAGGCACTCTTACCAACTGAACTATATTCCCAGCCCTTTACTCCCAATTTTCTGGCCAAACTGCAAGTTTTTTAGGTCTTTCTGCTCTACTTTCTGCTCCTGATTATCACAATAAACTTGGATAGAAGCTGCCAGTAATAGCCATGCCACCACCTGAATGATGTCCTTTTTTAAATATAAGGTTTCAAATATATTACTTTAGCTGCATGCCCCTGAAACCTCTTGAGACCAGTTTTCACTATCCACAGTTTTATTGATATTCTAGTCTTCATAGCTCCCACAAAAATTGCCTATTAAATCTTACTTATAACAATCTAAAGCTTTTCCAGCTTATACCTCTATGCTTTTCAAAATTCCTCCCACAAATTCCAAAAAGCTCCAAAGGCTTCTGAACCACAAGGTCAGTTTAATTACAACAATGACCCCACTCCTGGTACCAATGTCTGTTTTAGCCATCTTTTTCATTGCTGGGTGATGAAAGACCTACAAGAACAATTTTAGAGGAGGAAAGTTTATTTGATGCTCATGGTTTCAGAGGTCTCAGTTGATAGACAGCTGCCTCCATTGCTTTGTGTCTGAGTTGAGGCAGAACATCAGGGCAGAAGGGTGAGGTAGAAGAAAACTGCTCAGGACATGACAATCAGAAAGTAGAGAGAGAGGAGGGCTGGGACAGAGAGAGAGGGAGGGAGGAAGTACAGAGGGAGCAACAGAGTATGCTTCACTCACCAGAGAAAATATATATACCCCAAATGCACATCCTCAGTAACTTATTTCCTCCAGCCATGCTTTACTTACCTACAGTTACCACCCAGTTAATTCGTTCAAATGCATCAATGCATTGATTAGGTTCAGGCTCTCAATCATCTCACCTCTAAACTTTCTTGTATTTTCTAACACATGAGCTTTTGGGGGACATCTCATATCTAAACCATAACACTTGGTTTTGAGTAAAGTTTCTGATGCTTTCTTACATGTTTCAGGATAGCAAGCAACTTGCATTTTCATTGAGAAATGGTGTTTTCTGCATGTATTTGGAAAAGTTAACAACTAGGTTGATTGATATTTGCATTAGATTAAGAAGGAAAATGTGCTTATGTTTATTTATGAAATAATTGTCCCTCAATTGGGTTTCTAGGCCCTTATATTGATATTTTTTGGCCATTATATAGAAAGTATTATGAGATACTTGGAAAAAGTGATTTTGAGGAGTTAAATTATATACTGTCCTTAGAGATAAATTAATTGGTGTTAGAGTATCAAAGCCCATTAATACTAAAATTTCAAGAAAAAATGCCTTTATTTTTCTATTTTTCTCTTCTATAGTATTTTAAGATATTTTCCATTTAATATGCTTTTAAGTTTTGTCAGTAAGATATAGAATTATCATTTTACTTTTTGCTCTAATTTGATGGTATTTTCCTCCTCAATATTATTCATCTTTACTGTCTCTTTAGATTATTTTTTTCTTGATCAATCTTTACTGGAAGTTGACTACTTTTTAAACATGTTCTTTGAAGAATTTTTGTATTTTATCAATCTTGAAATCTTATTCTTTGTCTATAATGTCTTTATTTAATTTCTGTTTTTCCTTTTTTTTTTAAATTTCCCTTGACTTTGTTTGGTGGCTATATAATGTTTATCCTTCCTTTCTAGTATAAATTTTGAGGCTGTATATTTTCCTCAGTGTATTGCTTTAGCTGCATGCCATAAATTTTGATTAGTAGTCTCTTGTTATTATTAAATTTAAAATCTATTTTTAAATATTCATTGTTTTCTTTCCTTGGTTTTTGAATTGTTTAGTAGTGCCTTTGTAGTATCTTATTATATAGTTTTTAAAAAATGTATCTTTTAGCTGTTGATTTATGATATAATTGCATTATAGTTATATGTACTCATAAAGAACATCTCTTTTTTAAATACAAGATTTCAAATATATTGCAGTATGTCCATTAAAGTATCTCTGTAATTTTGTAGTTTGAATTCATTTATTCTTTTTTTTAAATTTTTATTGTGCTTGTTCAAAACATTACATAGTTCTTGACATATCATATTTCACACATTTGATTCAAGTGGGTTATGAACTCCCATTTTTTTACCCTGTTCATTTATTCTTGAAAGAATTTTTGTCCATTTAATCAAAAATCATTGAGGAAGTATACTAAAAATCTTCCAATAAAACTCAATTTCTCCATTTTACTATTTCTTTCATTTTTTAATTTTATATATTTTGTAACTCTGTTTTGGACTTTTAATATTTTTTTGGTGGATTAAGTCTTTATTCGGTAGTAACCCTTTTTACTGCTAATAAATAGTTCTTCCTTAAAACATATATATATTGGATCAATATTGTCCAATATTGATCTAGACACTCTACTTTCTTTTGTTAGTATTTACATGGTACCATTATTTGACTTCTAATATTTCTCTGTAGGTTTTATGTGGATCTCTTGAAAGTCACCTATAACTACTCATTTCTGTTTTTTCATTGGTGAGTTGGTGTTAAGAGCTTCTCATTGTTATTGCTATTCTGACGTTTTTTTTTTGTGTGTGTGTGTGGGGATTTTCTTTTAATTATACTACTTGAGATTCCTAAATTTGAGTGTTTACACCTTCGACCTATTTGGGAAAACTTTCAGCTATTACTGATGGCCTTTTCTCCATTCTCTATTTTCTCTCCTCTCAAACTTTGATTAGTTGTGTGTTTGGAAAAGAGAGTTAATGCCAGGTAGTTTGACAGAGGGAGTTCAATAGAGGGACTTAGTTACAAATGTTTTGGTATGTCTAAAAGCCAAATAGGAGATAATGAGGCAATTTAAAATTTAGAAATAGCAAAAAAAAAAAAAAAAAAAAAAAAAAACTGTTGTCTTTCCTAGGACTATAGGGATACAATGAGATGATAGCTTTTCCAGAACTTAGAAGTGGAGTTCCATATCTAAAAACACCGTGTTTCTGTGCTATAGGAAGAGGTATGATGAAGAGACACAGCTATTGATGGAGACACTACCACAAAACTCAGAGAAAACTGAGGAGAAATATCTTGGTGTCTCCCTTTCTCCTATCATTTAGTTTCCTGTTTGGTTTTCTCATTTGCAGAATTTCTTAGCATAAAAGACCAGTAGGGCAATGAGTGTGGGGAATATAGTTTTGAGATGGCAGCCTTGAAGATTCAGGGCATAATCATAACTCCTTCTTCAAGCAAGCTGGCCATTTCATTCTCTCCATATCTTTTAACTTGGCTCTAATGTTTTTTATTGTTTTGTCCTCTTGTATTGCATTCTGAATAATTGGTTTTTTGTTTTGTTAAAATCAATATTGAATAAAAAATATACTTTTAATCATTTTTGTGTGCAGTTCACTGACAAGTTCACTGAATCCATTAAAAAAAAATTCCATTTTCCTTCCCCACACGATTTTACTTTCTATCTTTGAATTTGACTATTCTGGACACCTCATTCCTCTTTTGTAACTGGCTTATTTCACTTAGCATGTTTTCTAGGCTCATCCATGTTGTAATATGTATCAAAATTTCCTTCCTTTTTAAGGTTGAAGAATATTCCACTGTACACATATAACACATTTTGTTTATCTCTTGGACACATGTTTACTTCATTGCTATAAACATGGAGGTACAAGTACTGTTTGAGCCCATGTTTTTAACTCTTTGAGGTAATTTGGAGAAATAGGATTGTTGGGTCATATAATAATTCTCTTCAATTGTTTAATGAACTGCCACACCATTTTCCACATATAACCCAGCTATCCCACTCAGTATTTATGCAAAAGAATTAAAATCATCAAACTGTATTGATACAGCCACATCAATATTTATAGCATCACAACTCATGATAGCCAGGTTATGGAAACAGCCCAGGTGCCCATCGGCAGAACAATGGATAAATAAAATGTAGAAGATAACACACAATGCAGTTTTACTCAGCCATTAAGAAGAATGAAATTATGGCATTTGCTAGGAAATGGATGGAACTGAAGAGCATAGTTCTGAATGATATAATCCAGACTCAGTAATTCAAGGGTTGAATGTTTTCTCTCATATGCAGAAGCTAGACCAAAATAAGGAAAAAAGAGCAAGGGGAATCCCATAAAAAAGAAGAGATATTAGTGGAGTACAGGGAAGGAGCAGAGAAAGGGGCTGGAGTGGAGGGAGGAGGGATGGGGAAAGGGAGAAATGGTGGAATGAAATTGACCAAACTATGCTTGTGCATATGTGAATACACCACAGTGAATTTCACCTTTATGTATATCTATAAGCCATTAACTAAAAAAACCTATTAATAAATAGAAAGGAGACCAGTAAAGTGAAGGATAAGGATGGGGGAGGGAGGACAAGAGGGCAAGGGGAAGTGTGAGAGGGCAAGGGGAAGTATGGGGGATGGAACTGGAGAAAAATTACATTTCATTCACATATGATTGTATCAAAATGAATCCCAATATTATGTATAGGTATAATGTACTAATAAAAAATGTTGAGGTTTTGATAGCAATTGCACTGAGTTTGTAGATCATGTTGGATAATATTTTGTTTCCAAAACTGATCAATCTACAGTCCCCACAGGAAAACCTCAGTAATAATGCTCAAGGACCTTACTAACAGCATAATTCCATGTATACATTCTCTCTTTGTCTCTCCTTCCACCCACTGATTGAGTTCCCTTCCTCCTCTAGACTTCATGTTGGACTTCTATAGGCATCTTTAACCTCTCTGGGACCTCTGAGCAACACATTTTTTCTGTGCTTTTTGGGTTTCATGTTCTCATTGTATCTCCTTGATACACATCCAAACCTAACTCCCTAATTTAATCTTACCAGTATTAAAACCTTCAATTTATGAACATGAAGTATTTTTCCATTTATTTGTGTGCTCTTTAATTTTAATAATATCTTCTAGTTCTCAGAGTATAAGTCTCTCACCTAGTTAATTGACTTAGTTTATATCCAAGTATTTTATTCTCTTTGTTGTTATTGTACATAGAATTGTTTTCTTAATTTTTTAGTGTTGTTTTTTTGATTGCTCATTGTTAATGTATAAAAACGTAACTGATTTTTGCATGCTGATTTTGTATCTTGCAACTTTGATGAATTCATTAATTCATTCTAACAGATTGTTCCCCACATTTTAATTCTGGGGATGAAATGTGTGTGTGTGTGTGTGTGTGTGTGTGTGTGTGCGCACGCTATAAAATCAAGTTATATGTGAACAGTAGTAATTTACTTCTTTCCAGTTGAAAACCCTTTTGTTTCTTTTTCTTGCCTAATTCCTCTGTCCAGAGTTCCTAGTACTATGTTAGACTGAAGTGGTGATAGTGGGCATTTGTTATCTTCCTCCTAATGTTAGGGGAGATATTTTCAGTATTTCTATTGAGTAGAATATAAGGTATGGGTTTTTCATATATGCCTTTATTATGTTGAGGTAGTTTTTACCTGTGTCTAGTCTGTTGAGTGTTTTTTTTTTTTTTTTAAATCTGGAGACAGCATTGAAATTTGTCAAATGCTTTTTCTGCATCAATTTTAAAAATATTAATTATGCATAATAGTGGGGTTCATTTTGACATATTCATACATGCATATAATATAATTTACTTCATTTCACTCCTAGTATTTCCCTTTCCTTCCTCTCCTCCTTCCATCAACCCCTTCTTCTATTAGGTGTATTCTGTTTCTAAAATGCCTGTCTTTTTTGTCATTCTATGATCATTGTTTTATACTATAGAAAGACATTGTTTTGAGTATTTGTATGATTGAATACTGTTGATTAAAAATCACATTTTAGACATACTTCTGGTAACTTTTAGTGTCCAGCTCCGTATCTTTCTGATCACTTCAGAACTAATTACTAATAAACTAATATAACTAATAAACTAATAAAAATAATTATCTGTCCCATAAAATTAAAAGCATATAATTTATTTTTAAATGCTTTTATTTTATTTATTAATTTATTTTTATATGCTGCTGAGGATCGAATCCAATGCCTCACACGTGTAAGGCAAGTGCTCTGCGCTTGAGCTACAGCTCCAGCCCAAGAATTGATTACTTCTTCACCTGCTTGACCATAGTACCTTATGCATATTTCTATGATCATGTTTCATAATATGTTTTAGCTACATGTTTATTAGGCTGTCTACAAGTTGCCTATCTTTGTATCCCCACAACTTATTGAAATATTGACATGGCTCCCACAGCCTCACAGCCAGGCCTAGTGATCCTTCCCAAGAAGCAGCAGTGGGGCTGTAGAATGGCCAAGTGGCAGCCCTGGAGGGTTCCAGTTCTGGTGGCAAGCACGTGAAGCCTGCCATGCAGGTGTGGCAGGCCTGAGTAACCTCAGGTCCATGCCACGGTGAGCTGGGGCAAGGCGATCTGTCACCCTGCCGCAGCCAGGCCTGCATACAGTAGGGATGCCCACTGCAGAATTGCACTCACGCAGTGCTGCAGCTCCAGACACCAGACCTAGCATGAGCAATTCAGTGATTTCAACCTCCACTTCCTGAACTGGGGAGCAAACCTGAATGGGATTCAGGGCTAACCAATAGCCAAAACATAATTAGCATAATTTTGGACCAATAGCATCAGTACTTTTCCAAACCCTAGTTAGCATAAGCTTGGATCAATACTAGTGACCCAAGTGCTGTGTAAATCCCTAGGCTACCACATTCAGATGGAAAGAAACCAGCGATGGCGTCTCCTCTTGTAAGAGTTCTGTTCCTGTTATTATTCAGTAAATCCTACTCTTATACATACTCATCCTGGTTTGTGGATTTCATTTTTAAAATGCATGAGAAAAGAACCCTAAAAGAAGAAGAAATTGATGGTGAGCTGCTGGGGTCTGCTGCAACACTGGGGGGTATGGCCCACCACTAAGAGCAGCAACAGTGTCTGCAGAGGCCTGTAACTTGTGCAGACCCTACGTGCCAGCAGAAGCTTCGAATCAAGTTTCCATCACAAAACTCCGGTTTCAATACTTTGTGAACATTTGATGTTCTATCATTTTCTTGTTGAATTTTTATGCCTGTATATTAAAAAAACAAGAGTTAATTCCTAATAATTAATGTCTCCAAAATGAAAGTTGTGTCCAGTAACACTACTTCTTGAAAGGCAGTATTCCACCTAATGAATGTTTCTCCTGGTTGAAAACTTGTATTTCAGAAATTTAACAAGATGATTGGTCTCTTGGTCTAACATTATATTTTATGGATGGCATAAATGCTTATTTGCATGACTCAAGCAGATAGATGTAAGAAGTAGTTATTTTGTCACTGATTATGAAATCATTAAAGAGGATGATTATTCCTGATTACCTCTTTGCATTTTGGATCAAAAGCACAAATTTCATAAAGATTAAGTGTTCTAAGAACCATTCAGAAGTGTCTCTTTATGTAGTGATATAATTTTTAGCAGGCATTCAAAGCCATTTACTAGATGATGTGCCCTTAAGTATAATTAATCATAATATGATCCTTATTTTATTTTGGATTTCCATATTCTTTTCAGTTGCTCCTAATCCTTATTTTTCTCTCTTACTTTAAAAAATGCTTTTTGAAGAATGATATTTATTAATTTATTCAACAGCTATAAATTTAGTGTCTACTCAGTACTGGGAACAGAGTTAGGCATTTTCAGACTTGAAAGTTAGCAAGATACATAAGTTCTCTTCCATTAGAATTAATTGCTAAATAAACATTTGCTTATTTAACTCACATTTACTGGTTGTCTACCATGTGCTAGCCATTATTGTGGAAATTATGGATACATCAGTAAAAATAACAAAGTTCATGTCCCCATGTAGGTTACATTCTAATGGAAGAATACGAAAGTAAGTGGAGAAGTCTAACTGTGAAGGTTGGTCAGAAAAGGACTTCCTAAGAAAGTCATATTTGAGCTGAAAATTGAGGGATGAATGGAATCGAAGAAAAAGACTAGTTGAGGCCAAACCATTATTAAGGACAGGAATGAACTCAGTATATTTCATGGACATTGGTTTGTGCTTTTTTAGGTGAGAAGACTTAGGAATTTATTACTGCTTCCATTCTTTTTCAATTAATAATGAAGTGAGGGCATCCCCTGTGAAGTTTTGTGGGAGGAGGTAGACCATAAAGAGGGAACAATTTGAGAAGAGAAAATTTGAGGACAGATATTGTGAAGTAATGACTTCAGTGAAAAGGGAATATACAACCAGGGCAGTGAAGTAAGATCGCTAGGCAGTGTTGAGGGTGTCCATGTAGTCAACAGGGTTGTGTGAGTTGTTTTCATCTACAGGCCCAGGCGTGAAGAAGATACAGGGTTTGCCCTGAAGTGTTTTCTATAATGTTTTTTATTAGTGAACTATAGTGCTACATAATAATGGGGTTCATTTTGACATAATCATACATACATGGAATTTAATTGACTCCATTTCAGACTCTTTTCATTCTTTCCTCCCTCCCTCCTTTTCCCTTCCTCTACTATTCTGGTCTTCCTTCTATTTATTTATTGTTTTTGTAATTGATGCTTTAAAGGTATATAGAAGGGTGAAATTCAGTGTGACACACACACACACACACACACACACACCCCATAACAACCTAATTTGATCAATTTCCATTACTCTTTGCTCCCCCTCTAAATCCTTCTACTGATCTTCCTCTATTTTCATATGATACTCCCCATTTTATTATTATTATTAATTTTTGCTGTATTTTGCTCTAGGTTATACAAATGAGAAAAAAAGTGACCCTTGACTGTCTGAGTCTGACTTATTTCACTTAGCATGAAGTTATTTAGTTCTACCATATATCTGCAAATTCTATTCATTTTTTTTTTATGGCTGAATAAACCTCCATTGTGTTCGTACACCACATTTTCTTTATCAGTTCATCTGTTGACAGGCATCTGGACCATTTTCATAATTTGGCTATTGTGAATCACATAGCTATAAACATTGATGTGCCTGTGTTACTATAGTATGCTGATTTTAGTTATTTTGGGTAAATACCAAGAAGTTGGATACTGGGATGGTGGTTCTATTCTTAGTCTTTTAAGGAATCTCCATACCGCTTTTCAAACCGGTTATACTAAATTGCAGTCTCACCAACAATGTATGAATGTATCTTTTTTTCCATATTCTCAGCAGCATTTATTATTATTTGTAGTGATGACTGCCATGCTAACTGGAGTAAGATGAAATCTCAGTGTAGTTTTGATTTGCATGTTCCTGATTGCTATGGATGTTGAACATTTTTAAAAAATCTATCTGTTGGCCTTTTGTATTTCTTCCTTTGATAAATGTCTGTTTAGTTCTTTTGCCTATATATCGATTAGTTTTTTTTGTATTAAGTTTTTTAAGTTCTTTCCATATTCTGGATGAGTCCTCTGTCAGAAGAGTAGCTGGCAAAGAGTGTCTCCCATTACAAAGGTTCTCTGTTCCTTTGCTGTGCCATCCCATTTATTGATTCTTATTTTTTTGTTTCTTGAGATTTAGGAGTTCTGTTAAGGATATCAGTGCCCATGCCCATATGTTGGAGTGTTGAGCTTGTGTTTTCTTCTAGCAGGTGCAAAGTTCTGGTCTAATTCCTAGGTTCTTGACCCACTTTGAGTAGATTTTTGTGAAGGGTAAAATATAGGGATCTGGTTTTATTCTTCTACAAATGGGCATCCAGTTTTCCTAGCACCATTTATTAGAAAAGCTATCTTTTCTCCAACATGTTTTTGGTACCTTCGTTGAGTATCAGATGACATCTCTGTGTGGGTTTGTCTCTTTGTCTTCTATTCGATTCCATTGGTTTTCATGTTTATTTTGATGCCAATACCATGGTGTTTCTTTTACTATAGCTCTGCAGTATAATTTTGAGATTAGGTATTGTGATACCTCCAGCATTGCTTTTTCCTCAGAATTGCTTTGGCTGTTCTGGATCTTTTGTCCTTCCATGTGAATTTTAAGACTGTTTTTTTCTAATTCTTTGAAGTATGTCATTGGTATTTTGATGGGGGTTGCATTTAATCTGCATGCTTTTGGTAGTATGGCTAGTTTAACAATATTAATTCTGCTTATCCAAGAACATGGGAGGTTTTCCCATTACCTAAGTTCATCTCCTATTTTTTTGTCAATGTTGTATAATTTCTATTGTAGAGATATTTCACCTCCTTGGTTAGATTAATTCCCAAGGTTGTTTTGTTTTGGGGGGGGTGTTATGGTGTTATGGTGAATGAGATGGTTTTCCTGATTTCTTTCTCTGATGAATCACTGTTAGTATATAGGAAAACTATTAATTTATGAGTGCTGATTTTGTATCCTGCTACTTTTCTGAATTAATTTATCAACTCTAGAAGTCTTCTGGTGGAGTTTTTTTTGGGGGGAGGGTCTTTTAGATATAGGATTATGTCATCAGCAAGCAGAGATAGTTTGACTTCTTCTTTTCCTGTTTGTATCCCTTTAAATTTTCTTCTCTTGTCTAATTGCTCTGACTAGAGTTTGAAGAACTATACTGAATTCGAATGGTGAGAGTGGACATCCTTGTGGACATCCTTGTCTTGTTCCTGAAAAATATTTTCCATTTTTCCCCATTCAGGATTCTGTTGGCCCTGGATTTGTCATTTATAGCCTTTATAACATTGAGGCAAGTTCCTTTTACCCTTAGTTTCTCCAATATTTTTAACATGAATGGGTGCTAGATTTTGTCGAAGGCTTTTTCTGCATCTCTTGAGATAATCATGTGATTCTTGTCCTTAATTCTATTTAAGTGGTGAATTGCACTGACAGATTTGCATATGTTGAACCAGCCTTGCAAGTGGGATGATACCCACTTGATCACACTGTACTTTCTTCTTATTGTGTTTTTGAATGGCATTTTCAATATTTTATTAAGCATTTTTGCATCTGTGTTCATCTGGGATGTTGGTCTTAATTGTATTTTTATTTAATGTGCCTTTGGTTTTGATATCAGGGTGATATTAGTTTCATAGGATGAATTTGGGAGTGTTCTCTTTCTTTTTGCTTCATGGAATAATTTGAGACAACAGTGTTACCTCTTCTTTAAAGGTCTGGTGGAACTCAGTTGAGAATCTGTCTGATCTTGGGTTTTTCTTTGTTGAAAATTGCTGTTTCAGTTTTATTACTTAATGGTTTATTTAAGTCTGTGGTCCAATTGGGGTATTTTTCTAGAAATGTGTCAGTGTCTTCTAGATTTTTCCAGTTTATTGGAGTATATTTTTTCAAAATTGTAATGATTTTCAGGATTTCAGAATTGTCTGTTGATTTGGTTAGTTTGGCTAACCGTTTATCAATCTTGTTTATCTTTTCAAAGAATAAACTCTTTATTGTCTGGTTCCTTTGTATTGTTTTTTTAATTCTCAGTTTCATGAATTTCATCTTGGATCTTAATTTTTTCCTGTCTTCCTCTGATTTTGTAATTAATTTTTCCTTTCTAAGCCTTAAGGTATAAAATTAGATTATTATCTTGGATTTTTTTAAATATGAGCACTAAATACTATAAATTTTCCTATTAGAACTGCTTTTATACTGTCTCACATATTTTGATATATCTCTGTTTTCATTTGTTCCTCAGAATTTTTTAATCCCCCTTTATTTCTTCTATGATGTATGTCTCATTCAAAAATGTATTATTTAATCTCCAGGTGTTAAAGTGGTTTCTGGTTTTTATTTTGTTTTTGGTTTTTAATTTCATTCTATTATAATCTGATACAATGAAAGCAATACATTCCATTTTTTTTTTGTCTGCTAAGAATAGCTTTGTGTCCTAAAATATGGTCTATTTTAGAAAAGGTCTCATGTGCTATTGAGAAGAAAGTGAGTTAGGTCAATTGGATTAATAGTATTTTTTTTTTCCTGAAAAGTCTTAGTTATGTTTGGATGTCCTATTGATTGGTGAGCAAAGCATGTTGAAATCACCCAGAATTATTGCATGTAGGTGTATTTGAATCTTTATATTGAGTAGAGTTTGTATTATGTACAGAGCTGAACCAAAATTTGAAGCATAAATATTTGTAATTTTCATATCTTGTTGTTGGATGATTCCCTTAACCAGTATGCAATAACTTTTTTATCTCTTCCAGTTAATTTTGACTTAAAATCTACTTTGTCAGATATAAAAGTAACTTCCCATGCTTAATTTCATTCTTCATTTGCATGGTATATCTTTTTCCATCCTTTCATCTTCAGCCTATGGGTGTCTTTACCTCTAAGGTGAGTCTCTTGTAAACAATATGACTGGGCCTTGGTTTTTAATCCATTTTGCCAACCTATGTCATTGGATTGGAAAGTTTAGATCCTTTGCATTCATTGTTTTTATAGGGAGGTTTTTGTTTTCTGTCATTTGATTTATTTCTAATGCTAAATTCAGACTTGATTCTCCTTTAATTAACTATTTTTTTCTAGTGAGACTCATCCATACGCTGGTTCTGATATTTATTTTTAATTTCCTCTACATGAAATATTTTGTTGAGTTTATTTTGTAATATTGGCTTAGTCGTTATGAATTCTTTTAGCTTCTGATTATCATAGAAAGTTTTTAAAATTTTATCTTCAATTCTGAAGGATAGTTTTGCTGGATAAAGCAATCTTGATTGGTGCCTGTTATCTTTCGGAGTTTGGTAATGTTACTCCAGGCCCTCCTGGCTTTTAGGATATGGATGGAGAAATCAGTAGAAATTCTAATTGGCTTACATCTAAATGTGACTTGCTATTTTTTTTTTTGTAGCTTTTAAAATTCTATCTTTATTCTGTATATTGTTCTATTGTGCATTTTTTTAAAAAAATTATATTTCTTGGATTTTTTTAATCTTGCCTATTTGAGGTTCTAAAAGTCTTTTGTATTTGAATTTCCATCTCATTCCTAGTGTTTGGAAAATTTTCTGATATTATTTCATTGAAAAGTTTGTTCAGTCCTTTAATTTGTATTTTGGTACTTTTCTCTACTTCAGTGATTCTTAGATTTGGTTTCTTAATATTATCCCAGATTTCTTGAATAATCTGGTCATTGACCCTTATCATCTTTTCTTTATTGTTGACTTCATTTTCAAGATTATGCAGTTTGTCTCTGAGACCTAAGAATCTGTATCTTCTTTGTCATCTAATCTATTGGTGATGCTTTCAACTGAATTTTTAATTTGATTTATTGAGTCTTTTATTTCCAGGATTTCTGTTTTATTATTTTTTTTAGAATTTCTTTCCCTGTCCCAGGATGCAGTCTTGTGTGCCCTCCTGTAGAAAACACTTGTTTGTTTGTTTGACTGAATTAATCACTTTATTTCCCACAAACTGAAAACTTTGTGTTTCTAGCACTTTCAAATCTGATGTGGGTTCCCCAGTGTATATTTCAGAGCATGTGGGGTGTGATGGTCTGAGGCAGAGGTATTACAACCTCTTTGATGTGGTTCTGGGTGGCCCTATGAGAGAGTATAAGGTTGGTGATTACTTCAGAGTGCACACTTTGCAGGTCAATGGCTTGTGTCTGGGAACACTGGCTGGTGTCTGTAGAGTGCTCCTCTGTAAGTAATTTGTGGAGTTTATTGCTGTTGTGTATGCACAAAGTTGTCCATTGACTGCTTGGGGTTGTCCTCAACCTTGGGGTTGTGGGTCCATGTGTCTGAATGAGAATTGACACTCTGGGACTCGAAGCTCTGTACCCTCCTACAGGATACTGGGGCACAGGAGCTACTTACCGGGCTGCTATGGTTTCCTTACCAGCTGGTGCTTGTTTGTCAGCCCAGAGGTCTAAGTCTGTATGCTTAGGGGTGTTGGATCTGCTAGCTGTTTATATTAGGTGTGGGGGTGTAGGGTGCAGGGCTTAGGGTTGTCATTATCTGCTGTGGGATGCTGAATACCTTCTGCCTTCCCCAGGAGCTTTTATATATAGCAGCGTAGAGCTTGGTGGCTGCCTGCAACTATGGGGCCTGTAAATGTAGGCTCTCTATGGGTGGCCTGTGGCAGACGCCTCCACCCAGGCTGATGTAGATCACCTGGGTACTGTTTCATGACTGGAATCCAGTGTCAGTTGGCCCACCTTTCTCTGAGCTCCTATGACTGATGGCTGGCAATTGTGAATCGATGGGTGCCAGCTCTCCTCTGCTGGAGCTTCTTTGTAGCACTTGGTGGCTGTCTGCAGCTGTGGGACCTGTAGGTTATGGCTCTCTGTAGGTGGTCTGTGGCACAGAAGCCCCCTTCCTGTCTGCTGCAGATCACCAGGGGTTTACTTGTCCCAGTGACATGGGTAGGGTCTTCATCTTTGATGCTGGGGAGGTTGTTGGGAGCACTGGATTGGGGTTAGTACTCCCAGGAGTGATTAGATCTTGGGAAGTTCCTCCCCATTTCCCTTGTCCCAGGTGAGGGGGAGGTTCCGCAATCTTCAGCTAGTCTTAATCCCTCAACAGGCTCCTTCTAGACAGTTTATGAAGACCACCCATTTCAGAGGTATTCCCTCTGGTTTTATCTGTTACTATGTAGAGGTGGGGAGAAACTGTATTAATCTAATTTCTTCTAGGGATGCTGGCTAACCGTGGCCTCTACAAAATGGCTGCCTGCCCGGCGCAGCTTCCAGCCTACAATTTGGGCTAAACTCATGATCTTCACTGTCTTTGTTGCTTCTTTCCTGTTTTAACTTGGTCCACCTTTCTTCTACTGCTAAGGAAGTAAGCTCATGGGCTTTTTCCTCTCCCTCTTTCTTTCTTTGTTACCTTTCTCCCTGACCCCACCCTGGTCAGCATTCAGAGTCAAGGCCTTCTGTCTTATTCTCTGCTTTGGTAACCAAATTCCAGATCCCTCACCAAGTCTCAGGCAGCCCAGTGTTTAGTGTTCTCTGTCACCCACCTCTCTGGGCAGCTGTTGGTTCTCTGCTTTTTTCCTCTTGGCTGTGGAGGAGTAGAGAGTTGTGGCCTAGATCTGTTCTGCCATCTTTGTGCCAGCATTGTTTTTTTTTTCCCCCCCTATGAGATGGTCGTAGAGAAAGAAAGGAGTGTTGAGGGCAATTCTACTAATAGAAGCCATAGGGTCTATTCTGGGAAAGGAGAAAATGAGGAGGGAGTAAAGACTGAAGAGGGTTGGTGACCCTAAAGAAAATGGTGAATGGATGGACAAGTGAAGAGCATTATAGATTATTAGTACATATCTAGGAGTAGATATATTTCAGTGTATATGAAATTAATACAAAGACAACCGTGATCAAATTTCTAACATTGAAAGATTATGTGTGTTTTTGTGTAGGTAATTGAGAAAATGTGAGGGCTACCAAAAATACTAAGAGAACTTTCCTTTTTTTTTTTTTTTTTTTTTTTACCC